>NC_044033.1:237103186-237703186 GCF_901765095.1 Microcaecilia unicolor
CAAATGTAACATCAGGGCATGTTAGGGAGGTAAAATTCCTTGACGAAATCAACGACTCCTTTATGGAGCAGCTGGTACAGGAGCCAACAAGAGGAGGAAAAATTCTAGACCCAGTCCTTAGTGGAGCGCATGATCTGGTGCGGGAGTTAATGGTGATGGGGCCACTTGATAACAGTGATCATAATATGATCAGGTTTGATATTAGCTTTGGAGTAAGTATAAACAGGAAATCCAAAACGTTAGTGTTTAACTTTCAAAAAGGAGACTATGATAAAATGAGAAGAAGAGTGAAAAAAAAAAACTTAGAGAAGTGGCTGTGAGGGTCAAAAATTTACATCAGACGTGGATGCTGTTCAAAAATAAATACCATCCTGGAAGCCCAGGTCAAATATATTCCACGTTTTAAAAATGGAGGACGGAAGACCAAACGACAGCTGGCATGGTTTAAAAGTGAGGTATAGGAAGCCATTAGAACTAAAAGAAAATCCTTCAGAAAATGGAAGAAGGAACCGACTGAAAATAATAAGAAACAGCATAAGGAATGTCGAGTCAAATGCAAAGCGCTGATAAGGAAGGCAAAGAGGGACTTTGAAAAAAAGATTGCGTTGGGAGGCAAAAACACATACTAAAATTTTTTTTTAGGTGTATTAAAAGCAAGAAGCCAGCAAAAGAATCATTTGGACTCTAGATGACCGAGGGGTAAAAGGGGCGATCAGGGAAGATAAAGCCATAGTGGAGAGATTAAATGAATTCTTTGCTTCGGTCTACACCAAGAAAGATTTGGTTGAGTTACCCTGTCAGAAATGCTATTCAAAGCTGACGAGACGGAGAAACTGAATGAAATCTCTATAAACCTGGAGGATGTAATGGGGCAATTTGACAAACTGAAGAGTAGCAAATCTCCTGGACCGGATGGTATTCATCCCAGAATACTGACAGAATTGAAAAATGAACTGGCGGAACTATTGTTAGTAATATGTAATTTATCTTTAAAACTGAGTGTGGTACCAGAAGATTGGAGGGTAGCCCATGTAACCCCGATATTTAAAAAAGGTTCCAGAGGAGATCTGGGAAATTATAGACCAGTGAGCCTAACGTCATGCCAGTCAAAATGGTAGAGACTATTATAAAGGACAAAATTACAGAGCATATTCAAAAGCATGGATTAATAAGACAAAGCCAACATGGATTTAGTGAAGGGAAATCTTGCCTCACCAATCTATTACATTTCTTTGAAGGGGTGAACAAACATGTGGATAAAGACGAGCCGGTTGATATTGTGTATCTGGATTTTCAAAAGGCGTTTGACAAAGTACCTCATGAAAGACTCGAGGAAAATGGAGAGTCATGGGATAGGAGGAAGTGTCCTATTGTGGATTAAAAACTGGTTAAAGGATAGAAAACTAAGAGTAGGGTTAAATGGTCAGTATTCTCAATGGAGAAGGGTAGATAGTGGGGTTCCTCAGGGGTCTGTGCTGAGACCGCTGCTTTTTAACATATTTATAAATGATGGGAGTAACTAGTGAGATAATTAAATTTGCTGATGACACAAAGTTATTCAAAGTTGTTAAATCGCCAAGGATTGTGAAAAATTCCAAGAGGACCTTACGAGACTGGGAGACTGGACGTCTAAATGGTAAATAACGTTTAACGTGAGCAAGTGCAAAGTGATGCATGTGGGAAAGAGGAACCCGAACTATAGCTACGTAATGCAAGGTTCCACGTTAGGAGTCACCGACCAAGAAAGGAATCTCGGAGTCATTGTTGATGATACGTTGAAACCCTCTGCTCATTGTTCTGTGGCGGCTAAGAAAGCAAAGGAGAAATTAGACCTTACCTGCTAATTTGCTTTCCTTTAATCCCTCCGGACCAGCCCAGGATTGGACTGATGGGTTGTGCACGCCTTCCAGAAGGTGGAGATTGAGAACAAACTCTGACTCTAGAGAGCCAATAAGAGCCCTGGCCAAGTGACCCTAGCCTCAGTATTTGAATAACAAAGCAGAAAGAAGAATACAGTCTGTGCCCCGAGGAATTCAAGCAGCCAGGAAGCACTAGAGAAAAACATGCTTAAACAAAGGCTCAACGACAACTCTCACCAGAGCAGCGGTATGACCTTACCATAACGGCTTACCGAAAACCCTCACCAGAGCATCGGTATGGCCTTACTGAAATGGCTCACTGGCAACCCTCACCAGAGCAGCGGTATGGCATTAAATAAAACATGCATATACACGTTTGTTTGTGTTTTTCTTTTCTTTTTTTTTTAATATACTAACTAGCAAATAACAGCTCTGTAAACAATTGAATCTCTGAAACAGGAACTTAGAACATAGACAGAAAGACAGAATACGGGAGGGGACCTGGGCCGGTCCGGAGGGATTAAAGGAAAGCAAATTAGCAGGTAAGGTCTAATTTCTCCTTCCTTAGCATCCCTCTGGCCCGGCCCAGGATTGGACTGATGGGACGTAACAAAGCAGTAGTCCTACGGGAGGGACCCCAGCAAACCCGCTGTGAGTACGCGCGATGCAAAGACCGCCTCCTGCTGACACTGAACATCAAGCCTGTAGTGCTTAGAAAAAGAATGCAGAGAGGACCAAGTCGCCGCCTTACAAATCTCCGCAGGAGGCACCAAGGAACACTCCACCCACGACGCAGCCTGCCCTCATGTAGAATGAGCTTTCACCGCCTCCGGAGCTGCTTTACCCGCTAAAAGGTAAGCTGAAGCTATCATTTCCTTGATCCACCTAGATAAGGTGGGTTTAAAGGCTGCCAGACCTTTGCGGTGGCCAACAACAAGAATAAACAGACGATCCTTGCGGCGAAAGACCTCAGTGACTGAAAGATATAATTTCAGGACTCTCTTGAGATCTAGGGTACGCAACTTACGCTGCTCCTGCATACCTGAATCCGATCCCAGAACAGGAAGGAAAACTGACTGGGACAAATGAAAACGAGAAAGTACCTTAGGCAAAAAGGAAGGAACCGGACTGTCAGGTTCTCAGGGTCAGAGCCCACGGGGACAGGCTCTGGAGCAAACGTGAGCTCTTGGGCTGCTGCCGAGGAGCAACAGCAGCAGGCAAAAACCCCCAACCAACACTGGGCTAGCACACCGGCAAGGACTGCAGGCACCGCCCAGCGAGCCAGAACACGTGGACTGGAACCCCTTGGACTGGAACACACTGGACGGGAACACATTGGACTGGAGTACACCAGACTGGAACACACTGGACGGGAACACACTGGACAGGAACACACCAGACTGGTACCCACAGGACCGGAACACCCTGGACTGGAACTCCACTTCACCTACACTTGGCCACCGTCCCCCAGGAGTTGAGCCCCTGGGTTCTGGCGGCCGGCAGGACTTTACCTGAGACAGGAAACACAGGGACTGGGGTACTAGGACAAGCCTGCAACAGGAGTGCTCCTAAATACTGAACAAAAGTGTTCCTAAGCCCTACACCAACTGAAGAGCTCCTAAGCCCTACACTAACAGAAGTGCTCCTACCAGAAACTAACAGGGGTGCCCCTACGCCCTTCACTAACAGGGGAGCTCCTAGGCACTAAACTAACAGGAGTGCCCTTAGGCACTAAACTAACAGGAGTGCCCCTAGGTACTAAACAACAAAAGGACTTCCTAAGCCCTATACTAACAGAAGTGCTACTAATAGCACCGCTAGGGGAAGCAGGGGAGCCACAGGGAAAGAGCAGGGAACCTAAACACATAAACTAACAAAGGAGCTTCCTAAGCCCCATGCTACAGCAGTGCACCACAGCACTAACTAACACAGGTGCTCTAAGCACCAAACTACAGCAGTGCTCTACAGCACTAAACTAACCCAGGTGCTACTAAGCACCAAGCTACAGAAGTACTTCTAACAGCAAAACTGAAGTGCCTCTAACAGCACCAAAACCAGAAGTACTTCTAACAGCAAACCTGAAGTGCCTCTAACAGCACCAAAACCAGAAGTACTTCTAACAGCAAACAAAGGGAAAGCAAGGGAGCCACAAGGGAAAAGCAGGGAAGCAAAACACATACATCAAAAGTGCACACTGCACTAACACTGACCTGGCCCTAAAGCAAAGTAGCAAAAGCAAACGTTGCAAAGGCCCCGAAGGGAAGAACACCACTTCCTTATCAAGGCCCTGCCAGATGATGTCACACTTCCTAGACACAGGCAGACAGCACACAGAACCAGAGAGGACTAACCCACACAGATGTAGTAAAGAGAAGCTATTGAAGCCACGCTGGAAACAGCCAGTACACCCAGAGAGAGAGGCAGAGCTAACTCAGGCAACACCCACAGCTGCAGTATAGTAAAGCAATTAGAGTCATGATGTGAGCAGCCAGCACAGAGAGACAGAGCTAGCTCAGAAAAGACAGACAGAAAAAACAGAAGCTGACCCCCAGAACTAAGGTAAGTCTGGGGGGAAGGGGGGTCACGGCCACAATCATGATACGGACGAAGGACCACTCGCTCCTTAGAAAATTGTAGAAATGGAGATCTACAGGAAAAAGCTTGTAACTCCGAGACTCTCCTAGCTGACGTAATAGCCACCAAAAATACTGTCTTAAGCGTCAAATCCTTCAAAGAACATGCTTGCAATGGTTCAAATGGAGGTCTTGTCAGCGTCGAAGGGAAAATTAGGTTCTTACCTTGGTAATTTTCTTTCCTTTAGTCATAGCAGATGAAGCCATTACGTATGGGTTATGTCCATCAACCAGCAGGGGAGATAGAGAGCACTCAAACTTTCACAGTGCCCTCTTGGCCAGCTAGCTCCACTGCCTCTTCAGTATTTGAAGCTTCCAAAGCAGTATGGCAAACCGCAATGGGAATCACAAGAGCTTTCCTCACAGCGAATGATGGCCCATCACAAGGGCATGAACTCATAAAGGAGGGAATGCACATCCTCCTGGAGGGAATAAACTCATCCTCCTTATTGTATAAGTGGAGGGGAACACACGCGCCTCCTGGAGGGAATCACACATCCTTCCAACACACTGGAGGGAATGAACTCATCCTCCTATTTATAGAACTGGAGGGGAACACACGCGCCTCCTGGAGAGAATCAACACATTCTCCAAAAAAAACATGCTGGAGGGAAAGAACACATCCTCCTAAATTTAAACTGAACATGAATCCTGAAGATTGTTTTCCAACTTCCTCCCAAGGAAGGAACTTCAGGAAATTAGAACAGAACCTGAAAAACAGATTCACAGCATACAGACAATCATACAGGGAGGGCTCATAGCTTCATCTGCTATGACTAAAGGAAAGAAAATTACCAAGGTAAGAACCTAATTTTCCCTTCCTTGTCATCAAGCAGATGAAGCCATTACGTATGGGATGTAACAAAGCAATCCCTAGATAGGGTGGGAACAAGCCACACCACGCGCTAGCACTTGTGCACCAAAACGCGCATCCCTCCTGGCAGCCACATCCAGCCTGTAATGTTGGGCAAAGGAGAGCTTAGAAGCCCATGTTGCTGCACTGCATATCTCTTGAAGAGAGAGTGCTCCAGTTTCAGCCCAAGAGGAAGAAATCGCTCTAGTAGAATGTGCCTTAAAGGCTACAGGTGGAACCCTGCCGGCCAGCAGATAAGCTGAAAAGATAGTTTCTTTGAGCCAGCGGGCAATAGTGGCGTTAGACCCTGGAGACCCTCTGCGAGAACCGGATAGCAAAACAAACAGATGATCAGAAGTCCTGAAAGAGTTAGTAACTCGCAGATACTGCAGCAGAGTCCTGCGCACATCCAAAAGGTGCAGCTGCCCAAAAGATTCTGGAAACTCTTCCTCTGAAAAAAAGGGCAAGAAAATAGGCTGGATTAGGTGAAAGGCTGAAACCACCTTAGGCATAAAGGAAGGCACGGTCCGAACCGTGACTCCGGACTCTGAAAATTGCAGAAAAGGGTCTCTACAGGACAGCGCCTGGAGCTCTGACACCCGTCTCGCCGAGGTAATGGCCACCAGAAAAACGGCCTTCAGTTTCAAATCTTTCTCCGATGCTCGCCGAAGCGGCTCAAAAGGAGATGCCTGCAGGGTTTTCAAAACTAGCCCCAGGTTCCAAGCTGGACAGGGTGCTCGCACTGGAGGTCGGAGCCGAAGCACCCCTCTAAGAAACCGTGCCACATCTGGGTGAGCAGCCAAAGACACGCCTTCCACCTTACCACGAAGGGAGGCCAACACTGCCACCTGCACCCGCAGGGAATTATAGGCCAAGCCTTTTTGTACACCTTCCTGCAAAAAGTCCAGAATCGGCGAGACAGGAGCCCGCATTGGAGCAATGGCTCTGGAAGCACACCAAGACTCAAACAAGCACCAAATCCTGGCATAAGCCACGGAAGTGGACTGCTTGCGGGCTTGCAGGAGAGTGGAAATAACTTTATTGGAATAACCTTTATCCCTCAATTGCGCCCTCTCAATAGCCATGCCGTAAGACCAAAGCGGCCGGCGTCCTCCATGGCTACCGGTCACTGAGTCAACAGGTTCGGTACCAGAGGTAACCGCAGAGGAGCCTCCAGGAGCATCTGTCAGAGGTCTGCATACCAAGGTCTCTCCTTGGCCAATCCAGGGCGATGAGGACCACTTCTCCTGGGTGCAGCCGAATCCGCAAGAGCAGGCGCCCTATCAAGGGCCATGGGGGAAACACATAAAGTAGACCCGGAGGCCAGGGTTGAGCCAAGGCATCCAACCCCGCCGAGCGAGGATCTCTCCGTCTGCTGAAGAAGCACGGGACTTTGGTATTGGCACTTCTCGCCATTAGATCCATCACGGGCTTGCCCCATTTGGCACAGATCTGCAGGAATACTTCGGCTGCCAGATTCCATTCTGCTGGATCGATCTGATGCCTGCTCAGATAATCGGCCTGCACATTGCTCTGACCTGCAATATGAGCTGCCGACAGACACTGAAGATGCAGCTCGGCCCAGTGGCAAATCAGTTCGGCCTGCGCGGCTAGTGCTCTGCACCTTGTTCCGACTTGTCGATTTATATAGGCCACCGTTGTCGTGTTGTCCGACATCACTCTGACAGCCAATCCTTCCAGGGTCACTTGAAAGGCCAGAAGCGCCTGAAACACCGCTTTCAACTCTAGGCGGTTGATGGACCACTCCGACTCCTCGGGTGTCCATAGACCCTGGGCATGCTTCCCCTTGCAGTGTGCGCCCCAGCCCTTCAGGCTGGCATCTGTTACCACTAGGCACCAAACGGGGAGCGTCAGCGGCATTCCTCGCCGCAGCATGCTGTCCGAGAGCCACCACTCCATGCTGAGTCGGGCCGCAGGGAGCCAAGTAAGTCTGCATTGGTAATCCTGAGAAATAGGAGACCATCTCCGGAGTAGGGAATAATGTAGAGGTCTCAGGTGCGCTCTCGCCCAGGGTACCACTTCCATCGTGGCTGTCATCGATCCCAGCAGCTGGACAATGTCCCAAGCTCGCGGGTGGGGCATCCTCAGGAGCAGACGGACCTGATTCTGAAGCTTGCACCGCCTTAGCTCGGGTAGGAACACATAGCCCGAGACTGTGTCGAACCTGGCCCCCAAAAACTCTAGAGATTGTGAAGGGGACAGGTGACTTTTGGCCATATTGACGACCCAGCCTAGAGATTGCAGTACAGAGACCACTCTGGCTGTAGCTTGTAAGCTCTCTGTTGCAGATTCTGCTCTGATGAGCCAGTCGTCTAGGTACGGGTGAACCCTGATACCTTCTCGCCTGAGAAAAGCAGCTACTACCACCATTACCTTCGAAAAGGTTCGGGGAGCTGTGGCGAGGCCAAAAGGCAAGGCCCTGAACTGGAAATGTTTTCCCAACACCGCAAACCTCAGAAACTTCTGGTGCGGGGGCCAAATCGGTATGTGCAAGTAAGCTTCTTTCAGGTCTAGAGACGTGAGAAACTCTCCTGGCTGTACCGCCGCAATGACGGAGCGCAGGGATTCCATGTGGAAATGCCGCACTCTCAGGGACTTGTTCACTTCTTTTAAGTCCAGAATAGGGCGAAAGGACTCACCTTTTCGCGGCACCACAAAGTAGATGGAGTATCGGCCGCAGCCTTGCTCGGCGGGAGGCACCGGGGTCACAGCCCCTAACTGAATCAGACCTTGTAAAGTCTCCTCCACCGCCGCCCGTTTGACGGCAGAACTGCATCGGGACTCCACAAACACGTCTCTTTCTGGGGCGTTGAATTCTATTCTGTATCCATCTCTGATCAGGTCCAGAACCCATTGATCTGAGGAAATCTTGGCCCACTCCTCGACAAAGAGGGAAAGCCGTCCTCCGATGACAGGCATCGAGGAGAGGGCCGGCGCACCATCATTGAGAGGGTCGCCCCTGAACTCCTGGTCTTGAGCCACCGGCTGCGGAACGCTTGTCCGAGCGAAAGGAGTTCCTCTGCTGACCACGGGCACGTGAAGTGAACCCAGCAGAACGCCCCGGGCGGTACCTTCTAGCTTCACGGAAGCGAGGTCTGTACGAGGAGGAGGAAGGCCTCTGCCTATCTTCAGGCAAGTGCTGGGGTTTTGGATCACCCAGGCCTTTCACAATTTTCTCCAATTCCTCACCAAATAGGAGAAGTCCTTGAAAAGGCAACTTCACCAACCTTTGCTTAGAGGCCATGTCCGCTGCCCAGTGTCGTAGCCACAGACGACGGCGAGCCGCCACTGCTACTGCCATTTGTTTAGCCGAAGCTCTGACAAGGTCATAAAGGGCATCAGCCAGAAAGGACAAGGCCACCTCCATCCGCGGAGCCACATCCAAGAAGGGCTCCGCTCCATCTCCGGGCTGAGCCACTGCCTGTTGCAGCCAAGCTAGGCAGGCTCTCACAGCATAACAGCTGCATGCAGACGCCCGAACAGTGAGACCTGCAATTTCAAAGGACCGTTTCAATGCTGTTTCCAGCCTACGGTCTTGAACATCCTTCAGGGCAACACCTCCTTCAACAGGGAGGGTAGTTCTCTTTGTCACCGCAGTGACTAGGGCATCCACTGTAGGCATTTGAAAACGAGCCATATGTCCCTCACGCAGAGGGTATAACTGCCCCATAGCCCTGGAAACTCTCAAAGGTCTCTCGGGGTCAGCCCACTGAGCCAAAACAAGCTCTAGGATGGAGTCATGCAAAGGGAAGGCCCGAGCAGCTTTCTTGGTACTAGCCATCCTGGGATTACCCGAGGATGCCATGCCACTGTCAGGATCTTCAATCGAGAGGGCCTGCAGGGTATCTGAAATAAGCGCTGGCAGCTCATCACGGTGGAAAATCCTCACCGCGGAGGGATCATCCAGATCCTGTGGTAAATCCGCACCTGACTCTGATTCCTCAGACCAAGAACGTCTGTCAGAGTTCTCCGAATCCTCACACCCCGACCACAGGGGGGGGGGGGGGGGGTAAGTTGCACCACAATCTGAAGGGGAATTAACCCTTCTGCGCTTATCTTTAGGCCAAGCATCCGAGAAAAAAGCCTCACTGGGCAGTCCCAGGCCACAATCCATCGGGGGGGGGGGGGGGCAATCAGAGGAGCCTCAGGCGACCCTTGAGGAAGGGCTCTTTTCATCATGTATGCTTTATGCAGCAAAAGCACAAAATCCGGGGAGAAAATCTCACCCTGGGCACCCAAATCCTGTCCGGTGCTAGCCACTCCTGAAATAACCTCATCTGGAGGTGCCCCACCCGGCTCAGGTCTCTCCGTGTCCACGGAGGCCGCGCCATGCGGTGTAAGCAAAATGGCGCCCGCTGCCAGCTCAGAGCGGGAAGAAACATCGCTCGCCATGCTCGGGCCGGCTCCTACGCCAGTACAGCACGATTTACAGAGCCCTGCTGCTGATTTGCGCTTGCCACAAGTGGAACAGCCATCGCCGAAAAAACGGCGGTAAAATCCAAAATGGCGGTTTCGCGCCAAAATCGCCCCAATCGCGGGCCCACCCCGGAGGAGTTGGAAAACATTCTTACCTCAAAGGATCTAGTGTACAACTATGATCCTGCTGAAAATCAGGTCAAAAACCTCTGTTCCAGCGTCTCTGCGTTTAAAAACGCGACGCGATTTTTTTTTTTTTTTTTTTTTTTTTTTAAAGCTGTGAGGAAAGCAGAGGTATTGAAGACTCCGGAGGCTCAGATGAGTGGGAAAGGCAGGGAAAGAGCGAACCTATATGCCTGCATCCACTGTTGGTGGGTAAGGACAGGGAAAGCAAGGCAATATGTCCACATCCACAGAGGTATGGGTAAGGCAGGGAAAGGGCTAACCTATGTGCCTTTAAAGTGAAGCTGCTATAGCCTCCAACACCCCGGTTAACAACTGGCAAGCCAGGAACCACCTCCCGGCAGATTTTTTCTGGAGCTCGAACAAGCTGCAGCCACCCTGCTAAGGGAGATAGAGAATACTGAAGAGGCAGTGGAGCTAGCTGGCCAAGAGGGCACTGTGAAAGTTTGAGTGCTCTCTATCTCCCCTGCTGGTTGATGGACATAACCCATACGTAATGGCTTCATCTGCTTGATGACAAGGAAAGAACCAGATTAAGGTCCCAAGATGGAAAGACCGATCTGACCGGAGGACGGATAAGACTGACTCCCTTCAAAAAATGAGCTACCTCGGGAAGACTAGCCAAAGAGTTACCCCAAATCTGACCTCTGTGTCTGTGGTCGTGACCCCTCATAGCCTCTACCTGATTTCTGGGAGTCAGCTTCTGAGCTGGCTTCTGCCTATCCTTTCTGGAGTAGTTCTGTCTTTGGGGAGGTCTGTTTTGGTTTCCTATCTCTGGCAGCCGTCATCTGGGTTGGATCAAGGGCTGCAGCCATCTTGGATGGCTCAAGAGTCGTAGCCATCTTGGATAGCTCAAGGGCTACAGCCATCTTGGATAGATCATATCATAGGAAGCCATCCTGGAGTAACGAGGACAGGAAGGAAGCCCATATTTGGTCCTTAGAGATCATGCTGACCTCCTTCCAATCTGCTCTTTTACGTGCCAAACAGGATTATTATATCCAACTGACCAACTCTCTTGGCTCTAATCCTCGACTTCTCTTCACCACATTGAACTCTCTCCTCAAGGTGCCCCCTCCCCCAACTCCCCCTTCACTATCTCCTCAGACCCTTGCTGAATTCTTTCACAACAAGGTTCAAAAGATAAACCTTGCTTTCTCTACCTCACCAGCTCTCCCTCCACTAGTCCGTTCCCCTCTCTCTCCTTCCCCTCATTCCCTTTCCTCCTTTCCTGAAGTTACTATTGAGGAAACTACACTTCTCCTTTCTTCCTCAAAATGTACCACCTGTTCCTCTGATCCCATTCCCACCCACCTTCTTAATGCCATCTCTCCTACTCTTATTCCTTTTATCTGTCACATTCTCAACCTCTCACTTTCCACTGCGACTGTCCCTGCTGCCTTTAAACATGCTGTGGTCACACCTCTCCTTAAGAAGCCTTCACTTGACCCTACTTGTCCCTCTAATTACCGACCCATCTCCCTCCTTCCTTTTCTCTCCAAATTACTTGAGCGTGCTGTTCACCGCCGCTGCCTTGATTTTCTCTCCTCACATGCTATTCTTGACCCATTACAATCTGGTTTTCGCCCTCTCCACTCAACCGAAACTGCGCTTACTAAAGTCTCCAATGACCTATTACTGGCTAAATCCAGAGGTCAATATTCCATCCTCATTCTTCTTGATCTTTCCGCTGCTTTTGACACTGTCGATCACAGCATACTTCTCGATACCCTGTCCTCACTTGGATTCCAGGGCTCTGTCCTTTCCTGGTTCTCTTCCTACCTCTCCCTCCGCACCTTTAGTGTTCACTCTGGTGGATCCTCTTCTACTTCTATCCCTCTGCCTGTCGGCGTACCCCAGGGTTCTGTTCTTGGTCCCCTCCTCTTTTCTATCTACACTTCTTCCCTTGGTTCATTAATCTCATCCCATGGCTTTTCCTACCACCTCTATGCTGATGACTCCCAAATCTACCTTTCTACCCCTGATATCTCACCTTGCATCCAAACCAAAGTTTCAGCGTGCTTGTCTGACATTGCTGCCTGGATGTCTCAACGCCACCTGAAATTAAATATGACCAAAACCGAGCTTCTCATTTTCCCCCCCAAACCCACCTCCCCGCTCCCCCCGTTTTCTATTTCTGTTGATGGCTCTCTCATTCTCCCTGTCTCCTCAGCTCGAAACCTTGGGGTCATCTTTGACTCTTCTCTCTCCTTCTCTGCTCATATCCAGCAGACCGCCAAGACCTGTCGTTTCTTTCTTTACAACATCCGTAAAATCCGCCCCTTTCTTTCCGAGCACTCTACCAAAACCCTCATCCACACCCTTGTCACCTCTCGTTTAGACTACTGCAATCTGCTTCTTGCTGGCCTCCCACTTAGTCACCTCTCCCCTCTCCAGTCAGTTCAAAACTCTGCTGCCCGTCTCATCTTCCGCCAGGGTCGCTTTACTCATACTACCCCTCTCCTCAAGACCCTTCACTGGCTCCCTATCCGTTTTCGCATCCTGTTCAAACTTCTTCTACTAACCTATAAATGTACTCACTCTGCTGCTCCCCAGTATCTCTCCACACTCGTCCTTCCCTACACCCCTTCCCGTGCACTCCGCTCCATGGATAAATCCTTCTTATCTGTTCCCTTCTCCACTACTGCCAACTCCAGACTTCGCGCCTTCTGTCTCGCTGCACCCTACGCCTGGAATAAACTTCCTGAGCCCCTACGTCTTGCCCCATCCTTGGCCACCTTTAAATCTAGACTGAAAACCCACCTCTTTAACATTGCTTTTGACTCGTAACCACTCGCCTCCACCTACCCTCCTCTCTTCCTTCCCGTTCACATTAATTGATTTGATTTGCTTACTTTATTTATTTTTTGTCTATTAGATTGTAAGCTCTTTGAGCAGGGACTGTCTTTCTTCTATGTTTGTACAGCGCTGCGTATGCCTTGTAGCGCTATAGAAATGCTAAATAGTAGTAGTAGTAGTAGTCCTGTGGGAACAGCCTCCATAGTTACTTAGATTTGCTGCAGCTGCACCTCAGGTGTGGATGGGCTTTATTAATCACCTAGAGACTGCAGTCTTTTGGCCTTTGCATTGCGTCTTAGGCCCTGGTATGTGGGTGCTGGTGCACTTCTGCCTGAGAGACTTTGTCTGAACCTGATTCTGTCTTTGCTGGTTTCCTGCCTTTTGAACCTTTGCCTGAACCTGGACTTTGCTTTGCTTGCCGCTTGCCTTTTGAACCTTTGCCTGGACCTGGACTTTGCTTTGTTTGCCGCCTGCCTTTTGAACCTTTGCCTGGACCTGGACTTTGCTTTGCTTGCTGCCTACCTTTTGAACCTTTGCCCGGACCTGTCTTCTGCTTGCTGGCTGACTGCCTAGAGACCTTGCCTGGAGTTGCCGGTACGTTAGCTCTGCCTTGTCATTGGTGTGGGGTGGTTATGCCTGCCGCTGCCGCTCCTCAGCAGTGGCCCAAGGGCTCACAAACCGAGTTTCCAACTTTGAATACGTGACACTCTGAAACAAGAGAGAGCTGCCGCTTGCATCTTAAGTGAAGAAAGAGACAGTCCTCTGTCAAAACCTCGCTGCAGAAAATCCAACATCTGAGCCACGGATGCCCGAAAAGGTACAATCCCCGCATCCGCACACCAAGCCTCAAAAATTCTCCAGGTTGTAAACGGGCCTGCTGCTCCAGTATGGGGGAGGAAGCCGCCTCCCGCGAATAGCCAGATCTTCACAAAACTGCCACCAGGGGATACTTCAAATTTTTTCAGGTTAATAACCAAAACTTCACTCCAGAGCCCTGGGTTAGGGCTTCTCAGGCAGGGCTGTTCTGCCTTGCTTAGTACATCAGCCTACTAAACACAAAGACTCTGCCCCCTTCTCTGAGGAGGATGCAATAGTCCTTTTGAAATCCCTCCTTTTTGTCAAAGTCAGTAGCAAACAAACAGTACTTGCTCCCAAGCAGGATTTCCCCTCTTCCCCCCAGGCAGTCCTCTTTCCTAAACAAGCCTTTCAAATTCAACAGAGTTTCTCAAAATAATCAGGTTTCAAAAACAGGTTTGTAATTCTCCCAGCAAACTTTCCAACATTCAGGGTTTCCCCAAAGCAAACAGGTCCCCCAAAAGAAAACAGGCTTCTCTATTTAAGCAGGGTTTAAATCAAAATACAATTCCAAAACAATGTAGGTTTGCAAACCTTCAGGTGCTGCGCTCCTCAGGGCTCTCAAGCTCCCATTCCATTCTGGTTTCCTCCTGCTGCTCAGCCTGATTAACTCCTTCTTCCACCCATTCCTCCTCCTGCTTCTCACCCCACCCTTCCCTATTACAGGTGGGCGGCATGATATACTGATTGCGGGTCCAGGGGAACTGGGCTCCTTCATTCTCCCTTCCTCTTGTGGTCAGAGACGGTATATGGCCAGCTTGCCTATCCCCTGGGCTTCCCCTGCTGGGACTGGATATGCATTCTGGGAGATGTAGTTCAGGGTTTTGCTGCTTCATTCTATACATCTGGAATGTAGCCTTGTCAGAACGTATATAACTGAGAGAGGTGGAACGACGACGAGAGTGAAGCATGGTGGAAATCACGGGAGAGAAACCCCCCTCTTAGCTAAACGGGCTTGTTCAAGAGCCAGGCCGTAAGACAAAATCGAGCCGGATCTGGATGCGGAACTGGTCCTTGGAGTAGCAAAGCCTTGTGGACTGGAAGACGAAGAGGAGAGGCCACCGTCAAACGTTGAAGGTCCGCGTACCAAGGACGCCGAGGCCAGTCAGGTGCTACGAGAATTACCGGCCCCCCATGTTCCTCGATCCTCTGTAGAAGACGACCCAAGAGCGGCCACGGAGGAAACGCGTAAAGAAGGTCGGAGGGCAACTGTTGTAAGACAGCGTCTACCCCTGCCACTTTTACACCCTTTCGGCGACTGAAGAAGCGAGGAGCTTTCGCATTGAGACTGGAGGCGAAAAAAATCTAGAACTGGAGTGCCCCAGCACTGCACTATTAACTGAAACACACGATCGCTGAGAGTCCATTCTCCTGGTTCGAGAGTGTGACGACTGAGAAAGTCTGCTTGAACGTTTTCTACTCCTGCGACATGCGAGGCTGATATGGCCGCGAGATGAGTCTCTGCCCATGTCATGAGACTCTCCGCCTGCTGACACAAAAGACGGCTCCTCGTTCCTCCCTGGTGGTTGATGTAGGCCACTGCCGAGGCATTGTCCGAGAGAACACGCACTGCCTTGTCCTCCAGGAGATGCGAGAACTGCAAGAGCGCTAACCGGATCGCCCTGGTCTTCAAGAAGTTGATGGATTGGGCCGCTCCCAGAGGCGACCAGAGACCCTGGGCCCACCTGTCTAGGCAATGAGCTCCCCAGCCGCGAAGACTAGCATCTGTCGTTAAGGCTACCCACCAAGGAGACTCCAAAGGCATTCCCGCGGTAAGATTCTTCATTCGTAGCCACCAGGCCACCAGAGAGCTGCATTCCCTGTGGCACAGCGACAACCTCATTAGAAGAGGATCCCTCTGAGAGGACCATCGGGACAGGAGAGCCCACTGAAGCGACCTCATGTGCGCCCTTGGCCCAGGGAACTACCTCTACAGTGGCTGCCATGGATCCGAGGACCTGAAGATAATCCCGAGCACACAGAATTTTCTGATGAAGTAAATCTAGTATCTGTGACCGGAGCTTTAGAATCCTGCCCTGCGGGAGAAAAACTCGGCCCCGCGCCGTGTCAAAGGTGACTCCCAAATACTCTAGAGACTGAGAAGGAACCAAACGACTCTTGGCTATATTCACCACCCAATCTAGGGACTGCAAGAAAGCCACCAGTCGGGCAGTGACGAGACAACTCTCCTGATAAGACTTTGCTCTGATCAAACAGTCGTCTAGGTATGGGTGCACACAAGAATCCTGTTTCCTGAGAGCCGCTGCTACCACGGCCATGACTTTGGTAAATATGCATGGTGCTGTCGCGAGGCCAAAGGGCAGAGCCAGAAACTGGAAATGCTGGCCTAGAATCGCAAAGCGCAAGAACTTGTGATGAGCCGGACGGATAGGAATATGCAGATAAGCCTCTGTCAGATTAAGGCTGTTAGAAACTCCCCCGTGCGAACAGCCACTATGACTGATCGAAGGGTCTCCATACAAAAAGATGTGACTCTGAGAGCGCGATTGACAGCTTTGAGATCTAAAATTGGACGAAAAGAACCTTCCTTTTTGGGAACCACAAAGTAAATGGAATAAAGACCCTGCTTGTGCTCTGAAGGAGGGACTGGACAAATAACCCGAAGATCTAATAGCTTCTGAAGAGTCTCCCGAACAACACCCGCCTTGAGACGGGAACAGCAGGGAGACTCCACAAAGGCGTCTGAAAGAGGTCTTGCAAATTCTAAGGCATAACCTTCTCGAATAACTTCCAAGACCCACTGATCTGTGGTGATGTGGGCCCACCTCTGATAGAACTGAGCAAGACGAGCTCCTACAGGTACCAGAGGAGAGGCCCTCGCACCTTCATTGGGAGGAATGTGACTGGGAACGGAAACCTGAGTTGGAGAAAGCCCCTCCTCTGTGAGAACCCCGAAAGGACTGAATCCTGTTGAAAAAACGAGACCTCTGAGGCTGAAAGCCTCGACCAGCCTGAAACCTACGAAAACCTCTTACTCTACCCTGTGCCAAACAACGCACCCCGACTAGACAGACAAGGCCTATCTTCTGGGAGACGAGGAACTTTAGCATCCCCTAAGGAACTGACCAATTTATCTAATTCTTCTCCAAAGAAGAAAGAACCTTTAAAAGGGAACTTGCTCAACTTAGACTTGGAGGCTGCGTCCGCAGACCAATCTTTCAACCACAGAGATCGGCGAGCCGTGACCCCCAAGGCCAAGGACTTAGAGGACGCTCGAAGCAAATCATATAGAGCATCCGCCAGAAAAGCTGCACCCGTCTCAGTCTTAGCTACCTCTATATTGATAGCTTGAAGATCATCCAAACTCCTATCCAGGACTTTCTCCGCCCACCGAAAACAGGCTCTAGCCACTAAAGAACCACAAATGGCGGCTTGTACTGCCAAAGATGAAACATCAAAACTGTTCTTAAGCAGAGAATCCATTCTTCTATCCTGAACATCACGGAGAGCCGTTCCTCCATCGACAGGAACCGTGTTACGTTTAGTAACCGCCGACATCACCACATCAACAACTGGAACTCTAAGCAAAGTTCTATCTGCTTCTGGAACCGGATAAAGATGAGACATCGATCTGGTTGGGCGAAAAGCCGTATCTGGGACCTCCCATTGCACCTTAATCACATCCCAAATGTCCTGATGCATGGGAAAAGTTTTGGCAGCGGATCTAGAACCCTTAATTAAAAAATCTACCTTGCGGAGTTCTGAAACTGTCGGAGGATCATCAAAGTTCAAAGTAGAGGAGACCAGAGAAATGAGCTCCTGCAAGTCATCCTTATGGAAAATTCTAGCCACAGAAGGATCTTCCCCTTGGGCGAAAGATTCAGCTTCAGGGTCTGTAGAAGAGCGATCATCCCAGACATTTTCCGCTAGCTCTTCCTCCTCTTCCAAAAAGGGCATCTCCTGATCGTGATCAGACCAAAAATCTCCACGCAAATCACCTTCCCTAGATTTCTTAGAAGGTGGAGGAGCAAATCTGAGAGAATCCCCTGTTCCAGCTCCCACATTGCCTTTCTGCATCAAAAAGGCCTGGTACATCTGGAGCACAAACTTAGGAGGAAAACCTCCTGCCTGAGTGGGCCCAGCTTGTACCAGAGCTCCTGAAGCAAAAACATCCGAATTTGCAACACTTACATCTGTAGCTTGAGCACGCGACGGCGATGACGGAGCGGGAATAAAAATGGAGGGCTTTTGCGCCAAATTCGCGGGAACGGCTTCCGGAGGCGCGCCTGACCCCTCCGTACCGGCTGGAGCCGACTGCAACGGCGAAGAACCCTGAACCGCCAACTGAACTCCCGGAGACGAAGGAAGAACAGGACCTGATGCTGACACTAGCGCCGTACAGTACTTACAAGCGCCGGAAGAGGATACTCCCCGATGCTGGCAGACAGCGCATCTCTTGAGCTTCTCCGACATGGCAGCGGACACGCGCGTACACAATTTGTGCCTAAAATCTCTTTGAACAAGGCCCCGCTCCGTCGACCCAAATAGCGCTAATAAACAAATACACCCCCCAAAAAAAACAGAAGGTAAGAGCAAGCAGAAGAAGCCTTTCCTCTCTGTATTTTAAAGAAACTTTTCCTGTCTTTGTTTTTGTTTTAAACAACACAGACACCCAGAACACTAAACAGAGCTGCCTGCTCGTCAGAGTAATGGGAAAACACTTTCTTTTTTTTTTTTTTTATTCTGGCTGCCTCTCCCAAAGGTAATCCCCTTTGCTATTCAAAAAGGGAACCCTTCCCTAGAATTTAAATTAACAGAAGGGAGGTGGGGAGGAAGAGGGGGAGGGACCCGGGACACCCGAGTGTAGCACCCCTGAGGCTGTAAGCTAAAGAAGCTGACAATTTCTAACAAGCCTCAAAGAATTTCTGTGGCACAGACAAAGAGAAATCAGAAGACAAAGGCTGTAACTGAAAAAAGAGAGACTAATGGGCTCACTTCCTACCTGCTGGGAGACTGAGAAAATACTGAGGTTAGGGTCACTTGGCCAGGGCTCTTATTGGCTCTCTAGAGTCAGAGTTTTTTCTCAGTCTCCACCTGCTGGAAGGCGTGCACAACCCATCAGTCCAATCCTGGGCCGGTCTGGAGGGATGCTAAGGAATAGAATGTTAGGTATTATTAGGAAAGGAATGGAAAACAAAAGTGAGGACGTTATAATGCCTTTGTTTCGCTCCATGGTGCGACTCCGTTCTCTTCTGTTCTACAAGGGAAAATTAGGTTCTTACCTTGGTAATTTTCTTTCCTTTAGTAATAGCAGATGAAGCCATTACGTATGGATTGTGTCCATCAACCAGCAGGGGGAGATAGAGAGCACTCAACTTTTCACAGTGCCTCATGGCCAGCCAGCTCCACTGCCTCTTCAGTATTTGAAGCTTCCAAAGCAGTATGGCAAACCGCAATAGGAATAACATGAACTTTCCTCACAGCGAACGATTGCCCCTTAACAAGAGCATGAACTCAAAAGGAGGGAATGAACACATCCTCCTGGAGGGAATAAACTCGTCCTCCTTATTGTATAACTGGAGGGGATACACGCAACCTCCTGGAGGAAATAAACTCATCCTCCAAAACATAAACTGGAGGGAATGGACTCATCCTCCTATAAGTGAACATGAATCCTGAAGACTGTTTTCCAACTTTCTCCCAAGGAAGGAACTTCAGGAAACAAGAACAGAACCTGAAACAGATTCACAGCATACAGACAATCATACAGGGAGGGCTCATGGCTTCATCTGCTATGACTAAAGGAAAGAAAATTACCAAGGTAAGAACCTAATTTTCCCTTCCTTGTCATCAAGCAGATGAAGCCATTACGTATGGGATGTAACAAAGCAATCCCTATATAGGGTGGGAACAGGTCACACCATGCGCTAGCACTTGTGCTCCAAAACGCGCATCCCTCCTAGCAGCCACATCCAGCCTGTAATGTAGGGCAAAAGAGAGCTTAGAAGCCCATGTTGCTGCACTGCATATCTCTTGACGAGAGAGTGCTCCAGTTTCAGCCCAAGAGGAAGAAATCGCTCTGGTAGAATGCGCCTTAAAGGCTACAGGCGGAGACCGGCCGGCAAGCAGATAAGCTGAAAAGATAGTTTCTTTGAGCCAGCGGGCAATAGTGGCTTTAGACGCTGGAGACCCTCTGCGAGGACCTGACAGCAAAACAAACAGATGATCATAGATCCTGAAAGAGATTGTAACTCGCAGATACTGCAGCAGAGTCCTGCGTACATCCAACAGGTGCAACTGCCCAAAAGATTCTGGAAACTCCTCCTTATCAAAGGAGGGCAAGAAAATAGGCTGGTATAGGTGAAACGCTGAAACCACCTTAGCCATGAAGGAAGGCACGGTCCAAACCGTGACCCCGGACTCTGAGAATTGCAGAAATGGGTCTCTACAGGACAGCGCCTGGAGTTCTGACACCCGTCTCGCCGAAGTAATGGCCACAAGAAAAACGGCCTTTAGTGTCAAATCATTCTCCGATGCTCGCCGAAGCGGCTCAAAAGGAGAAGCCTGCAGGGCCTTCAAAACTAGCCCCAGGTTCCAAGCTGGACAGGGTGCTCGCACGGAAGGCCGGAGCCGAAGCACCCCACTAAGAAACCGTGCCACATCTGGATGAGCAGCTAAAGACATGCCTTCAACCTTACCACGAAGGGAGGCCAACGCTGCCACTTGCACCTGCAGGGAATTATAGGCCAAGCCTATTTGTACACCATCCTGCAAAAAGTCCAGAATCGGCGAGACAGGAGCCCGCATGGGTGTGATCGCTTTTGAAGCACACCATGACTCAAACTGGCGCCAAATCCTGGCATAAACCACAGAAGTGGAACGCTTGTGGGCCTGCAGGAGAGTGGAAATGACTGTGTTTGAATAGCCTTTGTCCCTCAATTGCGCCCTCTCAATCGCCATGCCATAAGACCAAAGCGGCAGGCATCCTCCATGGCTACCGGGCCCTGTGACAACAGGTTCGGTACCAGAGGTAAAGGAAGGGGAGCCTCCACTAGCATCTGTCGGAGGTCCGCATACCAAGGCCTCCTGGGCCAATCCGGGGCGAAGAGGACCACTTCTCCTGGGTGCAGCCGAATCCGCAGGAGCATGCGCCCTAGCAAGGGCCATGGAGGGAACACATATAGTAGGCCCGGAAGCCAGGGCTGAGTCAAGGCATCCAACCCTGCTGAGCGAGGATCTTTCCATTTGCTGAAGAAGCACGGGACTTTGGCATTTGAACTTGTCGCCATAAGATCCATCACGGGCTTGCCCCATTTGGCACATATCTGCAGGAATACTTCTTCTGCTAGTTCCCATTCCGCTGGATCGATCTGATGCCTGCTTAGATAATCAGCTTGCACGTTGCTCTGACCTGCAATGTGAGCTGCTGACAGAAACTGAAGATGCAGCTCGGCCCAGTGGCAAATCTGTTCGGCCTGCGCGGCCAGTGCTTTGCACTGAGTGCCGCCTTGTTGATTTATGTAGACCACTGCTGTCGTGTTGTCCGACATCACTCTGACAACCAACCCTTCCAGGGTCACTTGAAAGGCCAGAAGCGCCTGAAATACCGCTTTCAACTCCAGGCGGTTGATGGACCACTCCGACTCCTCGGGCGTCCATAGACCCTGGGCATGCTTCCCCTTGCAATGTGCGCCCCAGCCCTTCAGGCTGGCATCCGTCACTACTAGACACCAATCGGGGAGCGCCAGTGGCATTCCTCGCTGCAGCATGCTGTCAGAGCCACCACTCCATGCTGAGTCGGGCCGCAGGGAGCCAAGAAAGTCTGCATTGATAATCCTGAGAAACTGGAGACCATCTTTGAAGTAGGGAATACTGTAGAGGTCTCAGGTGCGCTCTCGCCCAGGGCACCACTTCCAATGTGGCTGTCATCAATCCCAGCAGCTAGACAATGTCCCAAGCTCGCGGGTGGGGCATCCTCAGGAGCAGACGGACCTAATTCTGAAGCTTGCACCGCCTTAGCTCGGGTAGGTATACATAGCCCGAGCCTGTGTCGAACCTGGCCCCCAAATATTCTAGAGATTGCGAGGGGGTCAGGTGACTTTTGGCCATATTGACGACCCAGCCTAGAGATTGAAGTACTGAGACCACTCTGGCTGTAGCTTGATAGCTCTCTGTTACAGAGTCTGCTCTGATGAGCCAGTCGTCTAGGTATGGGTGAACCCAGATACCTTCTCGCCTAAGCAAAGCAGCTACTACCACCATTACCTTCGAAAAGGTTCGGGGAGCTGTGGCGAGGCCAAAAGGCAAGGCCCGGAACTGGAAATGTTTTCCCAACACCGCAAACCTCAGAAACTTCTGGTGCGGGAGCAAAATTGGTATGTGCAAGTAAGCTTCTTTCAGGTCTAGAGACGTGAGAAACTCTCCTGGCTGTACCGCAGCAATGACAGAGTGCAGGGTTTCCATGTAGAAAAGCCGCACTCTCAGGGACTTGTTTAAGTCCAGAATAGGGCGAAAAGACCCACCTTTTCGCGGCACCACAAAGTATATGGAGTATCGGCTGTAGCCGTGTTCGGCGGCAGGTACCGGGGACATGGCCCCTAACTGAATCAGACCTTGCAAATTCTCCTCTACCGCCGCCCGTTTGGCGGCAGAACTGCATCGGGACTCCACAAACACGTCTCTTATTGGGGCGTTGAATACTATTCTGTAGCCATCTCTGATCAGGTTCAGAACCCACTGATCTGACGAAATATTGGCCCACTCCTCGGCAAAGACGTCCTCCGATGACAGGAATCGAGGAGGGGGCCGGCGCACCATCATTGAGAAGGTCGCCCCTGAACTCCAGGCCTAGAGCCAGTGGCTGCGGAACGCTTGTCCGAGCGAAAGGAGTTCCTCTGCTGAAAAACGGGCACGAGAAGTGAACCCAGCAGAATGCCCCGGGCGGTACCTTCTAGCTTCACGGAAGCGAGGTCTATAAGAGGAGTGGACCGCCTGGCCCTTGGAGGAAGGCCTCGGCCTATCTTCGGGCAAGCGCTGGGGTTTAGGATCTCCCAGGCCTTTAACAATTTTTTTTTCCAACTCCTCACCAAATAGGAGAAGGCCTTGAAAGGGCAACCTCACCAACCTTTGCTTAGAGGCCATGTCCGCTGCCCAATGTCGTAGCCAAATAAGACGGCGAGCCGCCACTGCTACTGCCATTTGTTTAGCCGAAACACTGACAATATCATAAAGGGCATCAGCCAAAAAGGACAAGGCCGACTCCAGTCGCGGAGCCACATGCGAGAAGGGCTCCGCTCCATCTCCGGGCTGTTCCAACGCCTGTTGCAACCACGCCAGGCAGGCTCTAGCAGCATAACAACTGCATGCAGACGCCCGAACAGTAAGACCTGCAATTTCAAAGGACTGTTTAAGTGCTGCTTCCAGCCTACGGTCTTGTATATCCTTCAGGGCAACTCCTCCTTCCACAGGGAGGGTAGTTCTCTTTGTCACAGCAGTGACTAGGGCATCTACTTTAGGCATTGCAAAGCGAGCCAAATGCTCCTCACGCAGAGGGTATAATTGCCCCATAGCCCTGGAAACTTTCAAAGGTCCCTCGGGGTCAGCCCACTGAGCAGAAATAAGCTCTTGGGTGGAGTCATGCAAAGGAAAGGCTCGAGCAGGCTTTTTGATACTAGCCATCCTAGGATTCACAGAGGAGGCCGTGCCACTGTCAGGCTCTTCAATAGAAAGGACCTGTAGGGCATCTGAAATAAGCGCTGGCAGCTCATCACGGTGGAAAATCCTCACCGCGGAGGGATCATCCAGATCCTGTGGTAATTCTGCACCTGACTCTGGCTCCTCAGACCACGAAGACCTGCCAGAACTCTCTGAATCCTCACAGCCCGACCTCGGGGGGGGGGGGGGGGGGGGGGGGGGGGAAGGAGGTGCACCACAATCTGAAGGAGAATTAGCCCTTCTACGCTTTTCTTTATGCCAATTATCAGGGAAAAAAGCCTCAGTGGGCAGTCCCAGGCCACAATCCACCGGGGGGGGGGGGGGGGGGGGGGGGGGGGGGACGACAATAGAAGGGGCCTCAGACGACCCTTGAGGGAGAGCTCTTTTCAGCACGTATGCTTTATGCAATAACAACACAAAATCAGGGGAGAAAAACTCGCCCTGGGCACCCAGATCCCGTCCGGGGCTAGCCGCTCCCTGAATAGCCTCAATTCGAGGTGTCCCCCCCCCCCCCCGGGCTCAGGGCTCTCCGTCTCTACAGAGGCCGCGTCATGCGGAGAATTAAAAATGGCATCCGCTGCCAGCTCTGAGCGGGAAGAATCATCGCTCGCCATGCTCGGGCCGGCTCTTACACCTGTACAGCACGATTTACAGAGCCCCGCTGCTGATTTGCGCTTGCCACAGCGGGAACAGTGCTTTACATTCTCTGCAGCCATCGCCGAAAACGGCGGGAAAATTCAAAATGGCGGTTTCGTGCCTAAAACGCCCCGATCGCGGGCCCACCCCGGAGGAGTTAGAAAACACTCTTACTTCACTAGACCGAGTATCACAGCTCCAGTCCCATAGAAGAATCAAAGGAAAACCTCTGTTCCATTTTTTTTTTTTTTTAAACGCTGTGAGGAAAGCAGAGGTAATAAGAACTCCGGAGGTTCAGATGAGTGGGAAAGGCAGGGAAAGGCGAACCAATGTGCCTGCATCCACTGAGTGGGAAAGGACAGGGAAAAGCAAGCTAATATGTCCACATCCACGGGGGCATGGGTAAGGCAGGGAAAGGGCTAACCTATGTGCCTTCAAAGTGAAGCTGCTATAGCCTCTAACACCCCGGCTAACAACTGGCAAGCCAGGAGCCACTCCCAGGCAGATTTTTGATGGAGCTCGAAGAAGCTGCAGCCACCCTGCTTGGGGCGATAGAGAATACTGAAGAGGCAGTGGAGCTGGCTGGCCATGAGGCACTGTGAAAAGTTGAGTGCTCTCTATCTCCCCCTGCTGGTTGATGGACACAAACCCATACGTAATGGCTTCATCTGCTTGATGACAAGGAATTACCCTTTCGAAATGTTAACTCCCTAATCTCTAATTGGTCTGTCTTGAATAGACTGTAAGCTCTGATGAGCAGGGACTGTCTCTTCATGTTCAAGTGTACAGTGCTGTGTATGTCTAGTGACCCTATAGAAATGATACGTAGTAGTACTAGTAGTAATAGCAATGCTGCTCAATTACACACCCCGGCAGTATCTGCTTTACAGAGAGGATAATGGCTTCTTATCTCACCAGCTCTGAATTCCTAAATAATCCCGGCTGATTTTATTAAGATGTGCAGAAGGAATTTTATACTTACTTATTACAGGAGGCTGAGTCTGTTCAGACGTCTCTGATTTAGGAGGATCCATCAAGGGGAGATCTTTCTCTTGTTTAACACCGAGTGAGATCACAGATGTTACAACTGGAAGGTCTGTTAAGAGAAAATACATTAGAAGGAGTCATCAAAGATAAAATAATACTAAATTAAGAAATGGACTTTAAATCTCTAAATGCCTGGAGACTTTGATCTGAAAATTCAGAGACCTTCAAATGCAAAACATTTACTTACTCTTAATGAGATCTTCTGGGTTTTCTTTTTCCTCCCACTCAAAATGTTCAGTGAAATATTTCTCGTCTTCGTTCTTAATCTTGAATATGACATCAGGATTAACAATTGAATAACCTGTAAGTAAGCAGGAAAATAGCATTTAAATATATATGTAGAAGCCCTGGGGAGGTTTCATCTGTTTCCTGTTGTGAACAAGCAGTGCATGAAAGTGTACATACAGGACTAAGTTCTGTATACGGAGTAAAAAAAAATGATGCTGATAAAAATTGGAGCTAAACGCAATACTACAAAAAGTCCAGAATCGGCGAGACAGGAGCCCGCAACGGGGAAAGCGCTCTTGAACACACCAGACTTCAAACTGGCGCCAAATCCTGGCATAAGCCACGGAAGTGGAGCGCTTACGGGCCTGCAGGAGAGTGGAAATTACCTTATTTGAGTAGCCTTTGTCTCTCAATTGCGCCCTCTCAATCGCCATGCCATAAGACCAAAGCAGCAGGCGTCCTCCATGGCCACCGGATCCCGTGACAACAGGTGCAGAACCAGAGGTAACGGAAAGGGATCCTCCAACAGCATCTGCCGGAACACCACATACCAAGGCCTCCTGGGCCAATCCGGGGCGATGAGCACCACTTCTCCTGGATGCAGCCAAATCCACAGGAGCACTCGCCCTATCAAGGGCCACGGAGGGAAGACATACAGTAAGCCCAGGGGCCAGGGTTGAGCCAAGGCATCCAACCCGGCAGAGCGAGGATCCCTCCATCTGCTGAAGAAGCACGGGACTTTAGCATTGGAACTGGTCGCCATAAGATCCATCACTGGCTTGCCCCATTTGGCACAAATCTGCAGGAATACATCGTCTGCTAGTTCCCACTCCGCTGGATCGATCTGATGCCTGCTTAGATAGTCGGCTTGCACGTTGCTCTGAACTGCAATGTGAGCTGCTGACAGGGACTGTAGATGCAGCTTGGCCCAGTGGCAAATTTGTTCGGCCTGCGCGGCTAGAGCTCTGCCCTGAGTGCCGCCTTGTCGATTTATGTAGGCCACAACACGTCCGACATCACTCGGACAGCCAATCCTTCCAGGGTCACTTGAAAGGCCAGAAGCGCCTGAAACACCGCTTTCAACTCCAGGCGGTTGATAGACCACTCCGACTCGTCGGGCGTCCACAGACCCTGGGCATGCTTCCCCTGGCAATATGCGCCCCAGCCCTACAGGTTGGCATCTGTCACCACTAGGCACCAATCGGGGAGCGCCAGCAGCATTCCCCGCCGCAACATGTTGTCCGAGAGCCACCACTCCATATTGAGGCGGGCCGCAGGGAGCCAAGAAAGTCTGCACTGATAATCCTGAGATACTGGAGACCATCGTTGAAGTAGAGAATACTGTAGAGGTCTCAGGTACGCTCTCGCCCATGGCAACACTTCCAAGGTGGCTGTCATCGATCCCAACAGCTGGACAATGTCCCAAGCTCGCGGGCGGGGCATCCTCAGGAGCAGACGGACCTGATTCTGAAGCTTGCACCGCCTTTGCTCGGGAAGAAACACATAGCCCGAGGCTGTGTCGAACCTGGCCCCCAAATATTCTAGAGATTGCGAGGGGGCAGGTGACTTTTGGCCATATTGATGACCCAGCCCAGAGATTGAAGGACTGAAACCACTCTGGCTGTAGTTAGATGACTCTCTTTTTCTGAGTCTGCTCTGAAGAGCCAGTTGTCTAGGTACGGGAGAAACCGGATACCCTCTCGCCTGAGAAAGGCAGCTACTACCACCATAACCTTGGAGAAGGTTCGGGGAGCTGTGGCGAGGCCAAAAGGCAAGGCCCGAAACTGGAAATGTTTTCTCATCACCGCAAACCGCAGAAACTTTTGGTGGGGGGTCCAAATTGGAATGTGTAAGAAAGCTTCTGTCAGGTCCAGAGACGTGAGAAACTCTCCTGGCTGTACCGCCACAATGACGGAGCACAGGGTTTCCATGTGAAAATGCCGCACTTTTAAGGACTTGTTTAATTCTTTTAAGTCCAGAATAGGGCGAAAAGACCCACCTTTTCGCGGCACCACAAAGTATATGGAGTAGCGGCCGCAGCCGTGTTCGGCGGGAGGTACTGGGGACACTGCCCCTAATTGAATCAGGCCTTGTAAGGTCTCCTCTACTGCCGCCCGTTTGGCGGCAGAGCCGCATCAGGACTCCACAAACACGTCTCTTACCGGGGCATTGAATTCTATTCTGTATCCTTCTCTGATCAGGTCCAAGACCCACGGATCTGAGGTAATCTTGGCCCACTCCTCGAGAAAGAGGGAAAGTCGTCCTCCTATTACAGGAATCGAGGAGGGGGCTGGCGCACCATCATTGAGAGGGTCGCCCTTGAACTCCAGGTCTTGAGCCTGCTGCTGCGGAACGTTTGTTTGAGCGAAAGGAGTTCCTCTGCTGAAACCGTCCACGAGAAGTGAACCCAGCAGAACACCCCGGGCGGTATCTTCTAGCTTCATGGCAGCGAGGTCTATAAGAGGAGTGAACCGCCTGACCCTTGGAGGGAGGCCGTGGCCTATCCTCGGGTAAGCGCTGGGGTTTAGCATCCCCCAGGCCTTTCACAATTTTCTCCAACTCCTCACCAAACAGGAGAAGGCCTTGAAAAGGCAACTTCACCAACCTTTGCTTAGAGGCCATGTCCGCTGTCCAATGTCGTAGCCAAATAAGACGGCGAGCTGCCACTGCTACTGCCATTTATTTATCCGAAGCTCTGACAATATCATAAAGGGCGTCAGCCAAAAAGGACAAGGCCGACTCCATCCGCGGAGCCACTTCAGAGAAGGGCTCCGCACCATCACCGGGCTGTTCAACTGCCTGTTGTAACCACGCTAGGCAGGCTCTTGCAGCATAACAACTGCATGCAGACACCCGAATAGTAAGACCTGCAATGTCAAAGGGCCGCTTCAGCGCTGATTCCAGCCGGCGGACTTGTATGTCCTTCAGGGCAACACCTCCTTCAACCGGAAGGGTAGTTCGTTTTGTCACAGCTGTGACTAGGGCATCCACTCTAGGCATTGCAAGGCGAGCCAAATTTTCCTCACTTAGAGGATATAATTGCCCCATAGCCCTGGAAACTTTCAAAGGTCCCTCGGGGTCAGCCCATAGAGCTGAAATAAGCTCTTGGATGGAGTCATGCAAAGGAAAGGCTCGAGCAGGCTTTCTGGAACTAGCCATCCTTGGATTAACAGAGGAGGCTGTGTTACTCCCAGGATCTTCAATCGAGAGGGCTTGTAAGGCATCTGAAATAAGCGCTGGCAGCTCCTCGCGGTGGAAAATCCTCACCGCAGATGGATCATCAAGCTCCTGTGGCAATTCTGCACCCGACTCCGGCTCCTCAACCCAAGAAGTGCTGCCAAACCCCTCAGAATCCTCATAACCCGACCACGGGGGGGGGGGGGGGGGGGGGGGGGGGGGGAGGGGAGGGGGTGCGCCACACTCAGAAGGGGAATTAGCCCTTCTGTGTTTATTAGGAGGATAAGAAACAGGCAAAGCCAACTCCAATAGGCCAGGATTCACCGGGGGGGGGGGAGGGGGGGCAGGTAGAGGGTCCGAAGATCCCTGTGGAAGAGCTCTTTTAAGCATGTATGCTCTATGCAGCATTAAAACAAAATCAGGGGAGAAAACCGCTCCCTGACTGCCCGGATCCTGTCCAGGGCTATCAGCTCTATTATTAGCCTCACTCAGAGGACCCCCCCCCCCCCCCCCGGACTCAGGGCTCTCCGTCGCAACGGAGGCCGCGCCATGTGGAAAATCCAAAATGGCGTCCGCTGCCAGCTCAGAGTGCGAAAGATCGCCGCTCGCCATGCTCGGGCCGGCTCTACCGTCTGTACAGCACGAATTACAGAGCCCCGCTGTGATATGCGCTTGCTACATTTAAAACAGCGCTTTACAGTCTCCGCAGACATCGCAGAAAATGGTGGTAAAATTCAAAAATGGCGGTTTGTGCCAAAAACATCCCGATCGCAGGCCCACCCCGGAGGAGTCAGAAAACACTCTTACCTCACTAGACCGAGTACCACAGCTCCGGTCCTGCAGAAGAATCTCAAGAAAAGCCTCTTTTCCAAGATCGCTGCGCTAAAGCGCGACGCGACTTTAATTAATTAATTAATTATTTATTTTTTACGCTGTGAGGAAAGCAGAGGCAAAAGAGGTAAATAAAATCACTCCAGAGGCTCAGATAAGTGGGAAAGGCAGGGAAAGGCGAACCAATGTGCCTGCATCCACTGAGTGGGAAAGGACAGGGAAAAGCAAGCTAATATGTCCACATCCACGGGGGCATGGGTAAGGCAGGGAAAGGGCTGACCTATGTGCCTTCAATGTGAAGCTGCTATAGCCTCTAACACCCCGGCTAACAACTGGCAAGCCAGGAGCCACCCCCAGGCAGATTTTTGATGGAGCTCGAAGAAGCTGCAGCCACCCTGCTTGGGGAGATAGAGAATACTGAAGAGGCAGTGGAGCTAGCTGGCCATGAGGCACTGTGAAAAGTTGAGTGCTCTCTATCTCCCCCTGCTGGTTGATGGACACAACCCATACATAATGGCTTCATCTGCTTGATAACAAGGAATGTTGTTGTACAGAAAAGGGAGACAGACTGCAGCTGGTCTTTTATGAAGCCTCCAGTTTAAGGTAAACATTTTATCTTTTGCAACAGAAGCCAGGTCTCAATTTCAGGTGCCCACGGGACCTGGTACCTGGGATTTTTCCACCTCTGATAAAACAACAGCATCCATTCCACTAATGTGTCTGTGTGGTAGATGATAAAAAAAGACATATTTACCTCGTGAGATGAGGATGTCATGAACCTCCTTGATGACCTTCTTGTAAAGCTCCTTCTGCCATTCTCCCAGAATGTCCCAGTCCACTTCCAAGAAATAAGCAGCAATATCCTTGAACAAGGCCTGGAAGAACAGACAAGACACCATCAGTCACAGTTTCATTATAATGTTTACCTTGTTGGGTAGAGATGGACCGTGCAGGTCTTTATCTGCCGTCACCTACTATGTTACTACGTTTGTGTTTTCTCCAGAACTTCGGATCCTTAAACACGAAGGACGAAAATTGGAAAGGAGATGGCGCAAATCTCACCTGGATGAAGACAGGCTAAACTGCAGGAAGCACATGGTAAGCCTTAACAGCAACCAAAAAACAGTATTTCTCTCAATGCATTGCACAGGCTGCCAATTCAACCAAGCAGCTGTTCAGTGTAGTAAACAGCCTACTGAAACCCTCACAACAAAACCATCCTGACCAGTCTAAACTGAACTGCAATTTGCTGCATACTTTGCCAACAAAATTAAAAGTCTCCACCAGGATTTACAGGCAATCCCACCCAGTGCCCAGCCAGTCAACTAGGGGTGCACAAACTCACCCCCTCCTAACAGAGACAGGTGGAACACTTTTAACCTAATGACAGAGGAGAGCCTTGACAAAATCCTTGACAAGAGACCTTCAACCAACAACTACCTGCTCCCTCGATCCCTGCCCATCAAAGATAGTGCAGCAGGCAAGTATGGGCCTTATAGAAGGCGCCACAAAAATTGTGAACACCTCTCTTTCTAATGGGCAACTACCAACAGCATTAAAAAGGGCAGTGGTTCACCCTCTGCTGAAGAAAAACAACCTTGACCAGGACAAACTTGAAAATTACAGGCCAGTATCCAATATCCCATTTCTAGGGAAACTCATAGAACAAACAGTCTGCGTTCAACTTAATGAATGGCTAGAAATTGATGCAATGGTCGTTCCTCTTTTCCTGCTTTCCCCTTTCCATTCCTCCTTTCCCTTTCCCTCTCCTTCCCCCTCCCTTTTCCTCCGTCTTCTCCCCCCCCCCCCTCCTCATTGCACTATTTCCCTTTGTTTGCTTTTTTGAAGACATATCAGGATTTTTTAAAATATTTATTATTTATTTATTGCATTTGTATCCCACATTCCCCCAATTTGCAGGCTCAATGTGGCTTACATAGATTTGAATATTGTCATTTCAGGATATCAGATACAGTTAATAATGTGTAGCTATTAAAGAAGGAAAGAAAGAAGGAAGAAGGGAGAGAGTGATTAGGGTAGATATAGGAGGTGGGCGTTCATAATTGAGTGGGTTGGCGAGGTGACTCAGTGAGGCTGTAGGTTCTCATTGTAGGCCTTGTTGAAGAAGAATGTCTTCAGAGATCTTCGAAAGATAGTTGTTTCGTTGATTGCTCTCAAGTCTGTAGGTAATGCATTCCATAACTGCGTGCTCTTGTAAGAGAAGGTAGTGGCATGCATTAGCTTGTATTTAAGCAGCTGGGGTAGTGCAGGTTGAGAAATTTGTGGGATGATCTTGTGGCATTTCTGGAAGGTAGGTCTACGAGGTTTAGCATGTAGATTGGGGCGTCTGCGTGAATGATTTTGTGTACAATAGTGCAGATCTTGAATGCAATGCGTTCCTTAAGTGGGAGCCAGTGAAGTTTCTCTCTTAGGGGTTTTGCACTTTCATATTTAGTTTTTCCAAATATGAGTCTGGCGGCCGTATTCTGGGCATACAGTGCATTACAGTAGTCCAGATGACTTATTACCATTGACTGTATCAGGGTACGGAAGATGTATCTCGGGAAGAAAGGTTTTACTCTTTTGAGTTTCCACATGGTGTAGAACATCTTTTTCGTCGTGTTTTTCACGTGGGTGTCAAGAGTGAGGTTTCGATCAATGGTGACTCCAAGAATTTTCAAGTTTTGTGAGACAGGAAGGGAACAGTATGGTGTGATTATGGTGGAGAAGCTTTTTGTGTTATGTTGTGAGGTGAGTACAAGACATTGTGTTTTTTCTGCGTTAAGTTTTAGTTGAAATGTATCTGCCCAAGTGTGCATTATTTGGAGGCTTTGGTTGATCTCGTTGGTGATTTCACTTAGATCATGTTTGAATGGGATGTAAATTGTGATGTGATCTGCATAAATGTAGGGGTTGAGGTTTTGATTGGCTAGTACTTTGGCTAGAGGTATCATCATTAGGTTGAATAATGTTGGTGAGAGAGGGGATCCCTGGAGGACTCCACACTCAGGTATTCATGGGGGTGATCTGTCCACGTTTGTTGTTACTTGGTATGATCTTGTGGTCAGGAACCCTTTGAACCACTTGAGAACTGTGCCTCCTACTCCGAAGTATTCTAGTATATGTATTAGTATGTCATGATTAACCATGCCAAAGGCACTGGACATGTCGAATTGCAGGAGGAGGATGTTGTTACCATTCGCAATTGCCTGTTTGAATGAGTTCATTGCGGACACTAGTACAGTTTCGGTGCTGTGATTCGACCGAAATCCTGATTGAGAATTCGTTGCCGGAGAACGTGGTGAAGGCGGTTAGCTTGGCAGAGTTTAAAAAGGGGTTAGACAGTTTCCTAAAGGACAAGTCCATAAACTGCTACTAAATGGACTTAGGAAAAATCCACAATTCCGGGACTAACATGTATAGAATGTTTGTACGTTTGGGAAGCTTGCCAGGTGCCCTTGGCCTGGATTGGCCGCTGTCGTGGACAGGATGCTGGGCTCGATGGACCCTTGGTCTTTTCCCAGTGTGGCATTACTTATGTACTTATGAGTGTTTATTTAGGTATTCAGTAAGTTGTTTCGTCACTATGCCTTCCATGAGTTTGGTCATGAGTGGTATAGATGCTACTGGTTGACAGTTGGTTGGGTCCATTGTGCTTTGTAGCTGGGTCACACCTCCAGGACCCAGCCGGGCTCGACCCTGCTTAGCTGCCTCCTCCTTCACAAGGCTATTGCCTCACTCCACAGCAATCTGGTTGCTCTGAGTCTCAGCTCCAGGCACTGAGAACTTACAGGACTTCTTCCCCCCTCTGTTCCTTTCACAGAGGGACATCCACAGCACAACGTTTATAAGTAAGAGAGCTTTATTTTCTTGCTTCCAGTTAACATAAATGCCCAGGAACACCTTAACTCCAGGTTGTTCAGGCTTGCTGCCCAAAGCACCATTCAGGTTCAAAACAGTCCATATAACTTCACTTCACTTTAGCCAAAATTACTTCTTTTAGGAAACAGTACATTATCAGAAAGAAAACACAGTAGCTTGGTAGGAGGGCAGCCCCAGACCTTTGCAGTATGAAACAGTTTACACAGTCTTTCTTAAAGCACAGCTACACAGCTTTGGTCCCACCTGGTTCAGACTGGGGTTTCAATTGTGCCCAGTCCTCTTTCTCTCCCAGGGGCTGCACCTGCTTCCTCTTTAGTAGAGATCTCCCCCAGCGCCTCAGTCTCTCTCCTCTGGTCTTCCACCAGTCTCTCCAAGGCCCAGCTACCCACCCTCTTACAGCAGCTTTTCGGGTTTGAGCCAGAGCTCCAATCTCCATCTGTTCCTCCTCTAGTCCTCAAGTACCAAATGTGTTGACTCCCTAAGTAAGCGCTGATACGTCGGCTGTGGATATCAACTACGCCCTCACCGTTATGAATAATTGGCTTATTTTTATAGGCTTGTTTTTCCTTTCAATTTCCTAGTATCTTGTCTCATTTATTGTGGACTAAAATTAATTTGTTAATCTTAACTTAGAACCTATTTTGGTAATAAGTAATTTTGTTTTACAGCTAAGTTTATATTTCTGAAATTCCTGGTTTATGTCATGAGATGTAAATTTGAAAACTATAAATAAAGAATTAAAAAAAAAAAAAAAATCTTTTAAGATCTGTATTTGTTGGTCTTGCTACACTTAGTTTAGTGATGACAATGGACCTGTACAAGTTGGCAAGCTTTTTAAGCAGGGATAAGTACATACTGTAAGTACATAAGTAGTGCCATACTGGGAAAGACCAAAGGTCCATCTAGCCCAGCATCCTGTCACCGACAGTGGCCAATCCAGGTCAAGGGCACCTGGCACGCTCCCCAAACGTAAAAACATTCCAGACAAGTTATACCTAAAAATGCGGAATTTTTCCAAGTCCATTTAATAGCGGTCTATGGACTTGTCCTTTAGGAATCTATCTAACCCCTTTTTAAACTCCGTCAAGCTAACCGCCCGTACCACGTTCTCCGGCAACGAATTCCAGAGTCTAATTACACGTTGGGTGAAGAAAAATTTTCTCCGATTCGTTTTAAATTTACCACACTGTAGCTTCAACTCATGCCCTCTAGTCCTAGTATTTTTGGATAGCGTGAACAGTCGCTTCACATCCACCCGATCCATTCCACTCATTATTTTATACACTTCTATCATATCTCCCCTCAGCCGTCTCTTCTCCAAGCTGAAAAGCCCTAGCCTTCTCAGCCTCTCTTCATAGGAAAGTCGTCCCATCCCCACTATCATTTTCGTCGCCCTTCGCTGTACCTTTTCCAATTCTACTATATCTTTTTTGAGATACGGAGACCAGTACTGAACACAATACTCCAGGTGCGGTCGCACCATGGAGCGATACAACGGCATTATAACATCCGCACACCTGGACTCCATACCCTTCCTAATAACACCCAACATTCTATTCGCTTTCCTAGCCGCAGCAGCACACTGAGCAGAAGGTTTCAGCGTATCATCGACGACGACACCCAGATCCCTTTCTTGATCCGTAACTCCTAACGTGGAACCTTGCAAGACGTAGCTATAATTCGGGTTCCTGTTACCCACATGCATCACTTTGCACTTGTCAACATTGAACTTCATCTGCCACTTGCACGCCCATTCTCCTAGTCTCGCAAGGTCCTCCTGTAATCGTTCACATTCCTCCTGCGACTTGACGACCCTGAATAATTTTGTGTCATCGGCGAATTTAATTACCTCACTAGTTATTCCCATCTCTAGGTCATTTATAAATACATTAAAAAGCAACGGACCCAGCACAGACCCCTGCGGGACCCCACTAACTACCCTCCTCCACTGAGAATACTGGCCACGCAATCCTACTCTCTGCTTCCTATCTTTCAACCAGTTCTTAATCCATAATAATACCCTACCTCTGATTCCATGACTCTGCAATTTCTTCAGGAGTCTTTCGTGCGGCACTTTGTCAAACGCCTTCTGAAAATCCAGATATACAATATCAACCGGCTCCCCATTGTCCACATGTTTGCTTACCCCCTCAAAAAAATGCATTAGATTGGTGAGGCAAGACTTCCCTTCACTAAATCCGTGCTGACTTTGTCTCATCAGTCCATGTTTTTGTATATGCTCTGCAATTTTATTCTTAATAATAGCCTCCACCATCTTTATCTTTCAGCTGCTGTTATGGTTCAAGGGCCCTGATTCACAGGGCAGACGAATATTTAAAATGCAATCCAATTTTTAATTTCCAAATTATAGGTTTTTTTTGCCTGATCTTTTTACAGTTCCATTTTATTAGACAGCAGACTGCTGTTCCCAAGCTCTGCCTTTAAAAAAAAAAAACTTTACAGTTTATGCCCGTTGTACTCCTTATATGACTAGGTTTCACTAGAAACAGTTTATAATTGTCTTCCAAGCCATGTGTTGTTTCAGATAACCCTTATGGTCTGGAATAAAGAAATTCCTTTCCTGTGTTATGCATTTGATGATGCAAAATTAATTCCTTTATCCAATGCAACTATTATAGCAAAGAATGCAGGTGCTGCTATCATAATGACACCATTGTCTAAATTATTAGAAGTTTTTGAGTCTGAAAGGGCGTTCAAGGCTTACAGCATTGAGGGAGGTCCGTACTTGCCACAGGATCTGGACTCTAATTTAACCCCACAGTGGGTGCCTGGTCAAAGTTGCAAACTTTTACACTCTTCTATTTCTGATGGAATGCTAAACATTTGTCTCCTGTTTTACTTCATGTGTTTCATTCATTAATTTCTGTCTCACTCTACCTTACAGAAACTGCCACACGGGAAAAGTAAACCTAGATGCATGTTTAGATTAAGAAGCAGTTCACAGAAAATGTTTTGTACTGCCCCAGAAATTCCTTCTCTTTAAATTTAATTTCAAGACATGTTGGTCTACTGCCATATTCGATATGTTTAATTCTCATGATACTGTTATGCCTATGTATGTTCTGTGCCCTGGGTACCTGACATTTCATAGCCATCCCTACCTTAATGTGCTTTTAGATCATGCTGTTAAGTTGTTTTTTAATGTGCTTTCTCTTTTGTGTTGCTCTAGTCTGCCCTAATTAGTTGTCTTCTCTTTCACTGCATACGAGATAACTTGTTACCATTATTTATACACTTTCCCACTTTGTTTTATATTACTTGAATTTGAAAACTTTTTCTCCTACTTTCTGAATAGAACGCTTTTCCTACTTATTGTAGCCACCAGAGGGAGTTACCATGATAATGATTTCCACTAGTGTTTTGATTTGTACTGAGTTTTCTTGGAAAGCAAATGGATGACAGATTCCCATTCATTTGTGGGCAATTCTGTGAAAGCTTACAGGAATGTTCCACTTAATAATGACTGAGAGATTGTAAAAGTTGTTTGCTAGTTCAATGCTTTGTTAGAAAGTCACCTGGCAGCATACCTTAGAAAGAACACTGTAAGTTGTTTAGATGGTCAGAGCATGTGCATAATGGTGTAGCTGTATGTTTGAACAGGGAAATGTATATGGTATCCTCTTTTTCAGTACTCTGATGTTTGCCTCCTTCTGAAGGATGATGTGAGGCCCCCTCTATACAGGGCCATATATTCTGCAAACTGTGCCACCTACAGCTGCCTTGCTGGATGAAAATTTCATTGGCCTCATTAGACCTGCTCTAATTTGTTTTTGTCTGGAACTTCATGCACTGTTGCATTTTACCCCCGTGATTATATTCTTGCTCTGATTGCAGGATTTTTGCTTTTAGGTAATTTCTGTTCCATTTTTTATTATCATGTTTTCTGTCTGCTTACTAGTTGTACACTCATATATTTCCACATGTTTTTGTTTCTCATTTTCTGTATATGCCTTCTTCTCCTTCAACTACTGGCTGCTATGACAGTCTTATACAGATAGATAAAGAAGTACCCTCCTGAATCAGGCACTCCACAAGAGGGATAGTAAAAAGAAGATTCACAGCATACGAGTTTTCCCAATACTGTAAATTAAAGAAGTTTCTTTGTCTGTCATTCCAGATCAGTTTACACACATAACTTGGAAGCATTCCATTTACTCTGGACTTTTCCGAATCAAGGCCTTGTCAGCTGCTGCTGTAAAGCTGCAAAATCATACTTCTTGATTCAGATATCTGAAATCTACTACAAAACTTGACTCAGCCATTCTTCATACAGGATGATTGGGGACTTATGGTTCTAGAGTTTTCATTTATTTCATTGTTTGTCATTATTCTCACTGCCTTGTATGCAACAGTTTTGTTGATCAAAAGAGGATTTGCATTCTGTATTCCTCCACTATTTGTGAAAGACCTGTTATAACATTTTAACCCTCTCATGTCTGTTTTGAGTTAGGCTCCTGGTCAAGATGATACCGCTACCTGGAGTCCTTACCTCAGGTTTTCTATATTGTGTGAACCTTTACTTGACAGTTGGACCACAGGCCCAGGGACTCTTATTTTAGAAACGATTGACCTCTGTGGGACTGTCCTACTTAAACTTGACCTACACCGGGCCATCCCTTTACTGCCTCCATCCTGTTTTTCATTTTCTGTTGTTGGTCACTAGTGTCCATAGATCCTGAACCTATTGAGCTCGGCAAGATCCACGCAGGAGACTGGGTCCTAATACAGGTCATCAAGAGGGAAAAATTGGGTAACCAAAGTAGACCATCTTCTCGCAAGGGCAAGTCCGGCTACAAAGGGGAGGTGCTTCAATAGGAAATCTTGTCTCAAACCAGTGAAGAAAACAACAACCCAAGCGAGAATTTAGGGTTTAAATGGAAGACTTAACATCTGATCCAGATGACCCACGTGACCAATTGCCTGAGACCGAGAGCAATCAGGACCTTGACTGATAGACCGATAACACTCAGGTTGGTCCTAGGAACCATCTGTGGTATACTTCTTATCATTCTTCTGCTCTATGTCATAGATGCAGTTAAACAGACACCAATTCCTGGAAACCAGGACTACAATTGGATGCTGGAGAACTTCACACAAGTTTGATGCCGAGTATCTGCTGCTTCAGTACTACACAAACTTTAGACTGCTCCTGTCTAAGCTGGACACTTTTGCATTTGGACTCTTACCCCAATATCTGCTTTATTTGAAGGACATTCTTCCTAGACCCATCTCTCTGATCTTCGCCCTTCACCTACTGTTTTGTCTGAAACTTGAGACAGGACTTTGCATTTTGGACTTTTGCCATAATGAAGTATTTGCGATAATGATTAATTTGTTTTTTATTCTTACAACTGTTTTTCTTCTTTACATTCATACGACTCCTAATATGTCCTGTCTGAGGCTTCTGTTGCAAAGTCTTCTAAGGCTATGCGGTCTGCTGCTATACTGGTTAACTCTTCTTGTATTGCGGTTAACTGTCATGAATTCTTTATTAGTCGTATTAATTATCCCCTATCTCTTTCTCCTGTCTTTGCAGCTTATCTTCTTCTTTCAGCCCATTTATGTATTTCCTTTTCTGGTACACGTCAACACTTAGGTCAAGCATGTCTTGTGTGACAGTTATTCCTTTTAATTCTATTTGTGATGTTTTTCCTTTTCTGTATATTTTCTAGCACTATTCCCCTCCCTTACACCCATGTATTCCTGAGAATACTTCCGATATCTGTACACCTGTGCGCTTGATTTTTCTATTCCTACTGCATTATGTTTCTTTTCCAGCACTGACCTTGCTACAGTTTCTTTCTTTACTCCTTGTTTGCGTGCCGCTACTACTGCTGAGTGGCTTCAACAAATTTTGATATTACATGTTAAAATTTATCAATTTATCTCCTGCTGGCCTTAATGTTATTTGTGAGGAATTAGTTGCTAATACTCAAATGATTACAGTAACTCCTTTGTAATATCATCCTCTCATTCCCCTCATTTTTGTCCCCTTAAATTGTTTATTTTTAATTTTTAGTTATATTAGGTTTTGATCCCTGGTGACCTTTCCTCTCTGTGCACTTGTTATGATATGCTCTGAAGAACCTAGTCTCTTCCCTCCTTGTGTGTGAAAGGCCACAGGCTGTAAACCTTTTTGGCCTTTCAAGAGGGAAATGTATAATCCTTCCTATACTGCCATGTTGTGTGGTTATGGCCTGTATAAAGAATCAGCTGGATCTCAGGGCTCAGCTGGAGCTGGATACCAAGGCTTAGCAGGCTATCCATATGATGGGCCAGCAGGCTCCCAAGTTTTCCTAACCTTGTGTTCCTGCAGTTGTACTATGCTTTCTTAGGATATGGGATATTTATTTATTTTTTATTTATTTACGTCAATTTATATACCGTATCTTATTGCTACTGCAAGACAGAACGGTTTACAATTTATAAAAAAGCAATACAATAAGTACAATTTGGACATACAGTTGAACTCCAATCATTACAGGAAAGCACAGCAAACCCAAGAGCTAACTACATAAAATAAAAAACAATATAACTCATGATTAATACACAGGAGAACACTGTAGATACAAAAGTTAAATACATAATATAATCTACACAGACAGATAATACAGTTTTGACTTCGTATATATTACAGATACCCATATCTAGCCTTTCTTCCATTATTCTAAATTCTGATCGACATATTCGATAAAGTAGAAGGTTTTCAAAAGTTTCCGAAAATGAAAGTAAGATTTCTCAAGTCTAATCTCTTTTGGAAGACCATTCCAAAGAGAGGGAGATAAGTAGAAAAAAGCCGAATTCCGTGTAGATTCCCATCTAGCCCTAGCAAGAGGAGGAATCACTAACCTGTTATCTGTCAGAGATCTAAGAGTTCGTGTGGCAGTGTAAGGAATAGTCAGATTTGACAGATAGTCAGGAATTAGTGTGTAAAAAGCCTTATGGGTCAAAACTAAGGCTTTGAACTTAACTCTTGCTTCAACCGGAAGCCAATGCAGTTGATGCAGCAAAGGTGTTACTCTGTCATCCCTCCGGGCCCTACAAATCATACGTGCTGCAGTATTCTGTATTCTTTGTAGTCGCTTTAAGCTAGCTTGAGTGATCCCTGAATATATGATATTACAATAGTCTAAACGCGAGGTAATATAAGCAGATGTCAATGTTTTAAGGGAATCCTTACTAATTGAATTCCTAACTGACCGAAGTCTCCTAAGATGGAAAAAAGATTTTTTCACTACGTCAGATATTTGTTCCTCGAAAGTTAGAGCAGAATCAATTATAACCCCAAGGTATCTAAAAGATTTAACTGTAGGGATGTTCTTGCCAAATAGCATAGGTACCACTGCTGGACATATACCCTGTCCTACTATCCAAGATGTTATAGTCTTATCTGGATTTAATACTAATTGATATGTTGTGAGCCATTCTGCCACTTTATCCAGACAAATTTGTAGCAGTGTAAGATCCATATTAGATGGTTTAACATAATGAATGAGAAGAAAGTCGTCCGCATAAGAATAAAAGTTAATACCCATTGTTTGAATGAGAAGTGCCAAGGGACTAACATATAGGTTAAACAGTAATGGGGACAGGACCGATCCCTGTGGAACCCCACATGATAGATTGTATTTTGTAGAGGACGATTGCTGTTGAACTACTTTAAATGAACGTTCGGTAAGAAAAGATATAAACCATTTCATAATTGTCCCTGACAGACCAATCTCACCTAATCTATCAAGAAGTAGTTTATGGTTAATTAAGTCAAAGGCTGCAGATAGATCCAGTGAAACGACCAAGGCAATATAGCCTTGTTCTAGTTTTGCATGAATCTCACTTAACATTGAAGTCAGGATAGTCTCTGTGCTATGGCCTTTCCTAAAGCCCGATTGTCTTGGATGTAGCAAATTTTTAGAATCTACATAAGTTTGTAATTGTCTAAACACTATTGTCTCTATCACTTTGGATAGGAATGGAAGATTAGAAACTGGTCTGTAATTGTTGGGTGTTATAGGATCTAATGAGGGCTTCTTCAGAATAGGCTTTACTAGCGCCTCTTTTAGAGTAGCAGGGACTATCCCTTCAGAAAGACTCCGTATGATGATTAAATACATGAATTGTTGAATTTCTAACGTGTGGTTTTTCAACCATGCTGATGGTATGGGATCCAAGGAAGTGTAAGTGGGTGAAAGACCTGCAACTAAAGTGTGCAGTGATTCCACAGATGGGAGTTCAAAGTTTTGCCAGGGTACAGTTAGTTGAGAATTTGAGGAGTTGTCAATATGACTGTTCCCTGGTATCCTTGAGAATTGGGCTCTTAGATTCTCAATTTTAGTGCTGAAAAACTTTGCCAAAGTTTCGGAATCAAGAGCAGGAGATTCTCTGTTTTCACTAGTCATAGTTGTCAAGCGTTTCATAATATGAAATAACTTTTTCTGTGAACTAGCAGCTTCCTTTACTTCTTTGGAGAAGTAGGTAGTTTTAGCAGCTTTTAGTTGTGTTAAATAATATTTTTGACACTGCTTACATTTCTGTTTAAATTCTATAGTTTTATGCTTCCGCCATTGGCGTTCAGCTCTACGTATCTGTTGCTTACATAGTTTTAATCCTGAATGGTACCATGGTTGAAACCGTTTTGTACCTTTAGTAATTATTCTTTCTGGTGCAATATCTTCAAGAGCTACAGATAGAACTTGATTCCATGTTCCAATTTGATCCTCTATAGGAAGTGTGTCAAAGTTCGAAGGGAACTTATCCGCTAGAGAAGATAAAGATGACGTGTCAATTTTTTGTAGACTCCTTGTTTTAATATAGGTAGAATTGGTATTGTATAACAGCTGTGGTACAGATAAATAAAACTGAAGAAGGTAGTGGTCAGACCATGATACCGGAGTTAATACAATTTTTGAACATCTAATGTCATCCAGTTTATGTGTTATTATCAAATCTAATGTATGTCCAGCAGTATGGGTTGATCCATCCACATGTTGTATAAGATTGATATCTCGTAAAAAATTTAAGAATTTTACTGAACGTGGATTAGATTGATCATCTATATGCACATTAAAATCGCCCAGAATTATAAGATTTGAAAACCTAATCGTGGCGTCTGCAAGAGATTGATATATGTGGTCCCACCCCACTGCTGTAGTGGAAGGAGCACAGTAGTATAGCAGTACATGAAAAGTGTAACTAGCTGTGCAAAATTTTAGCAGTAGAAGTTCAGGGTGTGAGAGTCTATGGTCATTGATTTCCTGAACCTTAAAATCAGACTTAAATATTATAGCCAGTCCACCACCCTTTCTCCCTGTACGAGACGAATAGCTAACAGAATACCCTGGTGGTAGACATTGAAAAAGATAAGATTCTTCCCCCGATAAAAGCCATGTCTCAGTAATGGCAAATAAATCAAGCTGATGCAATTTACAGAGATCTAAAATATAGGAGAACTTGCTCTTGAGAGATCTACAATTAATTAAAGCTGTAGACAGCGAGGAAAAAGGAGGGGTGATATCGGGGACTCTGTTATTAGATAGTGCGACAGATGTTAGATAGCGTGGGCTGTTAGATCTACTAGAATAGGTAGGTCTCTGATTAGTATGCCAACTCCAATGTACTGGAATATATGCTAAATCCTGCATGCCTTTAGATGTTATCAGAGAAGGTGAGTTGGAGTTCCAGAGAATCAACAGAATAAAAATAAGGAACATCATTCGTTCATTATGAACCAGGGCCTTGGCCTCTAGATACCTTAACTTTCTTAATTTAACTCCTAAAGCTCAAAAAGAATGAAAGTTATTCCATAAAACAGCTATATATCCCAGCGTCGCACACCCCAAGGAGCACATCTAAGGAGCGCACCTGCTCCTCAGGTGCGCTCCTCCGGCGCGCACCCGACGCGCGCGCCGCAGCGGCACAAGCGCCGCAGCTCTTCAGTTTAAATAGAAAAGTACAACTTGCTTTTTTGATTGGAGGTGGAGTTTCGCGGGTCACGTGACCCCGCCCAGAAATCGTCAGCAGGATAGCCCCGAGTAGGGAAGTAAAGTCTAAGCACATAAAAAATAATAAAAGCAAAATAAAACACTTTTCTGAATTGATAACAGCTTAAACAGCTCTCAATGCAGTCCAATATCCTCAATAATCAGTTCTCAGCAGCACAAGCGCCGCAGCTCTTCAGTTTAAATAGAAAAGTACAACTTGCTTTTTTGATTGGAGGTGGAGTTTCGCGGGTCACGTGACCCCGCCCAGAAATCGTCAGCAGGATAGCCCCGAGTAGGGAAGTAAAGTCTAAGCACATAAAAAATAATAAAAGCAAAATAAAACACTTTTCTGAATTGATAACAGCTTAAACAGCTCTCAATGCAGTCCAATATCCTCAATAATCAGTTCTCAGCAGCACAAGCGCCGCAGCTCTTCAGTTTAAATAGAAAAGTACAACTTGCTTTTTTGATTGGAGGTGGAGTTTCGCGGGTCACGTGACCCCGCCCAGAAATCGTCAGCAGGATAGCCCCGAGTAGGGAAGTAAAGTCTAAGCACATAAAAAATAATAAAAGCAAAATAAAACATGTTACATGTCAAGGTGACACAAGGAAGGAGCTTGAAGCCCTGCAGTCCATGTATGGCAGATATAATTGGATGTAACCTTGTGACTGAGGACCATTTGAGCTCAGGATGTTGCTATGGAAATATGTGCTCGGAGTGGAAGAGACACCAGGTGTTTCACGATATGTACTAGCTGGTTTCATGGTCATTTGCTATGAGCACAGCCATACTGATAAGAACTAAGTTAGTGGTCGCATGTGCATATAAGAGGAGAGGATGATATAATGTAGGAAATGTCCATATATGTATACATAAAAAGAATAACAGAATATTACAGGAATATCCATATATGATCATAAGTTAGTTTGGGAGAAGTCACATGATTTCTGGGAAGGCAGAACTCGTAACAGTATTTATGTGATGTCCGGGAGATGTTAGCTGAACAGTCCTTGTCTTTCAGGATGCGCACCTGACTGACAACCTGCTCCAGGGAGAAAACAATTATTTTGTATATTGGCTCTGTGAGATATAAATAAAGATATGGCTGATTGCACCTAACTGAGTCTAAGTTTTCTCTCTTATTTTTTACAGCCTATGAGGCTGTAATGCTTCCCCCCTCCCTATCAGGGCTAGGAGATGGGAGAAAACACAACCCTCTCCAAAAGACATTACACGATGTGATACCCGCAAGCGAGCCTTCTCCGGAGTAGCCCCCACACTCTGGAATGCATTGCCTGAAAGGCTTCGCGTAACACAAGACTACCTCTATTTCAAGAAGCAGGTGAAAGCTTGGCTCTTCAACAAGGCCTTTAATGGAAGAAGTAACTAACTTGTTAGTCTCACTTACACACACAAGGATTGACTCGGGCTGCACATACTGCAGCGGGACATGTTTATCCACTCCCACCCTAGCTGAGATAATATTTAACCACCTCTCTGACCACACATGCAACTTTCTTCAAATCAATCACCCTACTTTCTATTTCTGCCTACTTTCTTACTCATCTATGTTACAACTTTGCCTTAACCTTCACTACCAATTATAATGTTCTAGTACATATTGTGTTGTCATTGCAAGTAGTATACCATTCTAATTCCTATTGTATTTACCACGTGGTACTCAAAGTATCCTGGTCCTTGCATGTGAATCCAATTATATGCAAAATATGCTAAATTTATTAAATGGACCTCAGAACTTCCCAGCTTGACTGTTCTATTCAGAACACAATTTGCACTCTATTTGCATAAGTGCGCACAAGCTGCTTCATGGAGGTAATTTTATCACTGGTCCAGTATTTATTATATAAATGTTTTCAGGCTCAGAAGTTCTTTCATCTACTGGAAAAAAACTCCCAAAGGGAGAAAAACCAAAGACTTCTTACACCTGAAATTTAAAGTTTCAAAGTTTCACAATGCACAGAGCAAGATAATTTCTGCAAATGATTCTGTCTTTCACTTGTTCATAGCCTGTTGCAGTACTGAATCCTGACGTTACTGGCTTACCCGCTTAGAACTTCATTCCACAATATATCTCAGCTCTCCCTAAGGCTCTTCAGCTTGGAGAAGAGGCAGCTGAGGGGAGATATGACAGAGGTCAATTAAATAATGAGTGTAATGGAACAGGTGGACATGAATCACTTGTTTACTCTTTCTGGAAATACTATGACTAGGGGACACACAATGAAACTATTAAGTAGTAAATTTAAAAGAAATCGGAGAAAATATTTCATCCTCAATGTGTAATTAACTCTGGAATTCATTGAAAGAAAATGTGGTAAAAGCAATTACCTTAGCAAGGTTTTAAAAATAGTTTGGCTAACTTCCTAAAAGAAAAAAGTCCAAAAGCCATTATTAAAATGGACTTAGGGAAAATCCACTGCTTATTTCCAGGATAAGCACATAAAATCTATTTTACTGTTTTGGGATCTTGCCAGGTACTTGTAAATTGGTTTGGCCATTGTTGGAAAATAGAATACTGGGCATGATGGACCTTCAGTCTGTCCCAATCTGGCAACACTTTCCTACTATGGCAACATTCATGGGGACGGTGTAAAAGCCAGATCTGCTGGATCCTCGGGATCTTCCGGATCTATTAAGTACTACCTTAAGACTGGGGCGCTTCTTATTGTATGCAGCGATCACCAGTCGTAACCCAGCGCTGCGTTTCTCTAGTTCCTCTCTTTCCGGGTTCTCCTTGTTTCTTTGTCAACACTATGAAGGAGTTTAATAGACTGGAGGGGCAGTGAGCCTAGTCCACTGTAAGCCATTTGGTTAATCTCTGTTTCCACTCCCCTGCGCTGTCATTCCCATACATTCAAATCAAGGAAACCAATGAGTTGCTGGATCCACGTTGTCGTCCTTTATTGTTGGTCCAACTGTAACAAGTCTAAAGCTGTTTCAGTTGGATAGGTAGGCCTAACAAGGTAGAGGAGAAAATACATAATTGCATATCATCAGTAAAAAGCTTCCAAAATTATTGCAACTGGTAGAATCAGAAATTAATTATAAACTCTGTAGTTTGTAGTCATTTTTCTTCACTGTCCTATACAATACAGATGACCAGATTCCAGTGAGGATATCTTGTGAAGTAGAATTAAACTTTCCTTTCATTGGGGCACATGGAATCACATGTTCATCTTTTTTGTACACGTTTACCTTTTAGATACACAAATGGATTATTCTGTTTTTGAACATGTTTCAGGGTCAAGTGGTTTTATAAGTCAAAATAACTTTTTTTCCTGCAGCTCTATTTTTTTTTTACTTAACTATGTGGGCTATAAACCAGCCCCTAATGCAGTCCATCGGTTTTCTTATATTTAGTTCTTCTGGTGATTTATACTATGCCAAAACTGAAAACTTTTATCCTTAACTTCTTGAGGTGATTAGATTGTACGATCTGTCGAGGAGGGACTGTCTCTTCATGCTCAACTGTACAGCGCTGCATACGTCTAGTAGCGCTATAGAAATAGGGTTACCATATGGCTCCAGAAAAAGGAGGACACACTGATCCAGCCCCGGTTTTGAGTAGTAAATGAAGGGACATGGCATGAACTTATCTTAGTTCACAGGAGACCGTATGACAATAAAGATGAAGACCGTTCCGCCTGAAGCACCTATCTCTGTTTCTCAAAAACAATAGCAAAGTAGATTTGCAATATCTCTTGATAGGGGCTGGGTCAGGAGGGGGGGGGGGGGGGGGGGAGAAGATCTAAGAGGAGCTGTGGGGGCTGGTGGAATTTTTGAGGGTCTATGAAGGGGGTAGGGTTATTTTCAAAATGTATTTGTCAGTGCTCCAGAAGCTGTTTTGTTATTTCCAGTGCTGTTCTGCGGTTTTTATTGGAGCCTAGATGCCTGTTTTTTTTTTTTTTTTATGATGACAATAAAGATAGTTCTCTTTAAAAATAATTGCAAATGTTTATGCCTATGGGTGTGAAATATTATATTCTATGACAGAAATCTCATGTATTTGAAAACTTCCAATATGATCATATAACATAAAATTTGAAATCAGTAAAACAGCATTAAACATTATTGCGCCTGGTAGAAACAGCTGAAACTTGGGACGGTGTAAAAGCCAGATCTGCGGGATCCTCGGGATCTTCCCGGATGCACGTACGACTTCTTGAGCCAAATAAACAAGGATCCCAGTGTTTGTGGCCCTTGAGATCGAAAATAGAGCTGGATCCTGCAGTTTGCGGCCCTGCTGATCAAAAATAGACCTGGATCTAGCTGAATGCCGGCCTTCTGGTCCCAAATACAGCAGGATCTAGCTCTTTCGCCCTTCTGACAAAAACAGACAAGGATCCAGGTGTTTGTGGCCCTTGAGGTCGAAAATACACCTGGATCCTGCAGTTTGCGGCCCTTCTGATCAAAAATAGACCTGGATCTAGCTGAATGCTGGCCTTCTGGTCCTAAATACAGCAGGATCCAGCTCTATTTCACCCTTCTGAGCAGTGCTTTTTTTGTAGAAAAAAAGGTGCCGGTACTCATTGTGGGCGGAGTCACCACATAAGACTCCACCCCTATTATAGACACACCCACATTAGCCACACCCCTTATACCAGCCATAGTGCATATAAACAGACATCATTGAAAATATACTAGTACTAGCCGTTAAGCCCGTTAAAACGGGCGAGTATTGGAATGTTTTGTTTCCAAGGCCCCCTCCGTCCCAGCTCCAAGGCTCCAGTCCTCCCCCCTTCCCAGCTGCAAGGCCCCCTGCCCTCCCTCCCAGTTCCAAGACCCCATTCCCTCCCAGCTCCAAGGTCCCAGTCTCTCCCTCCCAGCTCCAAGTCCCCAGTCCCTCCCCCCAGCTCCAAGGCCCCCTCCCCCGCTCCAAGGCCCCATTCCCTCACAGCTGTAAGGGCCCCCCTGCCCTCCCTCCCAGTTCCAAGGCCCCCTGCCCCCAGCTCCAAGGGCCCCCCCCCGTGCCTCCCTCCCAGCCAGCTGGAAGGCCCCCTTCTGTCCAGCCCTCCGTCCCTCCCAGCTCCAAGGCCCCCCTGTCCCTCCCCCTCCCCTCCCAGCTGCAAGGCCCCCTCTACCTCCCTGCTCCAAGGCTCCCCCGCACTCCCTCCCAATTCCAAGGCCCCTCCTCCTCCCGCCTTCCTCTGATGTCAATTCCTTTCCACGAGGGCGGGCGGGACGCTGAGAGGGCAGCAGGGAAGCGAAGGACGACCGAGTCCAGCTTGCTGCTTTTACTAGCGCCGCCCACAAGTTCACCGCTGCCTGCGACTTCGTTTTTAGAGTGGAAGTCTGACATGGGAGCGGGGAGGGCAGAGGAGGGAGGAGAATCGCTGGCCATGGGAGAGGGGAGGGAGGAGAATCGCTGGCCATGGGAGAGGGGAGGGAGGAGAATCGCTGGCCATGGGAGAGGGGAGGGAGGAGAATCGCAGGCGAAGGGAGGGAGGAAAATCACTGGACCTCTGAAAAAAGGTGCCAGTACGCCATACCGTTGCGTACCGGCACAAAAAAACCCCGCTTCTGAGCAAAATAAACAAGGATCCCAGTGTTTGTGGCCCTTGAGATCGAAAATAGAGCTGGATCCTGCAGTTTGCGGCCCTTCTGATCAAAAATAGACCTGGATCTAGCTGAATGCCGGCCCTCTGATCCCAAATACACCAGGGTCCTGGTCTATTTCGCCCTTCTGATGAGAAACAGAGCTGAGTCTAGGTGAATGCTGCCCCTCAGACAATGAATACAGCTGGATTTAGGTGTGAGCAGCCCTTCCATCAAATTTTACACATATGCAAACAGTTTCTGCTGTGTCTAGCAGGTACAGTAATTTTTAATGCTGTTTTGCTGATTTAAAAATTTTATGTTATATGGTCATAGGAGAAGCTTGAAAATAAAATACAATTTTGTCAAATTTAAAAAAATGAAACACATAGGCATTAAAACTTTTGCAAGTATTTTTATAGAGCACTCTCTTTATTGCCATCATAAAGAAAAAGGCAGGCATAGCCGCATTGAGCCTGCCATGAGTGGGAAAGCGCGGGGTACAAATGTAACAAAAATAAAAATAAAAAAAACTAGCGCTGGAAATAACAAAGCAGCTTCTGCAGTACTGACAAATATATTTTGAAAATAACCCTCCCCCCTTCACAGACCCTTGAAAACAGGGCCGGTCTTAAGCAGAGGCGACCGAGGCGGCCGCATAGGGCCCCGTGCCTAAGGGGCCCCCGCGCGGCGTGCCTCAACTCTACCTCGCTCTGACCTCCGCCGGACTGCCGCTGCTCGCATCAACGACCGCATAATCATCATCACTGGTGCGGCATCCACCCCCGGTTTGGGCCCGCCGTCAGCTCCCGAGAGTCCCCTCCTCTCCGAACCCCGGCGACTAACTGCAGCAAATCAGGGATGCTAGCGAGCCAGCCAGGCCCAGCCCAGGCAGCGACGGCCCCACCCCCGACAACTACTAGGATAGACAGACGGCTCACCTCCAGGCTCCAGCTTCCCGCTCAATGTCCCGCCTTCTGAAGTTCTGATATTTCCTGTTTCCGGACCGCGAGGGCGGTAGTCACTGAGCGGGAAAAGCTGGAGGTGGTGAGGTAAGCCATCGTCGCTGACGCCGTCTACTGATTGAGTGAAGAAGGCTGCTGCTACTGCTGGAGTGCTGGTAGGCGACTTGAGATTGTGATGGGATATTAGAAAGAAGAGGCAGGTAGTAAAGGGAGAATGGAGATGGCTGGGGCTTGAGGAGAAAAAGATCTGATGGACCTTTGGGTTGGCAGGTGATTGGTAAAGAGGTACAGGGAATTGTGAAGGGGTGGGGGAGAAAGATGTGATGGCAGGAGAGAAAAAAAGGAACCAAGGTTTGAGGTGAGGGGAAATGGGCACTAGGAATTGACAGGGAGAGGAGAAACCTGAGGGTGAGCGGATCAGCAGGGACTCAGGGACAGACTAGAGGCTTGAGGAGAATGGAAGGGAGAAAAAGTGGTCTTAGCTGGGGATGGCAGAACAGCGATTGGAGGGAGAAAGGGAGACCAGAGGAGAGAAGAGTGAGTGAGATTCAGAGATTGGCAGTGGGCTGAACAGGATTTGGACTGGGGACTGGAGGGAGAAAATGTTGTCTTGAAGGAGTGGAGAGTTGTGCAGGCACTGGCAGTGTGAATGGGAGAGAAGGGCATTGGGTTCGAAGCAGAGAACACTATGAAAGGGGATGTGATTTGATATACTGTCTTTCTGTGCTACAACAGTTGTGCCAAATCAATCCATTAAGGCAGCAAGCCAGCCAGGTTACAGGTATGATGATAGATTTTTTTCTAGGAAGAACCTTTTTAAATTAAAGTTCTGTCATAAGTACATAAGTACATAAGTAGTGCCATACTGGGAAAGACCAAAGGTCCATCTAGCCCAGCATCCTGACACCGACAGTGGCCAATCCAGGTCAAGGGCACCTGGCACGCTCCCCAAACGTAAAAACATTCCAGACAAGTTATACCTAAAAATGCGGAATTTTTCCAAGTCCATTTAATAGCGGTCTATGGACTTGTCCTTTAGGAATCTATCTAACCCCTTTTTAAACTCCGTCAAGCTAACCGCCCGTACCACGTTCTCCGGCAACGAATTCCAGAGTCTAATTACACGTTGGGTGAAGAAAAATTTTCTCCGATTCGTTTTAAATTTACCACACTGTAGCTTCAACTCATGCCCTCTAGTCCTAGTATTTTTGGATAGCGTGAACAGTCGCTTCACATCCACCCGATCCATTCCACTCATTATTTTATACACTTCTATCATATCTCCCCTCAGCCGTCTCTTCTCCAAGCTGAAAAGCCCTAGCCTTCTCAGCCTCTCTTCATAGGAAAGTCGTCCCATCCCCACTATCATTTTCGTCGCCCTTCGCTGTACCTTTTCCAATTCTACTATATCTTTTTTGAGATACGGAGACCAGTACTGAACAGAATACTCCAGGTGCGGTCGCACCATGGAGCGATACAACGGCATTATAACATCCGCACACCTGGACTCCATACCCTTCCTAATAACACCCAACATTCTATTCGCTTTCCTAGCCGCAGCAGCACACTGAGCAGAAGGTTTCAGCGTATCATCGACGACGACACCCAGATCCCTTTCTTGATCCGTAACTCCTAACGTGGAACCTTGCAAGACGTAGCTATAATTCGGGTTCCTCTTACCCACATGCATCACTTTGCACTTGTCAACATTGAACTTCATCTGCCACTTGCACGCCCATTCTCCCAGTCTCGCAAGGTCCTCCTGTAATCGTTCACATTCCTCCTGTCTGTCTCTGTCTGTGGTGGTGAAATGTTTCAGCTGCCTGTAGTCCACCATTTTGTCAAAGGTTTTTTTGCCTGTGGGACCCACCCTTGCCTCCAGTGAGCCACAGTAGTCCCCTTCTTCCCCTTTCAGTCCCTGCCCACCTTACCCATAGATATCTTTTTTAATCATCTTTTACCTCCCTTCTTCAATACACCTTAATTTTATTAATTCTTCCTTCTGAGGCTTACTCATCCACCCCTAAGTGGTCCCATATGCCTCATCCTTCCCCAGGGTTCACCCCAAGTCTCACCTGTGTACTCCACACTACACCTCAGTCACCCTCCACCCTCCCAGTATCATTCATTCTCTCACTAGTGCTGCCACACATCCCCATCCATCTTCCTCCCTTAGTGCTCTCCCACTCCAGATCCTGTTATCCTTTCCCAATATTTATGTCCAAGCCTTTCATCTCCCCAGTAGCCTGGATTACAGCCTTAGTCATCCTTGCTGCAGTGCTCCCTTAACTTCATTCATCCTTCCGCTCTCACTCATCCTGCCTCCAAAGTGAATAGAAAAACTAAATAATCAGACAACAAAGGTAGAAAAAACTATTTTATTCAGGATTTATTAATTGGAATATGTCAGTTTTTGGAAATGTGCATCTCTGATATTTTTCATGTAAGTTTCAATTTTTCTAGTATTGCTGCATGCTGAGTCTGACTTCTTGAGGTTACTTTCCAGTTCAGTATTTTGCCTTCATATCTGTTGTGTCATGTGTTTTTCAGGTGTGATCAAGGTGCAGTATTCTGCTAGCGTACAGTATTTGCAGCCCTTTTTGTTTTGTTTTTTTCACTAGGTTGTGCACTGGTGTTTTAGAGCCCGGTGTAATTACAGATGCCTTTCCACGCCACGCATAAGGTTGTAGCTCGTCCAGGGGTGTGCTGGTAAATTTTTAACAACAGGCTCTTTCTCCAGACGTAGCCAGCTCTGCAGCTGGAAGGGCCAGGGGTGGCCGGGGGGAAAGCAACACTTGCCTCTCTCCCTTCGTGCGGGCAAGCTAGGCATACCTTTGCTGGCAGCCAATAAATGGACTGCCACCACTCCCAACGTCTTGCTCTGAGCAGCATGCTGGAACTTCTCTCACATGCTCGAGAAGTCCCAGCCTGCTGCCCAGAGCTGGAAACAAGGAGCGGGGAGCAGCAGTAGTCTATTTACTTGGCTGGCAGGGCTCAGCATCCCCACCAGCAAAGTAAAAGATAATTCAGCAGGGGGCCCAAAGCCCACATTTTGCCACCAGCAAAGTAAAAGATAATTCAGCAGGGGGCCCAAAGCCCACATTTTGGGAGCCAGTTGTTAAAGTAGCCACAGAGGGCCCTACTTTAACAACCGGCTCCCAAAATTCTTAAAAACTTAACAACTGGCTCTTGCGAGCCTGTGAGAGCCTGCTCCAGCACACCACTGAGCTCGTCCTGTCCTTGGAATTAGTGCTGTTAAAGTTATGAGTGTGTTTTTGCACAAGTTTGTGTATAGTGTTTTGTAGTGGAGAGATTGTGTGTTGGCCTTACTAAGGTGGCACCAAACATCAGAAAGGGTGTAGAGCCTAAATCATGACACACTACCTCTAAAAGGGTGTTTTGTGGCTCTACATGAGAACTGTGATATTATGATCCCTTGCTAGCTTCAAATTGTTGATGGTCTGCAGTTTCCGTATGGCTGGTATATTGGTGTATAAGGTATTAATTGTGACTATTTTATTTTTAATTATTTTTTTTTCTGTGTGTTGTCAGACAATTATGGATGACAGACAGAGTCGGAGTCTTCTTGAGTCAGACAGTTGTGGTATATATTTTAAAACAATTTTAATACCTTGGTGGTCTATATGTTTTTATATTGTACATTATATTTTACACATCACTTTATTGTATTGTATATCTTGTTATTTCATTTTTATTGCATATATCTATATTATGTTTGCTTTTATGCTGCTGGGTAAACATTTAGTTTTACACTGACTACTATATCAAATTTTCTGTTTAGTTACAAATTAGAAGTAACCCTGCCTTCCTTATGTCCTTCAGCAAATAAGGAGCATATTATGAGTCAAACAAAGCGAGCTCGAGATGCCAGTTCTCCTTTGTTATGAGAATTGGAACTACTAATTGTAGTGGACTTGAACTGAATAATTTCTGGGGAGGGGAGGTTTCATGATAGCATTGTGCTTATTATTTCAATCAGTTTTTTTGTACAAGTTTAGCTTCATTTGTCTTTATTTGAAATTTCATAAATAAAAAAATGTTCTAAAAATGGAATAATCTTATCAATGGGGTGGAGCTATGGCGGGGTGGGGCTACGGCAGGGCGGGGCTAGGAAGGGGCCCCACCAAATTGGTCTGCACAGGGCCCCCGCACTTGCTAAGACCAGCCCCACTTGAAAATTCCACCAGCCCCCTACAACTCCTCTTAGATCTTCTTCCCTCCCCCACCCCCCATCCCCCATCCCCTTACAAGAGAGAAGGTAAATCTACTTTGCTATTGTTTTTGACAAATGGAGATGGCTGCTGCAGGGGGACTGGCTTCAACTTCATAGTCATACCGTCTCATGTGGACCAGATAAGCTCATCCCATGTCCCCTCATTTAACCTCAAGGAGATAGCGATAAGAGTTTTCATTTTGGCACAGTATAAGTTATGACAAGAACAGAACATAAGAAAACCTATGGACTGCATTAGGGGCTTCTAGCTCATTTAGTTATGTTTAAGCAAAAGAGATCTGAAAGAAATAAAATATTGATTTTTCTTTTGAGTTATAAAACCACTTGTCCCTGAAATATGCCTAAATATAGAATAATCCATTTGTATATCTAAAATGTCAACGTCTACATGACAGACGAGATGAAGACGTGATTCCATGTGCCCCAATTAAAGGAGAGTTTTTTTATTCCATTTTTATAACACCAGGCTTCCCAAGGCAGATTCCAATCAGGAAACAGGAGCTCTATGAAATTTGGTCATCTGTATCCAACTGGATTAGGTTTAGACTATACAGATGGACCACGCATAACCAGTGGCGTAGGAGGGGGGGGGGGGCAGTGGGGCGGTCCGCCCCGGGTGCACGCCGCTCGGGGGGGGGGGGGGGGGGGGTCAGCTCCACTGGTTCCCTGCTCCCTCTGACCCGGAACAGGTTACTTCCTGTTACGGGGCAGAGAGAGCAGGGAACCAACGGAGCCGACGCAACTTCCAGCGACGTGCACTCGGGGCAGATCGGCCCTGCTGCCCGCCCCCCCCCCCCCCCCACTTTCCCATGGTAGTAAGAATGCGCTCCGGAGGGGGGGGGGGTGCACCATGCTGCACCCGGGGGGGTGTGCGCAGCGGCGACCCGTCCCGGGTGTCAGCTGCCCTCGCTATGGCACTGTGCATAACCAGTCCGTTATTTCTAATAATCTTTTGCTAGTGTTGTCAATTGCTATTGTTTTGGTGAACTAAAACGGCGGCATGCTCAGTCTATTCCAGGCAAGCTCCGCCTACTGGCTTTATTGGTCTACATAGGAAGACCCCTGTCCTGTTTTATTCAATCTCCGCTGAAATATGCCTAAAAATACAATAATCCATTTGTATATCTAAAATGTCAACGTCTACATGACAGGTGAGATGAACATGTAATTCCATGTGCCCCAATTAAAGGAGTTTTTTTATTCCATCTTTATAACACCAGGCTTCCCAAGGCAGATTCCAACAACAATTAAGATGAACCAATCAAGAAACAGGAGCTCTATGAAATTTGGTCATCTGTATTCAACTGGATTAGGTTTAGAATATACAGATGGACCACGCATAACCAGTGGCGTAGGAAGGGGGGGCGGTGGGGCAGTCCGCCCCGGGTGCACGCCGCTCGGGGGGGGGGGGGGTGTCGGCTCCGCTGGTTCCCTGCTCCCTCTGCCCCGGGGCAGAGAGAGCAGGGAACCAGCGGAGCCAACGCAACTCCCAGCGACGTGCACTCGGGACGGATCGGCCCTGCCGCCCGCCCCCCGCTTTCCTATGGTAGTAAGCTCCGGAGGAGGGATGGTGCATGACGAGGGGGGAGGGTGCACCGTGCTGCATCCGGGGTGGGGGGTGGGGTGCGCAGCAGCGACCCGTCCCGGGTGTCAGCCGCCCTCGCTACAGCACTGCGCATAACCAGTCCGTTATTTCTAAAGGGTATGATACATACCTGTAGCAGTTGTTCTCCAAGGACAGCAGGCTGATTGTTCTCACGACTGGGTGACGTCCGCGGCAGCCCCCACCAACCGGAAAAAGCTTCGCGGGACGGTCGGCACGCAGGGCACGCCCACCGCGCATGCGCGGCCGTCTTCCCGCCCGTGCGCGACCGCTCCCGCCAGTTGAATAACTAGCAAAAGATGAAACACACAACTCCAAAGGGGAGGAGGGAGGGTAGGTGAGAACAATCAGCCTGCTGTCCTCGGAGAACAACTGCTACAGGTATGTATCATACCCTTTCTCCGAGGACAAGCAGGCTGCTTGTTCTCACGACTGGGGTATCCCTAGCTCTCAGGCTCACTCAAAACAAGAACCCAGGTCAATTGAACCTCGCAACGGCGAGGGTACAACAGGAAATTGACCTACGAAGAACAACTAACTGAGAGTGCAGCCTGACCAGAATAAATTCGGGTCCTGGAGGGTGGAGTTGGATTTACACCCCAAACAGATTCTGCAGCACCGACTGCCCGAACCGACTGTCGCGTCGGGTATCCTGCTGGAGGCAGTAATGAGATGTGAATGTGTGGACAGATGACCACGTCGCAGCCTTGCAGATCTCTTCAATAGTGGCTGACTTCAAGTGGGCCACCGACGCTGCCATGGCTCTGACACTATGAGCCGTGACATGACCCTCAAGAGTCAGCCCAGCCTGGGCGTAAGTGAAGGAAATGCAATCTGCTAGCCAATTAGAGATGGTGCGTTTCCCGACAGCGACCCCTAGCCTGTTAGGGTCGAAAGAAATAAACAATTGGGCGGACTGTCTGTTGGGCTGCGTCCGCTCCAAGTAGAAGGCCAATGCTCTCTTGCAGTCCAATGTGTGCAACTGACGTTCAGCAGGGCGGGTATGCGGCCTGGGGAAGAATGTTGGCAAGACAATTGACTGGTTAAGATGGAACTCCGACACCACCTTCGGCAGGAACTTTGGGTGGGTGCGGAGCACTACTCTGTTGTGATGAAATTTGGTATATGGAGCATGAGCTACTAGGGCTTGAAGCTCACTGACCCTACGAGCTGAAGTAACTGCCACCAAGAAAATGACCTTCCAGGTCAAGTACTTCAGATGGCAGGTATTCAGTGGCTCAAAAGGAGGTTTCATCAGCTGGGTGAGGACGACGTTGAGATCCCATGACACTGTAGGAGGCTTGATAGGGGGCTTTGACAAAAGCAAGCCTCTCATGAATCGAACGACTAAAGGCTCTCCAGAGATGGCTTTACCTTCCACACGATAATGGTAAGCACTAATCGCACTAAGGTGATTCCTTACTGAGTTGGTCTTGAGGCCAGACTCTGATAAGTGCAGAAGGTATTCAAGCAGGTTCTGTGCAGGGCAAGAACGAGGTTCTAGGGCCTTGCTCTCACACCACACGACAAACCTCCTCCACTTGAAAAAGTAACTCTTTTTAGTGGAATCCTTCCTAGAGGCAAGTAAGACCCGGGAGACACCCTCAGACAGACCCAACGCAGTGAAGTCTACGCCCTCAACATCCAGGCCGTGAGAGCCAGAGACTGAAGGTTGGGGTGCAGCAACGCTCCGTCGTTCTGCGAAATGAGAGTCGGAAAACACTCCAATCTCCACGGTTCTTCGGAGGACAACTCCAGAAGAAGAGGGAACCAGATCTGACGGGGCCAAAAGGGCGCGATCAGAATCATGGTGCCACGGTCTTGCTTGAGCTTCAGTAAGGTCTTCCCCACCAAAGGTATGGGAGGATAAGCATACAGGAGGCCGGTCCCCCAATGGAGGAGAAAGGCATCCGACGCTAGCCTGCCGTGTGCCTGAAGTCTGGAACAGAACAGAGGCAGCTTGTGGTTGGTCTGAGAGGCGAAAAGGTCCACCGAGGGGGTGCCCCACGCTCGGAAGATCTTGCGTACCACTCTGGCATGGAGCGACCACTCGTGCGGTTGCATGACTCTGCTCAGTCTGTCGGCCAGACTGTTGTTTACGCCTGCCAGGTACGTGGCTTGGAGGAGCATGCCGAACCGACATGCCCAACGCCACATCCCGACGGCCTCCTGGCACAGGGGGCGAGATCCGGTGCCCCCCTGCTTGTTAACGTAATACATTGCAACCTGATTGTCTGTCCGAATTTGGATAATTTGGCAGGACAGCCGATCTCTGAAAGCCTTCAGTGCGTTCCAGATCGCTCGGAGCTCCAGGAGGTTGATCTGCAGATCCTTTTCCTGGAGGGACCACAGACCCTGGGTGTGAAGCCCATCGACATGGGCTCCCCACCCCAGGCGAGATGCATCCGTCGTCAGCACTTTCGTGGGCTGCGGAATTTGGAATGGACGTCCCAGGGTCAAATTGGTCCGGATGGTCCACCAGAGCAGTGAAGTGCGGCAACTGGTGGAGAGGCGGATGACATCTTCCAGATTCCCGGTGGCTTGGAACCACTGGGAAGCTAGGGTCCATTGAGCAGATCTCATGTGAAGACGAGCCATGGGAGTCACATGAACTGTGGAGGCCATATGACCCAGAAGTCTCAACATCTGCCGAGCTGTGATCTGCTGAGACGCTCTGGTCTGCGAAGCCAGGGCCAAGAGATTGGTGGCCCTCGCTTCGGGAAGGTAGGCCTGAGCCGTCTGGGAATTCAGCAGCGCTCCTATGAATTCCAAAGACTGAGTTGGCTGGAGATGGGACTTTGGGTAATTTATCACAAACCCCAGCAGCTCCAGAAGTTGAATAGTGCACTGCATGGACCGGAGGGCTCCTGCCTCCGAGGTGTTCTTGACCAGCCAATCGTCGAGATATGGGAACACGTGCACTCCCAGCTTGCGTAGGTAGGCCGCTACCACCACGAGGCACTTGGTAAACACTCGTGGGGCAGAGGCGAGCCCAAAGGGCAGCACACAATACTGAAAGTGCCGTGCGCCCAGGCGGAATCTGAGATACTGTCTGTGAGCTGGCAGTATCGGTATGTGAGTATATGCGTCCTTTAAATCCAGGGAACATAGCCAATCGTTTTTCTGAATCATTGGCAGAAGGGTGCCCAAGGAAAGCATCCTGAACTTTTCTTTGACCAGGAATTTGTTCAGGCCTCTCAGGTCTAGGATGGGACGCATCCCCCCTGTTTTCTTTTCCACAAGGAAGTACCTGGAATAGAATCCCTGCCCTTCCTGCCCGGGTGGTACGGGCTCGACCGCATTGGCGCTGAGAAGGGCGGAGAGTTCCTCTGCAAGTACCTGCTTGTGGTGGGAGCTGAAAGACTGAGCTCCCGGAGGACAATTTGGAGGCAGGGAGGCCAAATTCAGGGCGTATCCGCACCGCACTATTTGGAGAACCCACTGGTCGGAGGTTATGAGAGGCCACCTTTGGTGAAAAAATTTTAACCTCCCTCCGACCGGCAGATCGTCCGGTACGGACACTTGTAGGGCGGCTATGTTCCCGTGGATCCAGTCAAAAGCCCGTCCCCGGCTTTTGCTGTGGAGGCGCAGGGGGCTGCTTAGGCGCACGCTGTTGACGAGAACGAGCGCGCTGGGGCTGTCCCTGTGCCTGACGAGGCCTTCGGGCCGGCTGGTTGTACCTACGCTTCGCAAAAGAATAGGGTGCAGCCTGCCGGGCCCGGGAAAAACGTCCACCTGTGGAGGTGGATGCTGAAGGCGCCCGGTGGGAGAGCTTGTCGAGAGCGGTTTCCCGCTGATGCAGTTGGTCCACCATCTGCTCGACCTTCTCACCGAAAATGTTATCCCCCCGGCAAGGGACGTCGGCCAGTCTCTGCTGGGTGCGGTTGTCCAGGTCAGAGGCGCGCAGCCATGAGAGCCTGCACATCACTATACCTTGGGCCGCAGCACGAGATGCCACGTCACAGGTGTCAAAAATACCCCTGGACAGGAACTTTCTGCACGCCTTCAGCTGCCTGACCACCTCCTGATAAGGCCTGGACTGCTCCGGCGGGAGCTTATCGACCAGGTCCGCCAGCTGTTGCACATTGGTCCGCATGTGGATGCTCATATAGAGCAGGTATGACTGGATGCGGGTCACGAGCATGGAGGATTGGTAGGCCTTCCTCCCAAACGAGTCCAGAGTGCGAGCCTCCCGCCCCGGGGGCGCCGAGGCGGTATCCCTCGAACTCCGTGCCCTCTTGAGAGCAGAATCCACGACCGCTGAGTCATGGGGCAACTGGGGCCGCATGAGCTCTGGGTCAGAGTGGATCCTGTACTGGGACTCTGCTTTCTTGGGAATGGTGGGGTTAGTTAATGGTCGCACCCAGTTCCGAAGCAGCGTCTCCTTCAGGACATTGTGCAGCGGCACCGTGGAGGACTCTCTAGGTGGTGATGGATAGTCGAGAACCTCGAGCATCTCGGCCCTCGGCTCTTCCACAGAGACCACGGGGAAGGGAATGCTGATAGACATATCCCGCACAAAGGAGGCAAAGGAGAGACTCTCAGGAGGTGAGCGCTTCCTCTCCGGTGAAGGCGTGGGGTCCGAGGGGAGGCCCGTAGACTCCTCTGAGGAGAAATATCTCGGGTCCTCCTCTTCCCCCCACGAGTCCTCATCCTCGGTATCGGACATTAGCTCATGTAGCTGAGTCCGGTACCGGGCCCGGCTCGACGTCGAGGCACCAAGGTCTCGGTGTCGTCGAGCGGTGGACTCCCGCGCCGGCGGGGACGGAGCTCCCTCCATCGACGTCGACTCCACCTGCGTGGCTGTCGAGACCGGCACCGCAAGCGGCGGCGGTGTCGACGTCCCCGGCGCCGGGCTAGAGCTCGCCGGCGCCACAGTCATCGGCGCCGAGGGCGCAAGCACCCCCGGCGCCGGCACAGCCTGGCGAATCAGCCCTTCCAGGATCCCCGGAAGGATGGCTCTGAGGCACTCGTCCAGGCCCGCTGCCGGAAAAGGCGGTGGGGCCGGTAAGGGTGTCGGTGCCGGAAGCTGCTGGGAGCCAGGAGACGGCACCGAGGTGCCGGAACCCCGACGCGTCGGTACCTCCACAACCGACGGAGACCTCTCCTCTCGACGATGACGCTTCGGCGTCGACTCCTCTTCGGGATGCACCGAGGGCGTCCGGTGACGACGCTTCTTGTCCTTTTTTCGATGCACGTCACCGGCGCCGGATGGCATGGAGGAGGAGGAGGTCGATCCCCCTCGGTCTCGAGGTACCGGGTCAGACAGGGTTCGGTCCCGTGGCTCACGAGCTGAGGGAGTGACCGGGGCCGATTGCCCACGCGGCCTCTCAACCCCACTCTCACCGGCGGACCGGCGGGCCGACGGGACCTGTTCTCCTGGGGTCGCTGCCATCGGTGCCGATGTCTCGGGCATCGATACCGGTACCGAAGAACCGGCCTTCGATACCGATGCCGTCGAGGTCGACGTCGAGGGGCCGGCGCAAGTTCCAAAAAGACGGTCCCGCAGAACTTGCCTCGCAACCTGAGTCCGTTTCCGGAGACCGAGACACAAAGCACACGACTTGAGATTGTGCTCCGGCCCGAGGCACTGGAGGCACCAAGCGTGGGTGTCGGTCTGCGAGATCGGCCGGCCGCAGCGACCACACTTTTTAAATCCACTCGGGACCTTCGAGGACATCGACGGAAAAATCGCGTCGGCGAAGTCAAAGTCGTCAATGGTGGCTAAAATCACACCACGAAAAAATAAACGACCGAGCGACCACTAGGCCGCAATGTGGCGTCCCCGCTGGAAGCGAGGGAAAAGGGGAGCGCGTGCTCCACACGCGCAGATTTTTTTTTTTTTTTTTTTAGTTAACAAACAAGAAGAGGGAAAACCGAACGGTAATCCGAGCGAAGCGGCGATCCGCGTAAACGCGGTCGAAAAATCCGGCGGCTGAAACAGAGAGAGTGGCAGAAGCACAACTCTCTCCAGTCGCGGAAAAAAAGGAACTGGCGGGAGCGGTCGCGCACGGGCGGGAAGACGGCCGCGCATGCGCGGTGGGCGTGCCCTGCGTGCCGACCGTCCCGCGAAGCTTTTTCCGGTTGGTGGGGGCTGCCGCGGACGTCACCCAGTCGTGAGAACAAGCAGCCTGCTTGTCCTCGGAGAATAATCTTTTGCTAGTGTTGTCAATTGCTATTGTTTTGTTGAACTAAAACGGCAGCATGCTCAGTCTAGTCCAGGCAAGCTCCGCCTACTGGCTTTATTCAACCCCCGAGAAAAACAGATCCTGCTAAGTCCCGCCCCCTGTGACGTGACGTTACCTTCCTGCGGAGAGGAACCAGTAAAATTCACGGCAGCAGGTGGGCTCGCCCCTTTTTTAATCCAACCCCCGAGAAAACAGATCCTGCTAAGTCACGCCCCTATGACGTGACGTTACCGTCCTCTGGAGAGGAACCAGTCAAATTTATGGTAGTACGGGGGCTCGCCCCTTTTAAGGTGGACGAGATTGTGCGCAAATGGGAGGGTCAGGGAGAATAATCAATAATCTGTAGCGCTAAATGCAATCAACAGAGAAAACAAAAAAAAAAATTGGCGAATAGATGTAAAATGTCCGTATCTAAACAACTGCCAAAAAAAAAAGAAGTTTTAAAAGTTTTCTGATGGAATCCGGGAAGATCCCGAGGATCCCGCTGTATCCGGTTTTTACACCGTCCCGTCTTGCTCTCTCCAGCTGGCCTGAAGCTTTCCCCCTGCTGCCTCCTTCCCATACGACAACAGAGGGAAGGACCCTGGGGCTGGCTGTAAACAGCTTTAATCTTTTGTTTACTTTAGCAGAATATTGTTTTAATAAACATAAACTAGACCTACTGCTTCACTCAACACGGACAAATAAGGAGAGAGACGAGAAAGCAGGAAAATCTGTACAGAAATATTTTCCTGTTAGTGCTGGAACCCTGTGTACAACAGGAAAGAGAATAATTTCTTACCTGATCAGAAACCAGGGCAGACATTTCCCTGCTGTTTCCCCTCTGAATTCTGCAGCTGCTGCTGGAATAGATTCAAGCTGGAGATTTCCCTTTTACTGGAAAGATAAATAAAACAGGAGGAGGTTGAGCTGATTCCAGGACTCAGATAAATTCCCTCTGCAGATCTGAGACTGGGTCTTGCAGGGATTCCAGAAGCCAGAGACAGAAAGCTTTTGCTTTTGTTCTCAGTCTTTTTTCCGGTTTTGCAGCTCTTGCAGACACTACACAAAGAAAGAACAGGCAGAGAGCATGTTCAGAGCTCCTCCCCCTGGTGTGGCCAAGGAGACGGCATGATGTAAAAAGGCTGAAGCCACTTCATCTTGGTACACCCAAAAGAACATACTTGATAGGATGATAAGCTCTGCCTACTAACTTCAGGTCACAAAATGGGTCATGCACGCTTCTTGGGTGAGGTGTTTCTGGGATTTCCTACCTCCTTAAAGTGCATCTGTGTAGAACAAGGAGGTTAAATAAACAGGAGTGGAAGTGAGCCTATCTAGTCCATTGTAAGCAAGGAAGCCAATTAGGACAGTTTAAGTTTCCCCTTCCCAGCGCAGCCGTCATCCCCATTCACTCAAAACAAAGCAAGCAACTGCTCCACATTGTCATTTTTAAATTGTTCCATCTGAAACAAGTCTAAAGCTGTTTGAACTGGTGCCTTAAAAGGAGGAGGACAAAAGGGTTTTGTTTTTTGTTTCTTACTGGACAGCTTTTTAATTTATTTGAAAGCTTCCCATCTGTAGCTCACAATTGAATAACACTAAAACAGCTTTAAAAATTATTATAGCTGGTAGAAACAGCAATTTTAAACTTGTATTTTGTGCTCATTTTTCTACACTAAAAACTAAATAAATACACTGTATACAATACAGATGGCCAAATTTCAATGAGAATATCCTGTTTCCTGATGGGTTCATCTTAACTGTTGTTGTAATCTGCCCTGGGAAGCCTGGTGTTATAACGATGATAGAATATATTGAAATTAAATGGAAGTAGAATTAAACCCTCTTATATTGGGGCACATGGAATCACATCTTCATCTGTTTTGTAGAACTTTACCTTTTAGATAAACAAATGGATTATTCTATTGTTTGAGCATAGGGGGTCCTGATGTAACAGGAGAGAAATGTAACAGGAGACAAGAGGCAAATGGTTCCAGAGGCATGACAGCTTTTATTAGCTAGCTGACACAGTACTAAATTCAGACTCAGGATACTGTGCCCCGAGCGTCACCTGACACTCGTTCTTATACACTCTTATCAGTAGTCATGAAACAGGCTAGTAATCAGAAGACCAAAAGGCCAAATTTGGTTCCAAACAAGGCAACTTTATTGCTAGCAAGTGAACAGTACCGAGTAGTCTCAGGACACTGTGTGTCGTACATCACCTGACACTTACATTTATACTTCCCTACTGGGCCTGCGCATTAGGCCCTTACACATCACAATTACATCATCTTTGGCATGCGCAGTAAACAGTTGTAGTTCTTACAGTGCATATTTGTAGTTCTCAGTACGTACATACGTCATAATACTGAAAAGATACTGGCAAGAGAAACGAAACTTAGCAGCTTATTCTACATACACACAATACTCCTTTCTAGCACAGGAGATAAGGCTCGTCGGCTCAGAGATGCAGGGCGGGGGTGTTAGCACCCTCCAAGGCCACCTATTCATGTGGCATCTACATGCAAGCTGATCTCGTATACGCCTTGCTACTACAGTTACAGTTACAGACTATATATCTAATAGCCCTGCATCCTGTCTTTCATTAGTAAACAATAAAAACTGGTTAAGGCACAAAAGTCCAGTGCAATAATAAAGTATGGCTAAAAAGCCAAGAGCAGAGGTAGAATACATAAGTATAGGCACAAAACATGAGGTGGTTCTGTTGGTCAGTAGTATGTAGCGTTCCACTCCTTCATTCCCCCCTTTTGATACTAGACATTCATTCTGATGGAGAGTATCACTCCCAGAACCCTGAAAAGGAAAGGAGAGACAAGAAGTATTAGCAAGGAGGTCACAAGGAGCCCTACGCCCTTGTGCAGCCGCTGGTTACTTCGCCGGGGTTGAGACGGAGGGCCCCTAGTGGAATCCCCCCCCCTTTGTAGCCGGTCTTATGCTGGCACAAGGGTATTGGCCCATTAAGTGACTCAGGAGGACAGAAGTGCACGTCAGCCACAAGGTGCTTCATCGTCAGCTTCATCAGACTGGGGAATGGGGGAGTACATCTGTAGAGCCATAAGTTGGGCAGCAGCTCGGCGGTCAGCGATGCTTTCCAGGGTGGAGCGGAGACACCTGAAAATTAAAGGGAGAGACAAAGGAATTAATAGGCAGGACAGCAAAAACAGGCCCCCCATAACGAGGAGGCCCTTTAGGCTCCCGGAGGTTGGCAACCAGCTGGTTAGGGAGGAAGTCCAATCCCAAGCGCTATTCCATGTTTGGACGGGGACGTGGGCCAATTTGACCATCCGGTCAGTTATCTCGCTGATGACTTGGCTTTGGTCATCAATCTGTAGGCAGCAGTTACTGAGGTTAAATTTGCCACACACTCCGCCTTCCTGGGCCAAGAGGTAGTCAAGAGCCAAGCGATTTTGGTAAACTGCAGTAATGAGCTTAGTGTTCTGTCGGGCTAGAATGTTGAGGGCAAATGCTGAGTCATTGGTAAGGATCTCCAGCACAGCCTGCAAGCGAATAATGCGATTCAGCATGTAGATAGGGGTACGGTACCCGTAAGTACCATCTTCAGCCCATGTGGCCGGTCCATAGTAATGAATGATGCGTTCTGGCGGCCACTCGTTATCTTTCCAGTCTCCTATTTGGACTTTGGGTTTAATGCTTGCAAAGGACCGTTTACATTTGCTAGTGTTATCGGGCCCCTTTTCCGTGTAAAGGGGGATGCCCAACGTCTCGCCGACTCGCAGGGGCAGAAGGAAGAAACTAGGTCGGACGGTGCCCAAGAGACAGGTACCGTACCAGCGGGCCGGGAGCTGTTCATAGGCCCTGCGCCCGCAAATATAGTAGTAGCCCTCCGGGGCTACCCACTTAAGGGAGGCATTCCCTCCGCGTGTCCACGTGGCGTTCATGGTGGGTTCAGTCCAGATGGGCTCCGGGGCAGGCAGTCGGTCTGTCTGCCACCAGGTACGTCGACTCCCGTTAAACTGAAGGACCCCCGTGCAAGCGGAATCTCCCACGGGTACAGAATAATGCTTCGATGGCGCTCGACTAGCGCAGAGGGTACCTATGATATTGGTTCTCAGGGCCCATTCATACGGCTTCGGGCGCTGGGGAAAGGTAATGTTAGTGGTGTTGAGCGCATCCCACGTTTGCTGTCGGATCTCCTTCGCTTCCCAAGGCCATTGCTCACCCATATCGGTGCCTCCACAGACGAAGCAATTGGTAATTCCCAAGGAGAGGGCGATGTTTTCGGCCAGGTTGAGGAACATATTCCGGGCTTCTGGGGAGATGGGGAACTTAGTCGCTGCCTCTTCAGCGCGAGCAATTTCATCGAATACATCCTGGTACCCGACGACAGTAGTCTGGTAGTGCGTGGGAGGCTTTGTTTCAAGGCTTTGATATATGGTAATATACGTCAATGGATCCATTCCTCCGCCGTCAATGCCAAGGCCCCACGTTCCTCTCCATGGCATATCGTGGCCTCGGATGGGCCAGTCTAGGGCCACATAGTTGCCAGAACCTCGACGGAATTCGCCCAGACCGGTACATCCGGCATATCCTCCTCCCGTATAAGCGCATACTCGTTCCCAGCCCGAGGCTCGAGTGTCGCCGGCGCATGGGAGCCAAACCCAAGGGGAGCAGCATCTCATGTCTGGACTGAAGGGGCAGACATACTTGTGGTCGTTCACATATGCCTGACGCCAACTTTGGCTTCCACACTTACGGGACCAAGGGTGCTTGTCCATGGCGGCGCAAACGTCGAAGGTGAGTGTAGCCACAGTTTGGATACCGCCAGCAAGGATGCGAGTGGAGTTGACGTAATACAGAATGCCATCTCCCTCAACTCCCGGGGGTCCGGCCACATACGCAGGGAGTCCTACACTGAGGGTGACATTGTAGTATCTTGGCTTGGTGGGGCTATGGCAGATGGTGAGGTTGCCTTGGAGGCATCTGTGGAACTGTTGGAGGCCATCCGGGGTGATGATGGCACACGCCGGAAGGAGCTTGCAATCGCCTTCCGGAGGCTGCGTCTGATGGATGAGGGTGGTAACCAGGTGATATCCTCCCTCTATACGATGGCGCACCAGGCGCAAACATTCAGTGCAATTCTGGCTCAGGGTGGTAGGATAGCTTGGGACTGAGCAAAGGAGGAGGAGTAGACTCAGCATTATATATATGGTGGGAGGTACCCGAGCCTTTGCAGCAAGAAGATGATGAGGCCCACGATGAAGGCTGCGATGAACACAGAGCCAAAGACGCAGTGGGTCCAAAAGCTGAGCTCCTGTTGCTGGGCAGGCATGAATCTGTCGGTTCACGTCTTTCTGAGGGTCAGCCGTAGTGGAGCGTCAGGATGTTGATGCGCAGTCCAACGCTTCGGGGGGCTGCTAGTAGGAGCCGCCGGTTTCAGTCGGGTCCAATGTATCCACACTGGGTTTCCTGCAATTTTAACAGCGGTTGGGGTCGTTAGGAGAACAAGGGAGGGCCCTTTCCATTTGGGTTTCAGACAATCAGAGTCATCCCACTCTTTTACCCATACCTCCTCTCCTACCCTGAACCGGTGTATAGGACTGGTAAAAACCAGGGGAGCTACCCTCTCAGTGTATTGCTGGATGTCTTGCACTACCTCGTGTAAGGCTTTCATCTGTCTCACTAAGGAATTCTCGCCCTGTATCTGCAAGGAGTCGGGAAAAGAAGGTAGTGGTGGAGGCCTAGCGTACATCATCTCGTAAGGGGTAAGGCCGGTAGCTTTGGGGGTACACCTGAGATGTAGCAAGGCCAGTGGAAGCAGGTCGGGCCATTTGGCTTTTGCTTCTTGGCATAGCTTGGCCAGCTGGTTCTTCAGGGATCGGTTAGCTCTCTCCACTACTCCACTACTCTGGGGTCTCCAGGCACAATGCAACTTCCAATCGAGGCCCAGTCTCGTACTGAGCTGTTGAGTTACTTCACTGGCAAAGGCAGGCCCGTTGTCGGAATTTATCTGCTTGGGGAGACCGTATCTGGGTAGGATATGATGAATCAGTAGGGAGGTGACTTCTTTAGCCATTTCCGTTCTAGTGGGCTGGGCTTCAATCCATCCGGTGTATGTACACGCTGCGACTAGGATGGCTTTGTAGCCCCGAGCCAGGGGCATATGCGTGAAGTCAATCTGGCAAACGTGAAAAGGGCTAGTGCCGCGGAGAACATGTCCTGGCGCAGGACCGGGTCCTGTTCTGGGGTTGTTCCGAGCACAGGTTGCGCATTGACTAGAAGCATTTTTGGTCCATAGTGACAATTTGTTGATGTAGTAGGTTTTCTCAAGTAGGCGCCCTAGAGCGTCCCTGCCCAGGTGGGTGCGGTCGTGAGCCTCTTTGGTCACCGCCCAGGCCAGGGCTTCGGGTATCCATATGCGCCCGTCCTGTAGTATCCACCAGCCATTGCGTGACTCCAGACCCTCTTGTCGGGCCCACTCCGTTTCTTGGGGGGTGTAGATAGGGGTCTCTGTGGGGAGCTGGACGACGAGTACGGAGTCAGAAGGATGAGAGGAGTAAGAGAGCTGACTTGCCCTTTTTGCAGCATCATCCGCCCGTTGGTTACCGCGGGCAATAGGGTCTGTCCGGCCGGTGTGGGCCCTGCAATGCATCACAGCTACTTTCTTTGGCTTCCACACCGACTCGAGTAATTGGCAGATCTCAGTGGCATTTGCAAGTCCTTTCCCCTCAGCTGTCAGAAATCCCCTCTCCTTGTACAAGGCTCCGTGCACCTGGAGGGTGAGGAAAGCGTATTTAGAGTCGGTGTAAATATTAACAACCTTTCCTTCAGCCCACAGGAGGGCTTTGGTGAGGGCAATCAGTTCGGCTTTCTGGGCTGATGTTCCGGGTGGCAGGGCCATAGCCGCGATTACGTGGTCCTCAGATACAACAGCATAGCCAGCTCTTCGACTTCCCTCTATTACTTGGCTGCTTCCATCGGTGAACAAGGTGATGCCCCCTTGCCAGGGTTGGTCCTTGAGGTCAGGTCTGCTGGAATGCACTGTGGCCATTACCTCCTCACAGTCGTGGAATGGTGGCTCCGGGGCTGGAAGGAGAGAGGCGGGATTAAGGTTAGTTGTGTCCAGAATTCGCACCTCCGGATTTTCGCACAGGAGGGCTTGGTATTTAACCAATCGGGAGTTGGTCATCCATCTGGGCCCGTGGCTCTCAAGTAGGCCGCGGATGGCGTGGGGTGTAGTCACAAAAAGTGTTTGGCCAAATGTGAGTTTATTGGCCTCGTGTATCAGCAGACAGGCCGCCGCAATGCTTCGGAGACAGCCCGGCCATCCTCGTGCCACGTTATCCATTCCCTTGGAGAGGTATGCTACAGGGCGTTGCCAGGTGCCGACCAGTTGGGTGAGGACTCCAAGTGCCAATCCCTTCTTTTCGTCGATGAACAAGTGGAACGGCTTAGTCACGTCTGGCAGTCCGAGCGCTGGTGGGGCCACAAGGGCCTCCTTGAGGTCCTGAAGGGCTTTCAGTTCGTGTTTCTCCCACTGGAGATTTTGGCCCTCGAGTTCAGGTCCTTTCAGTTTGGCGTACAAGTCTTGGGTCAGGACAGCGAAGTTGATGACCCAGATCTGGCAGTATCCAGCAGCTCCGAGGAGTGCCCACAATTCCTTCTTATTTGCAGGGGTAGGTTGGTTGCGGATGGCTTGGGTGCGGGGGATACCGAGCCTTCGGGTTCCTTCTCGGAGGCGAAACCCCAGATACTCGACTTCGATCTCGCATATCTGGGCCTTTTTTCGGCTGGCTCGGTACCCCTGGGCTTCCAGAGTTCTTAGGAGGTATAGGGTAGCTTCTGCACAGTCCGTGTACGTCTCACGGGCCACCAACAGGTCATCCACGTATTGGACGACCGGTCCGTACTCGTCCTGGTAAGTTTTCAGGTCCTGGGCAAGTTGGTCACCAAAGAGGGTAGGTGAGTTCTTGAACCCCTGGGGAAGCCGGGTCCATGTAAATTGCTGCTTATTTCCTGTCTGTAAGTCTTCCCACGTGAAGGCAAACAACTTCTGGCTATCGGCAGCAAGGGGGATGGAGAAGAAAGCGTCCTTCAGATCAATGACACTATACCACTTGCTGTGGGCTGGCACTTGGGCTAGAATAGAGTAAGGGTTCGGTACGAGAGCAACTATGTCGGCCACCTGGTTGTTGACTTTTCTCAGGTCCTGGACGGGTCTGTATTCTGATGTTCCTGGTTTCTTGACGGGCAGCAATGGGGTGTTCCACGCGGATCTGATCGGTTTAAGGACCCCTTGTTGAAGGAGTTTGTGTAAGGTAATTTGCATACTATGCCGGGCCGCATAGGGGATATGGTATTGTCCTTGGTTGACGATTTGAGCATTTGGTTTGAGTTCAATCCATATGGGGATAGCATTTACGGCCAGTCCGCCGGGGTTCACTTCTGCCCATACGTTAGGCACTTCATCCATTAGGGCTCGCCTCTGCTGGGCAAAAGGGGTGTTCTGATCATACCGACAGGCGCCGGGCCCTATAGTTGGGGGAACGTGTAGTCTCCATTCTTCTCTCACTGGGCAGACAAGTGTTACTGGCCGATCTTCAAAGCTAGCTTCCACTTCACCCGTGGTCTTGAACTTCAAGGTGGCCTGGAGCTTACAGAGTAGGTCTCGACCAATCAAGGGGACTGGGCATCCGGGGATATGTATGAACTGATGAGACACCATCGTCCCTCCGATCTGGACTTGGCGTTCTTTGAGGAGGGGCGCCGCAAGGGATTTCCCGGAGGCCCCCACAATGGGTATGGTTTCTTTTGTGGCCGGGGCTATGGCAGTGGTGATAACAGATCGTTGGGCCCCCGTGTCCAGTAAGGCTTTCATTAACTGCGTCCCCACTCGAATTTCCACCAGAGGGTCAGTGGGGACTCTGCCCTCCCGGTCTCTTCATGCGGTACTGTCCCGGGTGGCGTCCACAGCCATCTGCCATTCCCTTTGGTCATCCCGTCCTCGACCTCCTCGGCCTCGGCCCCGGCCTCGTCTGGGGCCCCCTGTGCGGTCGTTAGTCTCCTCCTCTCTCGGGCGGTCCCATGGTTCCTCCTCTCTCGGGCGGTCCCGTATCTCCTCCGGGCAGTCAGCCCACCAGTGCCCTTCTTGCCGACAATTTGCACACTGGTTACGTCCTATGGGGGACCGTGTTCCTCTTCCCCTTCTTCCCCTCCCCTTGGGTCTGGACCTCCAGCGTTCTTCCAGTACCGTGGCCAACACATCTGCCTTCTCCCGCATCCGTCTGGTCGATTCCTTCCGGGCCTCCGTCTTCTCTTCTTGGTCACGATACCCGAATACGCGATCAGCTATAGCTTTCAGTTGGCTGATGCTCATTCCTTCGAACCCCTCCGTCCTCTGCAGTTTTCTTCGTATATCCGGTGCTGATTGACTGACAAAACTCATAACCACGGTTGGGAGGTTCTTGGGATCTTCAGGGTTTATTGGACTGTGCCTTCTGAATGCCTCCATAAGTCGTTCAAGGAAGTCCCCCGGGCTCTCGTCCTTCAGTTGGACTACACTGTGGATTTTCCCCATATTTGTAACCTTCTGCTTCCCCTTCTTCAAGGCTGCCAGGTACGCTTGCTGATACCGGCGGATAAGGGTCTGGCCTTCAGCGGTTCGGTAATCCCACGCTGGGGCAGAGATCGGCGCTTCCGCTTCTATTAGGTTCTGTAAGTTGGCATGGGCTGGGTTCGCATCCCGGACAGCTTGCTCCATATTCTGTTGTAAAAGACGGCGTTCTTCCGTGGTCAGAATATGGGCACTTAATTGTCTAAGGTCTCCCCACGTAGGATTATAGCTGTATATAATGCCTTCCACCAATTCTACCAACTGCTCGGGTTTCTGATCGTAAGATGGCCCATGCAATTTCCAATTGTACAAGTCGGCACTGGAGAAGGGAACGTGGCTATAAACTGTTGATTCAATGGGCTGACCCCCTTCTTCTGTCGGGTTTGGGGTAAAAGTGGTAGATAGTCGGACTGGGTATATATTGATGGGCCCCCCTTTACGTCCGGGAAGGAGGGCCTTTTGCGGACTTGATTGGGGAAACCGGGTAATGTTCTTCACAGCCCGCTTACTCTTCCGGGTAGTCGCGTGGCCAGTTGGTTCAGGTGAGGCTGGTCGGGAACTCTCTTCGGCCTCCGTTTCTGACCCGGAGGCCTCGGCGTCATCCGGGCCCTCGGCTAGGCCCGCGAAGCCGGGGTATATAGGGGCATATGGCGGTGGCGCAATGTCACCTTCGTACGCTTCCGCCGTAGCGAGTATCGGGGCCTTTGAATGCTTCTTTTCGGGCAAACCCTGAACTTTCCCTCTGGTTTCCTTCGGGGTTTTCATTCTAGAAAGTGTGTTGGTAGTACTGGGCGTAGTTTCTGTCTTAACAATGGTAGCAGTGGGCGTGGTCGCAGTGGCTTCTACGCTAGGGGCGGTCGGCCGTATGGGGGCGGTCCCTGCGGCCTTCTGAACGGCAGCGGTTGCCGGACTTTGGAGAGCGAAGGCATATGTCGGCAGGGCTTTAAGTTTAGTTTTCCGGCCCTTCCTCTGCTTTACCGCCATGAGGGCGGCTTTCTCTACCTTCCGTTGGGCCCAAGCCGGCGGATCCCGGACTACATCCAACCACGCTTGGATGTACGGAATGTCCTCGGGACAGCCTGGGTTCCCTTCAACTATGACAATATTCATGACCGCCGCCACCTTTTCATACTCAAATGACCCTCCCGGGGGCCATTCAGCAATCCCTAGCCCTGGCCACATAAATTGACATCGCTGTATCATCCCGGCCCTGCTACATTTATCCTGATCGAACACTTCGCTAAAGTGTTTCGTCATTAAATCTAACGGTGTAGACCCACCCCCGCCCATCCTAACCTGAGTGCCAAAGAACAGGTGACGGACAAAAGGGGGAAAGGGGCGGTGGAGGAGTAAGGGGTCTCGTTCCACCAGACACAGAAGGTTCAACACTCGGCCTGACCAGATCGCGGTCGCCCGGCCTGGAACTGCAAGCCCATTCACACACTTTCATACGCCACAAGAAACCCTCCCGTTCGCCGCTCGGTTTCTTCGCCGGAGCCTAGTGAGTTTCGGGACCTAGTCTTATACCAATAGTCCGTATTAGTCACTGGCTAAAAGAGGGTGATCACGCCTCTTCTTTGGTCCTTACTGGGCCGGTCACTACGTAGAGTATACTCGCCTGTCCGCCGGGGTCGCAGGCCGCGCCGTCGTACGCTTCTCTCTGAAATAGAAAAGGTGCCTTGTCGGAACCACACAGCCCCCTCTACAGTCAGGCGGAGTTGATCGGCCCTCCTCCGGGAGATGGACGCTGAAATCAGCGGTGGCCACTCACCACCTTCTCGGAAGGGGATCGATGACCCGATCCGACCGCAGTGGGGGAGGGGAAGAATATAATCCGATTTCCCTTTTGATAACACTCCTGGCTGGCTCGCCAATGAAACAGGCTAGTAATCAGAAGACCAAAAGGCCAAATTTGGTTCCAAACAAGGCAACTTTATTGCTAGCAAGTGAACAGTACCGAGTAGTCTCAGGACACTGTGTGTCGTACATCACCTGACACTTACATTTATACTTCCCTACTGGGCCTGCGCATTAGGCCCTTACACATCACAATTACATCATCTTTGGCATGCGCAGTAAACAGTTGTAGTTCTTACAGTGCATATTTGTAGTTCTCAGTACGTACATACGTCATAATACTGAAAAGATACTGGCAAGAGAAACGAAACTTAGCAGCTTATTCTACATACACACAATACTCCTTTCTAGCACAGGAGATAAGGCTCGTCGGCTCAGAGATGCAGGGCGGGGGTGTTAGCACCCTCCAAGGCCACCTATTCATGTGGCATCTACATGCAAGCTGATCTCGTATACGCCTTGCTACTACAGTTACAGTTACAGACTATATATCTAATAGCCCTGCATCCTGTCTTTCATTAGTAAACAATAAAAACTGGTTAAGGCACAAAAGTCCAGTGCAATAATAAAGTATGGCTAAAAAGCCAAGAGCAGAGGTAGAATACATAAGTATAGGCACAAAACATGAGGTGGTTCTGTTGGTCAGTAGTATGTAGCGTTCCACTCCTTCAGTCATGCGCAGTTACAGACAGAGGATCTTACACAAAACCCAGGAAACGAAACTTATCTTTGGCTTTGCACACAACCCTCTATTTCCAACACTGGTCTCTAGTCTATTCACAGTTATTTGGCATTGCATATACCATATAAGGAGGATGTCAGAGATAGTGTTTCCTTCCTGACGCAGCAGTGAGAGCAGCGAAACGAGACGTTCTTGTTGAAGGGACAGAAGGAATCAGAATACATCACAATGGGAAAGAGGAAAGAAGCAGTGACATGCAGCTTGTAGCTGGTGGTTCACGGAACAGCTTGTAACTGGCGGTTCACGGAATACCCTGAAGCTAAGTACAGACTGTTTATGTTTGGGGAGAATAGAGATCCTACAAACAAAAAGCTGTGAGATTGAGCACTGCATTTAACCCTATTTAAATGTAAATGTAGGACAGAATCAGTTGCAGAAAATATTCTGCTTGACACAAGGGGAAGCTGTGTTTCAGAGGGCAGGAATCACTGGTTTTTCTCCGAGTGGGAGTTTTTTTCAGTGATTTAGAATCCCGACCTCTGAAAGAATTTGATAGCAAATATAGGACCGGTGATAATAAATACTTCCAGAAAACAGCTTGAGCGCATGTAAGAAAATATCATGCAAAAGAGTTCTGAATAGAACAGCCAAGCTGGGAAGATCTGAGGTCCTCTTAATAAAAGTAAGAATAAACAAGTGTGATTTACAGCAGCAGTTGTTGGAAGCAGAATATTTTAAACACCACATGGTAATACAACATTAGAATCAGAATATTTCACCAGTGGTCCCTATTTAGGCATTATTGTGGATATACCATATAAGGCAATATACTGATAAGCAGCACAAGTTCCAGCTGGTTTCTGCTATCTGGTTACAGCTGCTTCCTCTGAGCTACTGTCAGCTTGCAAGCCTTACATTTCAGAAAAGGCACAGACGGAGAGAAAATGTATTTCACAAAAAAAGCAAAGTTAATGGCTGCCATGTTACAAGTTACAGCTTCTTTTAGCTAAGCACAATAGATTGTCCTTTACAGCAAAATCTAACTCTAGTATAAACTGACTCCAGTTTCAGCAAAACAGTCAAGCTGCCCCCCCCCTACAATCCCCCCTTTGATACTTTATCAATTGTCCAAGTGAAAAGTATCACAACAACAGAGGTGGTGTAAATGTAGAGAAGTTCAAGAAGTGATGGCCCTAAGGTTCCTTTCGTGGCCGTTGAGTTCTTCACCGGGGTTGAGACGAAAGGTCCCTATTGGACGCTCCCCCCTTTGTAACCGGTCTTTGCCAGGAAAGGTGTAGATGGCCCAGAGGGCAAGTGGTGCACAATATCTGGAAAAATACAAAAGAGGTTAGGTTAGTAGGGGAGAGTGGAGGTATGGTGGAATGTTGCTGAAGTTAGGGGTCATCCTCAGAGGAATCAGGATCCACATCTACTGACAGCAGGGAAGAGTACATCTGGAGACACATAATTTGCAGAGCACGCTGGTCAGCAGTACGTGCCATAGCCCTGCGAGCAAAAGATAAAACACATGGAAGTAAACAGGGTAAGAATACAAGGCCCCCAAACAGATAGACACCGAAAAATATTAATTTATTCCACCAGGTGCCCCCAAAGAGAGAATCCCACCAAGCATAGATGTCCATCTCTGGACGGGAACATGTGCAAGCTTTCTAATGTCATTAGCTATATTTAGTACCGCAGCTGCAGTATCATCAATGGTCAGGCAACATTTGGAAGTATTCCACTTCCCACAGACCCCGCCTTCTTCCGCAAGAAGGTAAGGCTTCGTTACATCTGGGAGTCCAAGTACTGGGGGGATACAAGGGCTGTTTTTAAACCCGCTAGGGCCCTCAATTCGTGTTTTTCCCACTGGAAGGGTTGGGCCTCGGGTTCAGGCCCTTTCAGTTTGGTATACAGGTCTTGGGGCAAAACAGCGAAATTAATGATCCAGATCCGGCAGTATCCGGCTGCCCCCAGTAGCGCACACAGTTCTTTCTTATTTGCAGGAATGGGTTGGTTGCGGATAGCTTGGGTACGGGGTGTACCGAGCCTTCGGGTTCCTTCTCGGAGGCGAAATCCTGGGTATGCGACTTCGATGTCGCATATCTGTGCCTTCTTTCGGCGGGCTCGGTACCCTAGGGCTTCCAGGGTTTTCAAGAGGTAAAGGGTAGCTTCTGCACAGTCCGTGTACATTTCCCAGGCCACCAACAGGTCGTCTATATACTGGACGACAGGCCCGTACTCGTACTGTACCACGTGGTTTGGGCTGGCACTTGGGCTAAAATGGAGTAGGGATTAGGTACAAGAGCAACGATACCCACAATCTGATTATTGACTTTCCTCAAGTCCTGAACTGGTCGGTACTCGGGGGTTCCTGGCTTCTGGTAGATTTCAAGACTCCCTGTTGGGGGAGTTTCTGCAAATGCAGGGGTTTCCTCAGGGAGATGGATGAGGAGTAGGTTCAGGAGGGTAGGGTTCTTGACAGGCTTTCTTGGCTGCCTCGTCCGCACGCCGGTTGCCCCGGGCCATGGAATCTGTCTTCCCTGTGTAGGCCCTACAGTGCATCACAGCGACTTTTCGTGGCTTCCACACAGCTTCAAGCAGGTGACAGATTTCAGGGGCATTTGCAAGCCGCTGTCAAGAACCCTCAGGCGAACACTACACAATCAACAGGTCACCCACGTACTGGACAACTGGTCCAAATTCGATCTGGCACATCATCAGATCTCTGGCGGGTTGCTATGTCGAGCTGCATAGGGTATACTGTGTTTGGGACTGGATGAACTTTAGGATCTTGTGTTTGCAACATGAGACAATACATGCGATACCATAGAAATATGTCTTGTAACAATATCATACAGGAAACAATCATTGGCTTCAGAGGCGTTACTGATGATGCCTATACCAAGTAAGCAAAAAGAAATCATTACAATTGAGAATGTATAGCAATATTCCTATATGGACCACCAGTTTAACTGCTGGCCTAGAGTTTAGCAGTTTATCTAAAAAATGAGTTCAACCAGAATCTCTGTCCAGCATTGGTGCAACGTTTTGGGATATAAAGGTTACACTGAACACCAGAGGGCAGCAAAGGCTTCAGATTTCCAATCATTTCCTCCTGTGCTTGCTGCATGGATGCGTTGACTGCATTGTTACAGCGATCAGCCAAGTTTCTTCCCATGCCTTCCTCTATGTGCACATTCAGTTCATTTTTATAAACTTTTAGTACTTCAGAAGCTGGGTGAAAATCTGAAGTAAATTCATCAACCAATACAGAAAGCCGACAAATTTCATCAGTCATAGCACTAGAAACCTTTGATGCTACTTCTTCTGAAACCTCTTTAATTCTTTTCTTTATATCTTCTGTTAACAAAGCCAATTGATTTTGAACAAAATCTAGTCTGTCTATCTGATCTTCTCTCTCTTCCATTGCATGAACCCTAGGCAGTGATAAAGAGAGAGCTGTCAATTTCCAGTCTACTCACTTGCAAGGAGAGCTGTCCTGTTCAAAGTACTCTGAAGCATGGCTTTTGTATGCTTAGAACAAACAGCAGGATGAATTTATTTTTATTCAGTTTGCAGTACAAATGCCCACTAGAGGGAGCTCTTTTCCCACTGTCAGTGAAAAAGGACACTCTAGCCAGAGGCTGCTTCATGCCTTTCCTTAAAGGGAGACAATAAACCCTCAAGTAGGAGGGACAATGGGGAAAGTAAGATAATTATTCAAGCTTTTCTGTCCCTTTTACAGCCAAACATTTAAATAGCAGAGCATGCCCTAATAGAAAGAATCACCATTAGAAGGCACACAGTACTCATTTAATTCTGTTTGCACTGTCATCCCAGACTTGATAGGTCATTAGATAGAAAATGAATTCCAGTAAGCTGGTCTTTATATGGTATGGTAGACATGGTGCAACTACTTTGTAGAAACCTGCTTCACCCAATAAACTGAGAACTTTTCTGCAGTGCAACAGTTCTGAACTGTGAGCTGAGCATGTCACCAGGAATAGCCTCCAGTTGCTAATGAAACATTTGAAGCATCTGAGCATCTCATGTGCTCAGCCTCCTTTCAGTAACAACAGTAAGTTTTTGTTGTGCCTGTATACAGTAACATAGTAGATGACAGCAGATAAAGACCTGTACGGTCCATCCAGTCTGTCCAACAAGATAAACTCATTACATATGGTATGTAAAACTTCATATGTATACCCGGTCTTTATTTATCGTTGCCATTTTCAGGGAATAGACCGTAGAAGTCTGCCCAGCACTGTCCTTGTTCTAAAAATTTCTGAAGTTAACGTCGAAGCCCCTAAACAGCTCCACTCTATCCCATCCAAATCTATTCAGCCACGATCACAAAACAGACCTTAGAAGCCTGCCCAGCATTGGCCTTCCCCTCCAACTTCTGAAACTAACCATGATCAGATCACAGACCGTATTCTAAAAAGTTCATTGCAGTAATAGGCAACAACCCTGAGAACAGAGGAGAATGCGGTGGCCAGGTCTGTTTCAGGAATGGTAGACAGCAGGCCTTAACACAGACTGGTGACATCAGTGATCACAGTTCAAATGATGTCACGTCCTGCCTGCCAACTAAGGTGAGAGGACAATTTGATGAACCTGAAAAACAAGAAAGAGGACTCCAAATGATAAATCAATTAATCAGAACAGGGCCTCTATGTAGGCCTCAGGGCATAAATGATAATAATTAACTCAATATCTGGTCAAACCCTTAACAAAATGCCATTAGCTTAATTCTATACTCAAATTTCATGCTTCTTTTGATAGGTAATACAGAATAAAATGAATTGCTATTCTGGCCTATCCCCAAAGAGTATAGTCCTGTTCAAACACTTCCACATATATCCACTTCCACAACCCTTCTATCTAACTTACAAGTGTACTTTCGTAGCACATAATCATGTACTCCTGCCATGTGGTTATTCACACAACTTGCACATTGGCAGTATAACGTTTTCAAGCTTCAAACATCTCAGTAACCTTTCAATGACTGGGAACTTGCTTCCATCTTCTTCACAATGTGATTCCCTATGATTTAAAACTTACATTTAGATCTTTATCATGGTAGACCTCACCTCTCTGGACAACCAGGTTTAAGCGTCCAGCTAAAATCATGAGACATATGATTTATGGAGAAAAGTTAGAACAAGGATGATGTCAGCAAAGTCGGCAGGTGCCTAGAAATGTTCTATAGCAGCACAAAGCATTCTCATTCAAGGTACATTAACAACTTCTTAATCTGAGCATTCAGCTAAATTCCTTTACCCTGGAGGGGGCAATATCTCTGGAGTCCCAATTGCCCAAGGTAAAGTAACACAGATATATATTTATCACAAGCATGATGAATTAAACACATTAAGTAGTTTAGCAGACAAACGGTTCCTTGCATAAATCACATTATTAAAACAAAAGTCTGTAATTGTGAGTCTTGTCTGTCTGCCCTGGTTTAGACCGCAAGCTCCTTTGGGCAGGGACTGTCTCTCTACATGTTCACTTGTCGCCACACGGTTGTTTGTTGGATAACTCAATTTGAGAAAGAGGTCCTGGAGAACACAAATTAAAGTTGGGTTTTTTTTGTTTGTTTGTTTTTTTTTTCTTTCCCAAAGCAACTTGTGCATGTAATACACACAAAGATCAGCAGAGGGAGCAAGTCATCAATAAAAGAAAGAAGAGTGACATCATAAGCGAACAACTGAACACTGAAACAAGGAAAATCCACATGAAACCTAAAACTTATCTCTCTGAAATCTCAATTACCTGGGGTACAGAACATACACGTGGGATATTTCACTAGACAAACATTTATTGTACAAATCCTACTGAGGTAGGTACAAAGAATAGGCAAGAAATAGTCTGTAAGTCTCATGAATAACTTAGGAATTTGCATCCCTCCTCTGCAGTGGAGAAAAACAAATTTAGTGCAATACAATTAAGCAGCTGTGATTTGCACTGCCTACGAGACTCATAAGGTTTGCATAAAAGGCAAATGAATCATGGCTACAGGCAGATGATATGTCCCTGAAGAAAAGCACAAACTGGACCCCTTTTTTTTTGTTTGTTTTTTCTCTTCCTGAATGCAGGGTTTGTTTAAACTGAATGTATCTGTGCAGAAGCGGGGAGGAAACAAGATCTCTCGGTAACTTTGACATAAGTTACAAATCTGAGTTTTAAAATCCAATGTTTTAGCTTTTGGGGTGTGGGATACCTTCTGTGGTTTTCTTTACATTCTTTAGGGACTATGGTCAGTAAATGAACACGATACCATAAACCTCACAGTAAATTACAACAGATGCAACGTGCTTTGAACCCAAGTGCAGCATGGAGCTATAAGAATACAAATGTTAAATCTAATGTAATAAAAGAGAAACAAAGTGAGGCAACCCAGGCAGTTGCCTAGAAGGGCACTGGGATAGCACAAAATCCTGGTATACAAGGTATATAAAATTTGTAATAACTACACAATCCAAAAACTCAGCTAAATAATTCCTATTTATTTCTTTTTTTTTTTTTCTTATAAACCTCAGAAAATGCCGTCATGCACCTTTCAGTAAATCACAAAGTTGAAAGGTAACATAGCGTGACAGCTGGAGGAAAATCAAGGCTGCATTCCTGAAGGGAGGCTTTATATTTAACCTCCGTAATACTATACCCATAAGACTTAAAGAAAAGCATGAATTGTCATACCCTTTTTAACAACCAGATTCAAGAAAGATAAACAACATTATCCCCAGCAACGAAATCCTGGTGCTGCATATACAAAGCTTGCACCGTCTGCTGTAGAATATAGTTCTCCTGTTCCAGAGAAACAAAATCTTATCTCTCTATGTAAAAGGCAACGCGTCAAAACGTCATGACGTCGAGGGCGGAGCTATAACACTCGAGGGCCGAAATACAAGGCGAACGCGAACCCCGAACAAGTAACGCAAGTAGCTCCGAGGGACGGAGGGAGGGGGCCCCTTGCTAGCGTCCGTTTCATTGCACTCAGAAACGGGCATTTTTTCCTAGTATCTTATAATAACTTCTAGCATGATGCAACAGTTAAGTTCCCATCAAAAGGGTCATATCACTCTGTTAACGTGCACCCGGAGTAATTATTTCCTCGAGTCCACTCACACCACCGGCTGTGGTCTTATGAGTGGGTCTCAAACCCCGGACTGCTTTTACTGTATAGCAGCCTGAGACAACAAAAAAAAAAAACCTGCACTCCTCAGCTGCTGAACAGTTTATCTGGTTCTCAAGCACGTTATCTAAACACATTCCATTCTACAGCTCATGCAGCTCGTGTACACAAGGTCATGGAATCTGCAGTTCAGAGAAGCCTGAGAGTCTACATTTAGTTCAGAAATAGAAAGAATGTGCCCGTCACACTCTTTCACACAACGGGAAACCTGTCCTCCCGGAGCCTAGTGGGTTTCAGGACCTAGTCCCTACTGACACTGACTAAGGGGTTGATCAAGCCCCTCTCCAACCCTTACTGGGTCGGTCTACTACCCAGAGTATACTCGCCTGTGCGCTGTCTTCGGGCGTGGCCTGCCGTCGCGCTCTCCTCCGGAGATCAGGAAAGGTGTCTTGCCGGAACCTCACAGCCCCACTGCCAGCCAGCTAGTGTCGGTCAGTCCTCCGTCCGGGTGGACACTGAACTCAGTGGTGGCCACTCACCACCCATTCGGGGGGGCTGACCTCCTCAGGCACAACCGTGCAGTGGGGGAGGGGAAAGAATATAATCCGTTTCCCTTTTGTCGTCCTGCTGCGGTCGCCAGAAATGTAACAGGAGACAAGAGGCAAATGGTTCCAGAGGCATGACAGCTTTTATTAGCTAGCTGACACAGTACTAAGTTCAGACTCAGGATACTGTGCCCCGAGCGTCACCTGACACTCGTTCTTATACACTCTTATCAGTAGTCATGCGCAGTTACAGACAGAGGATCTTACACAAAACCCAGGAAACGAAACTTATCTTTGGCTTTGCACACAACCCTCTATAGACAGAGGATCTTACTCAAAACCCAGGAAACGAAACTTATCTTTGGCTTTGCACACAACCCTCTATTTCCAACACTGGTCTCTAGTCTATTCACAGTTATTTGGCATTGCATATACCATATAAGGCAATATACTGATAAGCAGCACAAGTTCCAGCTGGTTTCTGCTATCTGGTTACAGCTGCTTCCTCTGAGCTACTGTCAGCTTGCAAGCCTTACATTTCAGAAAAGGCACAGATGGAGAGAAAATGTATTTCACAAAAAAAGCAAAGTTAATGGCTGCCATGTTACAAGTTACAGCTTCTTTTAGCTAAGCACAATAGATTGTCCTTTACAGCAAAATCTAACTCTAGTATAAACTGACTCCAGTTTCAGCAAAACAGTCAAGCTGCCCCCCCCCCCTACACTGAGACCAGAAAGAGAGGGGGAGGGGAGGGGGCTGGAGAGGATCCTGAGACCAGAGAGGGGGGTCCTGAGATCAGATGGAGAGGGGGAGGGGAGAGGGAGGAGGGGAGGGGGTCCTGAGACCAGAGACGGAGGGGAGGGAGGGGAGAAGGAGGAGGGGTCCTGAGACCCACTGGCGTACCAAGGGGGAGCGGTCCGCCCCAGGTGTACGCTGGTCAGCTTCCTTCGTTTCTATGCTCCCTCTGCCCTGGAACAGGTTACTTCCTGTTCCGGGGCAGAGGGATCATGGAAACAAAGGAAGCTGACCGGCGCGCAGCACCCCGCCAGCGGCGTGCACCCCGGGGGGGTTCTTTCGCCGGGGTGGAGGGGTGTTGGGGGGGTCGCGCTGCAGCGGGGGGGGGGGGGCGCTGCACCCGGGGGGCGGGGCGCATCAGCGATCTGTCCCGGGTGTCAACCCCCCCAGGAACGCCACTGCTGAGACCAGAGAGGGGGGTTACGCACTCGCACACACTCTCATTCTCACACACACACACTCTCTCTCTCACAGACACACTCGCACCCAGTCTCACTCTCTCTCTGTCACACACACACACTCGCATATTCACTCTCTCTCTCTCACACAGTCACTCTCACACACACTCTCACTCAAACATACACACTCCGAGGAAAACCCTGCTAGCACCCATTTCATTTGTGTCAGAAACGGGCATTTTTTACTAGTTACATATAATTCTTAGTTAATCATGTTTTTATCTATTGTTAGTTTCACTTGCTTGTAAATAAATAGCCTTTATTTTTATAATAGTTGGTTTGTTTCCTATCTTGTCAGTTCCCGGAGCAATAAAACTGGGGTACACATCTCAGCATGGCCCTCTTGAAGGGTGAGCTCTCCAAAACCCATCAAAAACCTATTGTACTCAACTACAATAGTCCTATATATAGGTACAGTAGGTTTTTATTGGGTTTTGGAGGGTTCACACTTTCCTCCACAAGTTTACCAGTTAGAGTGGGATATGGGCCTGGGTCCCCCTCTCTACAGTCCATTGCACCAACCACTAGGCTATTCCAGGGACCTCCTTGCTGCTCTAATAGGACTGGCCATAACATCTCAAGCTATCAGTAGAAGCTGGTGTGTACTATTTTATTCACAGCTTTGGGGGATGGGACAGAGTCAGTGACCATTGGGGAATAAGGAGGGTTTATGCCTTTATTGCTTCAGTGGCCATTTAAGGCACCTTGTGGTCACTTAGTCTTGACTGAAACAGGTCTAGCCAAAGTCTTAATTTTGGCCCTAGACATTTTCATTTTGTTCCAATATTGCAGAAAAATGTCTCTCTTTTGGTGTCGCTCATGTCCCACCCAAAACATGCCCCCAACATGCCCCCTTGCAATATGGATGAACTGTGGAGCAACACACTGAGGCGTCAGAATTGCAACTTGGACATTTTTGAGTGAAAAATGTCCTTCTGTCACCTTAAATGACATTTTTTGGATGTTTTTGTTTTGAAAATGAGCCCCTTAATTACTACTATAAATCACTTCTATAGCGATACCAGTCGTACGCAGCGCTTTACAATTGAACGTGAAGAAGAAAGACAGTCCCTGCTCAAAAGAGCTTACAATCTAAATCAGGACAAACAGGACCAAAAAGGATAAGGGAAGGACAGACAGAAGGACACATAAGGATAAGATAAAAATTACAAGTTAGGAGTCGAAAGCAGCATCAAACAGGTAGGCCTTTAGCCCAGATTTGAAGGCAGTCAGGGATGGAGCCAGACGTAATGGCTCAGGAAGCCTATTCCAGGCATAAGGTGCAGCGAGATAGAAGGAGCGGAGTCTGGAGTTAGCAATGGAGGAGAAGGGTGCAATCAGGAGAGATTTGCCCAGTGAATGGAGTTTTATGGAAGGAGTGTAGGGAGAGATGAGGGTGGAGAGGTAGTGAGGGGCTGCAGAGTGAATGCACTTATAGGTCAACAAGAGGAGCTTGAATTGTATACAGAAACGGATAGGGAGCCAGTGAAGTGATTTCAGGAGAGGGCTGGTATGGTACCTCTCCCTCCGCACCTTCAGTGTTCTCTCTGGTGGATCCTCTTCTACTTCTATCCCTCTGCCTGTCGGCGTACCTCAGGGTTCTGTTCTTGGTCCCCTCCTCTTTTCTATCTACACTTCTTCCCTTGGTTCATTAATCTCATCCCATGGCTTTTCCTACCATCTCTATGCTGATGACTCCCAAATCTACCTTTCTACCCCTGATATCTCACCTTGCATCCAAACCAAAGTTTCAGCGTGCTTGTCTGATATTGCTGTCTGGATGTCTCAACGCCACCTGAAATTAAACATGACCAAAACCGAGCTTCTCATATTCCCCCCAAACCCACCTCCCCGCTCCCCCTGTTTTCTATTTCTGTTGATGGCTCTCTCATTCTCCCTGTCTCCTCAGCTCGAAACCTTGGGGTCATCTTTGACTCTTCTCTCTCCTTCTCTGCTCATATCCAGCAGATCGCCAAGATCTGCTGTTTCTTTCTTTACAACATCCGTAAAATCTGCCCCTTTCTTTCCGAGCACTCTACCAAAACCCTCATCCACACCCTTGTCACCTCTCGTTTAGACTACTGCAATCTGCTTCTTGCTGGCCTCCCACTTAGTCACCTCTCCCCTCTCCAGTCGGTTCAAAACTCTGCTGCCCGTCTCGTCTTCCGCCAGGTTCGCTTTACTCATACTACCCCTCTCCTCAAGTCGCTTCACTGGCTCCCTATCCGTTTTCGCATCCTGTTCAAACTTCTTCTACTAACCTATAAATGTACTCACTCTGCTGCTCCCCAGTATTTCTCCACACTCGTCCTTCCCTACACCCCTTCCCGTGCACTCTGCTCCATGGATAAATCCTTCTTATCTGTTCCCTTCTCCGCTACTACCAACTCCAGACTTCGCGCCCTCTGTCTCGCTGCACCCTACGCCTGGAATAAACTTCCTGAGCCCCTACGTCTTGCCCCATCCTTGGCCACCTTTAAATCTAGACTGAAAGCCAACCTCTTTAACATTGCTTTTGACTCGTAACCACTTGTAACCACTCGCCTCCACCTACCCTCCTCTCCTCCTTCCTGTACACATTAATTGATTTGATTTGCTTACTTTATGTTTTGTCTATTAGATTGTAAGCTCTTTGAGCAGGGACTGTCTTTCCTTTATGTTTGTGCAGCGCTGTGTACGCCTTGTAGTGCTATAGAAATGCTAAATAGTAGTAGTAGTAGGCATAATGACTTTGGCGAAATATTAGTTGTGTGGCAGAGTTTTGAACAGATTGAAGAGGAGAGAGATGGCTGAGTGGAAGACCTGAGAGAAGCAAGTTGCAGTAGTCTAAGCGAGAGGTGATGAGAGTGTGGATGAGGGTTCTGATAGCGTGTTCAGAAAGGAAAGGGCGAATTCTGGCGATGTTATAAAGGAAGAAACGACAGGTTTTAGCAATCTGTTGAATATGGGCTAAGAAGGAGAGGGAGGAGTCGAAGATGACCCCTAGGCTGCGAGCAGACGAGACAGGAAGAATGAGCGTGTTGTCGACTGAAATAGAGAATGGGGGAAGGGGAGAGGTTGGTTTAGGAGGGAAGATAAGGAGTTCAGTTTTGGACATATTGAGTTTCAGGTAGCGGTGAAACATCCAGGTAACAATGTCAGAGAGGCAGGCTGTTATGATTCTGCCGGTTTGGCTGAGGGAGAGGGGGGGACGTCTCTTCTGATTGGCTGCCAGGGGTTGTGCTGACGTCAGGGGATAGTACTTTAGCCTGCAGCTGAAGAGTTTCTCTGCTTTTGCGTTACTTACTTGGTGGTAACAGGAAAGCCTGATAGCTTTCTCTCAGAACGTGCTCTAGGTTCTGACAGGGATCTGTGTTGTATTAGAGTATTCTTTTCCTTCCCTCTGGGTTAGCTGCTGCTGTGTGTGTGTGCGTAGCTCTGTAATCAGGGTCAGCTGCTCGTTTGTTTAGTGGGGCTGGGCATTGCTCAGCCTCCGCGTTCTCCTTTGTTTGTTTGTTTTAAGGATTTCTCTTCCCAGTGTCCCGGCCTGCTGGCTCAGTGAGTTTAACCCTTTGTGTACTGTGTGTATTGTATTCCTGCCTCTGCCAGTGTGTTTGTTGGATGGGCCCCCGCTCCCTCTGGGGAGGAGAAGCATTCTCTCTGATTGTTTGTTGATTTATGGCACTCTCTCTCTGCTGGCTCTACAAGCTTAACCCTTTGTGTTCTGTGTGCCTCTGTCTACAGTGGGTTTGAGGCAAAGGCTTTCTGCCTTCCTTTTGTGTCTGGTTCTTCTGGCTTCTGCCTGGGGCTCCTACCCTGGTGGGGAGGGGGTTGCTGTGTTAGTTCCCCTGTCCTGCGCTAGTTCCCTGGGTGGTCGTGGCCCGCTCTGGTACTTTGTTTCCCGCTCTGCCCTATTGCTGGTGTTCAGCGCGTGTCTGGCATCTTGGGGCCCTCTGGGTTCTTTCACCCCTCCCTGTGTGTGATTGGGTTCCAGTTCAGCAGTGAGGCTCGCACGAGTGGCTCTGTGTGCGTGGGTTCCGGTTCGGCCGCGAGGCCCGCCTGTATGCCTATTTCCCTTCTTCCTGAGGGACTGTGGGGAGGGGTAGCTTAAGGGGTATTGTGTAGCTGGGGTGTGCGGTGGTGGGTCGGTCTCCCCTTGGCCTGGGTCGGCGCCCTGCTGGCCTCGGCCAGGGCCCAAGGGCTCACGAACAACCCAACGGATTACACAGGCAGATACCTTGGACTCTTATAATATTCTTTACTGAATTTTTCTCTCAGCGATTTCTGCTTGATAGTTGTTCCTTCCTCCAGTCCTAGATATTTAAATATACCTTCCTGTTCAAGTTCCTTTATCTTCCAGCCAACAGTCAAACAGGATATGAAAATATGGGTAACGTAATTTTAATGTAGTTGTAACATCAAATCTATTCAAATATCATCACAACTATGGCCAATTACACTCCTCCTGACTAGACTGGACCCGTTTACGCATTTAGCGTGATTTGTTGGGCAACCGATGCGAGAAGGGAAAGTGGGCCCTTTACTGAGACACAGATGTGTGTGGGGATGGAGATGGTTATGGAAGCTTGCTTAAGGTTTTGGAGAAGGAGGGGCATCTTGAGAATGGAACAAAACATGTATTTTTGCTGACCAATGTTAATCTCATATCTACTACTACTACTTAACATTTCTAGAGTGCTACTAGGGTTACGCAGCGCTGTACAAATCAACAAAGAAGGACGGTCCCTGCTCAAAGGAGCTTACAATCTAAAGGACGAAATGTCAAGTTGGTGCAAGATACTATACAAAACAGCTTAAACATTTACTGACTGTGAACTTTGTTAAAAGCTTTTAGTAGACGGCAGATAAAGACCTTTAAGGGTCCATCCAGTCTGCCCAACAAGATAAACTCATTTTACATGGTATGCGATATTTTATATGTATACCCCAGCTTGATTTCTGTTTGCCAATCTCAGGGTACAGACTGTAGAAGACTTCTGAAGTTAATGTCGAAGCCCCTTCATAGTTACACTCCAGCCCATCCATATCTATTCAGTCACAATCAGGGCACAGACCGTAGAAGTCTGCCCAGCACTGGTTTTGCTTCTCAATTACTGGTGTTGCCAGCCAATCTCCACTAAGATTCCTTGGATCCATTCCTTCTAAGCAGGATTCCTTTGTGTTTATCCCATGCATGTCTGAATTCTATTACCGTTTTCATTTCCACCACCTCCCGTGGGAGGGCATTCCATATATCCACCTGACATTACTCCTGAGTCTGCCCCCCTTCAACCTCAATTTATGTCCCCTAGTTCTACTGCCTTCCAGTCTCCAGAAAAAGTTTGTTTGCAAATTAATACAGACGTTCTAATATTTGAAAGGTATCATCTCACCCCATTTCTCCTTTCCTCCTATTTATACATGTTCAGGGCATCATGTCTCTCGTACAGTTTGCAACGCAAATCCCATACCATTTTTGTAGCTTTTCTTTGCATCACCTCCAGTCTTTTTACATATTTAGCAAGATACGGCCTCCAAAACGGAACACAATACTCCAAGTGGGACCTCACCAACGACTTGTAGAGGGGCATCAAAACCTCATTTCTTCTGCTGGTGATACCGCTGTCTATGCAGCCTAGCATCCTTCTGGCCCAACAGAAAAAACTGTACTGTGACCAAAATCCAGAATAAACAGAATTCAATGGGGAATGACAAAACTCTGTTCAAAACTCTGCCGCACGACTAATATTGACACAGAAGAAAAGCCTGGAGCAGGACCAAAATTGACTGGAAAGAGTACATGTGAGAATGGAGTGGATATAGCACCGTTCACGGAAGAGAGTGTGTATGAACAACTTAAAAAACTAAAGGTGGACAAAACAGTGGGACCGGATGGGATCCACCCCAGGATATTGAGGGAGCTTAGAGAGGTTCTGGCAGGTCCTCTTAAAGATTTGTTTAATAAATCCTTGGAGACGGGAGAGGTTCCGTGGGATTGGAGAACGGTGGATGTGGTCCCTCTTCACAAAAGTGGTGATAGGGAAGAAGCTGGAAACTACAGGCCGGTAAGCCTCACTTCGATTATTGGAAAAGTAATGGAAGTGATGCTGAAGGAAAGGATAGTGAATTTCCTGGAAGCAAATAAGTTGCAAGATCCGAGACAACATGGTTTTACCAAAGGGAAATCATGCCAAATGAATCTCATTGAATTCTTTGACTCGGTGACCGGAGAATTAAATCAAGGACGTGCTATGGACGTAATCTACTTAGATTTCAGCAAAGCTTTTGACACGGTTCCCCACAGGAGGCTCTTAAATAAACTAGACAGGCTGAAGATAGGACCCGAAGTGGTGAACTGGATTGGGAACTGGTTGACAGGCAGACGCCAGAGGGTGGTGGTAAATGGAGTTCGCTCGGAGGAGGGAAAGGTGAGTAGTGGAGTGCCTCAGGGATTGGTGCTGGGGCCGATTCTATTCAATATATTTGTGAGTGACATTGCCGAGGGGTTACAAGGTAAAGTTTGCCTTTTTGCGGATGACTCCAAGATTTGCAACAGAGTGGACTCCCCGGAGGGAGTGGAAAACATGAAAAAAGATCTGCGGAAGCTAGAAGAATGGTCTAACGCTTGGCAATTAAAATTCAATGCAAAGAAATGCAAAGTGATGCACTTAGGGAGTAGAAATTCAAGGGAGACGTATGTGTTAGGCTGGGAGAGTCTGATAGGTACAGACAGGGAGAGGGATCTTGGGGTGATAGTATCTGAGGACCTGAAGGCGGCGAAACAGTGTGACAAGGCGGTGGCCATAGCTAAAAGATTGCTAGGCTGTATAGAGAGAGGTGTGACCAGCAGAAAAAAAGAGGTTTTAATGCCCCTGTATAAGACGTTGGTGAGGCCCCACCTGGAGTATTGTGTTCAGTTTTGGAGGCCATATCTTGCGAAGGATGTTAAAAAAATGGAGGCGGTGCAAAGAAAAGCTACGAGAATGGTATGGGATTTGCGTTACAAGACGTATGAGGAGAGACTTGTTGACCTGAACATGTATACCCTGGAAGAAAGGAGAAACAGGGGTGATATGATACAGACATTCAAATATTTGAAAGGTATTAATCCGCAAACGAACATTTTCCGGAGATGGGAAGGCGGTAGAACAAAAGGACATGAAATGAGATTGATGGGGGGCAGACTCAAGAAAAATGTCAGGAAGTATTTTTTCATGGAGAGAGTGGTGGATGCTTGGAATGCCCTCCCGCGGGAGGTGGTGGAGAGGAAAACGGTAACGGAATTCAAACATGCGTGGGATAAACATAAAGGAATCCTACTCAGAAGGAAAGGATCCCCAGAAGCTTAGCTGGAGGTGGGAGGCAGGGCTGGTGGCTGGGAGGTGGGGATAGTGCTGGGCAGACTTGTACGGTCTGTGCCGGAGCCGGTGGTGGGAGGCGGGGCTGGTGGTTTGGGGGCGGGGATAGTGCTGGGCAGACTTATATGGTTTGTGCCCTGAAAAAGACAGGTACAAATCAAGGTAAGGTATACACAAAAAAAAAAAATGGCATATGTGAGTTTATCTTGTTGGGCAGACTGGATGGACCGTGCAGGTCTTTTTCTGCCATCATCTACTATGGTACTATGTTACTATCCAGCTTATAATTGAAAGAGAAAAATGCCTATATTTCAACCCAAATCAGGAGATGGGCGTTTTTCTCGCAAAGGCGCCCAAATCGGTATAATCGAAAGCCGATTTTGGGTGTTTCCAACAGCACTCCGTCACAGAAACGAATAAAGTTGATGGGGGCGTGCCGGAGGTGGGACTGGGGCATGGTTATCAGCCGAGGAGAGATGGGTGTCTTTAGCTGATAATCGAAAAAAAGGCGTTTTTACCGCAATTTGGGGTCACTTTTTTTGGACCCTTTTTTTTCACAAACAAGTCCCAAAAAAAGTGCCCAATCTGCCCAGATGACCACTGGAGGGAATCGGGGATGACCTCCCCGGACTCCCCCAGTGGTCACTAACCCCCTCCCACCAAAAAAACCCCCACTTTAAAAACTTTTTTTCCAGCCTGTATGCCAGCCTCAAATGCCGTACCCACCTCCATGACAGCAGAATGTGTTCGATCCTGTCACAGCCTTTCCCTGGGTCAGATGTGGCTCTCGGGTGCACTACAGGGTCACATCAGCATTGCATTGTGGTGGGTGTAGGGTATTGGGCTCCGTGATTTCATTAGCTTGTGTTACAGTCTCACGATGTTGGTAGTTGGTAGGCTCTTCTCCCATGGTGCTTTTCCCCCTGCCTACTGGGTCAGAGTGTGTCCAGTTTTGTTTCCGGTAGTCCATGAAGTAGTGGCCATTTTTGTAAGCCAGTTTTAGATCCCTTTCATGTGTTATCCACATTAGAGAACTTAGTTCTTACCTTGGATGTGGCTGAAAGAGGGCATTGTACAGCATTCTGCCAGCTCTGACCTACTGCTAATCTCAGTACCAGGGAGACTCGTTGCCAGTGGGGCACAACCTCTGATCTGCAGTTTACTGTGAGTAAGCGTGCTTATTCCAACAAAGGACGTTTTCGGAGAGATTAGTCTTCAGGTGTCAACTGGTGTGCCAATGTTATACAGCAGCAACAAGTCCTAGAAGCCTGCGTGTATGCAGGTCCCTGGAGCACTTTTAGTGGGTACCGCAGTGCACTTCAGGCAGGTGGACCCAGGCCCATCCCCCCCCACCTGTAACACTTGTGCTGGTAAATGGGAGGCCTCCAAAACCCACTGTACCCAGATGTAGGTGCCCCCTTCACCCCTAAGAGCTATGGTAGTGTTGTACATTTGTGGGTAGTGGGTTTTGGGGGAGGGGGGTTGGGTGCTCAGCACCCATGGTAAGGGAGCTATGCATGTGGGAGCTTTTTCTGAAGTCCACCACACTGACCTAGGGTGCCCAGTTGGTGTCCTGGCATATCAGGGGGGCCAGTGTACTATGAATCCTGGCCCCTCCCACGACCAAATGGCTCGGATTAGGACGTTTTTGAGCTAGGCGTTTTTAGTTTCCATTATCGCTAAAAAAAACAAACGCCCAGCTCAAAAACGTCCATTTTTTCGAAAATACGGTTCGGCCCGCCCCTTCACGGACCCGTTCTCGGAGATAAACGCCCATGGAGATAGGCGTTCTCGTTCGATTGTGCCCCTCCACATGTACCAGAAAACAAAGACATAAATGCACCCTGATAAAAAAAGTGACATTCATTGTGGAGAAAATGTGTACATGTGAAGTAAACTGAAGTGAATGTGAAAGTCTACTGACATACATTAAAGTGAAATGTGAAATATGTGGTTAATGGGTGATAATAAAAACGAAGTAACAGAATATAAAACAGCAACATCCACATGGTGGTGAGACTGCAGAAAAGTAAAAGGAAAACAGGGCTTACCAACAGGACAGCATCCCCACCAGTACTGGCCTTCCAACAGCCACCCAACTTAAAACACAAGCTAATCAGAAGTAAACTTCCATCACAGACTGAAAAGGAACAGAAGGGCACACTTCCCTGTAATTTATCCAGTTGCAAACTATGCCAAAATATTTCACAGGACCCCAAAGTCATCCACAAAGGAAAGATATTCAACATAAAGGGATCTTTCACTTGCTCATCTTCCAATGTGGTATATATCATTCAGTGTAAAAAATGTAACGAAGGATGCTATATTGGAGAAACAGGCCAGATGCTTAAGACAAGATTCAATTTACATAGACATCACATGAACAATACTGGTGCCAGTAGGGTTCCCACGCCTGTTGGTCAACATTTTACAGGACCAGGACACTGTACCAGTGACTTCACAGTGAGAATCCTGAAAGGTAACTTTAAAACCATACAAGAACGTAAGATCTTTGAAGTCAGAATGATTGAATATTTTAACACCCAACAGAAAGGACTTAACAAGGATCTAGGGTTCCTAGCCCATTATAAACCATAAAGCTGTATATCTCTGTTGATCACCTCCTGGGGAACTGAGGAACTGAGTTCGATTCCCGGCACAGGCAGCTCCTTGTGACTCTGGGCAAGTCACCTAACCCTCCATTGCCTGCCGCATTGAGCCTGCCATGAGTGGGAAAGCGCGGGGTACAAATGTAACAAAAACTAAAAAAAATCCACACCCATCCTGTTAGAATATCAATGATATGCTTTGATGTCTCCATGCATACCTCCTACCCACCCCCATCCTCCCACCCTGTCAGACTGTCATAGTAATGCTTGAATGTTTTCACTTATATACACTGTCAGCTAGCACATTTGCTTATTTCCGATCTGAGGAAGAAGGGCGACCTTCGAAAGCTAATCAAGAAATGTATTAAGTTATGTCCAATAAAAAAGGTATCATCTTATTTTCTTTTCCATGTTTTATTTTGTTTGATTTCTATTGATAACAACAGGACAGCAGAAATAACATGAGCGGTTACTCAAAATGTATTACTCAGTGCATTGTCAGTCCGCTCTATTAAGAAAATAGATAAATAAAACTGTAACAATCCATGATTCTTTCAGTTTATCAAAATAAAAGAACCTGAAATGATATAAACACCAAGCATGATAATTATAAATATAAAGATAAAGTGCTTGCAAGACATACAGTACTACTATTCATACTATATCGTGGTCTGGTGTCTAAAATGTGGGGAGAGAGCTGTCTTAACAATCACCGTGGTTTGCGATAAAGAAGCAAAACATTGCCTGGGACATGGTGCAAACATCATACTGAAAGACCTCGGGCTGCAAAGTTCTTGTGTGAAAACATCACCTTGACAAAAACATGTCCCTCCACAGATTCAATCAATCACAGTATTAAACGGATTGACGGCATCACACAAAAGAAAGGAATAAATCCCATAAAGGAGCTATAAATCATATAATATTGAAAAACAGCTAACTATCTTACCTGGGAACAGAGGAACACAGACTTGATGTACTTATGTGCATTGAGGGGCCCTTTTACAAAGGTGCACTGAAAAATGGCCTGTGGTAGTGTAGACGTGTGTTTTGGGCTCACGCAAAATCATTTTTCAGCGTACCTGTAAAAAAAGCCTTTTTAAAAAATTTTTTGTCAAAAATGGACGTGCGGCAAAATGAAAATTGCCACTCGTCCATTTTGTGTCTGAGACCTTGCCACCAGCCATTGACCTAATGGTAAAGTAGTAACCAGGTGGTAATGACCTTCATACGTCAAATGCCACTAGGCGCGCATCCAATACACGCGTCTGAAAATAAAGATTATTTTTTGGACGCACGTATTGGACACTCACCAAAAATGAAATTACCGCCAAAGCCATGCTGTAGCCGGGCGGTAACTCCATTTTGGCATGCATAGATGCTTACGCGGCTTAGTAAAAGGGTCCCTAAGCCTTTTAAAACAATGAATGAAAACGAGGCTCGAAAAATGCAAACAGACTGTGCATCATGGAGTGAAGCAACATGTGCCAGTGGCATAAAACACAAAATACCTTCATAGAAAAAATGTACACTATGAGTGAAAACTAGTGAAAATGACTGATAATGAACGCTGAAAACCATCTACAGGTCAATTGCATCTTACAAGTAGCACCAACATGTGCTGTTCACTCCATTACCTAGTGTAGTATTTGTGAAAATCTCACAGGTGTGAATATAAATGTGAATAGAACAAAATAAAATATAGTACATTATTAAAAAATGTGTGGGATATGCTAAGATGATGATGAAATCAAACTGATGATGGATAAGGATAAACACTATGAACCATTAAATAAGTGCACATACACAAAATGTAAACAGATACAGTGAGTCCAAAAGGAGAACATGAACATATGTTGTACATTACAAAACTTTAGTTCATGTTGTGAAATAATGGTCTATAAAAACATAAATTATACAAGCATATAAAAGGTCAAAGTACAGTGAACATTAACAAAAGTAAAATATAATAACAATAAAACTGGATAAAATATACTCAATGGGGGACTTAATAAAAATGGAACTATGCGAATAATATGTTAATAAGAATTGTTTGGCAAATTCCAAACTTCAATAGGAAAACCATCTGTGCAGAAAATCATAATAATCAATAGAAAATATAAAAGGTCTCAATAAAAACAGACATAATAAATACGGCATAATAAAATGGACATGGTGACAAATAGTGACTACATAATCTAAAATACGTCATAGCAACTGGACATCATAAAATATAAAAGATATAAAGAATCACAATAAGAATGGACACATCATAAAAAGGAGCATCATAAAATGGGCATGATGACAAACAGCAACTTCATAAAAATACTGAATAATCAATTAAAAACACTTCATATTTCCTCCAATTTTGTCCATGCTGTAGATGCAGTATAGTTTAAGGTTTTAAAAAAATGTTTTTTTTTATGAGGACAACTGCCACTTCTGTGGAGCATGGATGGAATAGAATAACTGGGGGAAGGGACTTTTCCTAGTGTGGGAACACTCATGTCTGCTCATAAGTACATAAGTATTGCCATACTGGGACAGACCAAAGGTCCATCAAGCCCACCATCCTGTTTTCCAGGTCACAAATACCTGGCAAGATTCCAAAACAGTACAATACACTTTATACTGCTTATTCTAGAAATAAGCAGTGAATTTTACCCAAGTCTATTTTAATAATGGTCTATGGACTTTTCCTAAGCTAACCACTTTTATTACATTCTCAGGCAATGAATTCCAGAGTTTAATTACACGTTGAGTGAAGAAATATTTTCTACGATCCACCCCCCTAGTCTTAGTATTTTTGGAAAGGGAAAGGGGACTTGATATGCCGCCTTCCTGAGGTTTTTTAAACTACATTCAAAGCAGTTTACATATATTCAGGCACTTATTTTGTACCAGGGGCAATGGAGGGTTAAGTGACTTGCCCAGAATAACAAGGAGCTGAAGTGGAGTAAACAAGCAATTCATGTTTACGTGTTCTACTCCACTCATTATTTTATAGACCTCTGTCGTATCTATCATATTTATTTATTTATTTTAGCTACATTTGTACCCCGCGCTTTCCCACTCATGGCAGGCTCAATGCGGCTTACATGGGGCAATGGAGGGTTAAGTGACTTGCTCAGAGTCACAAGGAGCTATGCCTGAAGTGGGAATCAAACTCAGTTCCTCAGTTCCCCAGGACCAGAGTCCACCACCCTAACCACTAGGCCACTCCTCCACTCCTCCCCTCAGCTGTCTTTTCTCCAAGCTGAAGAGCCCTGGACGCTTCAGCCTTTTCTCAAAGGCTGGTCGAGGCCAGCAGAGCGCCGACCCAGGCCAAGGGGAGACCGACCCACCACCAAACACCCCAGCTACACAATACCCCTAAGCTACCCTCCCTCGCGGACCTCAGGAAGAAAGGGAAATAGGCATACAGGCGGGCCTCATGGCCGATCTGGAACCCAAGCGCACAGAGCCACGCGTGCGGGCCTCATGGCCGAACTGGAACTCAATCACACACAGGGAGGGGTGAAAGAACCCAGAGGCCCCCCCCCGGGACTCCCCGATACCAGCCACACGCTAAGCACCACCAAAAGCAGAGGGGGAAACAAAAGTGCCAGAACAGGCCACGCCCTCCCTGGGGACTAGTGCAGGACAGGGGAACTAATACTGCAAGCCCCAGAACCACAGGAGGCCAAGGGGAAGGTTACCAGAGGACCAGGCTACCTCCCAAAACACAACAGGGAGGCAGACAGCCTTTGCCTTAAACCCACTGACAGACAGAGGCAGGGACACAGAATACAAAGGGTTAAGCTTGCTGAGCCAGCAAGCCAGCACAAGAGGGAGAGAGAGAGAGAGAGAGAGAGAGAGAGAGAGAGAGAGAGAGAGCTCCTAAAGTCAACAAACAATGAGAGAGAAGCTGGGAAGAGGGGAGTACCCCCTCCCCCTACTGAGCAAACATCAAGTCAGAGGCAGTGACACAATACACATACACACAGAACACAAAGGTTAAAACTCACTGAGCCAGCAGGCAGGCACACCAGGAGCAAAGGGGATCCTTAACTAAACAAACAAACAAACAAACAAACCAAAGAAAGCTTCCCACTGAGAGCTGCACACAGTGAGAGATAGCCCAGCTGGAGGCAGTGAGCTGATTACAGGTCCACACACACACACACACACACACACACACGCAGTCCCCAGCTAACACAAACAGAGGGCAGGGAAAAAATAGGAAACCTAGGACAAAGACACAGATCAAAGTCAGCACAGCACACGTTCTGACTAACAAGTGTCCGGCTACTCGTCACAAAGAAATGTAACGCAAAAGCAGGAAAGGTAGCGGGAAGCAGGCTAAAGTACACCCCCTGATGTCAGTCAGACCCTGCCAGCCTGTCACGTTCTCAAAGCAGGAACTAGGAATTGTGAGCCCTTGGGCCACTGCCGAGGAGCGGCAGTGGCAGGCAAAACCACCCCACACCGGAGACTAGGCAAATCTCAGGCAAGCAGTTAGGCTTCACCTGCACTTGGCCACTTTTCACCCAGAGTTGAGCTCTGGGCTTCAGGTGGCCTGCAGGACTTGCTGGACAGGGCAGGACTGGATAACAGCAAGGCAGCACAGGGACTGAGAGTCAGAGGGGAAAGGGAAGAACATGGGCAGCAAGGCAGGAGACTGGGCAAGGAAGGGAAAGCTAAAGGGCAGAACAGAAAGCTGCAGAACAGCCACTAAACAGGGAGCAAACACTGACTAACAAGACACAGAACTAAGAGCTGCAAGCAGCCTCAAAGCCAGAACACAGACAAACAGAAACTAAACACAGACTAACTAGAAACAGGCAAGAATCTCAGGCAAACAACCGGACTAGCAGAAGTGCAACAAGCACCAACATACAAGGGCCTTAGACCAGTGGTGTGCTGGTAAATGTTTAACAACAGGCTCTCTCCACGGTCCCCCTCTGCACCCCCCCGTCCCCCTCTATACCCCCCGTCCCCCTCTGTGTCCCCCCCTCCAAATTGCAGAGCTGACTATAGCCGGGGAGAGAACCTGGGGGGGGGGGGGGGTGGCAATGCATTATCCAGGAAAAAAAATTAAATGATCCCAGGTTCCAATCTAATTCATGTCTAATGTGGGATAAAATGCCATAAATAAGTAAATAAATATAAACTTTTAATGTTGAGCACCTGATTCTCAAAGTGAACATACTCCAAACACTATAATGAAAATAAAATGATTTTTTTTCTACCTTTGTTGTCTGGTGACTGTTTTTCTGATCATGCTGGCCCAGTATCTGATTCTGCTGCTATCTGTCCTCTTAACTCCATTTCCAGGGCTTCCTTACCATTTATTTCTTTCCATTTCTCCTTTCTTCTTCATTTCGGGTCTTCAGCTTCTGCCTATTTTCTTCATCCATGTGCAGTTTTTCTCCTCTCTTCCTTTTCCCTCATCTCATCTCCTTCCTCACTCTTCTCTCCCCTCCATCCATGTCCAGCATTTCTCTCTCCCCTCCTCTCCCCTGCCCTCCATCCACCCATGTCCAGTGACCCTCCTGTCCCCTGCCCTGCATGCACCTATACCCAGCGATCCTCCTGTCCCCTGCCCTGCATGCACCCATGTCCAGCAGTGACCCTCCTCTCCCCTGCCCTCCATCCACCCATGTCCAGTGACCCTCCTGTCCCCTGCCCTGCCCTGCATGCACCTATACCCAGCGATCCTCCTGTCCCCTGCCCTGCATGCACCCATGTCCAGCAGTGACCCTTCTCTTTCCTGTCCTCCATCCACCCATGCCCAGCAGTGACCCTCCTCTCCCTTGCCCTCCATCCACCCATGCCCAGCAGTGACCCTCCTCTCCCCTGCCCTCCATCCACCCATGCCCAGCAGTGACCCTTCTTTCCCCTGTCCTCCATCCACCCATGCCCAGCAGTGACCCTCCTCTCCCCTGCCCTCCATCCACCAATGCCCAGGGACTCCCTTCTCTCCCCTGCCACCCCTCCCGCGTTGTTCATCGGCGACTTCTCCTCCCTCCCTCCGGATCCATCTCTCACCGACCTGACTCTTCTAATTCTTCGGCGGGGCAGGCAGTCTTGCCTGCCCGCTACCAGCGCTGACTCTCCCCTGCCGGTTCGCGCTTCAAAATGGCCGCCGAGACTTCAGTAGAAGTCTCGCAAGGCCGCCTCTGGAAGTCTCGGCAGCCATTTTTAAAGTGCAAACCGGCAGGGGAGAGTCAGCACTGGTAGCGGGCAGGCAAGACTGCCTGCCCCGCCGAAGAATTAGAAGTCAGGTGAGGGACCGGATCGGGCGGGCGGGAGGGAGGAGAGCCGGCTCGCAGTGGGAAACAACTGGCTCGCAAGTCGGTACAAAATGTAACAACCAGCTCTTGCGAGCCGGTGCGAGCCAGCTCCAGCACACCACTGCCTTAGACGCAATGCAAAGGCAACCGACTGCAGTCTCTAGGTGATTAATAAAGCCCATCCACACCTGAGGTGCAGCTGCAGCAACTCTGAGTATCTATGGAGGCTGTTCCCACAGGAGATCTCTAAGGACCAAATAAGGGCTTCCTTCCTGTCCTCGTTACTCCAAGATGGCTTCCTATGATATGATCTATCCAAGATGGCTGTACCCCTTGAACTATCCAAGATGGCTACGACTCTTGAGCCATCCAAGATTGCTGCCGCCATTGATCCAACCCAGATGACGGCGGCCAGAGATAGGAAACCAAAACAGATCTTCCCAAAGACAGAACTACTCCGGAAAGGATAGGCAGAAGCCAGCTCAGAAGCTGACCCCAAGAAATCAGGTAGAGGCTGTGAGGGGTCACGACCACAGATGTGACACAGCCAATCAGGAGTGAAGTCTATCCCCTTCCCCTGCCAAACCGGTAGAATCATAACAGTCTTGCTCCATCAATGACATCATCATAAAGTGTTCCTGCATCTTCCCTGTTTGTCTGCTTAGAAAATGTAAGCAAGTTGATATCTATATAAATAAATCCCACCTTGAACATTCTGAAGCTCACTGCAAGGCAGTGAAGCACTGAACTCCTGTAGTCTTCTTAGGCTAGGCTATCAGGACCACTCACCCTAACTCATAGACCCGCCCTCATCCATGCCCCCCAGCCACGCCCCATCTGGACATAAAACGCTACCTCAACGTTCTGAAGACAACCTGCTGAAAGTCATCCCTAAACAGTTCGTAAGTTCATGATGGTGAAGCCTTCAAAATCACCATCTCTATGCCCCGCCCTCGCGTCTAACGTCATGACATCCAGGGCGGAACACAGAGAGTGAAGGGACTGCAACCCCCTCCAACAAAGAACGAACCAGGCAGGGGGAGGAGTGTTTCCCTACTCCTCCCCCTGACTATGAATCGCTACACACCCTCCATTGCCCCAGGTAAAAATATCGACGCTACATCACGAAGCCCCGCCCCCTACCCCTTCCCTCCTCCACGCATCATCCGACCCCTCCCGCCGCCGCATCATGAAGCCCCTCCCCCCAATCCACCGCCTCCCCACCCGCAACGGCAGCCAGTACATAAACACAACAAGAAAACAAACAACTCATACAACGCACCTCCGTAGAGAAGCATCTCAGATTGCCAGACGTCTCTGCAGCCGCTCCGCCTCTCTCCTTACGTCACTGCCCCTGGAGAAAACCCCGGATAAGCGCATTACGTCAGAGGGGAGAGGAGGAGCGGCTGCAGAGACGACCAATGTGAGATGACTAAAACAAGTTCCCTAACACTCAAAAAACTAGCCCTTCCTTATTCAGCAAAGGTGTCAAAGGTATGTCTTCAAGAACAAGACGCTGAGACCGCCTGTCAGCCTGATCTCCTTTTCATGAAACTCAGGATTTCTACGAAAAAGTAAAAATGCAGCCTGAACACTGACAACATCTCAAATACACTTAATTCATCTCGAGGGCACCATACGTCTTTATTTTTACTGTTAGCAACTGCACGAAAATGTCGTCCTCACACGATCATTAATCTGCCTTCTTGCACGAGCCACCAATTAAAAAAAAATACTAAAGAGTAGCTACGATGGGCCTAGGAGAGAGGCAGGTCTTTTTCATTGTTGTTGCTGCTGCTTTTAAACACTACTACTACTACTACTTAGCATTTCTATAGCGCTGCCAGGGTTACGCAGCGCTGTACAACTTTAACATGGGGAAGGACCGTCCCTGCTCAAAAGAGCTTACAATCTAAAGGTTACAAACTATGTAGTCAGTGTAGTGGGGAAGGTGGTTATGCGCCAAAAGCAAGGGAGAAGAGATGGGCTTTGAGTAAGGACTTGAAGATGAGCAGGGAGGGCGCATGATGTATGGGCTCGGGAAGGCTGTTCCAGGCATAGGGTGATGCGAGGCAGAAGGGGCGGAGTCGGGAGTTAGCGGTGGTGGAGAAGGGTACAGACAGGAGTGACTTGTCCTGAGAGCGGAGGTTACGGGTGGGAACATATGGGGAGAGGAGGGTAGAGAGGTAATGGGGGGCTGCAGATTGAGTGCATTTGAAGGTTAAAAGGAGAAGCTTGAACTGTATACGGTAGCGGATCAGGAGCCAGTGAAGTGACTTGAGGAGAGGGGTGATATGAGAGTATCGGTTCACTCGGTAGATGAGACGTGCGGCAGAATTTTGGACAGATTGAAGGGGGGATAGATGGTTAAGCGGGAGGCCAGTGAGAAGAAGGTTGCAATAGTCAAGACGAGAGGTGACGAGCGAGTGGACGAGGGTTCGGGTGGTCTGTTCAGAGAGGAATGGGCGAATTTTGCTAATATTATAGAGGAAGAAGCGACAGGTCTTAGCTGTCTGCTGGATATGGGCACAGAAGGAGAGGGAGGAGTCGAAGATGACTCCGAGATTGCGGGCTGAAGCGACGGGGAGGATGAGGGCGTTGTCAACAGAGACGGAAAGTGGGGGAAGAGGAGAAAAGGGTTTGAGTGGAAAGACAAGGAGCTCAGTCTTTGCCATGTTCAGTTTCAGATGCCAGTTGGACATCCAGGCAGCGATGTCTGAAAGGCAGGCCGAAACTTTGGCCTGGGTTTTGACCGTGATGTCGGGAGTGGAGAGATAAAGCTGGGTGTCATCAGCATAGAGATGGTACTGGAAACCATGTGATGAGATCAGCGAGCCCAGGGAAGAGGTGTAGATCGAGAAAAGAAGCGGTCCAAGGACAGAACCTTGAGGAACCCCAACAGAGAGCGGGATGGGGGTGGAAGAAGAGCCATTAGAATATACTCTGAAGGTGCGTTGGGAAAGATACGAAGAGAACCAAGAGAGGACGGAGCCCTGGAACCCGAATGAGGACAGTGTGTCAAGAAGTAAATTATGATTGACGGTGTCAAAGGCGGCAGATAGGTCGAGGAGGATGAGGATGGAATAGTGACCTTTGGATTTGGCAAGGAACAAGTCATTACAAGTCATATGTCACTACAGACTTTAGAGAGTGCTGTTTCTGTCGAGCGTGCCCACATCTTCCGAAGTCTGACGCAGACAGCCTCGGTGATGGTGTCAGCAGACAGGCTGTCCCGAGACCACAGATACGATCAACAGCAGCACACATCACAGAAGGCAGGTCAGAGACGTTTCTCACAAGGAGTTGACGACGGGCTGCACCTCAGTAACATCACATGTGGCACACTGAACAAGTACAAGGAGAGTGGCAGACTCCCTCAAATACTCCCCCCTCCCACAGCTGCCTCTCACTGCATCTCTAACATCCAAACTAACCTCTCTCTCACTCTCTCTAGAACACACACACACACACACACACACACACACACACACACACACACACACACACACAAGGGCCAGGGAGGAGATGAGAGGGGAGGAAAAAAACCACCACGTACACACTCTCTCTCACTCTCTCTCTCTTAACTGGCTATAAGTGAGAAACGGCTCAAATGGTTGTGTTCTGCTATGCAACATTTTGCTGCTGTCTTCCCATTTTGACCCTAGCCTTGCACACTCTCTTTCACAAACACACACACACACACACACACACACACACACACACACACACACACACACTCTCTCTCACTTAAATCACTCTCACAGTCTCTCTTTCACACAGACACACACACACTTTCACTGTCTCTCTCTTCCACACACTCACTCTCACACACACATACATACACTTTCTCTGACTCTCTCTCTCACACACACACACATATACACATTCTCAGTACACTTGAGAAATAAAAAAAAAATTGACCGTTGTATTCAGACACACACACACACACAAGGGACACGGAGGAGATGAGAGGGGAGGAAAAAACAACAACACATGCACACTCACTCTCTCTCACTCTTAACTGCCTATAAGGAGCAACTGACCCTCCACTGTCACAGGGACTACTAGCACCTCTCTCTCTCTCTCTCTCTCTCTCACACACACACACACACACACACACACACACGGGACATGGAAGGGATGGAAGACAAAAAAAGAATCATTGGGTATGGAGGGGACGGCAGAGGAGATAAGGTAACAACTGGCTCAAATGGTTGTACTCTGCTATACAAAATTTTGCTGCTGTCTCTTCATTTTGACACTAGCCTTGCAAATTCTCTTTCACACACAAACGCGCACACACACACATATACACACTCTCTCACACAGACACACACACACACTTTCTCTGTCTCATACAGACACACATACATATACACACTCTCACTCTCTCTCTCTTAACTCACTCTCACAGTCACACTTTCACACACACACACACACACACACACACACACACTTTCACTGTCTCTCTCTTCCACACACTCACTCTCACACACACACGGCTGGAGTGGGGGCAGGGGAGAGAGAGGAGAATCGCTGGGTGGCTACAGGGGGGGTAGGGGACAGAAGAGAATCGCTGGGTGCCTGGAAGGGGAGCAGGGGAGATAGAACAATCGCTGAGTGGCTGGAAAGGGGGGCAGGGGACACAGGAGACAGTCTCACTCTCTCTCTCACACGCACACACTCACACATTCATTCTATCTCTCTCTCTCTCACACACACACAGTCACTGTCAAACACACTCTATTAAACATACACACTCCGAGGAAAACCTTGCTAGAGCCCGTTTCATTTCTGTCAGAAACGGGCCTTTTTTACTAGTTTTCATATATTGAGGGTGTCATTGTTTAATAGTGTATAACAGTCATATTAACATAGAAGATGATGGCAGATAAAGGCCTGTATGGTCCATCCAGTCTGCCCAACACTAATAGTCTGATAACATCAGCGGTAGAAGGACTCATTTCCTTGTGATCTGTGCTCTATAGTCATTGCAAAATAGCTGAGTGAAAAAATTGGATTTAATAACTGAAGTGAGGTGACCTGAGCTGGTAATCACTGCACAACCAGGCATGACTCACTGATATTTTAGCTTGGAAAAAAAGTTTAGTTCTAGTTTTTAATCATGTGCAAAACGTTTAATTTTTTATTATTTTATTCTAGTTCTGCCAACGTTAATTATAGTTTTGTTCATTCCTCACCTCCAAATTTTAATTCTAGTTTTTATTCATCTGCAAAACATTTAGGGGTCCTTTTATTAAGCCGCTTAAGCGTCTATGCACGCCCAACGAGCACCAAAATGGAGTTACCGCACAGCTACCACGTGGCTCTTGAGGTAATTTCATTTTTGCCACATGGCCGATACACACGGCTGAAAAATCATTTTATTTTCTGCTGCGCGTATCAGACGCGCACCAAGTGGCAAAGGTCATTATTGACCAGTTACCGTGTGAGACTTTACCTCTAGGTCAATGGCTGGAGATAAGGTTTCAGACCCAAAATGGAAGCGCGGCAATTTTCATTTTGCCGCACATCCATTTTCAACAAAAATTTAAAAAGGGCCTTTTTTACAGGTGTGCTGAAAAATGATTCTACGCGTACCCAAAACCCGCACCTACACTACCGCAGGTCATTTTTTAGCGTACATTAGTAAAAGGACCCCTTAAGTTTTATTATTTTACTAGGAAAAAAGGCCCGTTTCTGAAACCGCTAGCAAGGTATTTGGTTTCTGCAATTATTGTTTTTGTTGTTGTTGTTGTTGTTTGTTATTCAATTGTATTGGTAAGATTTATTAAAAGGTACTGACAAGGAGGGGGGGCGTGTCAAGATGGCGCTGACCTGGTGAGCTGAAACGCTGTGTCTCTGCATAACTGGAGGAACTCTGTTTCCCTGAAAAGAATATGCCTCACTCAAAAAGAAAAGGTTTGGTGAGGTCTGTTCCCCCGCCAACCTCGACCCCTGTGATAAACCAGCAAGGTTTGGACCATTTCTCACCAGGTGTTCCTCGGAAATGTTCCCGCTGCAGAGGCTGTGTCACGTTTGTGACCATTTCCTTGTCTGTGCTCACCTCGCCCTCTGGTGGCCAGACCTGGTGGCTGCAGTGGACTGTCTGTTTACTGTCACCTGTTCCAGACTTCAGCCGAGTCCAGTCCAGATCTTCTAGGCTGCCAGAATTGCTTTCCCTGTTTGTACCTGAACAGCACCCGTAGTTGCCTTGTGATTGCTGCAGCTGAGCTTTAGCAGCTGATGGGCTTTATTAATCACCTGGAAACTTCTGTGTTTGCCTTTGCATCGTCTAAGGTCCCTGGTATGTGGGTGTGCTCTGTGCACGTCTGCCTAGTCCAGTTTTATTCTGAGTTCTTGCCTGGTTCTTGTTTGTTTGTGTGTAGTTAGCTTTGGTTTTATTGTTTAGTTCCTGGTCTTGTTTCTGGTCTGCATTTCCTTGTCTTGTGTCTGTGTTCTTTATTAGTGGCAGCTTGGCAGCTTTTAGTCCTGACTCCCTCCTGTCTGTGTTTCTGTCTTAGTGCCTGCCTGGCAGCTTGTAGTCTTGACTGTTGTGTGTTTCCTGCTGGTATCCAGTTCCTGCCCAGTCCGGTAAGTCCTGCCGGCCGCCTGTACCCAGGGGCTCAACTCCTGAGGAAGGGTGGTCAAGTGCAGGTGAAGCCTTGCTATAGTCCTGTGTTCCAGTCCAAGTGTTCTTGTTCAGTGTTTTCCTGCTTTGCTTTTCCCTGTCTGCAGTCCCTGCTTTGTGTGTGTGTTAGCCCAGTGCTGGTTGGGGTGGTTTTGCCTGCCACTCCTTGGCAGAGGCCCAAGGGCTCGCAAACTTAGTTGCTGCTTTGAGTCCTGACAGGCTGCTGGAGGAGCAGAGTCTCTGCTGGGTTTGGAAACATCATTGTCGCCTCCCTCGGAATCTAACATCCCTCTTTGCCCAGCACTAAAGGCATCGGTAGGAGTAAGTAATCAACTCACCATGAGTGTGGAGTCTGATCTTACAGACGAGGGACTACCGCTGCGCAAGAATGTGCTGGGAGAGGCGCGAGAATCCACTCGAGCCTCAGAACCAACAGCAGAGGTGAGCCTTGGGAAAATCTGGTTAAAGTTGAAACAAATGGATGAAACATTGCAAAAATCTTCAGGTGAGGTTTCAGCTTTATTCATTAAGTTTGATGAATTGGTCAAAAATGTTGAAATGGTGAAAGAGGAATCTTCAACTAAGTTTAATTCAATTCAAACTGATATCAAACACTTGCAAGAATTTAACTCAGCAACGATTAAGGATAAAACAGCTATGCATAGAAGAATAGAACAAATCGAAAACTATAATAGAAGATTGAATCTTCGACTTCTCAATTTTCCTAAAATTCCAGGACAGTTACCTTTACACCTGTTTAAGAGATATTTACAGGAATTTTTGAAGATCCCTAATGATGCTATTCCCCCTATAAATAAAATTTACTATCTACCTAAAAGAACCGGAAAACGAGTTGGTGTAATTGATGAATCTGAAAAAAAAGATATCGATCTGAATAATATATTGGCCATTCTAGAACAATCAATAGAAGATACACCTGAAAGAACCACGCTGTTGGTTTCTTTCGTTTTCAAACAAGACTTGAATGCCATCTTAAGAATTTATTTCAAACATTCTAAAGAACCTTTTGGATTTGAAAAGATCTGGATTTATCCAGATGTTACAAAAGCAACGCAAGAAAGGATAAAAGTTTTTTTGAATTTAAGAAAAGATGTTATAGAACTTGGTGGTATATTCTTCTTAGCATACCCTTGCAAATGTCTGATCCGATTTGGAGGAACTAAATATATATTTTATACCCCTGACCAATTAAAAGCTTTTATAGATATGAAAAGGCTTAAATAATGCTAGATATAAAAGACAGAGGAATATCAAGTGGCCTTAAATTGTAATATGTTCTTTAAAATACTCCTATATTTTTCTTGATGTTAATGCACCCCCCATGATTGTGGTCTAAGGAAGCCAATTTAAATTATATAGTATGTGATAGTAATTTTCCTTATTTTTGAGAATTTCCTGGCTGTATTTCATAGAACAAGTGTTGTACTTGTGAAATTGAAAAAAATTAATAAATAAATAAAATTTAAAAAAAGGTACTGACAAAGCAGTTTTTTTAACAGTTTTATTCTGAATATAATTTTTTTTACATTTGTAATATTTCTTTGTAAACAATATTTTTTGTGTAAACTTTGTTACAGTGTTGTATAATGTTTCCTTGTTTAGGTCCATCAATGATTTTAACAATCTCATCTGTTGAGTTCCTTACTCTAGAGAATGCCACATACAGTTGGCCATGTGTGAACACTGGTTCTTGAAGGTAGATGCCAACTTTGTCAAATGTTTGACCTTGTGATTTGTTTATTGTCATAGCAAATGCCAATTTGACTGGAAATTGTCTTCTACATAGAGTAAATGGTAGTTCAGTGTTTGATGGTGCTAGGACAATACGTGGTATGAAGATAGTACTCCCTGCTGTTGAGCCACTGATTACTTGTGAAATGATGAGGTTTGGTTTTAAGTCTTGCACAATTAAGTGTGTTCCGTTACACAAACCTCTTTTGATGTTTAAATTTCTTAGTAGAATAATAATTGCACCAATTTTTAAATTTAGTTTATGTGAAGGCATGCCATTTGGTGTTTGCTCATGAAGGAACTCCACAGGATATAATTGTTGATCATCTGTACTGCAGTTCTGAATTGAATCTGTACTTAAGTAAGTAATTGTCTTGCCTTGTAAAATATTTAGAATGTCCTCATTTATTTTGTCGACATGTGAATTTTTTGGACACAGAATAGCCTTTTTAGCAAAGTTTTAAACAGTCTGAGGGGTAATTGTGTCCAAAAAAACAGCCTGAACTATATCTGTTATACAAATGTGGTTTTCTGGTATTTCAACAACATCTTGCAAACTGTGTGGACATTTTAGATTTCCATTAGCCAAATTAATAAGCCATGTATTGTAATCTGTGTCTACACAGCGGACATTATTTTGTAATTTAAGTATTTGAAATTGGTTCCATAGTTTATTAAACTTAATGCTGGCTTCAATAATTTGTGTTCAATCACCATGTGGTAGTGTTTGTCTGAAATCTCCCCCAAGCAGAAGAACTTTTCTGCCAAATGGTTTGTTATTGTTCATGATGTCTTTAAGCAGTCTATCTACAGCAGTAAGTGCCATAGTGGAAGCCATGGTTGATTCATCCCAGATAAATATTTATTTATTTATCACATTTGTATCCCACCTTTTCCCACTGATTGCAGGCTCAAAGTGGCTTACAATAATGTTGTAGTAAGTTACAATGCAAGAAGTATAATATTTTTTGCAAATTGAGCAGAATAGAAATAACAGTTGAACAGTGATGAGTATTGAAGTAGGATATAATTAACAATTATTCAGTAGTAAATAAGAAAATAATAAGGTGTAATTAGAGTCCATTGGATCATATAATAGTAAGGGATAATTCTGATTATGTTGAACTTGGGGAATAAGCCTTCTTAAATAATACTGTTTTCAATGATTTCCTAAAGTTTAGGTAGTTCTGGGTAGTTTTTGTTAATTTGGGTAAGGTGTTCCATAGTTGAGTGCCAATGTAAGTGAAGTTTGAGGCGTAAATTGATTTATACTTTAAGTCATTACAGTCTGGGTAATGTAAGTTCAGATAATAATGTAATGTAAGTTCAGTATGGGAGCATCTTTAAGGATTGAAGCATTGTTAGATATTAATCTTATACTTGATGTAGAGTTGTCCAGTAGGGGAACAGGTAATTTAAATTGGGAATGATAAGTTCTTCCTCCAGGAAGGAGATTTGCAGCAATTTTTGTTGAAGCCACAGCAAGTGCAATTTCACTTTCTCCTCGGATGGTGCTGAGGATTGTTTTGCATGTATATGTTTTACCCCTTCCACCTGGTCCATCTAGGAAAAAGCAGTTGTTGTTGATGTAATTTGTATTACATGCAGAAAGTATAATATTAAATGCTGCCCGTTGGTCATGGTTTAGGTTTTTGACCATTATTTCAGCTGTACGCTTTTCATTGGCAGTATTGAACGCTAGGGTTGGATCTTCTGTTTTGTTGTTTGTTTTTGGTAAACCGTAGTGTTCAAGGTTTTTGCCAAGTGTGTTAAGAACGGGTTTTTATTTTTATGAGACACAATTGGTTACAAACTGAGCACTCATTGTTGCAACCATGCATATGTTGAAAATCTTCAAGCATGAAACATTTGTATTTCTCAAAAAGTTGTAAAGCATTAGATGGTGTTGCAAAAACACAAAATGTATGCAAAAAGTTCTCTTATTTGCTGGGGCATACTGCATGTTACTGCATCATCTAATGTGCTTTCCCACACAGTTTCGTCATGAATGAGGCCTATTTTCTTTGCTGCTTCTTGAAATGAATTGTAAACAATATGCTTTAATGTTTTTAAATCTTCAAAACACTTAGCCCCAGGTTGGTGTAGTAGAATCAACCTTAAACAGTATCGTTCAGGATCTGCTGCTAAATGAACTGTATATATTCTTCCTATTGTTTTTTGGTTTCCACTTTACTGGCGTTTCCACATTCATTAAGTTCTGTCAAACGTGTAGTACATAGGGATATCAGTGTATAGAATGGTGTTTGCATGAGGTTGTTCAACATTAAGTTTAAACCATGCTGTCAAAGTGGTGTCCCTTGTTTTAGCTGATTGTACTGCAGCCTCCACTTGTTGAGGATGGAAAGCAATGGTTTGTTGATCTGGCAAGTGTACTTCCAATCTCTGGATAGTATGTGATTGGTGATGCATTTCGAAGCAATTTAGTCGCCATGCAGCTTCTGGAGCACTAATATATCTGGAGTCAGTAAAGGTTTTAATCTCATCATGTAAATTTTTGTGCTCCTGTAATAATGATGTTAGCACAATCATGTCCTTTGTAGACATATTTGAATAGGTATTTCACGCTTTTAATAGATGCACATATTTCCAATTAATATGTGAATTGTACTTTAAAAGTAAATATGGGTTATAAGGGACTACCAAACTGTTATTAATGATTTTTCCATGTAAAAGTGTTCCAACACCATTATCTCTCCTGTGGTATTTAGGATATCCATCACAGTTTGCAATTGTTTCATTTTGGATTGTTTTTGGGAATTGTTTAGAACACTTTCCTGAAAGTATGCATGGGAAGTTTAAGTTGGTGTCACTGCAAGGACCATGTATCATATGTTTAGCTACAGTTGCATGTAGACGTGGAAATTTTCCTATGTTGGGAATTTTGTCGCATACAATTTTATCAATTAAATCTTTATTTTTTTGGCTTGTGCTCTTCTTTAACAATAAGTAAAATATGTGCATGTGGTAATCCTCTTTTTTGAAATTCACACCAACCTGCTTATTTTCAAAAGAGAAAAACGCCTGTATTTTGACCCAAATCGGGAGATGGGCGTGTTTCTCGCAAAAACGCCCAAATCAGTATAATCAAAAGCCGATTTTGTTTGTTTTCAACTGCACTCCGTCGCAGGAACGAATAAAGTTGACGGGGACGTGTTGGAGGTGTAGTGAAGGCGGGACTTGGGTGTGGTTATCAGCCGAGCAGAGATGGGCGCGCTCGGCCGATAATGGAAAAAAGAAAGGCATTTTGAGCGAGAATTTAGGACACTTTTTTTTTGACCCTTTTTTCTCACGAACAGGTCCCAAAAAAGTGCCCCAACTGCCCAGATGACCACCGGAGGGAATCGGGCATCACCTCCCCTGACTCCCCCAGTGGTCACTAACCCCCCCAAAACAAACCCACTTGAAAAACCTTATTTCCCAGCCTCTATGCCACCCTCAAATTCCGTACCCACCTCCATGACAGCAGAATTTGTTCGATCCTCTCTCAGCCTTTCCATGGGTCAGATGTGGCTCTCGGGTGCACTGCAGGGTCACATCAGCAATGCATTGTGGTGGGTGTAGTGTATTGGGCTCCGTGATTTCACTAGCTTGTGTTACAGTCTCACGATGTTGGTAGTTGGTAGGCTCTTCTCCCATGGTGCTTTTCCCCCTGCCTACTGGGTCAGAGTGTGCCCTGTTGTGTTTCCTGTTGTAGTCCATGCGGTAGTGGCCATTTTTGTAAGCCAGTTTTAGTTCCCTTTCCTGTGTTAGCCACGTTAGACAACTTAGTTCTTTTTTTTTAATGTTTGAATATTTTTAGTAACCATCATCACAATACAGCAATGTAAACTTATCCATTTTATCCACAAGTTTCCCCCCTCCCTTCCCTCCTCCCCCTCCCAGTTCTATTACAACTGTCCTCATTGGGTTAATCGCTGAAATCGAGTCCACAGTTCAGAAGATGGGTTGTACCTTCCCATTCTTTTGTCCGTTAGCTGCTCCAGCTCCCCGACCAGGGAAAGTTTCAGAGTCCAGTCAAGCACTGAGGGAGCCATCTGTTTCTTCCAGTGGATTGCAATAACACTCTTAGCCGCTGTTAAACAAATCCTCTTAAGGCGTCTTTGCCATTTAGTTCCTCTTCTGTTACCGAAACCCAGAAGACACCATTGCGGCGTTCATTGGAACTGCTTATTCGTGCTTTCTGAAATTTTTGTCGTTACAGTTTTCCAAAACGGTTGTAGAGTTCAGCACGACCACCAAATATGCAAGAAAGTCCCCATCTCATCTCCACACCTCCAACAAAGTGGGGATGCCGAGGAAAACATAGCATGTATTTGATGCGGGGTATAATACCACCGCGATAATATCTTAAAGGCATTTTCTTTTAACAGCACACAGTTCGAAGCTTTTTTAACTTCTACTACTATAGCCTTCCACTAATTTACTGTAAACTCCCGTTGCAGATCCTGTTCCCATTTTATCATATAAGCACATTTCTCAAAAGATCTGCCTCTAATAAATTTGTACAACATAGATATAACTCTTTTCATTTTCCCCAATGACCCCCACAAATTTTCAAGTTCCTCATATTCTTCCGGGTCTCTCCTCAACCACCCTTGTTGGCTCATATAATGCTTAACTTGTAAATAAAAATAAGTATCTTCCGCACCTCCCCCACATCGTTCCCGGATCTCCTCTAACGGCCTTAGCTCCCCATCATCCAGGAGATCCCTGAAACAAATCAACCCCTCCTCTTTCCACCACTCTGCAACCTGGTGTCCCATTCCTACTTGAAAAGCCGGTTCCCCACCTATACATGCCAGTGTGGAAGTTTTCCTCTTCAAAAAAAAATATCCGCAATCAAGCGGAGAACTCGAACGCCTCACGGGAAAACACAGAAATAGGTAAAAAGTGGGATGTTTGACCACGGAAATACAAATCCTGATATTGTCTCCAGGATTTGTATTTCCGCAGTTTTCCTTTTCAGCCAGAACCTAGTTCTGAAAGAAGCCACCAAGGTCAACAGATGGTTCACAAATGGGTTTGTTGTCATTTGACCGTATATCCTCTGTTCCATTGAAGCCCATATAACCGACTTCAATTTATAACCCTGCACCATCTCTTGGTCTAAGCTAGCCACCACCGATGGAGCCTCCTGACTTCATGCCACTACGAACTTTACCTGTGCAGCCCAAAAATACCATTCCAAATTTGGCACCCCCCTTCCCCCCAGGTCTACCAACTTCCACATCAATTTCCTATGTATTCTCGGTGCTTTACCCCCCCCCCCCATATAAATTTCATAATCTCCCCCCGGAGCTTATTTATTTCCCTTTTAGGTACCTGTATGGGCAAAGTCTGGAACAGGAACAAAATCCGGGGTAAGATATTCATTCGTACTATTCTCCCCCACCAGGATAGCCATTTACCCTGCCATCCCGCCATGTCCCTATGTACTTGTTGAAACAACGGCCCATAATTTAGTGGGTATAGCTGACTCAACTCAGAGGGTATCTGGACCCCTAAATATTTGATGTTTCCCTTATTTAGTCAAAATGAGAACCCCTGAAGCACTTCTACCATTCTACCATATGGGATAGACACCCCCAGCACTTCAGACATAGTAACATAGTAACATAGTAGATGACGGCAGAAAAAGACCTGCATGGTCCATCCAGTCTGCCCAACAAGATAACTCATATGTGCTACTTTTTGTGTATACCCTACTTTGATTTGTACCTGTGCTCTTCAGGGCACAGACTGTATAAGTCTGCCCAGCACTATCCCCGCCTCCCAACCACCAGCCCCACCTCCCAACCACTGGCTCTGGCACAGACCATATAAGTCTGCCCAGCTCTATCCTCGCCTCCCAACCACCAGCCCCGCCTCCCAACCACTGGCTCTGGCACAGACTGTACAAGTCTGCCCAGCACTATCCCCGCCTCCCAACCACCAGTCCCGCTTCCCACCACCGGCTCTGGCACAGACCGTATAAGTCTTCCCAGCACTATCCCCGCCTCCCTACCACCAGCCCCGCCTCCCGATCTTGACTAAGCTCCTAAGGATCCATTCCTTCGGCACAGGATTCCTTTATGCTTATCCCACGCATGTTTGAATTCCGTTACCGTTTTCATTTACACCACCTCCCGCGGGAGGGCATTCCAAGCATCCACTACTCTCTCCGTGAAAAAATACTTCCTGACATTTTTCTTGAGTCTGCCCCCCCTTCAATCTCATTTCATGTCCTCTCGTTCTACCATCTTCCCATCTACGGAAAAGGTTCGTTTGCGGATTAATACCTTTCAAATATTTGAACGTCTGTATCATATTACCCCTGTTTCTCCTTTCCTCCAGAGTATACATGTTTAGTTCAGCAAGTCTCTCCTCATACGTCTTGTAACGCAAATCCCATACCATTCTCGTAGCTTTTCTTTGCACTGCTTCAATTCTTTTTACATCCTTAACAAGATACAGCCTCCAAAACTGAACACAATACTCCAGGTGGGGCCTCACCAACGACTTATACAGGGGCATCAACACCCCCTTTCTTCTGCTGGTCACACCTCTCTCTATACAGCCTAACAACCTTCTAGCTACGGCCACCGCCTTGTCACACTGTTTCGTCGCATTCAAATCCTCAGATACTATCACCCCAAGATCCCGCTCTCCGCCCGTACCTATCAGACTCTCCACGCCTAACACATACGTCTCCCGTGGATTTCTATTCCCTAAGTGCATCACTTTGCATTTCTTCGCATTGAATTTTAATTGCCAAACCTTAGACCATTCTTCTAGCTTCCTCAGATCCTTTTTCATGTTTTCCACTCCCTCCCGGGTGTCCACTCTGTTACAGATCTTAGTATCATCCGCAAATAGGCAAACTTTACCTTCTAACCCTTCGGCAATGTCACTCACAAATATATTGAACAGAATCGGCACTTCAGACTTGTCATAGTTTATCTTAAAACCTGAAATCCTACCAAATTGATTGAGCTCTTTCACCAAGTTTGGTAAAGTCGTCAGGGGACTCGTGACAAAAAACAGAATATCGTCAGCAAATAATGCCAGCTTATGTTCCCTGCCTGCTACTACGATCCCTTTTATGTCACCTACCTCCCTTATCCTCTGCGCCAGCGGTTCAATCGATATCGCAAATAACAGGGGAGATAGTGGGCAGCTTTGCCTCGTACCTCTCCCTATCTTAAACGCATTGGAATACCCCCCGTTTACCTTGATCCGCGCCGTGGGTCCTTCATATAACCTTTGCAACCATCCTATCAACCTCTCCCCAAAACCCAGATGCCTCAGTACTTCCCATAGATAGGGCCACTCCACCCTATCAAAGGCTTTTTCAGCATCTGTGCTTAGCAAAGCCATAGGTCTTCCCTTTTGTTGAGCCTCCCAGATAATATGAAGTGTACGATGTATATTATCAGCTACTTGTCTCCCTGCCACAAACCCTGATTGATCTGGGTGGATTAATTTGGGCAATATCCCCCCTAATCTGGTCGCAAGGACCTTGGATAGAATCTTAACATCCAGATTAATTAATGAAATTGGTCTATAGGACCCACATGCAGATGGATCTTTGCCTGGTTTCAGTATAAGCGATATACCGGCTTCATGCATACTAGATGGGAGGGAGCTGCCCTGAAAACAAGCATTACCCACCCTTACCAACAACGGCCCTACCTCCCCAGCAAAGATTTTATAAAACTTTGCAGAATATCCATCAACTCCTGGGGCCTTCCCTCCTTTAAGCCCTTTTATAACCTGCCTAATTTCCTCCAAATGAAAGGGGGTCTCTAGCTTTTCACAATCCTCATGAGATAACTTGGGCAACTTAAGAGTGCACAATTCCTTTCTAATTTCATCTCCCTCCACCCCAATAGTGCTAGTATATAATGTACTATAAAATCTCAAAAATTGATCCCTAATATCTCTATCCTTATAGAGTATCTGATCCCCCTGCCCTTTAATTTTGGTAATCAGCGAGTCCCGTTGACGGTGTCTCAAACAATTAGCCAGCATCCTCCCCGACTTATTGCCAAATTCAAAAAACTTGTGCTGGAGACGTTTCCTCAGGAACTCCACCCATTCGACCTGTATTTGGTCCAAAGCCGCCCTCCATTTACGTACCTCCCGCAACTCCTCTCCTAATCCCCCTTCCTGATGCCTACGCTCCCAATAGGCTAGCCTCTCCCTGGCCTCCAATTCTTTAGCCTCCCGTTCCCGCTTTTTCCAGGCTCCCCATTTAATTAAGTGTCCCCGCACCACCGCCTTTAAGGCATCACAGAGTGTTCCCTCCGATACCACCCCCATGTCATTTATAATACAGTAATCTTTAATTACTTTACGTATATCCTCACATACCTTTTTATCGCCCAAAATTCCCTCATTAAGCCTCCAAAATCTCTGTTTATCCTCCTCTCCCAACCCCTTCAAGTCAAGCTCCACTGGGGCATGGTCTGTGACTGAAATGGACCCCACATCTGCATCAATGACATGTTCCCATAAGACACGGCTACACCAAATCATATCTATTTGTGTATATGAGTTCTGAGAGTGAGAAAAAAATGTATAGGCCTTCTGAGACGGATGTTTAAGTTGCCAAACCTCTAGGAGATCTAGTTTCGAGGCAAGTGCCCTCAAACTCCGAGCATGAGGCTTGTGTGCTGTAATGTGCCCCTTAGAGTGGTCCATAGATGTATTCCACAAATTAAAGTCTCCCCCCATAATCATCCCACCTCTTTGAAATTGAAGAAGCTCCTCCCTTATATGCTCAAAGAACTCTCCCTGCCCTGAATTAGGTGCATAGATATTCACAATTGTCACAGATTTCCCATATAAAAGCCCTCTGACCGCTAAACAGCGCCCCAATTCATCTCTATAAATGTCATCAGTCACAAATGAAATCCCTTTCCGAATATAAATGACTAGACCTCCCACCTTTCCCCCTCTTTTATCAAAGTGTGCAATACATTCACTGTAAGCCCTCTGTTGTAATAGATGTGCCTCTCGGCGTCTAATATGTGTCTCCTGCAGCAGGACAATATCCCATCTACTCCTCTGTAACTCTCGATACACCAAATTTCTTTTCCTCTGCAAATTTAACCCGTTCACATTCCAAGTTCCCAACCTCAACCCTTTCCCTCCCTGCCCCCCTCCCCCCCCTTGTTGCTGAGTGGTACCATTTGCCGCCAGCCTAATACTGTAAGGAAATAACCCCTCGCCAGAGCTGGCACCCCCTTCTCCCCCTCTGTTTTCCCCCCCCTCCCCCCAAATTCGTATTCCCTCTCCCTCCACTCCACCTTTCCCAAACTCATTACATTATAACAGTGTAATAGACATCCATTATCTTAACTCATAACAGAAGAGAACTATTGCAAACCCTGCCTGGCAACCCTCCAGGGCTACCCGACAGCCTATAACTGTGGTGAACTGAAACCAGTAGTCTCTCATACTTTCCTTCAGGGTACTCTGTCCGTTTCTGGCATCTGGGAGCCAGACCCTTTGCGAGAACTCATCTTTTGCCACAATGATCCTCTCTTAGTGGTTGCTGCTTTTCCTGGTTTTCCTGTCTCTCCTTCAGGAGGTAGATTTTTACAGCCTAGCTCCTTCAGCACTTTCCACGCTTCAGCCAGCGAAGTCACCCGCTTCGTTTGGCCCTCTACTGTAAGCTGCAAGCCAAACGGGAAAACCCCTCTGTACCTATAATTGGCCTGTTGAAGAAACTTGGTCAGGTCCCGAAACTCCCGTCTTCTTTGCAGCGTGCCCAGAGCCAGGTCTTGAAATACTAGCACTGTTTGATTGTCCCAGGGAATTTCACCCATCAATCGTGCCTTACGCCAGACCTGATCTTTGATCTTATAATCCTTAAAGCATGCCACTATGTCTCTGGGCTGCCTATCTCTTCGGGGTCCCAGGCTTCTGTGTACCCTATCAAATTGTATCTCAGTCCCATCTCCATGCCATTGCTCGTCTCCCTCAGATGCCAAGATAAAAGCACAGATTGCTCTCATCACCTTAGTACAATCCATATTTTGGTCTGTTTCTGGGACCCCCTTGAATCTTAAATTATTTCTTCTGGACCTATTTTCTAAGTCCTCAAGGTCCAGCTGCATTTTATCTTTCTCTGCACACAGAGAGCCAATCTCATTTTTCAGCTCCAATATGTCTCCCTCCACGTGCTCCAGTGTTTCCTCAGCCTGTTCCACCCTGCTGCCAATCTCTCTCACCTCTTTCTGGATGTCCACCACTACGTCTTTGATTGTTTTCCTCACTGCTGCCATTTCAGCTTTAAGCGCTTTAAACCAGCGCGTTACCTCCTGCTTCGTGAGTTCATTATCACTTTCTTGCTGCTCCATCAGCCCCTCCGTATCAGAGCCCGAGTCCGCATCTGCCATTTTGTCTCGCGCCTTGTGCGGGGTGCGGCTCGATGCTGCTGCTCCGTCCCGTTCATCCGTGCTATATTTAAATTTTTCTAGGCGCTTTCAGGTTGCCATCAATCCCCGAGCTCTGACCGCTTAAATTCGCGATCGCGGTTTTAATGGGGGAAATTGCTGTTTTCTCTGCTGCTCCGACGGAGCTCAAACATCAAGCGTCCATCTCCGATGGTGACGTCACTTCCTCCTAGACAACTTAGTTCTTACCTTGAATGCGGCTGAAAGAGGGCATTGTACAGCATTCTGTCAGCTTTGACCTACTGCTAATCTCAGTACCAGGGAGACTCGTTGCCAGTGGGGCACAACCTCTGCAGTTAACTGTGAGTAAACGTGCTTATTCCAATAAAGGACGTTTTCAGAGAGATTAGTCTTCAGGTGTCAACTGGTGTGCCAATGTTATACAGCAGCAATAAGTCCTAGAGGCCTGCATGTATGCAGGTCCCTGGAGCACTTTTAGTGGGTACCGCAGTGCACGTCAGGCAGGTGGACCCAGGCCTATCCCCCCCCCCCCACCTGCAACACTTGTGCTGGTAAATGGGAGGCCTCCAAAACCCACTGTACCCAGATGTAGGTGCCCCCTTCACCCCTAAGAGCTATGGTAGTGTTGTACATTTGTGGGTAGTGGGTTTTGGGGGAGGGGGGTTGGGAGCTCAGCAACTGTGGTAAGGGAGCTATGCATGTGGGAACTTTTTCTGAAGTCCACCGCACTGACCTAGGGTGCCCAGTTGGTGTCCTGGCATATCAGGGGGGCCAGTGTACTATCAATCCTGGCCCCTCCCATGACCAAATAGCTCAGATTAGGACGTTTTTGAGCTGGGTGTTTTTAGTTTCCATTATCGCTAAAAAAAACAAACGCCCAGCTCAAAAACGTACATTTTTTTGAAAATACGGTTTGGCCCGCCCCTTCACGGACCCGTTCTCGGAGATAAACGCCCATGGAGATAGGCGTTTGCGTTCGATTATGCCCCTCCAAATCACCTATGGGACAGGGAGGCAGTGGCGTAGCCAGACTGCCAATTTTGGGTGGGCCTCAGTGGTGTGCTGGAGCCGGCTTTGTCCAGCTCGCAAGAGCCGCTTGTTAAATTTTGACAGCTCTTGCGAGCCGGTTGTTGTTGGGGGCGAGCCGGCTCCATTGGGGGAGGTAAGCATGGCAGGGGGCGCCATCACAGGCCATGCTTACCTCCCCTGCCGCTCCGAGGCATGTCTAACGATGTCCTTCGCCCCCACCCTCCCCTCCTGCTGCCATCTGACTTTTTAAATTACCTCCGTCGAAACCGCTATTTAAAGCCCTGCTGCGTGCAGGCCGTCTCTCTAGGATTCCCCTGCTTGCTTTGGTGACATTCGCGCCCTTAGTCCCGCCTTCTGACATCATTTCCTTTTTCCGCGAAGGCGGGACTAAGGGCACGAACATCACCGAAGCAAGCAGGGGAAACCTGGAGAGACGGCCTGCACGCAGCAGGGCTTTAAATAGCGCGGGCTTCGACGGAGGTAATTAAAAAAGACAGATGGGAGCGGGAGGGAAGGGTGGGGGCGAAGGACATGTTCGCTGGACATGTTTGGGAGCGGGAGGGAAGGGCAGGGGAGGGAGGAGAATCACTGGGTATGGATGGGGAGAAGGGGGCAGGGGAGAGATTTGCTGGGCATGGATGGGGAGAGGGGGGCAGGGGAGAGACTTGCTGGGCATGGATGGGGAGAGGGGGCAGGGGAGAGACTTGCTGGGCATGGATGGGGAGAGGGGGCAGGGGAGAGATTTGCTGGGCATGGATGGGGAGAGGGGGCAGGGGAGAGACTTGCTGGGCATGGATGGGGAGAGGGGGCAGGGGAGAGAGATGCTGGGCATGGATGGGGAGAGGGGACAGGGGAGAGACCTGCTGGGCGTGGATGGGGAGAGGGGGGCAGGGGAGAGATTTGCTGGGCATGGATGGGGAGAGGGTGGCAGGGGAGAGACTTGCTGGGCATGGATGGGGAGAGACCTGCTGGGCATGGATGGGGAGAGGGGGGCAGGGGAGAGAGGAAAGTTTCAGGACATGGATGGAGGGGAGAGCAAGAGAAATTCTGGACATGGATGGAGGGGAGGGAAGGGAGAGAGAAGAAATGCTGGACATGGAGGGAAGATAGAGGAAGGAGATTAGATGAGGGAAAAGGAATTGAGGAGAGAAACTGCACATGGATGGAGAAAATAGGAAGAAGCTAGATCCACTGGACAGTCAAGTCTGCGGAGGATCAGAAATGAAGAAGAAAGGAGGAAAGAAAAGAAATAAATGGAAAGGAAGCCCTGGAAACGGAGTCAAGGGAACAGACAGAGAGCAGCAGAATCAGATACTGGACCAGCATGATCAGAGAAACAAAGTCACCAGACAACAAAGGTAGAAAAAAATAATTTTATTTTCATTATAGTGTTTGGAATATGTCCACTTTGAGAATCAGGTGCTGAACGTTAAAAGTTTATATTTATTTACTTATTTATGGCATTTTATCCCATATTAAACATGAATTAGATTGGAACCTGGGATCATTTAATTTTTTTTCCTGGAGAGAGAATTGCATTGCCCCCTCCCCCCGGCTATGGCCAGCTCTGCAATTTTGGGGGGGGCGCAGAGGTGGGTGGGTGGGCACAGCGGTGGATGGGGGGGCGCCGAGGTGGACGGGGGGGGGGGGGGGGGGGGGGGCGCCAAGGTGGACCGGGGAGAGAGCCTGTTGTTAAAAATTTACCAGCACACCACTGGTGGGCCTAAACCCAAAGTGGGTGGGCACAAAATAGGTGATGTGGTCTATGAACAAAAGTACTTAAGAAGTACGAATGCACTTAAATGCATAAAAAGAAGCAATATTGTTTCAAAATGCTCTCTCACACTATCAGGACAGACGTCATCCTAAATCTGAACCCACGAGTCTCTCATTTGGTGATTGCTAATTCTTAACCTTCAACAAAAGACATTTGGAAAAGCAGAAATAATTTTACAGCATCACTATCCCTCATAAAATTTCTGCAGTGGAAAGGACACCAGCGCAGAAGGAGTGACCAAACGGCCAACAACGTGTTTGAAAATTGATTTGGCTTACCAGATGGTGATGAAAAAGCCAGAAACAGAATCTCTCACAGCATGCTGCAGGTTTTTTCCCCTCCCTTTCCCCAGCCACCACTGGCATGCTGGCTGCAGGTCTTCTTTCCCCTCCCTCCCCTTCCGGCAGCACCTCAGTCTAACTGTACAGCTGAGCAAAGCTGCAGGGCACTGGGTCCATCCGTCCTGCTGCTACGCTGCTGTTTTGTAGAATGCAGTGGTATATTATAAAAATGTACTTAATATTATTTATTACTACTATTTACTACTGGTTGATATACAGCAGAAGTTAACCAAGTCCACTTCATGCTTTCTAATATAATTTTTTAACAGCATTTTTTCAGTTATTACCCAAATGTGAACATAATTATAATGTTAATTAAGAAATTTTGGATGTTACTGTTTTGACTTATGAAAACCACTTGCCCCTGAAATATGCTCAAAACAGAATAATCCATTTGTACAAAAGAGATGAGGTGAAGATGTGATTCCATGTGCCCCAATGAAAGAAGAGTTTAATTTTACTTCCAATCTTTATAACACGCAGGCTTCCCAAGGCAGATTACAACAGTTACGATGAACCCATTAGTAAACACTGAAATTTGGCCATGTATTACTGTTTGAAGCTGTTTTAGTGATATTCAGTTCTTATTTCATGATATTTATATATAGGAAGTTTTCAAATAAATTAAAAAGCTGTTGAATAAGTAAAAAAAAAATTATTTTGTCCTCCATCTTTTAAGGCACTGCCTATCCAACTGAAACAGTTTTTGACTTTTTACAGATGGACCACACAGATAGATCGGAGTGGGGTGGGGGGCCTCTCACTCTTTTTTGGCTGTCAGGGAATTTTCAGCTCTTACTCAAAAACAAATTTGCATATAAGCAGGTCGCTCCTTAGACGGAACACTGATTATGATAGCAACAAACCATTAGCTGTTTTACTAACACTGTGAAGTTATGTTTTATGGACCAAACCACTAAAGGTGGCCAGGAAAATATATAACCTAATAAAAAGTTTACCTTAAGGCAAACCTTCGTACATAGAATTGCTGAGTACAGTGTAAAGGCCTTCTGTTCCTGCCGTGCATTTCGTTAACAGTTTCAAATTAATCTTACATTACTAGCTCTCAGAGTACTATGCTTACTATAAATATTTAAAGCATTACTGTTGACAGAGAAATAATGCTGACAAATTGAGTTGACATTTGTGACTATGCTGACCGTACATAATGTAGAATGGCTCCGTTCATCTTCGTCTGTTCTTCTGCTGCTTATCTACAGCGGATCCGCGCGCTGCCAGGGCTGTCTGTATGCTGCCTGCGACTGCTTCCTCTGCGCTGGCCCCGCCTTTTAGAGGTGGGGCAAGCACAGAGGAAGCAGTCGCAGGCAGCATACAGACAGCCCTGGTAGCGCGCGGATCCGCTGTAGATAAGCAGCAGAAGAACAGACGAAGATGAACGGAGCCGGAGGGCAGCAGCGTAGCGGCAGGACGGACGGACCCGGTGCCCTGCAGCTTTGCTGTAGTGTTAGACTGCGCTGCGGCGCTGCCCGAAGGGGAGAGAGGGGAAAGAAGGCCTGCAGCGATTCTTTTGGCGTCTCTCTGCACCATTGCTGGGTGGGCCTGAGCCCAAAGTGGGTGGGCCCAGGCCCACCCAGGCCCATCCGTGGCTACGCCCCTGCAGGGAGGGGTTCTTCTGCCCACCCATCTTGAGTCCAGGCCCACCTAAAGTTGGGTGTCTGGCTACGCCCCTGCTCTTAAGTGCACGGGAGTGTCTCCCCTTTGCTTGCCTGGTTTCACAGCCCTGAATGGGAAGGCACTCAGCAGATGCAAAAGGGGGCAGCCTGCAGCAGGGAGTCTGACCAGTGGTGTTTACAGATCCAGTAGGCTGGGCTGCTGGTTCAGGGCTTTGCACTCACTCCTTGCCTGCCTGAACAGAGGCTGAACAGACCCTCTGGTGCCTCAGATTCTGCTGCCCGATGGAGGCCTTGCAGATTAGGGAACATTTCTAATGGATATCCTGGGGGGGGGGGGGGGGGGGGGGGGGGAGGGGGTGATCAGTGGCACTCTGCATGATGCAAGCCCATAGTTGCTCTCCAGAAATTTATGGCCCTAGAAAGCTATCTACTCCCTCCAGTATGGGAAATTGCAAAGATAGCTGGGGCTCCCTCTTTCTTGGTGCAAGAGACAGATGATATGTGCAGGGAAAGTGTGTCCCAGATGGGATTGGGGCTCTGTGCAAGATTTCCCTTCTGACTTGCTTCCCACAAGTACCTATTGTTTCCTGCTCTCACTGTCTCCTATTTCTTTTGACGTCTACTTTACATATCATGATCTGTGAGAACGAAAATGCCTATATTGAAGTTTTAGGTGTTTGAAGGGCTAGTGGTTAAAGATAGCTGGTAAATATTTTACTGATCATATGTAATCCTATATAATAATTTGCACCTCCGACTGGATGCCTGGGTTCCTAACACACTTCCCATTGGTCCGCCCTGGGGATGATGTCACAGGGCAGACCAATGGGAAGTGAGAGGGAAGGGAAGCCAGCACCAGCCACCGGAGTTCCATGCCCCCCCTCTCCTCCGAGTTCCACCGCCCAGCGCCTCCCTCCCTCTCTCTCTGTGCTCTCCGAGTGGAAGCAGGACGTGTGCGGCTGCGCCTCTCCTTCGTAAGTGCCGGCTGTTATTTAAAACTTTTTACCTCCTGGTCCGCCGGCAACAGTGAAGTCGAGCAGGCACGGCACAGAGCTTCACACTGCCTTCGCTTCTGTTTCAGCATGGATGGATGAATGGGGGCAGGGGAGAGAGGAATTTTGCTGGATATGGGTGGATGGAGGAGAGGGCAGTGGAGAACGGACAGTTGCTGGACATGGATGGAGGGGAGAGAGGAGAATTGCTGGACATGGATGGATGGATGGATGGGGGCAGGGGAGAGGAAATTTGCTGGATATGGGTGGATGGAGGAGAGGGCAGGAGAATGAAGAGTTGCTGGACATGGATGGATGAATGGAGGGGGCAGGGGAGAGGAAATTTGCTGGATATAGATGGATGGAGGAGAGGGCAGGGGAGAATGGAGAGTTGCTGGACATGGATGGATGGAGGGGAGGGAAGAGAGAAGAAATGCTGGACATGGATGGAGTGGAGGGCAGTTAAGAGAGGAGAAATGTTGGACAAGGATGGAGGAAAGGAAAGACAAAGGAAGGAGATGCACACGGATGGAGGGGAAGGGAGAGAGGAGAAATGTTGGACATGGATGGAGGGAAAGGAAGACAGAGGAAGTAGATGCACATGGATGGATGGAGGGGAGGGGAGTGAGGAGAAATGCTGGATATGGATGGAGGGGAACACTTTGAGGGCAGATACTAAAACTTGAGGAAGGATAGGGACAGGGCTACAGATGGTAGACAGGACGCATAAGGACACAGGAGAATGGTGGACATGGTAAGCAAAAAAATATCAAATGGAAAGAAGACACTGCATAAAACAGAAGACACTGGGACCAAAGCGAATAGAAAAGCTAAATGCTCAGTGTTCAAGCCTCCTAAGATCTGTAACTGTAAGATCTTAGTATCTTGATGTATAACCTCAGCACATCAATACACCCTGAAGTCTCTTTATATTTCTGAAATATCTTTTAATGAATAACAAACAGTTTACTCACAAATCAGAAGAGGTGCTTCTTAGCACAGAGCCTTCGTATTCTGAAAGCTGCTTCAGTAGATGGAATCATAGACCTGAGACAAAGGCATTTCTTCTTCTGAGGTAGAAAGCAGTTACACAGGCAGAGCAGCTCACAGATGGGAGATTGAAAGTGCAGTATCTTATTGGCAAGATATGTATGAGGTAAAAACCGAGTTTTCTCCAGGGAGTCTATAAGGACCAGTGCTGACAGAAATAAAATGGACACAGCCACCAAGTCAGTCAGAGAGAGAACCTGGACAGGAGAGGGGGGTGGGCTCCCTAAAGCCCAAAGAACAAGAGGCCAAGAAGACCAATGGGAACAGAGCCAAGTTAGGCTGAGAAAAAGGGCCTAGGCAACAGCACACCAATAATAACAGTTTTAAACAAGTGTGCTTGCACTACCTGTGAACTACATTTCACATAATGCCTTGCTTATCTAACATTACAGTGAATTATTAAACACATTTCAGGAACCTATCCCAACCAAGCAAGGCTGTCAAAGGACAGAACACTCAGACAACAAAGGTAGAAAAAATATTTTATTCAGAATTTATTAATTGGAATATGTCAGCTTTTGGAAATTTGCATATGTGATATTTTGCATGTAAGTTTCAAATTTTCTAGTATTGCTGCATGCCGAGTCTAATTTCTTGAGGTAACTTTACAGTTCAGTATTTTGCCTTCATATTTTTTTATTTCTAGTTCCTTGTGTCATATCTGTTGTCATGTGTTTTTCATGTGTGAAGGTGCAGTATTCTGCTAGTGTGTAGTATTTGCAGCCCTTTTTGTTTTGTTTTTCATTAGGTAGTGTACTGGTGTTTTAGAGCCTGGTGTAATTACAGTGCTGCCTTTCCACGCATAAGGTTGTAGCTCGTCCTGTCCTTGGAATTAGTGCTGTTATGGTTTGGTAAGGTTATGAGTGGGTTTTTGCAAAAGTTTGTGTATAGTGTTTTACTGTGGAGAGATTGTGTGTTGGCCTTATTGAGGTGGCACCAAAACATCAGAAAGGGTGTAGAGCCTAAATCTTGACACACTACCTCTTTAAGGATCTACATATAGAGCTTATGCATTTCTAAGGTCTACACTGGCATGGTATGGGAAAGGGGGTCTGGAAATACTACTGGAGAGAAAGAGGGAGTGCTGGGTAAGGAGGAAGGAAGGAAGGAAGGAAGGAAGGAAGGAAGGAAGGAAGGAAGGAAGGAAGGGAGGGAGAAAGAGCTGGCTTTTTTGGGAATAACCATAATGTATATGTATGAGATATCTCATACATATTCATTATGGTTATTCCCCAAAAGCCAGATCTTTCTCTCTTCCTTCCTCCATATTAGCATATTCATTTGCATATATATAAATGAATATGCTAATATGCCCCGCCCCATCCTTTGCTTCCCCCCCCAAATGAAACAGTCAAACTACGCCCATGGTATGAGTAGTGTTTCTTGGGATACTACAAAATAATGCCTTAGATTGTGCACTTGATGATGGATTGCTCTGCCCAGTAACTGCTCTGCATCAACATAAACCACATACATACTTAAAAGGGAAAACTGATAAATATAGTTACATTATCCCATATCTTAAACTTGACCTGATGTAAGTCTACTATAATGGCAAACATCTCAACACTTGACAGGATCTTACAGTATAATTACAGCAATGGCTTTATAACAAATGTAAATGACTGATTAAGCAAAACAGGTAAATACCTTACATTTTTCAAAAATGTTAATCTTTGTCTGTTCTTCAACACGTCAAAAACTGCATGAAGCACAGCTGCAGAATTCTCACTGATGAAATAAGAAAAATCCTACTGTCATCATCAAGATATTTTTCCACCTACTGTGGAACCTGTAGAATACAGAACATAGCTAGAATGTTTCCTCTTACAGCTTTTCATAGGAAAAATGTATTCAAATTCTGGTAGCACCTCAATAACACAAAATCCCTTCACCGCTAGGTACTTTGTGAAGTAACAATAAATCCTGCAAAGAATTTTCTTAGAGCCTGAATCACAAACCTTAGCACCAATTACGAACATGAATACCAATAACAGTACCTTTAAAACTGCATCAGTGAATATACACAACAGCAATGCACATCCCATTGGACAAGCCAAACAAGTCAGACTCATAGATCCCCACACAAACCACATGCCAGCAGAATCTCTCACCTGCTCTGTCACATGCAGAACAAAAATCAACCCTCATCAATTACAGAATAAAAGACCAAAAATTAGAAATTGTTCTATAGCTCGGCATCAGCCCTTCCCTTCCCCACCCCCCATCCATCTCTGTAGCCCAGCATCAGCCCTTCCTCACTTTCCATCCCCGTAGCCTTCCCTTCCCCACCATCCATTCTGTAGCTAGGCATCAGCCCTGTTCTACTCCCTACCCCCCCCCCCCCCAGTCTGGCATCTCCGGGGCAGAGGGAGCAGGGAGCCAGCGGAGCCGAGAGAATGCACCCGAGGGGGGGGGGGTTGATGTGCTCGGAGGGGGGTGTCATTGCGCCGGGGGTGTGTGTGTTGTGCTGCACCCGAGGGGGGGGGGGGGTGCGCATCGGCGATCCGCCCCGGGTGGCAGCCGACCTAGGAACATCACTGAGTGTCTGTGTAGGGATCTGTAAAAGTCCATCTTGTTCCAGTTTCCTGGTAGTGGGTATGTAGGTTGAGAAATAGTCTGACAGTAAATCACATGACAGATTTAATGTCAATAATTTTATTGGGAAAAGAGTTAGCAGATTGGGATGCAACTCCATTTGTTAAACCTTGGACGAATAACAAACATAGGTTGGCTACAAATACAAGGGTGCGGCAAAAATCAACCAAAGCATTCTGAGAAAATCAATTGGCCATATGACATTTACTGTAAAGAATATTGTATGTTTTAATATTATTTGTAAATTGATCGCTGCCTACATATCCTTTGTACCAATATAATACAATTATGTAAGGAGTCACAGACCAGGTCTTTTCTCAGCGAGGCAAGATGGCGTCCTGAGCAGAAGCAAGCACCTGAGCTCCTGAGCCGCCCTGTATTGTCAGCGGGAGCGGTTTTTTCTCTCCCCGGTAGTTTATATGGGGAAAAGAAAAGGGAAATCCAGGGGGCAGGCCTCCTTAACCCCTGGAGGGAACCCTGCGCTACGCCAGACAACAATGATGATGTTTGGAGTTCAGGTACCGGGAACTCTGACGCCCACTTCGAACGGACACTCCTTCCCCTCTTTGGTGAGGGAGAACCGCAGCATAGAGGAGACCTCTTTGAGCTCTCCTTCGAGCACGACACCCCCCAGGCCGGGTGGCAGTTTTTTGCAAGCAGTCGATCAGACTCGGGAACAACCTGAAAGTGGTGAATAGTTCCTTGATGCCTGGAGGAGGCCCCTCTGCTACTTCTACCCCAGAGTTAACATTGAATAAAGGACGGGAGGACCCGTCCTTCTCTTCAAACCTGGGGCCTGCCACCGCGACCTGGAGGAGAAGCGATAAGCCGAGCATGGTGACATTGGACACCCTGTGGGATGCGATTCAGGAATTGACCAGCTCTCTCCTCCAGTTAACAAAAACATTTACAGAAGAAGCAACTACTTTGAAAGATAACTATCTATCTCTGTCTGAAAGTGTTCAAAAACAGGATGAAAGAATTCTTAAGCTAGAAGGCGAGATAAAAACTTTACAAACTTTTACAGGGGCAGTCACGAAAGAAAGAGAGACTATTAATAGGAAATTAGAGTACTTGGATAATAATGCTAGAAAATTAAACTTAAAACTGCTCAATTTCCCGAAATCTCCCATGTTACCAGCTATTGATATGTTAAAGAAATATTTTCATGAAATTCTGGCTATCCCGAAAGAAGAATATCCTCCAATTGCCAGAGCTCAATATATTACTGGAAAAGGAACTTCAACACAATTTCAATCGGGTTTGAATTTAACTAAGTTTCTCGAAAGCTCCCTCGAAGTAATAACTAAGCGAACTACTCTTCTGGTATCATTTGTATTTGAAACAGACAGATATAATATTTTTCGTTTATATATATACTAATGAAAAAGGCCCGTTTCGGACTGAAATGAAACGGGCGCTAACAAGGTTTTCCTCTTAGTGTGTATGTTTGCGAGAGTGTGTGTGTGCGAGTGAGTGTGTGAGAGAGAGAGAGAGAGTGACTGTGCGAGTGTGTGTGTGTGTCAGAGAGAGAGTGAGACTGGGTGCGAGTGTGTCTGTGAGAGAGTGTGCGTGTGTCTGATTGACTGTGTGCGAGTGCATATGTGAGAGACAGTGAGTGTGAGACAGAGTGTGTTTCCATGAGAGTGTGTGTATGTTGGTGTGGGGGCTGGTGAGTTTGCTTGTGTGTATAGGTGTGAGTGAGAGATGTTGATTTTTCATATTAGATGTTGTGTATTTATTTGGGGGGGTAGTGTTTGGCATTTTGGGGGGGTGTTTGTGGGTGAGGATAGGGTTGTTTTGTAAGGGAACGTGCGTGTTAGTGGCAGACAGAAATCATGTATGTTGTGTTTGTGATTGGGGGGACTGTGTGTGTGGGGAGTAGAGGGTAGTTGCGTGTTTCTGTGAGTGAGTTTGATGTTGTTCCCCTGTACTTCCCTTTGTCCTGTTGTAGAGGGAGGATTTTGAGGGTGGGTTAGTTATTGTTTTTTGGGGGAGTTTGTGAGTTGCATGAGTAATCTGTGCGGATATGTTGGTTTTGTGGGGTTTTCTGGGGAGTGGTGACCGTTTTCCCACATCATGTTATGTTGCTGCAAATGCAAAAGAAAAAAAAATGAAAAACCTGGAAAGACAAATTAAACGTTACTATAAATAGAAGGCCAGCGGCAAAACGCTTCGCTCAGTACATTCCTTGTCGCACAGCCTTGACTGAGATACACTTTTTCGGTAAGCGTTCAACTATTTGCCTTTTTGTGTGTGGAAAGAATACTTGTACCGGCTATCCTCTCCGTAAATGAAACACAGACTCCTAAGCTTGGAGAGGAGCCGACACTGAATCAGTCACAGCAGCAGCGGCGAATATGCAATGTTGTGGTCTCGAGAGCGGCCCAAAAACACTGCCCTCTAGGTCCTAGTGCCTGCCTGAGCTAACATACAGAACACAGCATCTGCAGTCCTCCCTGCATTCACCTCTCTCTGGCAGAAAACGAAACCTGAGCTGTGCCTTTTTCGTTGAAGCACTGGGCTGGACAGCTTCTTGAAAAAGCTTTACTCTTGGCAGAGGGCATTAATGTGGCAAGTTGCTAGCAGTTCTCTTAATTACTTCTAAAGTTGTGTTATTTGTTGGGGCGGGGGAGGAGAAAGTCGGGGAACCTGGCGATCTGCATTGTGTGCTGCTGCTGGTAAGACTGTGCCTCCGTGTCATTTTTTTTGTTTTATGACCCTGCCGATTTCAGCACCTCCAGTCCTCCCTGCATTCAAGCAGTGGCAGCTCATTGTGAGGCAGGGGGAGGAGTAGGTGTTTCCCTACTCCTCCCTGGCCGTTGCGTTCCTGTCGTTCATCTTTCATCGAACATGCTCCGCCCCTGTCATGACGTTCGACACGAGGGCGTGACAGACAGACATGGTCAGTGGAGAGGCTTCACCACCATGAACTAATGAACCCTTCACGGAAGTGGCTGTAGCTTGGGGCCTCAATAGAACGTTGGAGTTGCGAATTATGTCTGGATGGGGCGTGGCTGAGGGCGGGTGTATGAGTGAGAGTGAGTGGTGCTGACAGGCTACAACAGGACAGGGCTTCAGTGTTCCCCTGCCACACTGTGAGCTTCAGAATTGGAGGTAAGAATTATTTATATAGATATTTTTTATTTATTTATTGCATTTGTATCCCACATTTTCCCACCTCTTTGCAGGCTCAATGTGGCTTACATTACATCATTACACATGAAAGCATTGTTCCTTGGAGCTAGTATACAAATATTTCCAGATTTAAACAGAGAAACTTTGAAACGACGACGTGAGTTTTTGGCTTTAAAGCAAAGGACTCTTACTTTGAAAGGAACCTTCCTATTGAAATTTCCCTGCGGATGTTTTCTTTCCTTTGACTCTGTTAATTACATGTTTACTGATCCTAAGAAAATGCAAGATTTCATTGTTGCCAAGGAAGATGAGAATCGATCTAACCAGAACAATCCTGTAGGCTAAAGCTACAATCCTGTAGGCTATTGTGGACTAATTAGTGGAAATATTTACCTAAAGGAGATTATACTTCCTATTTTCTTCCTTTTTTTCTTCCTTTTTTCCTTTTGGGTAAATTCTTTTACTCTAATTGCAATCACGTTAAGTGACTGTAAATTTGAAAAGTTACAAATAAAGATATTTTTAAAAAATTACGTACATATATTTGGTTTTTTTTTTAGAGAGAGCCTGTTAAACATTTACCAGCACACCACTGGTTTCAACATCCTGTTTCTAGGGAAACTTAAGTAGAGAGGTGTGGCAGCCGTGTTAGTTCACTTTTTTTTTTTTTTTCCATATCATTTTATTGATAACACTGAACATATCATATCAAATATTGCAAACAGTACATATAATAATGTCATCAAGTTTGTATATTTTCTCCCTCCTCCCCCCCCCTCTCCATTCCCACCCTCAACTATTCCGCTACAAGTTCTATTAACAATTCAATATCCTACTTCTCACAACGGGTGTCAGGGTATCCCAAAACGGGAGCCAGGTTTTACAGAACTGGTCTCCCTTCTTTGAAGCTAACCAGCTTATAATCGAACGAGAAAAACGCCCAAGAGCCGACCTAAATCGGGAGATGGGCGTTAATCTCACAAAAAAGAATAAAGCGGTATAATCGAAAGCCGAAGTTGGACGCTTTCAACTGCACTCCGTCGCGGATGCGGACAAAGTTGACGGGGGCGTATCGAAGGCGTGTCGAAGGCGGAACTGGGGCGTGGTTATCGGGCGAACAGAGATGGGCGCCCTTCGCCGATAATGGAACAGTTTTTAGCTAGAATTTAGGACACTTTTCCTGGACCCTGTTTTTTCACGAATAAGGCCCCCAAAAGTGCCCTAAATGACCAGATTACCCCCAGAGGGAATCGGGGATGACCTCCCCTGACTCCCCCAGTGGTCACTAACCCCCTCCCACCACAAAATAATGATGTATCACAACTTTTTATTGTCACCCTCAAATGTCATACCCACCTCCCAGGCAGCAGTATGCAGGTCCCTGGAGCAGTTGTTAGGGGGTGCAGTGGACGTCAGGCAGGTGGACCCAGGCCCATCCCCCCCCTACCTGTTACAATTGTGCTGCTTAATGCTTATTAGTCGTCCAACCCCCAAACCCACTGTACCCACATGTAGGTGCCCCCCTTCACCCCATAGGGCTATAGTAATGGTGTAGACTTGTGGGCAGTGGGTTTTGAGGGGGATTTGGGGGGCTCAACACACAAGGGAAGGGTGCTATGTACCTGGGAGGTCTTTTACCTTTTTTTTTGTTTTTGTAAAAGTGCCCCCTAGGGTGCCTGGTTGGTGTCCTGGCATGTGAGGGGGACCAGTGCACTATGAATCCTGGCCCCTCCCACGAACAAATGCCTTGCAGTTATTCGTTTTTGAGCTGGGCGATTTCATTTTCCATTATCGCTGAAAAGCAAAAACGCCCAGCTCACACCTTGGCGAATAACACATGGGCGTCTATTTTTTTTCGAAACTACGCTTCGCTCCGCCCCTTTACGGACCCGTTCTCGGAGATTAACGCCCATGGAGATAGGCGTTTCTGTTCGATTATGCCCCTCTAAGTCTCCCACTTTTTTTTTTTCCAACATACAGCATTGCATCATAGCACCGCGCCATTGCGGTATTTCGGGTGGGTCTGGTTGTAACCATAGTTGTAATATGGTAAGTTTGCCCATCAAGATTACTCTTTTCAAGAACTCTTTAAGTCTCTCTGGTGACTTGCCACAAATTTTATAGACATCAAATAATTGTCCCGGTGTTGGCTGCCAGTGTGTGTTCCACATTTGTGATACTTGATGTCCAAGTTTTATCCAGAAGGGCTTTACCCTTGGGCAGTACCAGAACATATGTCCCAGAGATGCCCCCATTGTTCCACATTTTGGGCAGTCATCTGTTGCTCTCAAAGTCGCCTTGTAGGCCTTGTGTGGTGATATATACAATCTCATGAGAAATTTATAATGCATTTCCTGCCAGGTTACATTCTCCGTCACACTGTACACACCCTTTAAGCTCAGTTTTATCAGTTCTGGATCCGGTTTCCATCGGAGCTCCTGATGCCATTGTTGTGACACCTGCGCGTAGTCAAGTGTTTCCTGTAAGTCTCTTAAATGATGATGAAAGTATTTGAGTGGCACTTTTAATTGTGCTTCTAGGCCCATCATCTCGCTCATTGCTTCCCATATTTGTTGGGTGAGAGCCATGGCCGGCAATGTGCGTATATAATGTTTAAGTTGCAAATATTGAAAATAGTCTTTTTGTTCAAGTCCAAATTCTGTACACAGGGCCTGAAATGTTTTAATAACCCCTGTCTCCGACACTACTTGGAATAGATATTTAATACCACACATCTCCCATTTCCTAAACAACGCAGATTTTCCTCCCTCCGGGAATGCTGGGTTACCTTTAATGGGTAGTAATGGGGACACCACACTATTCCATTTGTGTTTTTTACTCAACCATTTCCATGTTTTCCGCAAGGGGTTCAGTAGAAATCTATATGGGCCTAGGTTTGGGAGTTCTTCTGGAGGGGCTTGTAGCCAATAAGCAAATCCCATTGGGGCCATCAGCAGGGTTTCCACTTTCGTACAGGAGAAAAACTCTCTGGAACGAAACCAATCTGATAAGTGTCTCAGGTTACAAGCAATTGAAATAAGTTTTAAATCAAGCAGCCCCAGCCCTCCTTTTAGGCAAGGTCTCATAAGTTTATGTAATCCAATACGTGCGCGTTTTCCTTGCCACAGAAATGTTGTAAGGGTTTTTTTTAGCCACCTCTCCTCTTTATATCCCAGTATAGCAGGAATCATCTGGAAGGTATATGTCCATTTGGGAAAAATAAACATGTTATACATGGTGATTCTTCCCCTCAAAGACAAAGGTAAACCCTGCCACCCCTGCAGAGCCCCCCTTGTATGCCTCATTAAGGGGTCCATATTTTCCTTATACAACTTTGTTAGATCCCTTGGTACCTTGACCCCTAGGTACTTAAGTGAGCCCCGGGCCCACTGAAAGGGAAAGGGACCCTCCCACTCCTCTTGCACTGTTTCTTGTACTGAAAGGGCCAGTGATTTTTGCAAGTTTAATTGCAATCCTGAGTAGAACCCAAATTCGTCTATGACTTCTAGTAGGCGTTGGACTGAAGTTTTTGGTTGGGTGAGTGTGAGAAGCATATCATCGGCAAAAGCCAGGGTTTTAATTAGTGTCCCATGAAGCGTAACTCCCTGTATGTCTGGGTCTAAAAGCATGGTACGCAGTAGCGGTTCTAAATATATGAGGAACAGCAAAGGGGATAGTGGACATCCTTGTCTAGTACCACGCTCCACTCCAAATGGTTTAGATCTGGTACCATTTATTAGTAGTTGTGCTGTGGTATTTTTGTACAGTGTTTTTGTAGCTTTTAAGAACCAGCCATCTAAGCCCGTATATTCAAGTACTTGGAACATATAGTCCCAGTTAACTTTGTTGAATGCTTTGGCTGCATCTAGGCTAACCAATATGAGAGGGTCCCCTGTAGCTTGCCCATATGCCACTGCCAATAGGGCTTTCCGTACCTGCTGAACTGCTTGACGGCCCTTAACAAACCCCACCTGGTGTTCTCCAATTAATACTGGCAAGTGGTGCATCAGTCTATTTTGCTAAGATTCGGGATAGAATCTTTACATCAACATTAATGAGGGAGATGGGCCTATAGGATTCTACTTGATCTTTGGGTTTGCCTGGTTTAGGTATTAGGGTGATCAACGCCTCATTTTCTCTGGGTGAAAAGGCTCCCCTGGCAACCACTGCTTCTAAATAGTCAGTTAACGCTCCACATAGTTGTGGTGTTAGCATTTTGTAATACTCATTGGAGAAGCCGTCCAATCCTGGTGCCGACCCTATTTGTAAATTTTTTATTACTTTGAATACTTCTTGTGTTTGTAGGGGTTTAGATAGTATTTGACTGGCTTCCTCTGGCAATCGTGGCATTTTTGCATCCTCTAAGTAATCTTTAGTCAGGGGGCCTTGGACCCTATTTTGGGAAGTATACATCTGTGTAAAGTGCTCATGGAATGCGTTTACTATGTCCTGTAACTGATTAAACTTGTCTCCCTTGGCATTTTCAATCAAGGGGATAAATCGCTGTGTAGTAGTTGCTTTTGCCACCCTTGTCAATAATTTCCCAGATTTGTTCCCAAACCTTTGAAAATTCAGACGTCGCGCTATTAACTGTTTCTTTGTTTGCTCATGTATCAGGGAGTTCAATGCTACTAAGGCTGCAGACATTGAGTCTCTATTAATTGTTGTTGGATTACCCAAGTATTTCCTCTTGGCCTTTATATATGATGTTTCTAGTTGTAATATTCCGGCTGCCAGGCGTTTTTTCCTAGCACACTGAAATGCTGTTATTTCTCCCCTCATAACCGCCTTAGAGGCTTCCCAATATATTGTAGGAGAATCACATGATATCGAGTTTGTATCTTCATATAACTGCCATTTTTCTTGCATGTGTTCTAACAGTTGTTTATCTTGGTATAAATATGCAGGAAATCTCCATTTATTGCTTCCTCCACTGCCCCCACCTATATTAATTTCCACCCATATCATGCTATGGTCCGATATTTCCATCGGGCCAATAGTGGCTTTCTGGACTTTAAAGAACCAGGGTTGTGATATTAGTATGTAGTCAATTCTGGACCAGGAGGAATGTACTTTAGACTGATGTGTGTAGTCTTTTGTTGTGGGGTGGAGGGTGCGCCACGGATCAATTAATTGGAGGTGTTTACAAAGCATTGGTATCCCCTTCCCCTTACCTGACCCGGGAATGGTTGTAGGTGAGGATCTATCTAGACTCGGGTCTAGTACTTGATTAAAATCTCCCGCCCATATCCAGGGGGCATCGCAGTGCTGTAGTCCTAGTGTTATAAGGGACTGGAAGAAATTTGAGCTATAAGTATTTGGGGCATATATTGCACAGATGTAAAACTTTTGTCCTTGGTAGTTTATTTGTAAGAGTACAAGTCGTCCCTCAGTGTCTCTATGGATTAGTTTTGTTGTGCAGGGTAATCCCTTACGAATAAGTATTGCTACTCCGCTCCTCCTATTACCCGAAGAGGAGAAGTGGCTTTCACCCACCCATCGCTGACATAATTTTTTGTGCTCTGAGTCAGACAACTTTGTTTCCTGTAAGCATGCAATATCTATACCTTGTCTCTTTATCTGTGTCAGAATTTTATATCGTTTTACAGGTGATGTGACTCCTGAAACATTCCATGACAATATCTTAAGACCAGTTCGACTAATCTTTCCTGCGTTTCATTGAAACTATTGTGAACAACATCAAAATATTCCTCCGGGAGCCCAGCCTCCCCCAGGGGATATGTGGTTCAAACTGTGGGAAATTTTTCATTATCCCAGACACTCCATTTGTGAGAACAAACATTATTAAGAACTTCTTCGCTATTTTATAACATGGCTCCACTCCTATCTCTCCCCTCCCATCCTTGCCCACCCCCCTCCCTCCCTCCCTCCCTGTGTCTAACCCCCTTGGCCCCCCCCCTTTGCTCCCAGATTGGCCCCAAGATGGAAAACCCCATCTAGGCAGAGTCACAGCGTGCCGGTTCCCCACTCACCCCCAGGTCCAACAATGTAATAATAATACATATAAACTATGACCTCTGTGTAAAAAGTCTTTACAGTGCTGTTTGTCCCATCAAGACATTTCAATCAATTGCAGAATGTGCTCACCACCATGTGCTCAAAACTGGTTCAAGCCGGTGCTTCCTGGCTTTTCAGCTCTTGGTTAATGTGTTGCCGTGCTAAGTGTTCTGATGTAAATGATATCCACTTCCCGTTTTCCATAATTTTTAGAGTGGCAGGGTAAAGCAGCATAAACCTGGTGTTTTGTTCAATCAAAGTTGTACACACCGGGTGAAATTTCCTTCTCCTTTCTTGTATGCTGGCTGAGTAATCTTGAAATATGCGGATCTGGGCACCTGCGTAGTTAAGCGAATCTCTTTTCTGACGGAATCCCTGTAGGATTTCTTCTTTGTGGATATAGTTGTGAATTTTTATAATTACCACTCTAGGTTTAGCTCCATTTAGGCGTGGTTTCCCCAGCCTATGTGCTCTTTCAATGCATAGTGGACCTCTGCTGTCCGAGATAGCAAATTCTTTAGACATCCAACTTTCAAGCAGCGTGCCCAGGTTTTTATCAGGGATTGTTTCGGGCAGACCCACCAGCCTGAGATTACATCGTCTGGCTCTGTTTTCTAGTTCATCCAGCTTCTCCTCTTGGGCGGCCAGGCGTTTTTTTAGGTTGGAAAGTTCTGGTTCATGTTGCTGCCAAGTTTCTTCGATTTCAGAGACTCTCCTTTCCACCTCCGCGGTTCTGCTATTGATTTCTCCCAATCGGCTGTCCAGTTTTTCCAGCTTCCCCTCTAGTGTGAGGAATCGAGGCTCTAACGCTGTGCCCACCGCCGCTACTAGTTGTGAGAGCTGTCTGGCGGTAAATTCAGCCTCGCCTCGCGGCGACGCGGCCGCCATCTTGGATTCGCCGCTCATTACCAAGGTCTTTTCTTTTTCGTTTTTGGAGCTCTTCCGCGTGCTTCCAATCGGCATGGGTACGAGAAATGGGTCCATGCACCTTCCACCACACTTTAACGGGACGAAGTTAGTATATTTTGAGGTCAGTCAGTTTGTAGGACGCCGGGGGCGAGCGGGGTCCGCGGAGCAGCACCAAAACGTTGCTATCGCTCCAACTGCATCACGTGACTCCTCATGTGTTAGTTCACTTTTAAAGGTAATAGAAATAAAACAAAATAAAACATTGTTATGTCCAATAAAAAAGGTATCATCTTATTTTCTTTTCCATGTTTTATTTTGTTTTGTTTCTATTGATTACCTAGGGAAACTTATAGAGCAAAGAGTCTGTGTTCAACTTTATGATTGATTAGAAGAGAGAAACTGGCTAGATCCATGTCAATCTGGATTCATACCTGGTTATGGAACAGAAACGGTCCTCACATCCCTGCTAGATGATCTTCACACAAACTGAGACAAGGGATTCGCTTCGATGTTATTACTGCTACATTTCTCAGCAGCTTTTGACACTGTGGATCATGATATCATGCTAGCACGACTGACAGAAACGGGTATCAATGGAACAGTACTTGCTTGGTTCAGATCCTACCTATCATACAGGCAATAATCCATAATGTTTGGCAGCAATTCATCACCACCATGGACACTGACCTGCAGGGTACCACAAGGATCGATACTATCACCTATTCTGTTCAATATCTACCTCAAGCCACTAGCTGAGCTGATTCAGTCAATGGACACTCAGTTCTACATCTATGTGGATGATGTGCAGCGACTCATACCCATTGAACCTGACTTACCTACAGCCTTGAATAAACTGATTACCTGTCTAACATCAATTCAAGAATGGGCTAAACACAACAAACTTTGCTTGAACCCAAGTAAAACCGAGCTTTCCATGAAGAAATAGGTTATTCCTGAGTCTGTCCTCTTTCACCTTGATCCTGTGCTCCATCATTCAATTTACTTTCAACTGAAAGAGATCTGACTCCTGTGAATTTATGTCATAGAAGTATTTGTCCCTGCCATATCTCCCATCCCCTGCCTTTATTTGAAACTGCACATACTGAGATCATTAAAATTGTTTCCATCTGCCTTATGAGGAAGACTACTAAACATTTTAGTATCCGCCCTCTGGGCTATCTCCATCTTTTTACATCTTTTTAAAGGTGTGGTCTTCAAAATTGTACAAAGTACTCAAAATGAAGTCTCACTAGAAACTTATACAGAGGCATTATCACCTCCTTTTTCCTGCTGGCCTTTCCTCTCCCTATGCATCCAAGCATTCTTTGGCTTTTGCTGTTGCTTTTCTACCTGTTTGGCCACCTTTACATATTATCATACTAAAGTCCTGCTCCTCTTTCATGCATAGGGGTGGGCAACTACAACAGTCCTTGAGGGCCATAACCCAGTTGGGTTTATAAGATTTCCACAATGAATATACATGAGATCTATTTGCATACAGTTAGATTCAATACTTATTCTGATTCCTCAAATCCAAGCAACCTCCAAGATCTGCTTCTACTATTTGTGACAGCTACGCTGCCTCTCTCCTTACATCGAAGAGGTAAATATTATCCCAGTTGTGCATGCCATGATAACATCAAGACTAGATTACTGCAATGCACTATACAATGGTCTGACTACAAAGGGCCTGTACCAGCTCGTTGATTCAGAATGCAGCAGCAAGACTCAAAGACGTGACCATATCACACCATTCTTGCAAAAACGTAATTGGGTACTAGTACCGGGTGGTAATGACCTACTAACGTCAAATGCCACTTGATGCGCATAGCTGAAACGTGCCAGAAAATAAAAAATATTTTGTGGACGCATGCAAAAAATGAAATTACCGCAAGGGTCATGCGGTAGCCGGTGGTAACTCAAAATTAGCATGCATTGGGCGCGCGTAGGCGCTTACACAGCTTAGTAATTCCCACTTTAACTCCTTCACTTCAGTACAAATATGTGAGCCCTCCTAGAACACAGAAATATCTCCTGTTCCTAAATATATAAGTGACGTGCAAGCCCAAGGGCTATTATAGTGGTGGACCTTTAGGTATAGTAGGTGTTCTTTGTTCCTGGAGGGTTCAAAATACAATATGGAGGGGTTTAGGTTTGAGTTGTACCTGGGTCCCATTATGTGGAGTCCACTAACTAACTATTAGGCTGCCCCTCTGTACTGCAGGGATATCTGTGTGGCCAGTTTACTAGGCATGGTAACAGAGAGACATCCCTATGGCTTGTTTTTTTTTTTACATTTTTCCCTGGGACATTTTATTTTCGAAACTAGTACTTACAGATGGACATTTTTAGCATCAAAATGTCTAGCTCAAAGTGATAATCGAACCAGAAATTTAGACTTTTTTCAGGTGAGCTAGACGTTTTGAGCCATTTCAGCAAACGTCTAGGGCTTTGTGATTGACTAGTTCTAGTCAGCTGATTTTTGAGTGTTTGTATAAGAGGGATAGGAAAAATGTGACAGCCATCTTTAAACTGAAGAGACAACATGTTTGAGAGATGGTGACTGCATATTGAAGTATTAAATATTTTCTTGAATGCTTTTTTGTGAGAATAATGTTATGTAGCAGGTACAACAATAGTGACCTTTTATTGTTTCCTGTTCCTATTTTGTACGGGATCAGCCTTGAGAAGGCTTAGGGAAAACATGTCAGCAAAGTAGTCCCCACACCAATGCTGGAAATTGGCTCTAGAAGCTGCTACAATTGCTACTGCTTAGGATTAAGCTAAGTACTTTCCTGATGTTTATAGTTATGCATTAAGGGCCTGATTCTTGTAAACAATGCCTTTTTAAAAATTTTTGCCAAAAATGGACGTGCGGCAAAATGAAAATTGCTGCGCATCCATTTTGGGTCTGAGGCCTTAACTGCCAGTCATTGACCTAGTGGTAAAGTCTCATGTGGTAACCGGGCGATAATGACCTACGCACGTCAAATGCCACTTGTTGCACATAGCTGACACGCGCCAGAAAATAAAAAATATTTTGTGGACGCATATAAAAAATGAAATTACCGCAAGGGCCATGTGGTAGCCGGTGGTAACTCAAAATTAGCATGCATTGGGCGCATATAGGCGCTTATACGGCTTAGTAAAAGGGTTCCTTGTTTTTAGGCTGCTTTTACCCTTTCCCAATTTGCATAAACCAGCCATTCTCAACCAAGACCACGTGCATATGAGAAAGGCAATTCTTTTATTATCAAGAGAAACTTACAATTATACAATTACAAATGCTAGTTTCTCATGGGGAGAGCAGGGGACACAAACATGTGGTCTGCCTCTGTCTCTCCAACGTAATGCTCTGGTACAGTTGTTTTTATACCTTTTGTGTTAAGCATTACTTCAGCACCTATCTTCCTCAGAGATCATTCTGTTCTCTGTTCTCATTATCGATCTTCCTTCAAGTTGCTAAATCCACATTCTCTTATTTATAGTAGTTTCTTTTCCCAAGGCCTGCTTGGCTGTAAGGGTAACAGATCATAAATTCCTGAATGTACACAGGCTCATGTTCTTTAATACATTACAGGCTTCTCAATCTCTGATAGATTCCAGAGTCGCACCAACTTGTTAGCCTCTGCCCTTTTTGACCTGTGCTGGGGTGCTGACCTGTGCTCTGTAGGGTATACTAGAGGTACTTATATGGCTCAGAACACAGCTAAACAGTTATACTGCTAAACAATTATCCTGGACTCATGTCTAGGGAGATATACCTCTAATGCCTACTGAAAAGTTAGCTGTTAGAGAAAGGACCAAAGGCATAGCTGGAATATATATTATTTATTAGGTAAAGAAAAATATATATAAATAGTTCTGAAGCAAAGTGCCAAGCAAAATACAAAAATAACTTGCTATAAAAATGGACTATCACCAAAATATATAATATAGTCTGATTATCCTAAGACTAACTACAGAAGTGATTACTAGTCACAGCTGATATCCTAATGATTCTTATAAGAACTTATCACACGTCTTATGCAAAATACAGTGATCAGCTGAATACACAGACCAAAAGTCCTGACGAAAACCTATCTGTCTCTCAGACAACTAAGGACTAATTATTCCCAACCATAGGAAGTATATATCCTGTATCTCACCTTGCCGTCTGGCACAGACTCCCTACTACTACTACTACTACTACTTAGCATTTCTATAGCGCTACTAGGGTTACGCAGCGCTGTACAAGTTAAAACATGGGGAAGGACAGTCCCTGCTCAAGAGAGCTTACAATCTAAAGGTAACAAACTATGTAGTCAGTGTAGTCAGTGTATCATGAATGGAAAAGGTGGTTAGGCGCCAAAAGCAAGGGAGAAGAGATGGGTTTTAAGTAAGGACTTAAAGATGGGCAGGGAGGGCGCATGGCGTATGGGCTCGGGGAGTCTGTTCCAGGCATAAGGTGATGTGAGGCAGAAGGGACGGAGTCTGGAGTTAGCGGTGGTGGAGAAGGGTACAGATAGGAGTGATTTGTCCTGAGAGCGGAGGTTACGGGTGGGGGCATGGGGGGAGAGGAGGGTAGAGAGGTAATGGGGGGCTGCAGATTGAGTGCATTTGAAGGTCATTAGGAGAAGCTTGAACTGAATACGGTAGCGAATCGGGAGCCAGTGAAGCGACTTGAGGAGAGGGGTGATATGAGAGTATCGGTTCACGCGGTAGATAAGACGTGCAGCGGAATTTTGGACAGATTGAAGGGGGGATAGGTGGCTAAGCGGGAGACTAGCAAGGAGAAGGTTGCAATAGTCAAGACGAGAGGTAACGAGTGAGTGGACGAGGGTTCGGGTGGTCTGTTCAGAGAGGAATGGGCGGATTTTGCTAATATTATAGAGGAAGAAGCGACAATGGTAGAGAAGCGGATTTTTCCCTCAGAGTCTCTAGCTGAAGTCGCAGCGAGTCTCCCAGTCAAGGAATAAGGTCCGAGAGTTGAATTCTGAATACAAATGGTACAGTCTTAGATAAGGCCTGATGTTATAGCTGAGCAGGCCCTGTCAGTTGGCTTCAAGGCACGCAGTTCACTGGTGTTAGGAAAATCAGTCTCTGGCTCTTCAGAGCATTCTGTTCACCTGCAAATCTTCTGGTGCTTCTTCCTCTGCTGTTTCTTTCTAACTCCCCTCTCTGACCCCAACTAATCTTTCTTTAGTCCAAACCTTAGGTATCCAAGGGTCAGATGATACCTGTGGACCAATCACACACAATGACATAATGTCCAGCCAGATTTATAGTCATGAAGAAGCCTTTGTTATAGCCATGAAGCGGTTATCAAGGGCAGGCAACTCCCTTTCTGATTCCATTCTTTGTGAGCCCTGGGTGTTTTTCTCCTCCAAGCTTCCCAGGGAGAAAACGGGGGCCAGCTTGCAACAAAGAATATGTCCTTGGATGAATTAATGTTCAGCAGTAAGTTTCCTTTGCAAGAAAGCTGGATTCTGATAGTTACAGATGAATTCAGGTCACAAGGCTTCAGAATCCATATTGTTAGAAGAATGGTTCAGGCTTGTTTAGGCCCAGACCAGCAAAGGTGAGATCTCAGGTAAATACCCCTACAGCTCATATTTCTACAGGTAAATACCCCTACAGCTCATATTTCTACACATCTCCCCTCTTGAAGGCCTTGAAAAAGGACTTCACTTATTTGGAACCCTTGCATTGGGCACCTTCAAGGTTCTGTTAGTGCCCCGGCCACAGGCTTTCTTAGGTTGTAGGCTGAAAACAAACAAAAAAGGCAACAGTCTCCTTACTATGATAGAATAATAGTAAAAAAGGTAGACTAATAGAAAACATAAACATATGAAATAATATATTGGTGTGAATCAAAAAACAAACCCGACGTGGCCACGTTTTGCCCTCAGGCTGCGTCAGGGGTCAAAACTAAGAAATAAAAACATAGATATCAAATCATCAAACATAATTCATATATATCAACTTTCATTATAAAACATTCATATGTGTCATTATATTTTCAAAATAATTTCAAATAAATAACAAACAATATCAATATAGATATACAGGCAACCATGAATATCAAACAATTATGACAAACTCATATGTGTCAATCATGATAAACATTTATGTATGTCATAAAATATTGCAAAAAGAGCTTAAAAATACATGACATTAATAAATAAAAAACAATATAAATAAACTGATATCAAAATATATGATAAAGTTAAAAAACTTGAAATTCATCATATTATAACATATAACATCAATCACATGTAAAAATTCATCAAAACATGCATAATCAAAACATAATTGTCAAAAAAACATATGGCGAAAGGAGGTGAATGATCAAAATATATGTACATACCTAAAAAACAAGGGGTGATGGAATTCACCTTCTTAAATACTTTTATTTAAAAACTTATAATAAAAATAATAGAACAAATTCCTTAGAGCTCATTTCACATATATAGCTCATCCAAAACACAAAACTATTCTCTATCATTCTGCTATGATCCGATATAGTTTCTTTATCAACTTTCAAAATATGCAGTCAGTTATCCTTTGTTCTCAATAACCCTTATACATATATATAACTACTCCAGAAACAGAAGACTAAATCCTCATTTCCATCTAACCCCATATCACAATCGACAACCACTCATAGTAGTAACATAGTAACATAGTAGATGACGGCAGAAAAAGACCTGCATGGTCCATCCAGTCTGCCCAACAAGATAAATTCATATGTGCTACTTTTTGTGTATACCTTACCTTGATTTGTACCTGTCCTTTTCAGGGCACAGACTGTATAAGTTTGCCCAGCACTATCCCCGCCTCCCAACCACCAGCCCCGCCTCCCACCACCGGCTCTGGCACAGACCGTATAAGTCTGCCCAGCACCATCCCCGCCTCCCGCCACCGTCTCTGCCACCCAATCTCGGCTAAGCTCCTTAGGATCCATTTCTTCTGAACAGGATTCCTTTATGTTTATCCCAATCATGTTTGAATTCCGTTACGTTTTCATTTCCACCACCTCCCGCGGGAGGGCATTCCAAGCATCCACTACTCTCTCCGTGAAAAAAAATTCACTCATTCAAAGCCAGAATGACTACTTCTCAATTTCTCTTAAAACAAGTTCTAACATCCTTCTCTTTAAACACCGTTAGTGTGGCTGCAATCCACAGCCATTCATTCAAAAGCATAACACGTCTAATCCTTTATTTTTATTTTTCTTAAATTTCTTACAGTGCTTATCTCTTTGTTCCTCGTTTCAAAGCGAGTATGTTTACAAACAGCATGTATCACTCTTGACCCAAAGTTTAAACTACTTGCTGTTTATAAACATACTCGCTTTGACACGAGGATTAGATGTGTTGTGCTACGCATGCTAACTGAAGCTTTAAAAGCTAAGTACTATACCATCTAGATATAAAGTCGAATGACTTCTAATGAAAGTGATAAAAAGTCTTTAAAAATATCATAAACAAAAAAAGGGATCAATGAGGATTGTGCTGCCTCCTCTTAAACATGCTTGGCTCAATTAGCCATTATAGAAATAGTCACGCGGGTCTGATGGTCCTAAAAAAATTATCTGGTTAAACTAGACCGTATTAAGATATTATTGTTGTGAGATTGAAGTTGAGTATAATAAGACTTTAGACTTTTCACTCCCTTCACTAATATAAATTTATATATGCCTAATAAATACATTAAATTAAGAATTGGCACTGATGTTTAACAAAATCCATAGAGGCAAGGTCATTATCTATATAGGTAGTAGGACTGAATCAACTGGAGTGGAGGGGCATAATCGAACGGAAATGCCTATCTCCATGGGCATTTATCTCCGAGAACAGATCCGTGAAGGGGTGGGCCGAACCGTATTTTCGAAAAAATGGACGTTTTTGAGTTGGGCGTTTGTTTTTTTTTTAGCGATAATGGAAACTAAAAACGCCCAGCTCAAAAACATCCTAATCCGAGCCATTTGGTCGTAGGAGGGGCCATGATTTGTAGTACACTCGCCCCTCTGATATGCCAGGACACCAACTGGGCACCCTAGGTCAGTGCGGTGGAATTCAGAAAAAGCTCCCACATGCATAGCTCCCTTACCACGGTTGCTGAGCTCCCAACCTCCCTCCCCCAAAACCCACTACCCACAAATGTACAACACTACCATAGCTCTTAGGGGTGAAGGGGGCACCTACATCTGGGTACAGTGGGTTTTGGAGGCCTCCCATTTACCAGCACAAGTGTTACAGGTAGGGGGGATGGGCCTGGGGCCACCTGCCTGAAGTGCACTGCGGTACCCACTAAAAGTGCTCCAGGGACCTGCATACACGCAGGCCTCTAGGAATTGTTACTGCTGTATAACATTGGCACACCAGTTTACACCTGAAGACTAATCTCTCCGAAAACGTCCTTTATTGGAATAAGCACGTTTACTCACAGTTAACTGCAGATCAGAGGTTGTGCCCCACCACTGGCAATGAGTCTCCCTGGTAGTGAGATTAGCAGGTCAGAGCTGGCAAAATGCTGTACAATGCCCTCTTTCAGCCACATTCAAGGTAAGAACTAAATTCTCTAACGTGGCTAACACATGGAAGGGATCTAAAACTGGCTAACAAAAATGGCCACTACCACATGGACTACAACAGGAAACACAACAGGGCACACTCTGACCCAGTAGGCAGGGGGAAAAGCACCATGGGAGAAGAGCCTACCAGCTACCAACATCGTGAGACTGTAACACAAGCTAATGAAATCACGGAGCCCAATACCCTACACCCACCACAATGCAATGCTGATGTGACCCTGTAGTGCACCCGAGAGCCACATCTGACCCAGGGAAAGGCTGTGAGAGGATCGAATATATTCTGCTGTCATGGAGGTGGGTACGGCATTTGAAGGTGGCATACAGGCTGGAAAAAAAGTTTGTACAGTGGGTGTTTTTTGGTGGGAGGGGGTTAGTGACCACTGGGGGAGTCCGGGGAGGTCATCCTCGATTCCCTCCAGTGGTCATCTGGTCAGTTGGGGCACTTTTTTGGGACTTGTTCGTGAAAAAAAAGGGTCCAAAAAAGTGACGTAAAAACGCCTTATTTTTCGATTATCAGCTAAAGACGCCCATCTCTCCTCGGCTGCTAACCACGCCCCAGTCCCGCCTCCAACACGCCTCTGACACGCCCCGTCAACTTTATTCGTTTCCGCCACGGAGTGCAGTTGGACACGCCCAAAATCGGCTTTCGATTATACCGATTTGGGCGCCTTTGCCAGAAAAACGCCCATCTCCCGATTTGGGTCGCAATATAGGTGTCACGTCCGTGGCCGTGACAACCCTCAGACTTACCCTGTTTCTGGGAGTCAGTGTCTGTGCTGGTTTCTGCTTGTCTCTGTGTCTGTGTCTGTCTTAGGTTCTCTCTGGCTCTGTGTGCTGATTGCCCTACTGAACCTCACCTGTGTGGGCTATGCCTCTTCCAAGATGGCTGCCGCCTCCTCCTCTTTGCCAGTATCCAAGATGGCTCCCGCTGTTCCTTCCTATGGGCTGACTGCTCTGTGTGTCAAGCCTCTGTTTGGTTGCAAGGTGATTGCTGCAGCTGTGGCTCTGGTATTGAAGGGCTTTATTAATCACTTGGAGACTACAGTCCTGGCCTTTGCATCTAATCTAAAGGTCCTGGTGTATAGAGTGCTCTGTACACGGTTTCAGTGTTTGCTCTGTGTGAGTTTCTATGTTTGACTAGCTAGCTTAGGCACCGTCTGGCTTATTAGCCTGTGCATAGCTCTGCTAGTTCTCTGTGTTTGTTCCTAGTGTAGACTAGCCAGCTTAGGCACCGTCTGGCTTGTAGCCTGTGCATAGCTCTGCTAGTTCTCTGTGTTTGTTCCTAGTGAGACTAGCCAGCTTAGGCACCGTCTGGCTTGTAGCCTGTGCATAGCTCTGCTAGTTCTCTGTGTTTGTCCCTAGTGTAGACTAGCCAGTTTAGGCACCGTCTGGCTTGTAGCCTGTACATAGCTCTGCTAGTTCTCTGTGTTGTTCCTAGTGTAGACTAGCCAGCTTAGGCACCGTCTGGCTTGTGAGCCTGTGCATAGCTCTGCTAGTTCTCTGTGTTTGTTCCTAGTGTAGACTAGCCAGCTTAGGCACCGTCTGGCTTGTGAGCCTGTGCATAGCTCTGCTAGTTCTCTGTGTTTGTTCCTAGTGTAGACTAGCCAGCTTAGGCACCGTCTGGCTTGTGAGCCTGTGCATAGCTCTGCTAGTTCTCTGTGTTTGTTCCTAGTGTAGACTAGCCAGCTTAGGCACCGTCTGGCTTGTGAGCCTGTGCATAGCTCTGCTAGTTCTCTGTGCTTGTTCCTAGTGTAGACTAGCCAGCTTAGGCACCGTCTGGCTTGTGAGCCTGTGCATAGCTCTGCTAGTTCTCTGTGTTTGTTCCTAGTGTAGACTAGCCAGCTTAGGCACCGTCTGGCTTGTTAGCCTGTGCTTAGCTTTGCTAGTTCCCTGTGTTTGTTCCTAGTACTTGAGTAGCCAGCTTAGGCACCGTGTGGCTTGTAGCCTGTGTATAGCTTTGCTAGTGTTCTGTGTATGTTTCCAGTGCATGACTTGTTAGCTTGGGCACAGCTTTGTGGTTAGCTGATGTATAGCTTTACTAAGTCTCCTGGGTTTGCTCTGTGTATGTTTCTTGTGTATGACTGGTTTGCCTGGGTATAGCGTTCCTATTAGCCTGGGTACAGTTTACTAGCCATTGTGTTGAAACCTGCCGACTGCCAGAACCCGGACAGTCCCTGCCTGTCTGCCTTGTCTTCGCCTAGGTGCCAGGGGGCACTCCTGGATCTTCATTCCTGCTGTTCCTGCTTGCAAGTTCCAGTTCCGGGTTTTCCTGTAAGTCCTACTGGCTGCCAGAACCTGAGGGCTCAACCCTCGGGGAAAGGCGGTCAAGTGTAGGTGAAGCCTAGGTCCGGGGTGTTCCAGTCCAGCGGGTTTCACTCCTGTATGTTCCAGTCCAGTGGGGCCACTCCAGTGTGTCCAGTCCAGCGGGCCCTACTCCAGTGCGCACCCGTCCGGTGCGTTCCAGTTCCGAGTGTTCCGGTGTAGAGCTCCAGTCCGGGGTTCCGGTCCAGTCTTGTTTCATCTCTACCTGGAAGGTGATCTTGCCTGCCACTGCCGCTCCACGGTAGTGGCCTATGGACTCACAAACCCCGTGCTCCCGGGGAAGAAGCCTGAAAGTATGCCAAGGTCCTCGAGAGCGCGGCAAGCGCGAGAGACGCGACAATAGGCGTTTTTCTTTTTCGATTATAAGCAGGTTTATGTGTTTACCTTAGGCCAGTGGAATAAATCTGAAACACGGATTTATTTTAATTATTACAAAGCCTTGTGGTTAAAGAAGTGAATAGGGATCAGATGTGCTTTGCTATTCAAGGTGCTGGATTACCAAGGAAGGGACACAATAGACCATTCTGGAGAAATACTTTGTATCATTCTCACTCTAACTGGAATCTCACATGTATCCAAGGCAGTATAGTCACAATAACTGTGCAGAGTGGATGGCCTCTTTCATCTTTTTCTGTATCATCAATTGTATTACAATGTTGTGTTTAGTGTGGTCCACATATACATTCCAATCAAATTAATATTTGTCTTTAAGTTAATGAAGACAGAGGATCCATAAGGTTATATTTAAAAGAAACAACCTATATTTCAAGATAAATGAAGCTGTGAGGAGCAGTTATCCCTTAAGGCTGAACCTCTGAGCAGCAGAGCCCAACAGAGACCACATGATGTCCTCACAGGCATTGGAGCTCAGCTAGAAATAGAGTGGTCACCTCACCATAAGCATTTCAATGTTACTGTCTTTCTTCATCCTTTTTCTGTGTAAATGCACAGATTTACTTCACTGCAGTTCAATATTTAATGTTTTCTGATCATTATTCAAATACTCAATTAGACAGCACCATTAGGAACCAGACATCATCCCGTGCAATGCCCATCTATAACATTTGTCGTGCGAAGAGTAGAAGCTGTTTCTCAGCGTTAAAGATGGAAACTCATCTGGTTCTGATTGTGTTGATATTCTATAACATCCTGTGTAAGACGGCAGAGTGTCAGTGCACACTTGGAAACTACCTATCAATACCGCTACAACCAGGTTACCATAGGGATGGAGACATCATGATTGCGGGACTTGTAACTGTAGAAACCTTTTACCCATTTCATCATCCTTCCTTCACAACTGTTCCCTTGTTTGATGGACAAACCTTGTAAGTAGCATCATGGCTTAGTTCCTATATGACACAGGCTTGAGGGTTTTATTCTGGTTGGTCGCAGCATGAATTGCAAAAGTAACCTGATACATTTTACTAATTCTCTCACATTAAGTATGAGAATTTTCCCTTTTAAAGGTGCCCTGGGGGAAAAGGACCTGCTAAGATTTTCATCTCTATCTGTGAATATTTTTTCCCTTAAAAATCATTGTGATAATATACAACTAGATGTGTTGTCTCTCTCATGCCCTCATATCTTTTTTGGCAGATAGATATATACTTTTATTATGTCCACTTCTTCCAATGAACAGAGTGAAACAGTTTTCAGACAGCTTTGGATCCTAGGTAAAGGCATCCTGAAAAGTGACCTCCCACATTTTCAAAAAGCACCTTCAGCCCCTCTGTTTGTGCCTTACTCTTCAGACCATGCATTGTTTTGTTCACTTTTTAATTTTCCTTTAGTGCAGAAACGTTATTTCAACTGAGGTAGCCACCCACACAAGGTGAATATCTGATCCCAAGCAACCTAGTACCCGCAGCATCCCTGGCATTTCAATCCCACCGCATCACCACAGCATTTTGAGATGCCATCTTCATCTACTGTTATCTGGAAAAACGGTGACACCTGACAGGAAAGGAAACAAATACGCCTGATGCAGTAATCCATACTGTGCAATGTTTCTATCATTGTTCGTTTTCTAATGCAGCAGTAGTTTGCTTGTCATTAGTTTACTGCATCAAGAGTAAAGTTCTGTACATGCATTAGAGTATTTTTTGTTAAAGCTCAGTGCAATGTTTTAATGCACAGATGATTACATCTGTTGCTTGACAACACATAACCAGTGAAGTGTTTCTGTGAATGTCCAGTGAAACCTAAAACCACACAATCTGAGCAGTAAGATTTAAGAAAGTAATTTGTGTGAACAGAGTTTTCAGGCACTGAGGTAGTAAGCTGAAGGGTTTCCTTTGAGTTGTCTGCCATTTTGTACACAAGTCAACTACAACTACCCTTAAAAATGAATTGGATAACAAACTTTTGCATGAAACTTTAAAATTGTCAAATTCATTGAGGTTTAATGGTCTTCTCCCACTTCCTCCCCTTCCTCTCTTTTCTTTTCCTTGCACACTGTGCCACATCTTCACCTGTGGCAGATATGAACTTCCACTAACATGTCCAGCTGTTCCATTATGGGTCTGGACTCATTTTTGTTGCTGGGGATTTGGAATTTCCACCTCAACTTCCAACCATACCATCTCCCCTGATACCAGTTCCTCATCCAACCTCCTTTGGCTCCTGAATAATCTTGGGTGGGGAGTTCACATTGTTGATTCAGATGCATATAGATGGGCAGAGAAACAGCAGTGCTATAGTCCAGTGATTATGGGTTTGTGCATGTGGTAGGATATGCATTTACTTGCTGTGGCCTGAGAGCATGGCTGAAGAATTTTTTAAAAATGGGACAAGGAAAAAAGAGTGTGACAAGCAATGTTTCTAACTGTAATCCTAAGCCTATTTCACTCTTGATTACTAATAATATAAGTATTTCTGTATATTATAGTTTGATGCTAATTTCATATTAAATGACATTTATTGTCCTTAAAGTCCTGTAGCATTGAACTATTATAACTTCCTGGCCTTTGTGTCTGCGGTGGAGGAGATTAACAACAGCTCGGAGCTCTTACCCAACCTCACACTGGGATTCCACATTTATAACCCTTATAACAATTTATTACTAATGTATAGAGCTGCCATGAATATATTTTCAGGAATGGACACCGGGATCCTAAATTACAACTGTAAAACATCTGGACCACTGGCTGCTGTTATTGAAGGTCTTCCAGCTGAGCATTCAAGCCAGTTTTCCATCCTCTCCAGGATATACCACTATCCACAGGTCAGGGAGCATCTTTGATTTCACTGAATTCCCTCTTCTATAAACCTTCCTTAAAGAACATTAACCTTTAGCAATATGAAACCAAATTATTAACCTCTCACCCTTAACTGTGACAAACTGTAGAATTTAAATGATGATTCAGAGACAAAAGTTAGTTAAAAGTAAATGATGGGTGTTGTCAGAGCAATTGGCTGAGAAATCCTATTTCCCCCTTACAACTTTAGCCTCTGTTGCCTCTGGTTCAATCTTTAAGGCCAATGTGATTAATATGTATGGCATATTATTTTAACTCATGAGTGTAAAATTATTAAGTGCAAGTAAAGATTTATTATATAATAACCAAACTAGTGGGGTTTCATTATAACCAATAAGTTTTTCTGAACAAAACAAACCAAATTATCAGGTAGCCTGACTTCTACTTCCTGGAAACAAGGTGAATTGCTCTCACTCAGCGGAACTCAACCGTTGTGTCAGGGGCCGGTACCCAAAGCAGCATTTTTTTGTTCCCCTTCCTTCCTGCCATGGATCAAGAACCTCACCTTATTCTGACCTCAGCTCCTTCTTCCTCCCCTATGACTCCAGCTCCCCTCCTTTGCCAGCCCCCTCCTCTGCTGGTCAATACTTATCTCTTCACCTTGGCAGACCCAGAGCCTTTCCTCTGCAGTTGTGCCTGGTCAGGCATAGATTGAGGATGGATAGAGATATCCCTGCTTTAATGAAGTATGTCTCCTGCTGCACTATTTATAAAATACAGGTTCACATCTCAGCAGCCCTGTTTTCTGGATCACAGCACAAGTTATCCAACCTATTGTATGTAAAGCAACCATCCACCCTCAAGTTGTTCAGCAATCTTGATCTACAGAAGCTGAAGGACAGAATAACAGTAGGTTGAGGGTCTGAAGGAAGCTCCAGGGTCCCAAGTCCCTTTTACTCTTCCATCTCTCCAGAGAAGCTAAAATACATAGTAAACATAGTAGATGATGGCAGAAAAAGACCTGCATGGTCCATCCAGTCTGCCCAACAAGATAAACTCATATGTGCTACTTTTTGTGTATACCTTACCTTGATTTGTACCTGTCCTTTTCAGGGCACAGACCGTGTAAGTCTGCCCAGCACTATCCCCGCCTCCCAACCACCAGCCCCGCCTCCCACCACCGGCTCTGGCACAGACCGTATAAGTCTGCCCAGCACTATCCCCGCCTCCCGCCACCGACTGTGCCACCCAATTTCGGCTAAGCTCCTTAGGATCTATTCCCTCTGAACAGGATTCCTTTATGTTTATCCCATGCGTGCTTGAAAATAATAAAACTAGTGGATATGAATTTCGGTTATGGGTTGGTAGACTTAGGAATGATATCCGAAAACTCTTTTCACAGAGAGGTTGGTTGATGCCTGGAATGCCCTTCTGAGAGAGGTGGTGGAGAAAAAAAATGGTGATGGATTCAAAAGGTGTGGGATGAACACAGAGAATCTCTAATTAGAAAATTAGTGGTATAAAAATATAATTTAAATGGTTGTATGTATGTTTGCATGTCATGTGCCACTTAAAAGGTGACTCTGGCTGTGGAAAGCAAAGGGGGTCTTTTACTAAAGTTTTGCTCTAGTTATCTGCAGCAGGGACCGTTTTAATTCCTATGGGCTGTGCTGCAGATAACTCGAGCTAAGCTTTAGTAAAAGACCCCCTAAGGCTGGTAGTGGGTAAACTTATATGGTCTGGGTCCCGTATATGGCAAACTGGTTTAGGATGGGCTGGAGGAAGCTTTGATGGAAATTCCAGTAATTTGGAATGTGAGGACAGGTCCAGACAGACTTTTACAGTCTGTGTCCCACAAATGACAAGACAGATTTGGATAGGCTGGAGTGGGCTTTGACTGCAATTTCAGTAGTTGGAACATAAGGACAGGGTTGTGCGGACTTCTACAGCCAGAAATGCCAAAGAAAGACAAGGATCAAGTATTTTATATCACAGTCACTGTTGGTATAATCAGGAGTTGATAATGAGTGTGGATGTTGGGCATAGTGGATGGAAAGTTCAGGTCTTTATCTGCTATCATTTGTATATTTGTTGGCTTTATCATGTCACCTTTTTTCTCCTCCACTCTTTACAGGATAATTATGCTCTAAGTATTTGATATGTGAATGAAATGTGATCTTTTAATGACAAAGGTGCTGATAAATTCAATCTTTTATTTTCAGCAGATCAATTACATCTCAGGGAATCTTGTTATGAGCGAGACAGTTAAGTTTTCTAATTTGTACTGGACTGTCCCCAATGAGCTGCACCTCTGTGCTGGGATAGTCAAACTGTTGAAGCATTTTGGCTGGACCTGGGTTGGTATCATTGCATCTAGTGATGAAAACAGCATGAGGGCTGTGCAGATCCTGAGTAAAAGGATTGAGCAGAGTGGAGGTTGCACTGAATTCATAGAAACCTTCAGTCAGTCCAGATCTCTACTGATTCAAAATATGGATAATATTTCTGAGATCATCCATGCTTCTTCAACTAAAGTGATTATTTTGTACTGTAATAAAGACTACACAGGGCTTGTAAGACAAACATCTATTTGGGAAGCACCTGGAAAAGTCTGGATTATCACAGCTGAATGGGAATTTTTCTGGCCCTCATACTATGTTGATAGGGATATCAGCTTAGCTTTCACCGTGGTAAAAAAAATTATTCCAAATTTTCACAAATTTGTCCGTGAGGTGAATCCTGCCATGTTTCCAAATAATTCATTCATGGAGCTGTGGTGGAAGGACCTATGTAACAAGCAGTGCCCCAAGAGCATCCAAAGATCCTGCAGCAGTGAGGAAACATCTTTTTACATCTTACACTGTGACAGTATAAACTCTGGGAATAGTTATAATATATACAATGCTGTGTATGCCGTGGCACATGCACTGCATGGTATGATCACTTTTGGTTCTGGAAATACCACCATGTGGAGTGGAAAAAGTGAGAGTTTTTTAGACTTTCTGCCATGGAAGGTAATATCCTATGTTACAGGAAATGTTATTTTCAGAAAGAAGTGATGGTATCTGATTGCACAGTGAGAAAGGGAAGCAGGATGCAGTGAAGTCTGTACACTCACACAGATACTTCATGTCAAGCATCACAGACATGCAGCTAATTGGAAAGATAAAAGCACATATAAAGTCTACATGGGCAATATTTATCCTGCGTCAGTCAGGGATTTTTAAAATGCTGATTGTCATGTGTTGAATTAGATTTGAATATTCAGTGTTCTGTCTAATCCAAGGGCCTGGATATAATTTGTGGTCAGCTTTATACATGGGGCATCTTGCCCAGTTAGTTCAGGAAAGATAGGGTAGGAAAAAGGGAGGGGGAGTGGCATTATATGTTAAAGATAATATTAAAGGCTCACAATTGCAGGATGAACAGAGCAAGGAAGAGGAACTGTGGGTCAATCTGGAAAGAATGAATGTCAAATGTATTTGCTATGGTGTGATTTAGGCCTCTTTCATAGACAGAAGAAATAGACAGAGATGTAATTGAAGACATTGCAAATATAGCTGTGAAAGGGGAAATAATTTTAATAAGCCAGATGTTGGTTGGGATATCCCTACTGAGGGATCTTTTAGAAGCAGGGAGATCCTGGATTCTCTAGAGGGGGAACTATTCTAGCAGTTGCTAAAGGAACCCACATGAGATGGTGTCATACTGGACTTAATGCTTTCTAATGGAGAGAATGTTTCTGATGTTATAGTAGGTGATCATCTGGCATCCAGTGATCACCAGATGGTGTGGTTTAATATTTTTTGAATTCAAAAGTTTTATTATGTTTTTGCATAAAATGAACAAGCTCATACTTTCTGATAAGATGATAATGCTCTTGTCTTTTCTGCTGCCACCCTCTTGTATTTAGCTATTAGACATTGTTCCACCATAAGATATATTGTGAATAAGTCTTTCCAGTAGTGACTTATAATTTTTATAGCAATATACAATAATATATGTAGTAGCTTAGCTTTTAAATATCTGGTGTAGTTATCACCAAGTTTGGGTCCTCTATAGATAAAAGTTGACTGACTGAGTTCCACACAGATTTCCAGTAAGGCTTCACAAATGGGCAATTAAAGAACAGATTGTCTAAAGTTCCAATACTGGATTTACAGGTCTAGCATTTATTTTTATCATTTTTAGATATCCTACACAATTTATGAGGAGTCCAATAGACCTTATGTAATGAAAAGAAGATGCTCAGGGAATAAACTGCTGACCTTGTAGATTAAGTTGCAGATGTCCAAAATGCCTCCCCTTGTTCTTCAGTCAAGGATATGTCTAAGTGTTATCCCCATATGTGTTCTAAGCTGGTAGAAGAAGTAAATTTAGACTGGTATAATATTTTATACCACTTGCATGCTAAGCTGAAACCTTTAGGTAGTTGTTCAGATAGTTCCCAGCAACTAGGGTTGTGTTACGCTCTGCTACACTCCTCCAGAGGTGCAGCCTGCTTGCGCAGGGTATGGGCATTCGAGGATGTGGCAGCCATCTTGGATTTGGGCATCTCCAGGATAGGGCATCCATCTTGAAGATGGGTGTCTGAGGTGGTGGCAGCCATCTTGGAGTTGGGCGGCTTCAGGAAGGCAGCCCATATTTGGGTGTAGGACATCTCCTCTGATGGAGGCAGCCATCTTGGAACAGCTGCACATGTTTGAGCCTAATTCCTGCACTACTTAAGGCCTTGTCACCAGTCCTTCCATGCTTCAGCTTCTTTTGCTACAGAGCAGGTCATGGTCCTCGTCTGTGTTCCACTGCTGGCTATCTTATGATCCTGTGTTCCTGTGTTTTGACTCTTGGATTGTTTCCTGACTACTCTGCTGTGTTGCTGCCTGCCCAGACTTTGGATTGTTTCTTGACTACTCTGCTGTGTTGCTGCCTGTCCAGACTTTGGACTGTCTCCTGACTACTCTGCTGTGTCGCTGCCTTCCTGGTTCCTGGACTGTGTCAGCTTTCCCGCCTGCCTGGTCAGTGGCCGCTCTACCCCGTCGGTTCCGGAAGTCCTGGTGGCTGCCTGCACCTGGGGGCTCACCTCCCGGGGAATGGCGGTCGCTTCCCAGGTGAAGCTAGGGGTTGTCTGGCTACCTGACCAAGCGAGGTGCTGCTCCATCTTCGCCGTGCTCAGTCGGGGCACAAGGGCTCACTTTCCCTGACGTAACAGTAAGCCGAAGCCATGAGCTCGCCAGACAAGACCAAGCTCTCCAACCTGGCTCAGATTCTACAACAGCAGCAGGATCAACTAACTCGCTTGTTCAGTGTTCTTCAGGATGTGTGCAACCAGCTACCAATGTTTCAGCAGCAGCTTGCCGCGGCTCCTCCGGGCCGGAGGATGGGGGTTTCCGCATCCCGGTTGTGGCTTCCAGAGCCTCCCCGGTTCGACGGAACCCCTTCAGCATGCCAGGGGTACCTCAACCAGTGTCAGACCCTGTTTGAGCTACAACCAGAAGCCTTCCCATCTGACAAATTGAAGGTGACTTATATCATTTCCTTGCTTTCTGGTGCCGCCCTGGCCTGGGCGTCCCCGCTATGGGAGCAGCAGAATCCGGTATTGGCAGACCTGGATGAGTTCCTGCGGCAGTTCCGAATGGTATTCAACGTGCCTGGCTGGCCCTCATCTGCCTCTGGAGAGTTGTTGCTTATCCAGCAGGGTACCGGGTCGATTGGGGCGTATGCTGTTCAGATCCAGGCCCTTGCCGCGCAGCTCTGGTGGAATCAGGAGGCTTTAACAGCCATCTTTTGGCAGGGGCTGAACAGCAAAATAAAGGATGAACTGGTTGGCAGAGAAATTCCCATCACTCTGGACACTCTCATCACACTCTGCAGCAGGATTGACGTCCGTTTCCAGGAGTGAGCCCAGGAGAGGGCCACCCAACAAGCTGTTCAGACCCCCAGGGTCCGTTCCTGTTGACCAGAGATGCCTAGGGCCCTTGAGAGGGGCCCAGAAGGAACTGAGGACCCCATGGTAATGGGGCGGCATTGGCTGTCCAGGGAAGAAAGGGCTCATCGCAGAAGGAATCATCTATGCCTGTACTGTGGGCAACCGGGCCACTTCACGGATACCTGCCCGAATAAGCCAGGGAGGTTGAGAAACGCTCCAGCCAGAGCCCCATTTAGGGAGTGGCTCTGGGCTGGTTGTCTTCCCTTCCAGAGAATCTGCTCTCAGTTCCCGTACTGTTCCGCAGAGAAGGGTTCCAGACCCAGACGATGGCCTTGCTGGATTCCAGAGGAAACTTTATAGATGCCGAGTTCCTGTCCCAGTTGGGGGGCTCCACTGTGCCCTGCCAACCGGTTCTCAGGGTTACCTCCATCCAGGGGGACAGTCTTCCCCGGACTATCACCCGGATCACCTCTCTCTTGGATATGCAGGTTGGGGCGCTTCACCAGGAGGAGATCCAGTTCCTGGTGCTCTCCCAAGCCATTCACCCAGTGATCCTTGGTCTGCCCTGGCTCCGACTTCATGCCCCCGTTCTCAACTGGTCCTCCGGGGAGATTGGGCAATGGGGTTCTCGGTGTTTCCAGCATTGTCTTCAGCAGGTCAAGCCACCCATTCCTGTCTGCTCCGTCCAGCTTCAGACTCTGCAGGGGAGGTTGCTTGGGCTTCCTAAAGAATATCAAGACTTCCAGGATGTGTTCTGTGCTCGAGCGGCCAACACGCTTCCTCCCCATCGGTCCTTCGACTGTGCCATCTACCTTTTCCAGGAACCAGCCCCCCCAGGGGGCACCTTTATGTAATATGGTTAAAAACAAAATACAAATGTCACCTTTTCCTTTTGGAGTGCTGGAGGGGTCCTCAGGGCTGCAGAGATGGGATTTTTAGGGACAGGAGTTGTTTGTGACCAGCCCTGATGGATGGCTGGCTTTAAGTGAAGAAGAGGCAGAGTGCATTACTGGGTAATGGCAGGTTCTGCACATGCTCAGTAAGGTTCTGAAGCTCTGAGTAGGCCTGAAATCGGGGCCTGGACAGGGCCTTGGGAGGATTAATTAATTCAACTTTTTTGGGGTAGTAAGGGCATTTGGGGGTCCTGTTTGGGGGAATTAGGGGGATCTGGCAAAAAGAATATTGTTTTTAAGTTATCTATAGGGAGATACGCAGTTTCAAGGAGGCTGCGCATCTTTGGGGGGGTGTTTTGGAATTTGAATGGTTATATAGGATGGAGGGGGGTGTAAGGGAAATTATTAGATGGTGATCAGAGAATTTTATTAGTTATTTTATGGGGGTTTTTTAGGAAAATACGGTGTGGTCAGGAGAAAAGGTATTTTTAAATTCTAAGGTTATCAGGGTACCAGGACAGATGTGCTACACCTGCTCAGCGAGCGGGAGGGATGTGACATGAGCAGATGTCAAAATATTTAGGAAAGGTTTCTTCTCAATTAAAGTCTATGGGTCTGATGGTTTTAAAATGGAGCTGACACCAGGGAAATTCAGATTCCATATTCTCAGCGCTAACTGTAGCTTAAGTGCTGGAGAGGTTGATTGGCTCAGAAGGGACCGATGATGTCATCTGATTCTAGTTACCTGGACTACGGCTTGGGGAAGCAGGGAGAAGGATAGGAGAAAGAGAACTGACAGGGAGGTTTTTTCTATGCTGAGAGAAAAAAAGGTTTTCTTTCTGTAGAGTCAGCTGATAACTCAGAGGCAGTACTGGTAAGGGAAGGGACTTTTAAGGGGACTCTCCAGTACTCCAAAAGAAAGGGGGGTTTAGCTGTATTGGGAAAAGCCAGGGTGAAAGGTTTCCATCAATAAGTATTGGAATTCAGAGAGAGCACCTTGAAGGTGATGAGCTGGGAAATTCAAGCTACCAGCAAAGTTATTATTACAAAAGGAGGAATAAGTGTTAGAGCATTGCATATGATTCTTGGACAGAGGGTATGGTCAAGTGAAGAAACTGGACCAGAGTTTGGGAGTTAGCCAGCATTAGTTTCAGAACTCCTGTATCAGAGTCACAATAGAGTTGAGGTTTTCCTGTTCCTGTGCATCAACTGCAGCAAAGCGGATTCCTAGGAATTGCAGCAGTAATTCTGAGGGGCAGCTGCTGATTCCTCCAGAGTGGCGGTGTTTCCTTGTGGCAGCAGTGTTTCCTGGGATCCAGTCTCAAGCAGCAAGAGGTTACCGGATCAAAACGGGAAGGAGTGGATAAGTTATTTACCTTTATGCATTTTTGAATAATTTTCTAGAACTATTTTTTTTTGTGTGCACACATAATTTTAACTTTGAACAGCTGAAACAGAAAAGGTACCTGTTGTTGTTTTGCCCTACCTGTGAAAGAAGATAAACAATTGTTTTTTTTTAACCAAAGGAAAATTGCTTTTAAGGTTTAAAACAGGAGGAAAAAAGTCCTGGACTGGTAATAATGATATGCTGAGGTTTGAGTTTTACTGGGTTCCGGTCTCCAAACATTTCTGAACTTAGTTTTCAGGAATCTTTGAGCTTGGGTCCATGAAATCCAGAAAACCCTAAGAAGGGAGTAAATTCCTTTGCTAGTGCACAAATTAATGCTTTGTATTCTTGCATTTCTTTCAGTATAAGCATTTAAAGGTTCTGTAAGGTTCTGAAGGTTGAAAAGTGTAAACAGGAATAGAAGCTACTTTGAGCTGTTCACATAATGCTTAAGTAAATGTAACCGTTAAACAAATGTGAGTTGCAGAATAAATTAAACATATTTGCTTGTTAAAGGTGGTGATACACATTTCTTTGCCAGCGTGAATGGGGTCCTCACACTCTGAAAATAATCGACTCTGTTAATAAAAATTATTTAATTTTAGTTATTTTATTCCTTATTAAAAAACCAGTAGCGCTGGGCGGAAGTGTGCTCCGCTTCAGGGGAAACATCTTACCCCGGTGCTGTGACCAATAGCAGATTCTGTTATTGTTGCAAAGCGAGGCAGCGCTGAAACCTAGGGGGCGTTACAGAGAGGTTTTTTTGGCGTCACGGACAGGATAGAGTTTTGGGGTCTCAGAGTGTGGGTACACCTTCACGGGAGGGAGCAATAGAGTCTCAAACAACGCTGTGTCCTCTGGAAGAGTTGGGTGCTCCTGGAAGCTATGGAAGACTGGGCACAGGCTTTGAGGGAAGAGTGGCGTGCCTACCCTGAGCAGCAGGAAGAAGAGCGGCGAGAACGGCAGCGTAGGCAAGAGGAGGAGCTGAGGCTTAGGGATGAAGAACTTCATCGAATTCAGGAGGAGTAGAGGAGAGAGCAGCAAATATTTGAAAGGTTCCTGGAAGGACCACGAACAGCTACAGCTATGTATATCCCAAGGGATAAAAAAATTCCTGATTTCTCCGGAACTCCAAAGAAGCATGGTGACCTGACGGTGGTGGAATGGATAGAGAGGACCAGAGTGGCCCTCCGAGTCTTGCGAATTCCTCCCGAAGATCAACTAGAGATAGTGAAGGATCACTTGATTGGGCAAGCAAGAGATACAGCTCGTTTCGTGGCTCCCAGTTCACAAAAGACTGTGGAAGATCTCTTTGAAGTATTGAAAACTGTTTATGGGGACAAAGTACCGGTGACAGTCAGAGTAAAGGAATTTTATAATAAAAGACAAGATTTGGGAGAAGATATCCGGTCTTATGCCTATGGCCTGCAAGAGAAGTTATCACGGATTGAAGCAATAGATCCAAATTGTTTTAGTGATTCGCAGAAGATGCTGAAAGAGCGATTTGTGTTGGGAATCCGGGAGGATAGCTTACGCCGAGAAATGAAAAAAAGAATAGAGCGGGTTCCTGAGATGTCATTCGCCACTCTGCTACAAGAGGCAGTGAAGTGGGCTGAGGAAGATGTGCCTGTTGATTGGGAGGAAAGGCCACCAAAGATTTTGTCTCGAGCCAGAAGTGAGGTGTCGCTTCGAAGCACCAGCATTGAGTCAAGAGTGGAAACCGAATTGAATGATTTAAAGCGAATGATGGCTGAACTTTTGAGCCAACAACAGTCTGCTAGAGAATACCCTGCTTTGAGGCGGGGGGATATTGGGCGTCAGCTGGTCAGAGAAAATGGTCAGCAGTGGGCTAATCTTCCTAACAAGCAGCCGAGAGAGAGAAGGGCTCCTCTTAGGAATGAAAGAGGACAGCTTATTTGCTACAGATGTGCAGAAGCAGGACATGTGGCTCGAGAATGTCGGAGCGAGAAAGCGGAAGCCTGTGGGACGGATGTGGCTTGGGTTGGAGCTACTCATAGTATGGTATCCAATGTTGCATCTAGTGGAGCACCAGTTACAGCACCCATTACCTCATATGCGGCAGCTCCTCGGGACAGGAAGGATACACAGCCAGAGTTGTCTGTGGCTCCGTCAACCTCAAAAGCAGTTATCGCCTCAGTAACTCGGGTTCAAAAGAACAGTGCTGATTTATACGGTCAACAAAGTAAAGTAATAGGAACCAGTCCGATGACTGAGGTGAAGATAGGTGGAGTGATACTTCAGTGCTGTGTTGACAGTGGCTCAGAAGTGTCTACTATCACAGCAAGTTTCTTTCAACAATATTTGCAAGATGAAGTAGAACTAAAGGAAATGACTCTGGTGAGGCTGTCAGCAGTGAATGGGGTGGAAATTCCATTGTTGGGTTGCATAGAAGCGGATATTACCTGTCTGGGACAGATGGTGAGACAATGTGGAATTTTAATTGTGCGTGATGATGAGGCTTACCAGCGGGTGAATCCGGTACCTGGAATAATAGGAATGAATATTCTACAAAGATTAGATTGGGATTTGTTGGCAGAAAGTTGGCTGCAACGGGGAGAAATGCATCGCCTTTGGAGACAGGTACAGAATGAAACCAAAGAGAAGATTGGATTTGTGAAACTAGTAGGCAGAAGGAAGGTGACTCTGCCTCCACTAACAGAGGTTATGATACAAGGAAGCTGCGTGGGGTTACGCAGTCGTACCAGAGCACCAGTGGTTGTGACGGGATCTGAGTCAGTCATGTTGCCTGCTGGAGTCTGTATAGCTAATACCCTAGTCCGACCAGAACAAGACAGAGTGGTAGTCCGTGTATTGAATGCTGGACAGCGGAGAATTCGACTTTCGCAAAGGATGCGAATTGTGGAAGTATATAAGCCTAGCGAGATTTTTACACCTTCACCTGTCCATTGTCAACTCGAAGGGAACATCATGGTGGTAAGGAAATCTCAAACTGGAATAATGGACCAGTTGGATATAGAAGATGATAAGTTTTTAAAAGATTTGGCAGTAAACATAAATTGGTCAGATTTAACCGCGGAGCAAAGTGAGAATTTGAAGAAATTGCTGCGAAAACATCGTCAAGTTTTCTCTGCAAATGAAAGTGATATTGGATTCACCGATAGGATTCGGCACACTGTGAATACAGGTACGCATCCACCCATAAAACAAGCGTACAGGAGAGTGTCGCCTCATGTGTATGAGGAATTTAAGAAACACGTCCAAGACTTGGTAGCTCAAGGAATATTAGAAAATAGTATGAGCCCTTGTTCTTCCCCTGCAGTAATCATAAGGAAAAAGGATGGTTCAATTAGGTTTTGTGTAGATTATAGGAAATTAAACAGCATAACTATCAAGGATGCTTACCCACTCCCGCGTATAGAAGAAGCTTTAGACGCATTAAGTCAAGCTACTCTATTCTCTTCTTTGGATTTAACCTCAGGGTACTTCCAAGTAGCGATGGATGAAAAGGATAAAGAAAAAACAGCTGTAGCTACCCCATTTGGATTATATCAGTGGACAAGGATGCCGTTTGGGTTGAGTAATGCTCCGGCTTCATTTCAACGCTTGATGGAAGGGGTTTTTAGCGACTATGTATTTGACATCTTGCTACTTTATTTGGATGATATCCTTATATTTTCCAAAAACTTTGACAACCATTTGGACCGATTGGATAAAGTGTTTACTCGTTTAGCCGAGTGCGGCCTGAAGCTTAAGCCAAAGAAATGCACATTGCTAGCGAAGAAAGTGAAATATCTAGGGTATATTGTGTCAGCGGAGGGAGTCTCTGTTGATAATGAGAAGATTGAAGTAGTCACCAATTGGAAAGTACCATCTACAACCACAGAGGTACGTCAGTTTTTAGGAATGGCTAGCTATTATAGGAAATTTATACCTTCTTTTGCAAAAATCGCAATGCCTCTTCATCGATTGACCGGGAAAAACAAGAAGCAAGCAAAGACGGTGCCAATTCAGTGGACATCGGAATGTCAAGAAGCCTTTGATGAACTAAAGCGAAGTTTAAGTACGGCACCAGTATTGTCCTACCCTATGTTCGATCAGCCTTTTATCCTTACAACTGACGCTAGTCATCGTGGTCTTGGGGCAGTCCTAAGCCAGGTTCAGGGAGGAACAGAAAAGGTAATAGCCTATGCTAGCAGAGGCTTACGTAAATCAGAACGGAACGACAAGAATTATAGTATCTTTAAGCTGGAACTCTTAGCACTTAAGTGGGCAGCCACGGAGAAGTTTAAAGACTACTTAATGTATAAGAAGTTTTTAATCCGAACAGACCATAATCCACTAAGGTATTTAGGAACTGCCAATATACACGCTACGGAACAACGGTGGCTTGCTCAGCTGGCAGAGTTAGAATTCGAAGTATGTTACAAACCTGGTAAAACCAATCTTGTAGCTGATGCCCTGTCCAGACAGCCTCAAAACTCTGAAGAAGAAAGAGAAGATGTAGGACCAGACTTTCTGTTGATTAAGGCAGATGAAGTGAGAGACTGTTTGTGGCCAAAAAGTAGAGGGGAAAAGGGCCAAAAAGTAAAGTGCAATCGTTTGGTGCTGAGTATGGGGAAATCAGAATTAAGGGAACAACAACAAAAGGACTCAGATATCAAATTCATATTGGATCATCTGAACCAGAATTCATCCATAAATATCAGCCAATGGTCTCTTGAGCGGAAGAAGTTGTGGCGACAACGAGCCAGGCTTCTTTGTGAAAATGGGATATGGTATCGTCGGATTATAAATCCTAGAGATAGCCTGGAAGTGAAACAATTGGTAGTGCCAAGAGAAATCAGAAGAGAAGTGTTTCAGTCAAAGCATGATCATGTGGGTCATCCAGCAGAGGAGAAAATGCTCAAAAACTTGCAAAAGGATTATTATTGGCCGGGAATGGCACGAGATGTTAGTAACTGGATAAGAGAATGTAGACGATGTGTATTAGCAAAGGATCTATTCCCTCAAGAGCGGGCGCAGTTTAAATACTTCCAGGCCAGTTATCCTTTGGAAATTGTAGCAATGGATTATGTTACTTTGGAGGCGAGCAGCAATGGGATGGAGCATATCTTAGTGATGACTGATATGTTCACCCGCTTCACAATAGCGGTGCCCACGAGGAATCAGACTGCTTCTACAACTGCCAGATTGTTAGTGAAGCATTGGATATCATACTATGGGTGTCCATCGCAGTTACATTCTGACCAAGGCCGAAACTTTGAATCTGATGTAATCAGGGAGCTATGTCGAATTTATGGGATGAGGAAAAGTCACACCACACCTTATCACCCGCAAGGGAACGCCCAATGCGAGCGATTCAACAGAACCATGTTCAACATGTTAAGGACACTGTCTAAGACCAAGAAGAGCCGGTGGGCAGAGCATTTACCGGAACTGGTAATGGCATATAATAGTAGCACGCATAGCTCTACGGGATACTCACCTTTCTACCTACTCTTTGGAAGAGATTCTCGCTTACCCCATGATATACAAACCAAATTTGATGAGAATGAAGCTGAAAAGTTAGACGATTGGGTTAAATTGCATCATCGGCGATTGCAAGATGCTCTTCAAATCGCTCAGCAAGAGTCGGCTCAGCATGCTTCGACAAGGAGGAGGATATTTGACCGGCGAGCGAAGGGAGCACTCATCTCTAAGGGGGACAGGGTGTTGTTAAGAGACAACAAATTTAGGGGCCGTAAAAAAATAAGGGATAAGTGGGAGGAAATTCCCTATGAAGTGGTACACGTATTTACACCTGAGGGAAGTACATATAGGATTAAAGATCCTAAAGGAATGTGTAAAGTAGTGCACAGAAACAACTTAAAAGTGTTATTGGGACCTACAAAAGATGTATTTTCAGACAGTATTGATAATGTTGAAGTCAGGAAAAGGGATGGGGATTTACAAAGTGACACTGATACAGAGAGTGGTTTTTTGGAGGCAGGTGATTTAGAAACTGCCTGGTTTTTGACCTGTGATCTGGAGTCACCTTCACAAGGGGGAGATGAAAACTTTTTAGAGATGGAGAATATGCTAGATGTTCCGGACTCTGGAAGGGAAGGAAACCCGGGAGATAGTGTAATCAATACGGAAGCATTTAGTGAAAGACCAAAACGTATAACTAGAGGTTGTAGGCCTATTTGAAAGATTATATAGTTTATTAAAAAAAGAAAAAATCCTGAGGGGTTATGGAAATGTCGGGGACGACATTTTTTACTGAAGGGACGAATGTAATATGGTTAAAAACAAAATACAAATGTCACCTTTTCTTTTTGGAGTGCTGGAGGGGTCCTCAGGGCTGCAGAGATGGGATTTTTAGGGACAGGAGTTGTTTGTGACCAGCCCTGATGGATGGCTGGCTTTAAGTGAAGAAGAGGCAGAGTGCATTACTGGGTAATGGCAGGTTCTGCACATGCTCAGTAAGGTTCTGAAGCTCTGAGTAGGCCTGAAATCGGGGCCTGGACAGGGCCTTGGGAGGATTAATTAATTCAACTTTTTTGGGGTAGTAAGGGCATTTGGGGGTCCTGTTTGGGGGAATTAGGGGGATCTGGCAAAAAGAATATTGTTTTTAAGTTATCTATAGGGAGATACGCAGTTTCAAGGAGGCTGCGCATCTTTGGGGGGGTGTTTTGGAATTTGAATGGTTATATAGGATGGAGGGGGGTGTAAGGGAAATTATTAGATGGTGATCAGAGAATTTTATTAGTTATTTTATGGGGGTTTTTTAGGAAAATACGGTGTGGTCAGGAGAAAAGGTATTTTTAAATTCTAAGGTTATCAGGGTACCAGGACAGATGTGCTACACCTGCTCAGCGAGCGGGAGGGATGTGACATGAGCGGATGTCAAAATATTTAGGAAAGGTTTCTTCTCAATTAAAGTCTATGGGTCTGATGGTTTTAAAATGGAGCTGACACCAGGGAAATTCAGATTCCATATTCTCAGCGCTAACTGTAGCTTAAGTGCTGGAGAGGTTGATTGGCTCAGAAGGGACCGATGATGTCATCTGATTCTAGTTACCTGGACTACGGCTTGGGGAAGCAGGGAGAAGGATAGGAGAAAGAGAACTGACAGGGAGGTTTTTTCTATGCTGAGAGAAAAAAAGGTTTTCTTTCTGTAGAGTCAGCTGATAACTCAGAGGCAGTACTGGTAAGGGAAGGGACTTTTAAGGGGACTCTCCAGTACTCCAAAAGAAAGGGGGGTTTAGCTGTATTGGGAAAAGCCAGGGTGAAAGGTTTCCATCAATAAGTATTGGAATTCAGAGAGAGCACCTTGAAGGTGATGAGCTGGGAAATTCAAGCTACCAGCAAAGTTATTATTACAAAAGGAGGAATAAGTGTTAGAGCATTGCATATGATTCTTGGACAGAGGGTATGGTCAAGTGAAGAAACTGGACCAGAGTTTGGGAGTTAGCCAGCATTAGTTTCAGAACTCCTGTATCAGAGTCACAATAGAGTTGAGGTTTTCCTGTTCCTGTGCATCAACTGCAGCAAAGCGGATTCCTAGGAATTGCAGCAGTAATTCTGAGGGGCAGCTGCTGATTCCTCCAGAGTGGCAGTGTTTCCTTGTGGCAGCAGTGTTTCCTGGGATCCAGTCTCAAGCAGCAAGAGGTTACCGGATCAAAACGGGAAGGAGTGGATAAGTTATTTACCTTTATGCATTTTTGAATAATTTTCTAGAACTATTTTTTTTTGTGTGCACACATAATTTTAACTTTGAACAGCTGAAACAGAAAAGGTACCTGTTGTTGTTTTGCCCTACCTGTGAAAGAAGATAAACAATTGTTTTTTTTTAACCAAAGGAAAATTGCTTTTAAGGTTTAAAACAGGAGGAAAAAAGTCCTGGACTGGTAATAATGATATGCTGAGGTTTGAGTTTTACTGGGTTCCGGTCTCCAAACATTTCTGAACTTAGTTTTCAGGAATCTTTGAGCTTGGGTCCATGAAATCCAGAAAACCCTAAGAAGGGAGTAAATTCCTTTGCTAGTGCACAAATTAATGCTTTGTATTCTTGCATTTCTTTCAGTATAAGCATTTAAAGGTTCTGTAAGGTTCTGAAGGTTGAAAAGTGTAAACAGGAATAGAAGCTACTTTGAGCTGTTCACATAATGCTTAATGTGAGTTGCAGAATAAATTAAACATATTTGCTTGTTAAAGGTGGTGATACACATTTCTTTGCCAGCGTGAATGGGGTCCTCACACTCTGAAAATAATCGACTCTGTTAATAAAAATTATTTAATTTTAGTTATTTTATTCCTTATTAAAAAACCAGTAGCGCTGGGCGGAAGTGTGCTCCGCTTCAGGGGAAACATCTTACCCCGGTGCTGTGACCAATAGCAGATTCTGTTATTGTTGCAAAGCGAGGCAGCGCTGAAACCTAGGGGGCGTTACATTTACACCCTGTCCCGGTAGGAGTCCCGGGCCATGCAAGCCTATGTCAAGGAGAATCTCCTTAAGGGATTCATTTGTCCCTCCACTTCACCAGCAGGGGCCGGATTCTTCTTCGTATCTAAGAAGGATGGGTCTTTTCGCCCCTGCATCGACTACCAGGGGTTAAATAAGATCACTATAAAGAACCAGTATCCGCTCCCACTCATTCCCGAATTGTTTGACTGCCTACAGGGGGCCAAGATCTTCACAAAATTGGACCTGCGAGGATCCTATAACCTGGTGTGGATTTGGGAGGGGGATGAGTGGAAGACGGCATTTAACACCCATAAGGGACATTTTGAATACTGGGTGATACCGTTCGGCCTCTGCAATGCCCCTGCTGTATTCTAGAATTTTGTCAACTTCATATTCCAGGACCTGCTTTACACCTCTGTGATCATGTACCTGGATGACATCCTGATTTTCTCCTCCTCGTTGCCACAACATATCACCCACGTCCGCACAGTGCTTCAGCGCCTCCGGGAGCATCTGCTGTACGCCAAGTTAGAGAAGTGCTCTTTCCACCAGCAGAGTCTTCCTTTCCTTGGGTACATTGTCTCCTCCACCGGACTGCAGATGGATCCTGATAAGCTGAAGGCGATCCGCGACTGGCCGGTTCCCCAGGGTCTTTGAGCCTTGCAGAGATTCCTGGGGTTCGCCAATTATTACCGGCAGTTTATCCAGAATTACTCCCTCATCACGGCCCCACTGACGGCCCTTACGAGGAAGGGCACCGACGTAAAGAACTGGACGCCAGGGGCCTGCGCTGTGTTCGCTACACCCTGTCGCGAGTTAACAACCTTGATGACACAAAGTTATTCAAAGTCGTTAACTCACAACAGGATTGTGAAAAATTACAGAAGGACCTTACGAGACTGGGCAGCTAAATGGCAGATGACGTTTAATGTGAACAAGTGCAAGGTGATGCATGTGGGAAAAAAGAACCCGAATTATAGCTACGCCATGCAAGGTTCCACGTTAGGAGCTACGGATCAAGAAAGGGATCTGGGTGTCGTCGTCGATAATACGCTGAAACCTTCTGCTCAGTGTGTTGCTGCGGCTCGGAAAGTGAATAGAATGTTGGGTATTATTAGGAAAGGTATGGAAAACAGGTGTGAGGATGTTATAATGCCGTTATATCGCTCCATGGTGCGACTGCACCTTGAGTATTGTGTTCAATTCTGGTCGCCGCATCTCAAGAAAGATATAGTGGAATTGGAAAAGGTGCAGCGAAGAGCGACTAAAATGATAGCGGGGGTGGGACGACTAACTCAGGGGTGTGCTGGTAAATTGTTAACAGGGGGCTCTCTCTCGCCAGCAAAGTAAAAGAGAATTCAGGAGGGGCCCAAGCCCACATTTTGGGATCCATTTGTTAAAGTAGCCATGGAGAACCGGCTCCCAAAATTCTTAAAAACTTAACAAACGGCTCTTGAGAGTCTGTGAGAGCCTGCTCCAGCACACCACTGGACGACTTCCCTATGAAGAAAGACTAAGGAGGCTAGGGCTTTTCAGCTTGGAGAAGAGACGGCTGAGGGGAGACATGATAGAGGTATATAAAATAATGAGTGGAGTGGAACAGGTGGATATGAAGCGTCTGTTCACGCTTTCCAAAAATACTAGGACTAGGGGGCATGCGATGAAACTACAGTGTAGTAAATTTAAAACAAATCGGAGAAAATGTTTCTTCACCCAACGCATAATTAAACTCTGGAATTCGTTGCCGGAGAACGTGGTGAAGGCGGTTAGCTTGGCAGAGTTTAAAAAGGGATTAGACGGTTTCCTAAAGGACAAGTCCATAAACCGCTACTAAATGGACTTGGGAAAAATCCACAATTCCAGGAATAACATGTATAGTGTGTTTGTACGTTTTGGAAGCTTGCCAGGTGCCCTTGACCTGGATTGGCCGCTGTCTTGGACAGGATGCTGGGCTCGATGGACCCTTGGTCTTTTCCCAGTGTGGCATTACTTATGTACCCTGAAGGAGGCTTTCCTCTCTGCTCCGGTACTTCACAGCCCGGACCCAACCAAGCCTTTCCTGGTGGAGGTAGATGCCTCAGCTCTGGGAACGGGGGCTGTACTCTCCAAGACATCTGCATCCGGAAAGAAACATCCATGCTTCTTTTTCTCCCGCAAGTTCACCCCAGCGGAGCGAAACTACACGGTGGGGGACCAGGAGCTCCTGGCGCTTAAGTTGGCATTTGAGGAGTGGCGCTACTTGTTGGAGGGAGCAGTGCATCCTGTCACGGTGATAACAGATCACAAGAACCTTCTGTACTTACAAAACGCCACCAGATTGAACCCCCGCCAGGCCCGGTGGTCGCTGTTTTTTGCCCGGTTTGACTTCCACCTGATCTTCAGACCGGGCGAGAAGAATGTGCAGGCGGATGCCTTGTCCCGTAGATTTGAGGTTCCTGAGCATCGGGAGGAGCCCTATCCTGTGTTGAATCTGGCATGTATTTCGTCCATGCCCAGGGCCAGTGCCACTTGCCAGAAGGCCGTTCCGGTGGGTCTCCGTAGGAAGGTGCTGCGCTGGGGGCACGCTTCCGAATTTGCCGGACACTTCGGTTTCCATAAGACCCTACATCTGATCTCCCGATCGTATTGGTGGCCCCGGATGGCGTAGGATGTTCTACAATACGTGTCTACCTGTCTGGTGTGCGCCCGAACTAAGACTTCACATCAGAAGCAGTGGGGGCTGATGCAGCCCATGCCGGTACCACAGCAGCCATGGGAGGACCTGTCCATGGACTTTATCACTGACCTGCCGCCCTCACAGGGCAACACGGTCATTTGGGTGGTGATCGACCGATTCTCCAAGATGGCCCACTTCATTCCTATGAAGGCTTTACCCACTGCCGCTAACCTTGCCGAAAGCTTCATCACATACATCTTCCGGCTCCAAGGATTGCCACAGAGGATCATTAGTGACCGAGGTTTGCAGTTTACCTCGCGATTCTGGAGAGCTTTGTGTTCAGCTTTTGGGGTTACCACTCTATTCTCGTCTGCATATCACCCCCAGACCAATGGTATGGTGGAGCGGGTCAACCAGACTGTGAAGGCGTTCCTTTGGGCATACTCTAACCAGCGCCAGGATGACTGGTCTACTCTGCTACCCTGGGCTGAGTTTGCCTATAATAAGAGTCTGCATTCGGCCTTCCAGACAACACCTTTCAGCACCATCTATGGACACCATCCGCGTCTACCTCAACCAATTTCCCCCGCAGAGGAAATTGCACCTCAAGTGCAGTCCATAGTCCGTTCCTTTCAGGAAGCTTGGAAGAGGGTCCAGGAACAGTTATGACGGGCAGTGGTCAAGGCCAAGGAGACCTATGACCGTAGGAGACAAGGGGCTCTCACGTTCCTGTCGGGAGAAAAGGTATGGTTGAGCACCCGGTACCTGAAACTGCGGCTCCCATCTCTGAAGTTTGCTCCCCGGTTCATTGGACCTTTTGCTGTACGCTCCAGGATAGGAGCAGTGACTTACCGATTGCACCTACCCAGCCAACTCCGGGTGCACAATGCCTTTCATGTGTCTCTCCTGAAACCATTCTGTAGGTCCAAGTGGCATCCTGAACCCAAGAAGCTGGCCATGCCTGAGAGTGATCCAGATCCAGAGTATGAGGTGGATCGCATCCTGGATTCCAAGTGTCATGGAAGGAAGCTGTACTATCTCCTCGCCTGGAAGCATTTTGGACCAGAGGATAACTCCTGGGAGCTGGCGGACAATGTGCATGCTTCAGATCTGATCTGGGAGTTCCATGCTCATCATCCTGCTAAGCCCGGACTGAACCAGTGAGGGGGAGATCTTTCCGGAAGGGGTAGGACATCTCCTCTGATGGAGACAGCCATCTTGGAACAGCTGCACATGTTTGAGCCTAATTCCTGCACTATTTAAAGCCCTGTCACCAGTCCTTCCATGCTTCGGCTTCTTTTGCTACAGAGGTTACGGTCCTCGTCTGTGTTCCACTGTGTTCCTGTGTTTTGACCCTTGGATTGTTTCCTGACTACTCTGCTGTGTTGCTGCCTGCCCAAACTTTGGATTGTTTCTTGACTACTCTGCTGTGTTGCTGCCTGCCCAGACTTTGGATTGTTTCTTGACTACTCTGCTGTGTTACTGCCTGCCCAGACTTTGGACTGTCTCCTGACTACTCTGCTGTGTCGCTGCCTTCCTGGTTCCTGGACTGTGTCAGCTTTCCCGCCTGCCTGATCAGTGGCTGCTCTACCCCATCGGTTCCGGAAGTCCTGGTGGCCGCCTGCACCTGGGGGCTCAACTCCCGGGGAACGGCGGTCGCTTCCCAGTTGAAGCTAGGGGTTGTTTGGTTGCCTGACCAAGCGCGGTGCTGCTCCATCTTCGCCGTGCTCAGTCGGGGCACAAGGGCTCACTTTCCCTGATGTAACAGGTTGTCTGAAGAAAGAGAGTCAAATTCTAAGGTAGAAGATATGCAATGTTTAAGTTGTAGCCATTAATAGTAATGACGGGAAGATAAGTTATATTTGTTTTGTAATTCTTCAAATGATATCCATTGAGTTTTGTCTAGTAATTGATATAGGAACCATATATCTGCTTTAATCCACTCTACCCAATAAATCAGCTTGTGATTTGTTTTAAATATAGGATTGTTCCAGATGTGTGCACTGGTTGTAGTGTTATAGAGATGCTTAGCGAAAGAGTCAAAAGACTTAAATACAATTTGGGCTGCATCTAATATAATATTGTGTTATTTGGAGTGTTGGAAAACCCAAGGTAGGGTCTTTAGAGAATTGTTATTCCACCTTTCTTCCTCAAATTGTAACCACAAAGGAGCTTTTGATATGTGTTGGCCTATAATCCAGTTAGCATTTTAACATAGTACAATTGCCAGATGGTATTCAAAGAAATTTGGGAAGTTTACCCCCCAACCATGTGATCTTATACATTTTTAATCTCTGAGGGACCCTTTTACTGAGTGGTGGTAAGCCCAACGCGGGGTTACTGCTCACTCTTTTGGGACTACTGCCGGTCCAATGTGGCTGCCGGAGATAGTCCCACCCTGAGTGCGTGCCATTTCTGGGGGAAAAAGAAAACCCTGGAATTGATTTCTATGGTGGTAACCTGGCAGTAATTGGGCTGTGATGTTTGTGATCCCTTGGCCCAGAAGTGGCAGTGTGAGGATCACTCTACCACCTCATGGTAGACGGAGCCCCATCAGAGTCAAGAGTGTTCCAAAGAACTGGACTGGATTACTAGTGGAGGTGAACTAAGGTAGCTTTATTGGCAGCAAAAGGAACACAAGACAAAAAGGCAAACAAACAGCTCAGAAAAACAAGAGAGGGGAAAGAACAGTAAGCAGCCTAGCTGCACATCCTAACACTAGCTAAAGCAAAGCAAAACATACAGCATACAATAATGGCAAATCACAAGAGGCTAAGCAAAGGCCCGTCCCAGCGGGACAACGGAAAACAAAGGGCACTTAGCTGGAAGCGCTAAGACTGCTGGCAGGTTCATTCTGTCAGGACTCTCATGTAAGCCGCGGGACCTCCGTGGCAAACTCTCTCGGAAGCAGGAGAGGACCAGCAGCAAAGCAAAAGAAATTGAAATAGTCTCTAGTAGACCTGCACCACGGGTGAGGGACTCGAATGGAGCACTCCGCTTGCTGGAGGCAAAGAATAACACAAAAACTAATGGTCATTGAGGTGCCCAAGCTAAATGCCCCAAGGGTGTGCAGGGTTTTAAGCAAGCAATGCCTGAGCCAATGCTCCCAAGGCAAGAAGTCAATAACAATCTCTGAAGTGCCCGAGACGAGTGCTCCCAGGGCAAACAGGTTAAACAAAGTAATGCCTGAGGAGACTGCTCCCAGGGCAAACAGGTTTAATTAAAGCAATGCCCAAGCAAAGTGCTGTCAGGGCAAACAGGTGTCATGATTGTGGCCGTGACCCCCCTCAGACTTACCTTATTTCTGGGGGTCAGCTTCTTAGCTGGCTTCTGTTTCTTTTGTCTGTCCTTTCTGAGCTAGCTCTGTCTCTCTATGCTGGCAGCTTCCAGCAGCATGACTCTAATTGCTTTACTATACTGCAGCTGTGTGTGTTACCTGAGTTAGCTCTGCCTCTCTCTGGGTGTACTGGCTGTTTCCAGCATGACTTCAATTGCTTCAATATACTGCATCTGTGTGGGTTAGGCCTCTCTGGTTCAGTGTGCTGTCTGTCTGTGTCTGGTAGTGGTGACATCATCAGGCATGGCCCTGATAAGGAAGTGGTGTTCTTCCATTCAGGGCCTTTGCAACGTGTGCTTGAGGTAGGGTTAGTGCAGTGGGCACTTCTTCTGATGTGTTTGGCTTCCCTGCTTGCGTTTGCTTTAGGTCCAGGTTAGTGTTGGTGCAGTGTGCACATTTGACCTGTGTTTATGTGTTTAGCTTCCCTGTTTTTCATTGTGGCTCCCCTGCTTTCCCTTTGGTTGCTGTTAGAAGTACTTCTGGGTTTTGGTGCTGTTAGAGGCACTTCAGTTTGCTGTGAGAAGTACTTCTGTAGCTTGGTGCTTAGTGGCACCTGGGTTAGGTTAGTGCTGTAGAGCACTGCTGTAGTTTGGTGCTTAGAGCACCTATGTTAGTTAGTGCTGTGGTGCACTGCTGTAGCGTGGTGCTTAGGAAGCTCCTTTGCTAGTTTATGTGTTTAGCTTTCCAGCTTTTCCCTTGTGGCTCCCCTGCTTTCCCTTTTGTAGCACTTCTGTTGGTTTGGTGCTCAGGAAGCACCTTTGGTAGTTTAGTGCAGTGGGACACTGCTGTAGTTCAGTGCATAAGTGCACTGTAGTTAGGAACACTTTTGTTGGTTTCTGTTGGGAACACTTTTGTTGGTTTACTGTTGGTTAGGACTGGGGAGCACTTATGTCAGTTTAGGTTTTAGGAGTACTTCTGTTACCAGCTTGTTCTAGTCCTGGTCCCTGTGTCATCCGGTATCTGGTATGTCCTGCCAGCCACTCGAACCCAAGGGCTCAACCCTTGGGGGAGGCAGTGGCTAAGTGCAGGTGAAGCTGTACGGAGCAGTCCATTGTGCACCAGTCCAGTGTGTTCCGGTCCGGTGTGTGTTCCAGTCCAGTGTGTTCCAGTCCAGTGTCCCAGTCCAGTGTTCCAGTCCGGGGGATTCCAGTCCTTGTGTTCTGGCTCACTGGGCAGTGCCTGCAGTCCTTGCCGATGCCGGTGTGCTTGGCCAGTGTTGGTTGGGGGTTTGCCTGCTGCTGCTGCTCCTCAGCAGCAGCCCAAGGGCTCACGTTTGCTCCAGAGCCTGGCCCCACGGGCTCTGAACCTGAGAACCTGACAACAGGTTTAATTAAAGCAATGCCCGAGCTCAGTGCTACCAGGGCAAAAGGACACACACAGGCACAGTGCAGTGAACAGGAACCAGGACCAGCCCACGTGAATCCCTCCACACTCCAAGCACAGCCACCTCATCCAGGGATGCTTCGGGACGTGGCCACAGCCTCAGTACCTACAGCACTCCACGTCGTCCCAGGCCACACAGTCCAAAACTCAGCACAGAGCCTACTCAGTGCAACCAGCAACCAAGGATTCACTGCAGATAACTGGAATCTTAGCTGAAGTACAAGAATCTCTCAGGACTCCAGGGCTTGGAAGAAGGCTACACTGGAACAAAGCAAGAAGGTGAAAGAAGCTGCAGCAATGCTTCAGGCCACAGCCTGACAAGGAAACAACAGTTGGAACTAGCAGAGCCTCAGAAAGGCCTGAGCTCAGTCAGCAGTAATGGCCAGAACACTGAGTTCATGCAGAGGCCAGTTTAAGAAGGGCTCAGCACTGATGATATCACCAGCTTGGCCTCCACCACCTTACAGTGATCCCCCTCTGGTCACTGACTAGAACTGTAGGTAACTCTAATGGGTCTAGATGGAGCAGGGCACTGACAAGCAAGGCACGGATGTCAATGACCGTGACACAGGCATCATCACTCTGCCCGGTTACTGCTGGGTTAGTGCGGGAGCCCCTTATCGCCACCTCAGTGGGTGGCGGTAAGGGCTCCCCATCGCATGGCCATGTGGTAAGAGTTCTCTTACCGCATGACCATGTGTACTAGGGGCTTTTTTACCCACTGTGGTAAAAAGAGCCCTGCTGCATGGGAAAAACTGCCCCACTGCCAGTGCAGGGCCCTTTTTCCCACAGCTTGGTAAAAGGGCCCCTTAATGGCTATATGTGGTGGCTTGTTAGCCCATATATAATTGGTTAGAATTTTTTCTATAACCTTGTAAGTACTAGGCTTTAGAAGTGTAGGAATCATACTGAGTGAATAATTAATTTTGGGTACTATCATCATTTTAATGGTATCCAGTCTTCCCCACCAGGATAAACATAGAGAGGACCATTTGGAGATTAAGGGGCCCTTTCAAAATGCCATGACAAAAAGTGGCCTGCGGCAGTGTGAGCACATCCTTTGGGTGTGCACAGGGCCAGTTTTTGCCATGTCCTGGAAAAAGGGCCTTTTTTAAGGGGCTGGAAAATGGAAATGCAGCAAAATAAAAACCAGCGCGCATCCATTTTCAGCCTGAGACCTTATCGCCACCCATTGACTTAGTGGTAAGGTGTCACGTGCTACCCAGGCGGTAGGCATGCAGCGCCATGAGGTAGAAAATAGAAAATATTTTCTACCGCGTTTTTTTTGATGCATGTCAAATTCTGAATTACCACCCCAGGGTACTTGATAGCCAGGCAGTAATGCTGATTTGGCACATGCTGGACACATGTAGGGCCTTAAGCGCCTTTGTATAAGAGCCCCAAAGTCACTAGTGGCTTTTAGAATCTGCTCTGTATTTAAGTGAATCCAAGTTTACACTAGTGGAAGTGGAGTAGAGGAGTGGCCTAGTGGTTAGAGTGGTGGACTTTGGTCCTGGGGAACTGGGTTCAATTCCCACTACAGGCATAGGCAGCTCCTTGTGACTCTGGGCAAGTCACTTAACTCTCCATTGCCCCAGGTACAAATAAGTACCTAAGCCGCGTTGAGCCTGCCATGAGTGGGAAAGCATGGGGTACAAATTTAAAAAAAAAGTGGTTTTCAGTGCAATGCTTGCAAAGTACTTCTTTCAATCTTTCACTTTTTTTTATTGCAAATCAATTCTTGTGAAAATAACAGATCGATCGACATGGGCCATGTTTCATGACTGCGTCAAGGATGGTCATCAAGCCATAACATTTTCAAACTTGTTGAACATTACAATCTTTTGAAAGATAGGACCTGTTGTAACCTGTCTGCTATAATTTTTGCAAGTATTTTAGCATCTAAATTAATAAGGGATAAGGGCCTGTAGTTTTGAACTAATAAGGATTTTTTACCTGGTTTGGGTAATACAATAACAGTGGCCTCAGTAAATGTGCCCCATATATCACCTTTTGGATTAGATAATTATACAATGAAACTAAAATAGGGATAAGTATATCTTTGAAAGCTTAGTAGAATTCCAATGTTAGACCGTCTAGCTCTGGCGCCTTTTTTCACCAGCATTTCCCTGCCCTAAACTATGCCCATTTTTGCCTGCATGCATTAGAATATGCTTAGTGAGTTGTGTGTGTAAATTCTAATTAGTGCCAATTAATGCTCATTATTGCTTATTAAGTGCTCATTAGCTTGTTAAACTCGTTAATTTACATGCATTGCTATAGAATCAGCCAATTTGCTTTATGTTTGTCTTATGTTTTATATGCGCAGTGATATTAAGTTGAAAGACTATCCCCGGGTTGCTATATATCGTGCCTTAAGTTCTACATGAAAATTAAAGCGTATTCTATAACAATGCACGTAACTTAATTGTTTAATTAGCAAATCAATGCTGTCAATTGGATGTTTAAAAGCAACTATCACTAATTGGCATTGAGATTTACATGCACAACTTGCTAAATGTGTTCTGTAACGTGATGCGCATACATTCTAAGTTGCATAGCTGAAAAGGGGGTGTGGGCATGGGCGGGGCATGGGTGTTTCAAACATCCATACACATTGTTATATAATATATCTGATATGTGCCTAATTGAGGCATCAGAATTTCTACCAAGTAAAACATGTCGTAAATGGCCGCAACTAAATTTGATCGTATGGAGAAGTGCTTGACATAATTCTATATACTATGTAGAAATTTAAGCCTGTTCTATAAAATTTAGGTGTATTTTAGAGAATATACCGAGGTATATTTTTTTCCTATGCAAAACTTTCAGGCGCCATATATAGAATCTAAGTACATAAGTACATAAGTAATGCCACACTGGGAAAAGACCAAGGGTCCATCGAGCCCAGCATCCTGTCCACGACAGCGGCCAATCCAGGCCAAGGGCACCTGGCAAGCTTCCCAAACGTACAAACATTCTATACATGTTATTCCTGGAATTTTGGATTTTTCCAAGTCCGTTTAGTAGCGGTTTATGGACTTGTCCTTTAGGAAACCGTCCAACCCCTTTTTAAACTCTGCTAAGCTAACCGCCTTCACCACTTTCTCCGGCAACGAATTCCAGAGTTTAATTACACGTTGGGTGAAGAAAAATTTTCTCCGATTTGTTTTAAATTTACTACACTGTAGTTTCATTGCATGCCCCCTAGTCCTAGTATTTTTGGAAAGCGTGAACAGACGCTTCACATCCACCTGTTCCACTCCACTCATTATTTTATATACCTCTATCATGTCTCCCCTCAGCCGTCTCTTCTCCAAGCTGTATAGCCCTAGCCTCCTTAGTCTTTCTTCATAGGGAAGTCGTCCCATCCCCGCTATCATTTTAGTCGCCCTTCGCTGCACCTTTTCCAATTCTACTATATCTTTCTTGAGATGCGGCGACCAGAATTGAACACAATACTCAAGGTGCGGTCGCACCATGGAGCGATACAACGGCATTATAACATCCTCACACCTGTTTTCCATACCTTTCCTAATAATACCCAACATTCTATTTGCTTTCTTAGCCGCAGCAGCACACTGAGCAGAAGGTTTCAGTGTGTTATCGACGACGACACCCAGATCCCTTTCTTGGTCTGTAACTCCTAACGTGGAACCTTGCATGACGTAGCTATAATTCGGGTTCTTTTTTCCCACATGCATCACCTTGCACTTGCTCACATTAAACATCATCTGCCATTTAGCCGCCCAGTCTCCCAGTCTCGTAAGGTCCTCTTGTAATTTTTCACAATCCTGTCGCGATTTAACGACTTTGAATAACTTTGTGTCATCAGCAAATTTAATTACCTCGCTAGTTACTCCCATCTCTAAATCATTTATAAATATATTAAAAAGCAGCGGTCCTAGCACAGACCCCTGAGGAACCCCACTAACTACCCTTCTCCATTGTGAATACTGCCCATTTAACCCCACTCTCTGTTTCCTATCCTTCAACCAGTTTTTAATCCACAATAGGACATTTCCTCCTATCCCATGACCCTCCAATTTCCTCTGTAGCCTTTCATGAGGTACCTTGTCAAACGCCTTTTGAAAATCCAGATACACAATATCAACCGACTCCCCTTTGTCCACATGTTTGTTCACTCCTTCAAAGAATTGAAGTAAATTGGTCAGGCAAGATTTCCCCACACAAAAGCCATGCTGACTTGGTCTCAGTAATCCATGTCCTCGGATGTGCTCTGTAATTTTGTTTTTAATAATAGCCTCTACCATTTTCCCAGGCACCGACGTCAGACTCACCGGTCTATAATTTCCCGGATCTCCCCTGGAGCCTTTTTTAAAAATGGGTGTTACATTGGCCACCCTCCAATCTTCCGGTACCACGCTCGATTTTAAGGATAAGTTGCATATCACTAGCAGTAGCTCCGCAAGCTCGTTTTTCAGTTCTATCAGTACTCTAGGATGAATACCATCCGGTCCAGGAGATTTGCTACTCTTCAGTTTGCCGAACTGCCCCATTACGTCCTCCAGGTTTACCGTGAAGTCAGTAAGTTTCTCCGACTCGTCCGCTTGAAATACCATTTCCGACACCGGTATCCCACCCAAATCTTCCTCGGTGAAGACCGAAGCAAAGAATTCATTCAGTCTCTCCGCTACGTCTTTGTCTTCCTTGATCGCCCCTTTTACCCCTCGGTCATCCAGCGGCCCAACCGATTCTTTTGCCGGCTTCCTGCTTTTAATATAGCGAAAAAAATTTTTACTATGTTTTTTTGCCTCTAATGCTATCTTTTTTTCATACTCCCTCTTGGCCTTCTTAATCTGCGCCTTGCATTTGCTTTGACACTCCTTATGCTGTTTCTTGTTATTTTCAGACGGTTCCTTCTTCCATTTTCTGAAGGCGTTTCTTTTAGCCCTAATAGCTTCCTTCACCTCACTTTTCAACCAGGCCGGGAGTCTTTTGGACTTCCGTCTTTCTTTTCTAATTTGCGGAATATGTATGGCCTGGGCCTCCAGGATGGTATTTTTGAACAGCGTCCACGCCTGTTGTACAGTTTTTACTCTCTCAGTTGCCCCCCTAAGTTTTTTTTTTACCGTTCTTCTCATTTTATCATAGTCTCCTTTTTTAAAGTTAAACGCTAACGTATTTGACTTTCTGTGTACAGTTACTTCAAGGTCGATGTCAAAACTGATCATATTATGGTCACTGTTATCAAGCGGCCCCAGTACCATAATGTCCCTCACCAGATCATGCGCTCCACTAAGGACCAAGTCTAGAATTTTTCCTTCTCTCGTCGGCTCCTGCACCAGTTGCTCCATAAAGCTGTCCTTGATTTCATCAAGGAATTGTATCTCTGTAGCGTGTCCCGATGTTACATTTACCCAGTCTATATTTGGATAATTGAAGTCACCCATTATTATCACATTGCCCATTTTGTTCGCGTCTCTGATTTCTTTTATCATTTCTGTGTCTACCTGCTCATCCTGGCGAGGTGGACGGTAGTACACTCCTATCACCATTTCTTTCCCTTTTATACATGGAATTTCAACCCACAGTGATTCAAAGATGTGATTTGTGTCCTCCTGAATTTGTAATCTATCTGAGTCAAGGCTCTCGTTAATATACAATGCTACCCCTCCACCAGTCCGGTCCACCCTATCATTACGATATACTTTGTACCCCGGTATGACAGTGTCCCACTGGTTATCCTCCTTCCACCAGGTCTCAGTAATGCCTATTATATCCAATTTTTCATTTAGTGCAATGTATTCCAACTCTCCCATCTTATTTCTTAGACTCCTAGCATTTGCATATAGACATTTCAGAGTATGTTTGATGTTCTTATTTGCATGATGCTTAGTACCTGACACTATTGATTTGACATCTTTTGTCTGATCTTTAGTTGTATTTAAGGGCACCTGGCCTACCATGGTCTGTTGTGCAACCTCACTATCTAGAAACCCTATCTTCCCTGTTTGTGAGGTATCTTTGCAAGATACCTTTTCCCGAACCATGCGCTTTTGAGCGATTGTTGGCCTTCCCCCCATTTCTAGTTTAAAAGCTGCTCTATCTCCTTTTTAAATGCCGACGCCAGCAGCCTGGTCCCACCCTGGTTAAGGTGGAGCCCTATGTATACATGATAAGTTAGTGTGATGCTTTCAATACTGGAGTGGCGTGTTTTATCTAAAAAGGAGCTGGATATCAAAAAATAATCTATTCTGGAAAATGAATTGTGTGGTGGGGAATAAAGAGTAATCCCTCTTATTATGGTGCATAAGGTGCCAAACATTTTGTACATGTAGCTGTATCATTACATCAAGCCTTAGATTTTTTTGAAAGGATTTGTTATCGAGTTCAGCATTTTGAATTAAATTAAAATCTCCTTCTATTATATGTAGTGAGTCACCTTCATTAGATATTACATCAGCAGCAGTGTGAAAGAAATCAGGGCTATCAGAATTAGGAGCACATATGTTCATTATGATCAAGGGGTTGCTCCTGATAGTGACTTTTACTTTAACCCAGCATCCAGTAGTATCACTGTCGTGAGATATCAATTGTATGGAGTTTATAGTTTATTAAAACTTGATATACCGCTGTTGCAACAGCAGTTAACAAACAATACAAATGAATAAAAACGTACAAGAAAAGAACTCCATAAATTGATAGGACAGAATCACACATACCATAGGAAGGAATCACTGAGATGCCAGAGACCGTGCAAGCAGGACACCAAGCTCATGGCTTAAACATGACAAGGTCATGGCTGAAGGCCAAACGAGAAAAATGCATTTTTTTAAAGTATCTTGAAATTGGCAAATAAAGCCCTCCTTCTCCCCCATATCAAAAGAGAGACCATTCCAGAAATGAGGGGCCAGAAGAAAAAATGCAGAAGACTGGGTCGATTCATAGTGGGCCATCCGAGGTGAAGGTAAAACAAGACAATTTGAGTCAAGAGGCCTAAGAGCATGAGTGGGAATATAAGGTATATTAAGAGATAATAGATAGGAAGGGGAACCTGTGTGAAAAGCTCTATGAGGTAAACAAAGAATTTTGAACTGAGGACAATATAGTATCGAAGGCCAGTGAAGGGACACAAGAAGCGGTGTAACATGATCAAATTTGCCGGCTCTGAAAAGTAAACAAGCAGCAGAGTTCTGAAGAGTTTGAAGATGTCAGAGCAGAGAACTGGAGGTGGCTACCCCCACCTTTTTTTTTTGCTAACTGCTGGATTGAAAATTGTTGGTAGGGACCATTTGGTTTGTAGCTTAGCAGATTTGGTCACATTTAAATGTGTCTCCTGAAAGAGTATAAAATCTGGTGACAATTTAGACAGTGAGTTAATGATTTTTCTTTTCTTTTTATGGGGTTTTTCAATCCTTTAACATTCAATGACATGAAGATAACAGCCATTAATTTAAAATATTATTGAGGTTGACTCCAATCAGTTGTGTAGTTGTATAGAAAAATATGGGATATAGTAGAGAAGCATACCTTAGCAGTTGAGAATATGAAAGAATATTCATAAAAAACATAACAATATGCACAGAAGCAATATGTAATATATAAACCATGAGTTGATGAGACCAAAGGAAAAACAGCCACCTTGCACTGACCCCTATTAGATGGAATGAAAGTAAAATACAAGTCTTAATTATGATAACAACCACAATCTTAACATTTTAGTTGAATGAGTATACATCAATCTAGAAAGAATTAGTAATGGAGCATATATATACAGGTATACCCATATTATAACATAATGGTGAGTAGAACCTCATAATAATAAAGCAATTATAGTTGTAATGGTTAGATAATTATTGAAATGTAGCATTATACAATATAATATAATGTAGAATGACAAGTATAAAATATGCAGCATATTTAAAATTAATGTGAAACCTTAGACATGCTCATGAGGTCTCCCAGAAAATTCAGAAGGGTCAAACATACTTATATTTTTGGAAAAGTTCATTCCTGATATCCTAGGTCTTCAATTTACTAAGGATTTTGACCTGGATCATGGACACCCCACTATATGGTCAGCATGATAAGTTTCCACGGCCTATAGTAATGAAAGTGCTGAAATATACACATGTCACAGAGATTTTACAGTGCACTAGAATGAGAGCGTCAGTGAAACATGAGGGCGCCGTTCTACAATTTCAACCAGATTTGAGCAAGAATACTGTGAAGATCAGAAAGCAATTTCTTGCTTTCAGACCCAGGCTTTAGGAGGTAAATGCTTGTTTTGGTCTTTGTTTTTCCAGCATGGATGCGAATCAGTTACAGCTGCACAAAGGACTTTATACACCCCGATGCGTTGGTGTGGTTTAATATTAAGATAGGTGTAGAGAGGGTTCATCAAAAGTGAAGATTCTAGACTTCAAATAATTTTTGTTCATATGGGGGATTAGCTCAAGGAATTGTTGTCTGGATGGGAACATCTGGAAGAAGTTGGAAGTCAGTGGGAAAAACTGAAAGGAGCTATTGTAAGGGCCACAAACCTTTTTGTAAGGAAAGTAAATACAAGTAAGAGGAAATGAAGACCACATTTGTTCTCAAAAGTAGTAACTCAAAAGCTAAGAAAAAAGAGGTTAGCCTTTATAAACTAAAAGAGATCACAGAAAGAGGAAGACTGGCGACAATATCTGGAAAAGCTAAGAGAAGCTGTTAGTCAGGAAAACAAAGATGCAAATAGAAAAAAAGTAGTCAATATGGTAAAATGGGGTGACAGGACATTTTTTAGGTATGTTAGTGATAGGAAGAAGTGCAAAAGTGCTATTGTGAGACTCAAAGGTGAAGGAGAGGAATATGTTGAAGCTGAGAAAGATAAGGCTGAATTGCTTTACGAATATTTATGATCTGTGTTCACAGATGAAGGGCCAGGAGAAAGGACTACAGAAGACAAACACAAATAGGAATGGAGGGGTGGTAGTCTATGAATGATTTTCAGAGAACTGTGTTCATGAGGAGCTGGATAAATCAAAGGTGGACAAAACGATGGGGCCGGATGGCATACATCCGAGGGTACTGAAGGAACTTAGGGATGTTCTAGTGGCTCCACTGACTGACCTTTTCAATGCTTCTCTAGAGTTGGGACTGGTCCCGGAGCACTTAAGAAGAGCAGATGTGGAACTATGGAAGAGGTTGGGAACTACAGGCAAGTAAGTCTGACTTTTGTGGTAAGTAAATTAATGGAAACTCTTTTTAAACATAGAATAGTAAAATTTATGAAATCCATAAATCTAATTAATTTCTTTAACTAAGTGACTAGAAAGTTGGATTGAGGGAGAATGCTAGATGTGGTATATTTAGATTTTATCAAAGCCTTTGACACAGTTCTGTAAAGATGACTATTAAAGAAACTAAGTATCCTCAGTATGGGATTAAAGTGACTGACTGGGTTAGAAACTGGTTGAGTGGAAGGTGACAGAGGATAGTGGTAAATGGAGCTCATTCTGAGGAAAATGATTTTACCAATGGTGTGCCGCAAGGTTCGGTTTTTGGGACAGTACTTTTTAATATTTTTATAAGTGATATTACTGAAGGGCTGTCTGGTAAGATTTGCCTCTTTACGAATGATAGCAAAATCAGCAATAGGGTAGACACTTCTGATTGTGTGGATAATATGAGGAAGGACATAGTGAAGTTAGAGGAATGGTCTAGGATTTGGCGGCTAATATTTAAGGATAAAAAAATGCAGGGTCATGCATTTGAGCTGCAAAACCTGAGGGAACGGTACAATTTAGGAGGTGAGAAACATTTGTGCATGAAAGAGGAGCAGAACTTGTGTGTGATGATCTTAGGGTGGCCAAACAAATAGAAAAGGCAACAGAAAAAAACTAGAAAGATGATTGGGTGCATAGGGAGAGGATTTTGCAGTAGGAAGAAGGAGGTGATGATGCCCCTATATAAGACTCTGGTGACACCTCATTTAGAATATTATGTACAATTAGGGAGACCATACCTTAAAAAAAAGATATAAAAAGGATGGAGACGGTGCTGAGTTGCCACTAAAATGGTCAGTGGTCTTCGTCATAAAGCGTATGGTGACCGACTTAAAGTTCTCAATATGTATACTTTGGAAGAAATGTGGGAGGAGGAGACATGATAGAGTCATTTAAATACCTACGTAGCATAAATGTACAGGGGGCAAGTCTCTTTCAATTGAATGGAAGCTCTGGAACGAGAGGGCATAGGATGAAGGAGAAAGGGGATAGACTCAGTGTCACGTCCCTTACCTGTGCCGCCCTGCCCGCAGTGATGCCTCGCTCCGCGAGCAGGAGAGAGCGGGGTATCGCTGGCTACGGGCGGTGTGTTCAGGGAGTCTTGCCTGCCTCCTGGACGGTGCTGGTTCGCCGCTATAGCGCTGTGGTGGCTGGAGAGCGCCGGCCATTTTGGCAGCGGCGGCGCTCACAAGCTGAAGAGTCTCTTCCGGGCGCTGGACCCGGGAGCATGGAGAACGCCCCTTCTGGGTCCGGATTGGCTGGTCGCGGCTGGACTCCGCCCTCTCTCTGTGACCAGCCTATCCAGAGCCCTGGGGCTGGTTGTAGGCTCCACCCCCCGGACAGCTGATGGTTGTCTTCCTGATGGAGGGGGCTATTTAAGTACAGACGCTGGCAGAACACTTTGCTTCGGCTTCTGCTTGTGTGGATTCCTGAGTTCTGTGTGTTTGGATTGTTTACCTGCCTTGAACCTGTTTGGACCCGGACTTTGCTTTTGCCTGCCGCCTGCCTTGAACCTCTGTTTGGACCTGGACTTTGCTTTTGCCTGCCGCCTGCTTTGAACCTGTTTGGACCTGGACTTTGCTTTTGCCTGCCGCCTGCCTTGAACCTGTTTGGACCTGGACTTTGCTTTTGCCTGCCGCCTGCCTTGAACCTCTGTTTGGACCTGGACTTTGCTTTTGCCTGCCGCCTGCCTTGAACTTGTTTGGACCTGGACTTTGCTTTTGCCTGCCGCCCGCCTTGAACCTCTGTTTGGACCTGGACTTTGCTTTTGCCTGCCGCCTGCCTTGAACCTGTTTGGACCTGGACTTTGCTTTTGCCTGCCGCCTGTCTTGAACCTCTGTTTGGACCTGGACTTTGCTTTTGCCTGCCGCCTGCCTTGAACCTGTTTGGACCTGGACTCTGCTTTTGCCTGCCGCCTGCCTTGAACCTGTTTTGAACCTGGACTTTGCTGTTGCCTTCCGCCTGCCTTGAACCTTTGTTTGGACCTGGACCTTGCCTTTTGCCATCTGTCTGCTGTCCATCCTGTGTACAGTCCTGCCTTCCTTAGGAAGTTCCTGTCCTGATTCTCCAGGTAAGATCAGAACTGTCTGGCTGCCAGACGTTGTTTGGCACAGGGGCTCACAGATCGTGGTATAGGCCTGACAGAAAGCCGAAGCCATGAGCTCGCCAGATAAGCCTGATCTGACCGACTTGGCCCAAGCCCTTCAACAACAGCAGGCCCAGCTTAACAGATTGTCTGGGGTACTACAAGATGTGTGCTCACAGATGTCAGCGCAGCGAGGACCGTCTCCCGGAGCAAGTAGGACATCTCCATCTCAACCTGCCTTTCGTCTGCCCGAACCTCCCCGGTTTGACGGCACACCCTCCGCATGCCGCGGATTCTTGAACCAATGTCAAATGCTCTTTGACATGCAACCTGCTTCTTTTCCTACGGACAAATTAAAGATTACCTACATTATTTCGTTACTCTCCGGTCCTGCCTTGGCATGGGCTTCACCACTCTGGGAACAACAGGATCCTCTCCTCTCAGAACTAGGAGAATTCCTGCGTCAGTTCCGCATGGTAGTTGATGTTCCAGGGCGCCCCTCTTCTGCTGCAGGTGAGCTACTACGGATTCAGCAAGGGAACAGCTCGGTTGGAGCCTATGCTATTCGATTCCGCACCCTGGCTGCGGAACTTAAATGGAATCAAGAGGCTCTTACGGCCATTTTCTGGCAAGGCTTGAGCGGGCGCATTAAGGACGAGTTAGCCGGCCGTGAAATTCCTAGCACTCTGGACGCTCTAATCTCTCTATGTATCCGGATTGATGTCCGCTTCCAGGAACGGGCACGAGAATAGGGTGCCTCTCGTCCGTCTCGAAGGATCTCCCCTCAAAGACAACGTACGGTCTGTCCTCAGGAAGCTGCGGGTCCGGCTGCGGAGGGATCGGAAGAGCCTATGGTGATTGGCAGGCACCGACTGTCAGCTGTTGAGCGGGCCCACCGGAGGGATAATAAATTATGCATGTACTGTGGGAAACCTGGTCATTTTGTGAAGGGGTGTCCCAACAAGCCGGGAAATGCTTAGACCCTAGCCTTGTGGAGGGGGTGGTTTTGGGTCAGTCAGGAGCCCTTCCGGATAATTTAATGACAGTACCGATTATCTTACTTTGGCAAGAATTCAGAATAAACACCCTAGCCTTGCTGGATTCAGGAGCAGGAGGCAACTTTATTGATGCTAGCCTACTTCAGGGGCTAGGAAGGCCAGTTATTCCCTGTAAACCAGCTCTGCAGGTGACTTCCATTCATGGCTCTACTCTTCCCCAGCCGATTACTCATCTCACCCTTCCGCTTTGGATGCAGGTGGGTCTTCTTCATCATGAGGAGATACAGTTTCTTATTTTACCTCAAGCCATTCATCCTGTAATATTAGGTATGCCCTGGCTGCGGCTGCATGCGCCCTGCATAGACTGGCCTTCGGGAGAGATCAGTCAATGGAGTACTCCTTGTTTTGAGACCTGTCTGACACCAGTGCACCCTCCTCCTACTAAGGTGCCAGCTCTACCTGGAATCCTCCATCCCTGTGAGGCCTGTCTTCCGAAGGAATATGATGATTTTTCTGATGTCTTTGATGCCCGGGAGGCGGATTCCCTCCCGCCCCATCGCCCTTTTGATTGTCCCATTGATTTGTTGCCAGGCACGATGCCTCCTAGAGGAAGATTATATGCCTTGTCCCGGGAGGAATCTGCAGCCATGCGGGACTACATTCGGGAGAATCTTCGTAAAGGATTCATTCGACCTTCTTCTTCTCCTGCCGGGGCGGGGTTTTTTTTTGTCTCCAAAAAGGATGGGTCCTTGCGACCCTGCATTGACTATCGAGGGCTTAACAACATCACAGTCAAGAACCGTTATCCTCTTCCGCTTATCCCGGAGCTTTTTGATCGACTCCAGGGGGCGGTTATTTTTACTAAGTTGGATCTCCGAGGGGCATACAACTTGATTCGTATCCGCCAGGGGGACGAGTGGAAGACTGCGTTTAATACTCACGAAGGCCATTTTGAGTATCGTGTCATGCCTTTTGGTCTTTGTAATGCCCCTGCTGTGTTTCAAGATTTCATCAACTTCATTTTCCGGGACCTCCTTTATTCTTCAGTCATTGTTTACTTGGACGATATTCTGATCTTCTCTGCTTCCCCTCAGGATCATCCCAGGCATGTGCGCACAGTACTTCAACGGCTCCGGGATCACCGACTGTTTGCCAAATTGGAAAAATGTGCGTTTCATCAATCCACTATTCCTTTTTTGGGACATATTATCTCTGCTGTTGGATTACAAATGGATCCTGCTAAACTACAGGCTATCCGTGACTGGCCTCTTCCCCAAGGTCTCCGGGCTCTGCAGCGTTTCCTTGGATTTGCTAACTACTACAGACAATTCATTCCCCATTATTCTCTCATCACGGCTCCTTTGACAGCTCTTACTCGGAAGGGTGCGGATGTTCGGCACTGGTCTCCAGCTGCTCTGGAAGCCTTTTCTACCTTGAAGACGGCTTTCTTGTCTGCATCTGTGCTCCGTAGTCCTGATGTCACGAAGCCTTTCATTGTGGAGGTGGATGCCTCTGCTTTGGGGGTTGGGGCTGTGCTGTCCCAGACGGCTTCTTCTGGTAGAAGACACCCTTGTTTTTTTTTTCTAAGAAGTTTTCTCCAGCAGAGCGTAATTATACCATCGGTGACAGAGAGCTGCTGGCTCTGAAGCTCGCCTTTCAGGAGTGGCGATACCTGCTGGAGGGGGCTGCTCACCCTATTACAGTCATTACTGATCACAAGAACCTGCTTTATTTGCAAGATGCCAAACGCTTGAATCCCCGGCAGGCCCGATGGTCACTGTTTTTTGCTCGTTTTACCTTTCACTTGGTGTTCCGTCCCACGGAGAAGAATATACAAGCGGATGCTCTCTCCCGAGCTTTTGATGTACCAGAGGAACCTGAGGAGCTCTATCCTATGCTCAATCCTGCTTGCCTTTCCCCTACTGTGGGGGCACCCGCCTGCCTTAAGACTCCTGTTCCTGCCCGGTCTCGTCGCAAGGTTCTTCAGTGGGGTCATTCTGCTGCTTTTTCGGGACATTTTGGGTTTCGTAAAACTTATCATCTTATTTCCCGCTATTTTTGGTGGCCGCACATGGCTCAGGAGATTCGGCAGTTTGTCTTTACATGTCCTACTTGTGCTCGTACCAAGTCTTTGCCAGGCAAGCCGTGGGGGCTTCTTCAACCATTGCCGGTACCCCAACTACCTTGGCAGGAGGTCTCGATGGACTTTATAACTGATCTTCCTTGTTCCAAGAGCAACACGATCATCTGGGTGGTGGTGGATCATTTTTCCCGCATGGCGCACTTCGTACCCATGCGGTCCCTGCCATCTGCGGCGGCTCTTGCCTCCCATTTTATCCAGCACATTTTTCGGTTACATGGACTGCCGCAACGCATCATCAGTGATAGAGGTTCTCAATTCACCTCTAGATTTTGGAGATCTTTATGCTCAGCCTTTGGGGTTACCACGCATTTCTCTTCAGCTTACCATCCCCAGACCAACGGCATGGCAGAGCGTACTAACCAGACCCTTAAAGCCTTTTTCCGGGCCTTCACAAATGCTCGTCAAGATAATTGGACTGATCTCCTGTCCTGGGCTGAATTTGCCTACAACAATAGCTTCCATTCTGCTTCTTGGACATCACCCTTCTTTACTGTTTTTGGATGTCATCCTCGTCTTCCGCCTCCAATTCCTTTGACTGAGGCCTCTCCACTGATCCGGTCTACCCTCACCACCATTCATGCCACTTGGAGGACGTGTAATCCATTGGGTTGGTCGTGAGCCCTTGGGCCCTGGCCGAGGCCAGCAGGGCGCCGACCCAGGCCAAGGGGAGACCGACCCACCACCGCACACCACAGCTACACAATACCCCCTAAGCTACCCCTCCCCACAGTCCCTCAGGAAGAAGGGAAATAGGCATACAGGCGGGCCTCGCGGCCGAACCGGAACCCACGCAGACAGAGCCATTTGTGCGAGCCTCACGGCTGAACTGGAACCCAATCACACACAGGGAGGGGTGAAAGAACCCAGAGGGCCCCAAGAGGCCAGACGCGCTGAAAACTAGCAATAGGGCAGAGGGGGAAACAAAGGACCAGAGCGGGCCACGCCCACGCAGGGGACTAGCGCAGGACAGGGAAACTAACACAGCAACCCCCCCCCACCAGGGTAGGAGCCCCAGGCAGAAACCAGAGGAACCAAACACAAAAGGAAGGCAGAAAGCCTTTGCCTCAACCCCACTGTAGACAGAGGCACCCAGAACACAAAGGGTTAAGCTTGTAGAGCCAGCAGAGAGAGAGTGCCATAAATCAACAAACAATCAGAGGGAGTGAGGCCCATCCAAACAAACACATAGGCAGAGGCAGGAATACAATACACACAGTACACAAAGGGATAAACTCACTGAGCCAGCAGGCCGGGACACTGGGAAGAGAAATCTTTAAAACAAACAAACAAAGGAGAACGCTCTCACTCAGCCCAGAGCCCTGGAGGCTGAGCAATGCCCAGCCCCCACTAAACAAACGAGCAGCTGACCCTGATTACAGAGCTACGCACACACACACAAACACAGCAGCAGCTAACCCAGAGGGAAGGAAAAGAATACTCTAAATCAACACAGATCCCTGTCAGAACCTAGAGCACGTTCTGAGAGAAACCTATCAGGCTTTCCTGTTACCACCAAATAAGTAACGCAAAAGCAGATAAACTCTTCAGCTGCAGGCTAAAGTACTATCCCCTGACGTCAGCACAACTCCTGGCAGCCAATCAGAAGAGACGTCCCCCCTCCCCCTCAGCCAAACCGGCAGAATCATAACAGGACGGTTCGTCAGCAGTTGGGGAGGGCGGCCGCACGGTATAAGCAGTTTGCTGACCGGCTTCGATGTGCCGCTCCCGTATTCCAGCCAGGACAGAGAGTATGGCTCAGTACCAAGTACCTCAAACTTCGTCTTCCCTCCCTTAAGTTTGCTCCTCGCTTCATCGGTCCATTTTCTGTGAAATCTAGAGTGGGGACGGTGGTCTATCATCTTCACTTACCTGGTAATCTTCGCATTCACAATGCTTTCCATGTGTCTCTGCTTAAGCCTTTTCAGACTTCCCACTGGCATCCTGCACCAAAGAAGATTCTGGTTCCAGACTCTGACCCTGATCCTGAGTTTGAGGTAAAGGAAATTCTTGATTCTAAATTCCAAAGAGGACGATTATTTTACTTGATCTCGTGGAAGAACTTTGGTCCTGAGGATAACTTCTGGGAGCCAGTTGATAATATCCTTGCCCCTGATTTGTTGCACGAGTTCCACTCTCGTTACCCTAAAAAACCAGGACCGAGACGGAGGAGGGGGGCTTACGGGGGGGGGGGGTACTGTCACGTCCCTTACCTGTGCCACCCTGCCCGCAGTGATGCCTCGCTCCGCGAGCAGGAGAGAGCGGGGTATCGCTGGCTATGGGCGGTGTGTTCAGGGAGTCTTGCCTGCCTCCTGGACTGTGCCGGTTCGCCGCTATAGCGCTGTGGCGGCTGGAGAGCGCCGGCCATTTTGGCAGCGGCGGCGCTCACAAGCTGAAGAGTCTCTTCCGGGCGCTGGACCCGGGAGCATGGAGAACGCCCCTTCTGGGTCCGGATTGGCTGGTCGCGGCTGGACTCCGCCCTCTCTCTGTGACCAGCCTATCCAGAGCCCTGGGGCTGGTTGTAGGCTCCACCCCCCGGACAGCTGATGGTTGTCTTCCTGATGGAGGGGGCTATTTAAGTACAGACGCTGGCAGAACACTTTGCTTCGGCTTCTGCTTGTGTGGATTCCTGAGTTCTGTGTGTTTGGATTGTTTACCTGCCTTGAACCTGTTTGGACCCGGACTTTGCTTTTGCCTGCCGCCTGCCTTGAACCTCTGTTTGGACCTGGACTTTGCTTTTGCCTGCCGCCTGCCTTGAACCTGTTTGGACCTGGACTTTGCTTTTGCCTGCCGCCTGCCTTGAACCTCTGTTTGGACCTGGACTTTGCTTTTGCCTGCCGCCTGCCTTGAACCTGTTTGGACCTGGACTTTGCTTTTGCCTGCCGCCCGCCTTGAACCTCTGTTTGGACCTGGACTTTGCTTTTGCCTGCCGCCTGCCTTGAACCTGTTTGGACCTGGACTTTGCTTTTGCCTGCCGCCTGTCTTGAACCTCTGTTTGGACCTGGACTTTGCTTTTGCCTGCCGCCTGCCTTGAACCTGTTTGGACCTGGACTCTGCTTTTGCCTGCCGCCTGCCTTGAACCTGTTTTGAACCTGGACTTTGCTGTTGCCTTCCGCCTGCCTTGAACCTTTGTTTGGACCTGGACCTTGCCTTTTGCCATCTGTCTGCTGTCCATCCTGTGTACAGTCCTGCCTTCCTTAGGAAGTTCCTGTCCTGATTCTCCAGGTAAGATCAGAACTGTCTGGCTGCCAGACAATGTTTGGCACAGGGGCTCACAGATCGTGGTATAGGCCTGACACTCAGGAGTAACCTAAGGAAATACTTCACAGAAAAGGTGGTGAATTCATGGAACGGCCTCACAATGGAAGTAGTGGAGACAAAAACAGTGTCTGAATTCAAGAGAGCTTGGCACAAGTATATAGGATCTCTAAGGGAGTGACAGGGAGAGTAGATGGCATGGATGGGCAGACTATATAGGCCATATGGTCTTTATCTGGCTCTATTTACTTTTCTTAGTTATCTAGCAACTGGCACAATACTTCAAAAACAAAATAACAAACAATATCAAACCTTGCAAAGCCACAAATAAATATCACAGACTACCCTACAGGACTGTGAAACACATGATAACCACATCAAAGCTGAGAGAATATGGATCACGTTCAAACCACCCCAACTAAACACAGTAAAGACACTATTAACAAAATACATGAATGTATAATGTCTAATTCACAAATGCCCCAACTACATGATGAAAAACTCACCAGAATGCTCTCAACTGACTGAGGTACCACATTATGAATCGACGAGGAGCTCAGCATTTTTCTTTTTAGCTCCAATGCTCTGGAATGCTCTTCAATCATATATCTGGTCAGAATTATCATTTGCTAATTTTAAAATCCAGCTTCAAACTCATTATTTTGAATTAGCTAAAGGTATAGGGTGACAGGGAAACTGGGGACCTAGCAGCCTCTTAATTTATTATGACTTTCTGCTTGTTGTGTATGAATGTGTACAGTGCTCAAAATTTTCAACATTTATCACAGGTACACTCAGGACCTATGTCAACATGGCCATGTTTTGCCATAGCTGCATCAGGACAACACCCCTGTTCTAGTCTTCAGCGTTGCATCTCATTAACAGATATACCATGCAGATCTCAAAAGGTGGAGGAGCAAAAGCGGGTCATAGGCATTCCTAAAATTTATGCACAGTGTTATAGAATATACTTGCTCTGTGCATGTTAGGCATGAGAATGTACTTGAAAACATGTCCCTAAAATCAGGAGCAGATTATATGTGCTTGAAGTTAGGAGTGTATCACTGCAGTGAGCTTCACTAATAATAATGTCTCTCTTTTTCATTAGCTTCATCATTATCTGAAGAACCTCCACTTTAAGAACGCTGTGGGTGAGGAGCTTTTTTTTTATGAGAATGGTGATCTCGCTATTGGTTATGATATTATAAGTCCAGTCTTTCTACCCAATGGGACATGGAGTAATGAAATTGTTGGAAGTTATAACCCTTATGCTCCACCAGAGCAGGAATTTACTATCTATGAAAAGTGGACAAGCACATTGACTAAGGTCAGATTTGAATTCAATTTAAGCTCCTCGCGCTGGCATTTAAGCCTCTTCACTTTGGCATACCCCCCCCCCCCCCCCCCCCCCCCCATTATTTCACTGCTGTCATTTCTCTTTACACTTCTTCTTGCCCTCTCCATTCTCTCTTTGCCTACCACCTTTCTATCCTGCTGGTCCATTTGTCTCATCTGGAATCTACACATCACTTTGCTTTCTTTTATCTGGTTTCCTGTCTTTGGAATGCCCTCCCACTGACCCTCCATTCTGAGCAATCTTTTGGACATTATGACATTTTGCTTTCTGAACTTAATTATAAAGGTATTGATGATAATATATTGGTTTAGAGGATTTTTGGTTTCTAGGTCATATAAAGTAAAACATAATGGAAAGTTATCAGATAGTTGGAGAAATCCTTGTAGGAGTCCCACAGAGATCTCCTTTGTCACCTACATTGTTTAACATATTCTTAAATTCTTTGGATTTGCAACTTACCACACTCTCTACAAAAGACATTACATGAAGTGATACCTGCAAGTGAGCCTTCTCTGGTGTTGCCCCCACCAGGCCTTTAATGGAAGAAGTAACTAACTTGTTAGTCTCACTCATACACACAAGGAGTGACATGGGCTGTATATATTTATTATTATTTATTTATTATTTACTTGGATTTTGCTCACACCTTTTTCAGTAGTAGCTCAAGGTGAGTTCCATTTAGGTACACTGGGTATGTCTCTGCCCCTGAAGAGCTCACAGTCTAATTTTGTACCTGAGGTAATGGAGGGTTAAGTGACTTGCCCAAGATCACAAGGAGTAGCAGTGGGATATCAAGACCAGTGCTCTAACCACTAGGCCACTCCTCCACTCCTACTGCAGCAGGACATGTTTATTCACTCCTGCCATAGCTGAGATAATATTTAACCATCTCTCTGACCTTACATGCATCTTTCTTTAATCTAGTCACCTTACTTTCTAACTCCTCTTACTCTCTTACCTATCTATGGGGTCCTTTTACTAAGCTGCAGTAAAAAGTGGTTTACGGTAGTGTAGGCGCAGGTTTTGGGCGCGTGCAGAAATATTTTTCAGTGCTCATACAAAAAATGCCTTTTTTGACAAAAATGGACGTGTGGCAAAATCAAAATTGCCGTGCATCTATTTTAGGTGTCTGACCTTACCGCCAGCCATAGACCTAGTGGTAAAGAATCTGCACGGTAATGAACTACGTGCGTCAGATGCCACTTGCCATGCATCTGCTACACGCGTCTGAAAATAGAAAATATTTTGCAGACGCATGCCAAAAATAAAATTACTGCAAGAGGCACCTGGTAGTCGGGCAGTAAGTTCATTTTGACGCACGTTGGGCACACATAGATGCTTACACAGCTTAGTAAAAGGGGCCGTTTATCTTTGCTTATACCTTTCACTGTCAATTCAAATGTTCTATTACGTATTGTGTTGACATTGTAAGTAGTATACTAGCAGGCTCATTTTCGAAAGAGAAGGACGCCCATCTTTCGACACAGATCGGAAGATGGGCATCCTTCTCACAGGGTTGATTTTGGACGTCCCCAACTGCTTTCCATTGTGGGGATGACCAAAGTTCACGGGGATGTGTTGGAGGCGTAGCGAAGGCGGGACTTGGGCATGCCTAACACATGGGCGTCCTCGACCCATAATGGAAAAAAAAGGGTGTCCCTGACGAGCACTTGGACGACTTTACCTGGTCCTGTTTTTCTTTCGACCAAGCCACAAAAAGGTGCCCAAACTGACCAGATGACCAATGGAGAGAATCGAGGACCACTTCTCCTTACTCCCCCAGTGGTCACTAACCCCCTCCCACCCTCAAAAACACCTTTAAAAATATTTTGTGCCAGCCTCTATGCCAGCCTCAAATGTCATACTAAGGTCCATCACAGCAGTATGCAGGTCCCTGGAGCAGTTTTAGTGGGTGCAGTGCACTTCAGACAGGCGGACCCAGGCCCATCTTCCCCACCTGTTATACTTGTGCTGGTAAATGTGAGCCCTCCAAAACCCATCAGAAACCCACTGTACCCACATCTAGGTACCCCCTTCACCCGTAAGGGCTATGGTAGTGGTGTACAGTTGTGGGTAGTGGGTTTTGGGGGGAGTTTGGGAGGCTCAGTACCCAAGGTAAGGGAGCTATGTACCTGGGAGCAATTTGTGAAGTCCACTGCGGTACCCCCTAGGGTGCCCGGTTGGTGTCCTGGCATGTCAGGGGGACCAGTGCACTATGAATGCTGGCTCCTCCCATGACCAAAGGGCTTGCATTTGGTCGTTTATGAGATGGGCGTCCTTGGTTTCCATTATCGCCGAAAATCAGAAACGACCAAGTCTAGGGACGACCATCTCTAAGGACGACCTAAATGTCAAGGTTTGGGCGTCCCCGACCGTATTATCGAAATGAAAGATGGACATCCATCTTGTTTCGATAATACGGGTTTCCCCGCCCCTCCACCAGGACGTTTTGCGAGGACGTCCTCAGCAAAATTTGGGCATCCCTTTTGATTATGCCCCTCCACGCCATCCTTTGTATCGTTATTTGAATATTTTTACTACTGTAATTGTCTATTGCTCATGTTTGATGTATTCTTATTGTACACCACCTTGAATGAATTACTTCAAAAAGGCAGTAAATAAAACCTAATAAATATTAAATAAATACATGAGAGGGTTACATTACTTACAGTAATGCTGAGGATATTACAGTGTTAATTCCAATTTACTCATCTATAAATTCAGTATCATCAGGTATTAAAAGATGTTTAACATTGATTAGATCCTGGATGTCATGCTATCGACTCAAGTTAAACACTGATATGACCAAATGTTTTACTTTTTGATAACAATCCTGACCCTTTAGTGGACCATATAATGGTAGATCAAATTAGGTATTCACTTTCTTCCTTTACAAAGACACTGGGGGGTTTATGTTGACCAGAATTTATCCCTTGACTCTAAACTCAATGCTCTGACTACGAGTTCCTTCTTTCTTTTGAGGAATTTAAGATGCATAAGAAAGTATTTTGAATTTGAGTTGTTCAGATTATTAGTACAGGCGTTGCTTTTGTCCAAGTTAGACTATTGCAATCTTATATATTTGGGTGTGCCTAGACAAGTTATCCAGCAATTGCAAACAATCCAGAACACTGCAATCTGATTAATGTTTTCACCACAGAAGCAGGATAAAGGTTCTTCATATTTTGTTGAATTACACTGGTTGCTTATAGAGGTGAGGACCATGTTCAAACTCTTTTGCTTTTTATATGATTCTAAATGGTGAATGCCCAAATTATATAATGGATCATATAAAATTTATTTCCAATAATAGGGAAAGAAGATGATTTCACAATTCACTTTTTGTCCTTCTGTCTATTAAGGGAGTGAAGAGACTTCTTGCAGTTCAAGCATTGAGGTCTTGGAGTGATTTTAATATTTATTGTGCTGCTCAGTTTTCTTTTTTTCTTAGTGAAGAAAAATGTAAAACCTGTCTTTTTAGAGAAGTTTGTTAAAATTAGTTCTTGAATAAGATTCTCTGTTTTTTGCTTCCCAAGAGACACGCTCGTTTTTTAGGGGCCTTTTGTGGGATAATGCGGGGTATAAATGTACCTAAATAAATAAATAAAAGGTAAGTACCACCGGGCTACCACAGCAGCCCCATGATAGTTCTCACCCCCAGCGTACACCATCACCTAATGAACTGAACAAAATCCCCATATGCATCATGGACAAACAAATACACTACAAACAACTGGAAGAACCAAATTACAGCCCGCATAACAAAATAGAGACAAAACAAACAGCCAACAACAAAAAGACAAGCCAGAACAATGCACAACAAGATCACAACCTTAAAACAGACAGACAACTACAGATTATCAAACACATCAAAATCAGTTACGATACATACACCAAGATACCTATAGGATATATAAATGCACGATCAGCAGTCAATAAAACAACCCTACTGAGAGTCTGGATTGAAAATGAAAAACTAGGCTTATTACTCATAACAGAAACATGGATACACCTAGAAGATGACCCAGTTCTGCTGGACCTATGCCCACCAGGATAAAAAACAATACACATCAACAGAAACAAAAAGAAAGAAGGGGAAGTCGCAATAATATATAAATCCACTATCACAGTTGAGCTGATCGCTAAACATTTATCCTCAGCAAAAAAAATTTTGGCATGCAAAATCACTGACACAACACTCACCAGTCAACAATGTATCATATTGTTCTATTGACCCCCAGGTAGCTGGACAAATGCCTGAGACAATTTCATGGACTTTGTATCAAACACCTTCACAAACAAACAAAATATTCTACTAATTGGCAATATCAATCTGCACCTAGACAAACAAAGCAACCCCAACACAAAAACCCTAACAAACTTCCCCAATCAATGGAACTTCACTACAGTACAAGGCAACTCATCAGACATAAAAGGACACTTATTGGACATACTAGCCCACAGATTACCAGCAAACAACAACCACACAATAGAAAACAACAAATGGGAAGAGGTACCGTGGTCAGACAAGCTTACTTTTACACTGCAATGGAAAGTGAATGGAAAAAAAACAGAAAACCAGGACCACCACACACATTCACGACCAGAGGAAAGGTGGACAACCACAGCTTCTGGACAACAGTGATGAATGAATATAAGAATTTAGAACCAAATGACACCCATTTCATGAGGAACTGGGATGAAACATGCAAAAACACACTGGATAACATAGCACCACTTAAAACAAAAATAAGACCCTGGTTCAATGAAGAGCTACTGCAGATGAAAAAACTATAAGACATAAGCATCGCCACACTGGGACAGACCAAAGGTCCATCTAGCCCAGCACCCTGTCTCCGACAGTGGCCCATCCGGGTCACAGTCACCCAACAAGATACGCAGAGCAAAGCATTTTGTACTGCTTGTCCCAGGAATAGTGGATTTTTTCTACGTCCATTTAATAACATTCTATGGCCTTTTCCTTCAGGAAGTCGTCCAAACCTTTCTTAAACTCTGCTAAGCTAACCGCCTTAACCACATTCTCTGGCAACGAATTCCAGAGCCGAATTACGCGCTGTGTAAAGAAAAATTTTCTTTGTTTTAAACTTACTGCACTCCAGCTTCATCGCATGCCCCCTTGTCCTAGTATTTTTGGAAAGCGTAAACAGATTTCCATATCTATCTTTTCCACTCCACTCATTATTTTATATACTCCTATCATATCACCCCTCAGCCATCTTTTCTCCAAGCTGAAGAGCCCCAGTCGCTTTAGCCTTTCCTCATAGGAAAGTCGTCCCATCCCCTTAATCATCTTTGTTGCCCTTCTCTGCACCTTTTCTAATTCCACTATATCTTTTTTGAGGTGCGGCGACCAGAATTGAATACAATACTCTAGGTGCGGTCGTACCATGGACCGATACAGTGGCATTATAATATCCTCATTTTTGTTTTCCATCCCTTTCCTGATAATACCTAACATTCTATTTGCTTTCTTAGCCGCAGCAGCACACTGAGCAGAAGGGACTTATAATGAAGGAGACTAGAAAGAATATGGGCCAAAAATAAAACAGAAATAAGCAAAGACATATGGAGAAAAGCCATAAGAACATACAAACATACTACAAAGAAAGCCTAAGCGAAATAGTTCAACACATACACAAATTCAGCACAGATGAATCTGAAAAAAATATTTGAACTCATGAACAGTCTACTGAAAACACAGGACATAGTGGCATCAACTGAAACGCCACCTACAGCAGATGAGCTAGCACAATATTTCCAACAAAAAATAACAAAGACAAGATCTAACCTCGCGATACTGCAAACATCCATCACTGACTTCTTACAAGACTGTGAAACCAACAACACTGATACCGTGGCAGACAGAATCTGGTCTGCATTCGAATCACCCAAAATGAGCACAGTAAAGGCACTACTGACAAAATATGCACATATGAAATGTCTGCTAGAAAAATGCCCTAACTACATGATGAAAAATCCACCAGAATGGTTCATCGAATGCAGCACCAAACATATCACATACATGTTAGGAGAAAGCCAATTCCTAAAAGATAAAGGCAAAATCATAGTCACACCAATCCCCAAGAACACAACCAACAAGATCAGCGATCTCACAAACTGTAGACCGCTTTTAACCAAAATGAAGGAAGGATTAGTAACACAACAACTAATGGAATACCTTACAAAATTCTCAATCCTACACAAATCCTAATCAGGTTTCAGACCACAATACAACATTGAAACAACCCTGATAACAAAGTTCAAAAGCATAATAAGCCAAGGATGGACTATACTATTGATGCAATTTGACATGTCAAGAACATTCGACCTAGTAGATCACGAAACACTGATGACCGTGCTCGACTACGTGGAAGTCAACGTACAGTGGCCGCATTGTTCAGTGGCTTCCTAAAGACCAAATCCTACATTGTAAAGATGTCCAACCAGTTATCAACCCCCTGGACCTTCAAGTGTGGGGTACCACAGGGTTCTCCAATAACACCAACACTATTTAATATAATGATGGCTCCACTCAGGAAAAAAACTGGAGTTAATGGGCTTTAACCCATTCATTTACATGAATGATATCACCATCAACATACCTAACAACAATAATATCACAGAAATAATGGACAAAGTTAAAATAGGACAGGACCTTAAGGAAAACTGGGCTGAAACCTTCAAACTCAAATTAAACAGGGACAAAACCAAATTCATGGTTCTGTCAAACCCACATAATCCCATAGCCCACCAAAACTTTACAATCAACCACCAAACATACCAAATTGAAACACAATTTAAAATACTGGGAATCATTCTTGACAAACTTCTTACACTAGATAGTTATCAGCAGTAACAACAAAATGCTTCAGAACACTATGGAAAGGATCAGAGACTATTTTCCTAGACAATCATTCTGTGTAATGGTACAATCGACGATACTATCACAACTAGATTACTGCAATGCAGTATATTTTGGCTGCAAGGAAAGTGCACAGAAATCCTTCTAAACTGTCCAAAACAGAACAGCAAGACTAATTTTCAGGAAGTCAAAATATGAAAGAGCTACCCCACTACTCAAAACTCTACACTGGCTGCCAATCAAGGCAAGTCTGATCTTCAAAGTGTGCACCATCATCTACAAAGTATTATTCAGTTTGGCTCTAGAATAGATGCTAAACTTGATAGAACTATCTCCAAGAAACGTAAGTCCTGAAACCAGAACTTACATGGCCAGATTCAACTACCTGGATTCCAAATGGTGGAACACAATACCAAAGATCACAAGAAGCATCACAAACTATCTCCTTTTCAGAAAAGAACTGAAAACATACCTCTTTAAAAATTGTCTACTATAAATAATATAACACTACCTTCATTATAAGTCCCTAACTAAAATGTAAACTGTAATTTGTAAACCAGAAACATGTCTCAACTTAACTGTAAAACACAAACCAATACTGTAACTGTTAACCAGAATGTAATTTGTAAGTAACTTTGAACCAAAACTTGTTTGTGGATAACAGTGGGCTACTAGAATTCATTAAATAAATAAATAAATAAATAAATAAATAAATAAGATGGATTTGGATAGGCTGGTGTGGGCTTTGACAGCATCTTCAGCAGTTTGAACCTAAGGAAAGAGCCAGGCAGACTACAATGGTCTACATCCCAGAAATGCCAAAAAAAAGACAATTTTCAAGTATTTTATATCACATTCATCGTTGGATTAACCATGGTGATAATGAGTGTGACTGTTGGGCAGACTGGATAGACCATTCAGATCTTTATCTGTCTTCATTTACTATGTTGCAATGTTACCATGACTGCAAAAAGATACGCTAAATTATCTGCATATCTTCAGGCTATATTCAATATTAATAGTTATACAGTTTAGCCTGCTGACTACACCGGCCTAACTTTATATAGATAAGTTATCAATTGAAATTAGACTTGCTATTTCTGCAGTGTAATTTAATATCATTGGATAAGTTATCCTGACAGTAGCTGTATAGTATTGCTGTCTGTATAATATTAGGCCATGGTCCTGGAACAACCTTGCTGGATTCTCACATATCAAATTAAATTTGGCCAAAATATATCCATTTGACAAGGCAACAAGTTTAAACAAAAAATGCCTACTTACCTGAATGAAACTCATTCTGGATAAAGGTATTAGCTAAATGATAAAGAAACAAAAGTACAGTGCACTCCATTTAAGTACACGTCGGATAAGCGCATGCTCTGTTTAACTGCATGCCATACTTCGGTCCCGTTTTTGGCGCCATCAATGTCTATGGGGACAAACTTCGGTTTAGCGCACCACTGATAAGTGCAAGATTGGCTTATATGCATGGTTTAAGACCGCTCCTCTGCAGGAAAGACTCCGCATAAGCGCACACATGGAATATGGAAGCCAATTGGCGCGTGAAAACCAACGAGATTTCAAATTTACCGCCTCTTTAACTGGCACAGGCAGAATAAGCGAAAGAATGTTGTTAGAGTGTACACTGGGGTCATCGTCGTGCAACTGGCTGAACGAATAGAAGTTCTTAAAAAATTAGAAAACAAACAAAGTCAAGCATCTATTGTTAAAGAATATTGTGTCAATCCCAGTCAAATTTCATGTATCTTGAAGCAGAAAGACCAGCTTCTGGAAGACTGGCAAAAAAATACAAATCCACAACGGAAACGCAAATGGGCAGGAAAAGCTGAGGAGGTAGAAGATGCTCTTCTTCGGTGGTTTTCTCAAGTCAGGAGCAGACAGTTTCCTGTCAGTGCTCCACTGCTTATGAAGAAAGCTAATCAGCTAGCTGAAAGTCTTGGACTAACTGAATTCAAAGCCACTGTTAGATGGTTGGAAAGATGGAAGGAGAGGAACAACATAAAATTCAAGAAACAGCATGGTGAAAAACAAGACGCTGATGACTTTGGTGCTGAAAATTGGGTTGTTTCAGTTCTTCTTGAATGAGTTTGCAGCTCATGACATTTTCAATGCTGACGAAAACGGTCTGTACTGGCGAGCGATTCCTGATGGAACACTTGCATTCAAACAAGCCGAAACAACAGGAGGTAAAACGTCGAAGGACCGACTGACGATCCTCCTTTGCTGCAATATGGATGGGAGTGAGAAGTTGGAACCCCTTGTCATGGGAAAGAGCAAACAGCCCCGTTGCTTCAAGAATGTTAAGCAACTTCCTGTGTCATACAAGGCTAATGCAAATTCATGGATGACTGGGGAAATTTAGCAGTGCTAAAGAAGTTAGACACTAGAATGCAGGCACAAAAGTGTCAGATTTTGTTGCTTTGTGATAATTGTGCTGCACACAGTGATGATGTCAGGCTGTCTAACGTCAAGGTGGTCTTCCTGCCACCAAACACTACCTCCCTGATCCAACCTATGGATCAGGGCATAATAACCAATTTCAAACAACATTATCGGACTCTTGTGCTACGTCATCTGATGAGCGTTATGGATGACCAGACTGGCAAGGATAAACCTGCTGTTGAACTGTCTCGTAATCTATCACTGTTGGATTCCCTACATATGCAGAAAGAAGCCTGGAATCATGTTACACAGGCAACCATTGTGAACTGCTACAAGCAGGCAAGCTTTGTTAAGGATGTGGAGAGAGACGAAACAGATGCAGCTGTTGCAAACGTGTCAGATTAACAGGCTATTGACATCCCAGCCGGTGTTACTGAAGAGGAGTTACATCACTACGTAGCTGTTGATTACGATCTACAAACAGCTGACGACAGCACTGATGTCCAGATATGCGCCTACACGCAGGCAACGGCTGATGATGAAACAGATGATGAAATGAGCAGCGAGGCACATGCTGACGAAATTCAACAACCTCCTGTCACTTTTGCAAGAGCACTGGAGAGTCTCAACACCGTGCGGGCCTATCTGGAGGCCACTGGATGTCAGTGCTATGACAGATTTTACCATCTGGCAGACGTAGTCTATGGAACTCACAGGCACAAGAGTGTACAGAGGACTATGACTGATTACTTCAAGTAAGCCTAACGTCAGTTAACAGAGACTGTATATTGTATGTATAATAAACAGTACTGTACATATGTTTATCAGATGTCAAGCTTCTTTTTTGGGTCACAACAGTTAAGTGCACGCTCCGGTTAACTGCATGTATTTCTTTGGTCCCAGACCCTTGCACTTAAGCGGATTGCACTGTACTTATATAGTAAGCAACCAATAGTGAGCAGATCCATTAGGTACATTTTCAGTCTTAGAGGTAGAAAAGTAGGCTACAAGGACAAAACCTAGAAGTCCTTTTCTCATAGCGCAAGCTTTACTAGGAGAGAGAGAATTCAAAGTTACTTGAGAAAGCAGAGGTATTTTCTCATACTTTTAATCAAACTTAAGGGTGAACAGCATAGGAAGATTGCTCAAAACATTCCTCAATCAGCCTGAATGACTGATTCCAGGCCAAACTTATTTCATATTATTTATATTTCCAATTAAAATGGAGCACATACTGACCTCTTTATTTTACTGAATAGCTTGGTAATGAGCTGGCAAACTAAATGGGAAAACTAGCTCATATTTAGACAGAAAAGTAACACTGCATTTACAAAGTCATAATCCAGTATTATGACAAGTTATTCAGATTTTTTCCTCAATCCTCAGATACCTCCAGAGTCCAGATGCAGCCCGAGTTGCCTTCCTGGGTTCAGAAAATTAACCAGGGAAGGAGAGCCTGTCTGCTGCTATGACTGCATCCCCTGTCCAGAGGGCGAGGTCTCCAACCAAACTGGTGAGTGATTTCATGTTATCATGAGACACACTCATGGGCACTTTTTAGTAGCTAATCAGGCACATATTCAGCCTTTATTGAAGACCCAAAATGGGCTAGAAAATATGCATGCATTCCTGTCTTTTGCAAAACATCACCAGAACTGAGCACATCCTGATCTAGACATCTCAATTGCAAATCTCAGTTTTAATGTAAAATGGGTCTTCACATGTCCTAGTGGAATACCTTATGTCTAGTCCAAAAATACCAGCTGGATACCATTAGCAAAACTAATCACACCCCAATTGAATAAGACATATGGAATCCTTTAAAAGCATACTGTTGTAATGCAAGTACTTCTAAGAGATAATGCATGATTTCATTTCCAGTAAGCTCATCGTTCATTACTTGTTTAGTATTTGCTACTGTCTGTCATTTTAAAACAAGCCTTATTTATAAGGAAAAAGTTACCATCCTATAACAGATGCTATTCGTGAGATAATGGGACAATATTTTTCATTCTCAGATATGGACGCTTGTATGAAATGCCCAGAGGACCAATGGCCCAATCAGAAGAAAGATGCCTGCATCTTGAAAGTGATAACCTTCCTATCCTATGAAGAGCATTTGGGGATAACTTTGACTTTCATTTGCATTTTCTTAATTCTTATTAATACTGGCATTTTGGGGATCTTTATTCATTACAAAGATACCCCCATAGTAAAAGCCAACAACCGACAACTCAGTTACATTCTTCTCATTTCCCTCATGCTCTGCTTCCTCTGCTCCTTGGTATTCCTCGGCCACCCTGACAAAGTGACCTGTATTCTCCGATACACTGCCTTTGGGATCAGTTTCTCCATTGCTCTCTCCTCAGTATTGGCAAAAACCATCAATGTTTTCATAGCCTTTCATGCCACAAAGCCTGGAAGCAAGCTCCGGAAATGGATGGGTTCCAGGATCTCAATTTTTATAATCCTTTTCTGCTCCCTTATACAAACTATTCTGTGTCTTGTTTGGTTGTTCATTGCTCCCCCATTCCCATATCTTAATATGAGATCAGAAACTGGAACAATACTAACTGAATGTAATGAAGGGTCAATAGTTGCATTTTACTGTGTTCTGGGATATCTGGGATTTTTGGCTGGTATCAGCTTTATTGTAGCTTTCCTTGCAAGAAATCTACCTGACAGGTTTAATGAGGCCAAGAACATTACCTTCAGCATGTTGGTGTTTTGCAATGTCTGGATCTCCTTTATTCCAACGTACCTGAGCACCAAGGGCAAGTACATGGTGGCAGTGGAGATGTTTGCTATCCTTGCCTCCAGTGCTGGACTTCTGGGCTGTATCTTTTTCCCTAAGTGCTACATTATTCTGCTGAGACCTGAAAGGAACAGCAGAAAATGCTTATCAAAAAACTAGAATTATTAATATTTATATCAGTGGCGTAGCCACAGGTGGGCCTGGGTGGGCTGGGTTCCACCCACTTAGGGCTCAGGCCCATCCAACAGTAGCACATGGTAATGAAAATGCTGCTCTCCACAATACAGGCACCTTCGCATGCTCAGTTTTCAGCACACACCTGCTGCAGACTACCAAGGTGGAGAATGGAGAGAAGCATTTTCCCACCAGCTGAGATATTTTTTTGATGTAGGGGTGGGGGAGAGAACATTTGGTGCCCACCCACTTCTTGCCTAGGCCCACCCAAAATCTGCTGTCTGGCTACGCCCCTGATTTATATAAACATAGTAACATAGTAAATGATGGCAGATAAAGACCTGTATGGTCCATCCAGTTTGCCCAACAAGATAAACTCATTTACATGGAATGTGATACTTTACATGTATACCCGAGTTTGATTTGTCCTTGCCTTTCTCAGGGCACAGACCGTAGAAGTCTGCCCAGCACTGTTCTTGTACTAAGTTCTGAAGCTAACGTCAAAACACCTTAAAATTTACACTCAAGCCCATCTCTATCTATTCAGTCACAATCAGGGCATAGACCATAGAAGTCTGCCCAGCTCCCATTTTGTTTCCCAATTACCGGCATCACTACCCAATCCCCGCTAAGATTCCATAGACCCATTCCTTCTTAACAGGATTCCTTTGTGTTTATCCCACGCATGTTTGAATTCCATTACCGTTTTCATCTCCACCACCTCCCGTGGGAGGGCATTCCACATATCTACCACCCTCTCCGTGAAAAAATACTTCCTGACATTAGTCCTGAGTCTGCCCCCCTTCAACCTCAATTCATGTCCTCTAGTTCTACCTCAATTCAAGTCATCTAGTTCTACATTAAAGGATGGATTAAATCAAATATTGTTATCATTTGTAGTGGTCAATAATAAAGTTGTTGGTGTTATCTTTTTATTGTAATAAACTGATTTCTAGATCATCCTCCAAACATCAGGGAACAGTGCAGTAACCCTTGGGGGCTATTTTGGAAAGGGGATGGATTTGATATATTGCCTTTCTGTGGTTACAATCAAATCAGTTTATACAGTTACTTATTTTGTCCCTTGGGCAATGGAGGGTTAAGGGGTCCTTTTAAAAAGGTGCACTAGCTTTTTTAGCATGCATTAAAAATAAGCACGCGCTAAACGTTAGAGACATCCATACATTTCTTAGGGTGTCTCTAGCGTTTAGGATGTGCTAATCATTAGCACACACTAAAAACGCTAGCACACCTAAGTGACTTGTCTAGAGTCAAAAGGAGCTGCATTGGGAATTGAATCTATTTCCTCTGAGAGAGATAGCAGTGCCAGAAATCACTGTGGGGGTGGTGGGGGAGGGGGGAAGAGTGGAATTGGAACTTCCTGAATTATTTCTAAGCTTGATTCTGAAAGGGGAAAGGGGAGAGAGGAAGGGGCAGAGACTTGATATACTGCATTCCTATGGTTACAATCAAAGCAGTTTACATATTATATACAGGTACTTATTTTGTGAATGGAGCAATGGAAGGTTAAGTGACCTGCCCAGAATCAGAAGGAGCTGCAGTGGAAACTGAACCCAGTTCCCCTGGTACTCAGCCTACTGCACTAACCATTAGGCAAAGAGGGTTCCAACAGTACTTTTTTCAAAATCTTTTTTAAACACAGATAATTTCAATGAGGAAGGTAAAATGCCAGAATGGAGACTTGTATTCATTTTAAATAGAATAAATTAATGGAGAGAATTGATAATATAGGGTCATTTTCAGAAGAAGTGGGATGTGAAGCCGAATACATTTTTGATTATCTGACAGAGGAGACGGAACTGAATGATGACCAACACACCATATGAATGACCAGAGAGGCGACAAAATTCAAGGTATCAGCTTGGATGTGACTAGATAGGAAAAAAAGCAGATGACAAAAGAGACCTCACTGTCTGGACTGATTAAAGATGATGGCAAAGGAGAGCCATCTAGATTGAAACATTGACATACATTTAAGATTTTATCAGGGAAGAAAGCAGCTAATGAATTTGCCATAGGTAGCAATGTAGGATCTAACCTAGGAGACTCATCTTTCCCTAACAGCTTCTGTACCACATAGAAAAGTTCCGTACCTGGAGAAGAACTAGTTTCTATCCCCTTCATTCCATGTAGTGTACCAAAAGTTAGACACCAATTCAGCAAGTAGTTTCCGCTGTACAACACACCAAAATGGGGGTGAAATGGGAGATATTTGTGTAAGTGCACTTAAGCCCTATATGGTATGTAACTAGGGCATTTTCGAAAGAGAAGGGTGCCCATCTTCTGACACAAATCGGGAAATGGACGTCCATCTCTAAGGGTCACCCAAATCGGCATAATCGAAAGCCGATTTTGGGCGTCCTCAACTAGTTTCCGTTGCGGGGACGACCAAAGTTCATGGGGACGTGTCAGCAGTATACCGAAGGCAGGACGGGGGCGTGATTAACAGATGGGCGTCCTCGGCCGATAATAGAAAGAAGAAGGGCATCCCTGACGAGCATTTGGCTGACTTTACTTGGTCCCTTTTTTTCAGGACCAAGTCTCGAAAAGGTGCCCAAACTGACCAGATGACCACCGGAGGGAATCAGGGATAACCTCCCCTTACTCCCCCAGTGGTCACCAACCCCCCCTCCCACTCAAAAAAAACTTTAAAAACATTTTCCAGCCTCTATGCCAGCCTCAAATGTCATACCCAGCTCCATCACAGCAGTATGCATGTCCGTGGAGCAGTTTTTAGTGGGTGCAGTGCACTTCAGGCAGGTGGACCCAGGCCCATCCCCCCCACCTGTCACATTTGTGGTGGTAAATGTGAGCCCTCTAAAACCCACCAGAAACCCACTGTACCCACATGTAGGTGCCCCCCTTCATCCCTAAGGGCTATGGTAGTGGTGTACAGTTGTGTGGAGTGGGCATTGGGGGGCTCAGCACCAAAGGTAAAGGAGCTATGCACCTGGGAGCTATTTTTGAAGTCCACTCCAGTGCCACCTAGGGTGCCCAGTTGGTGTCCTGGCATGTGAGGGGGACCAGTGCACTACGAATGCTGGCTCCTCCCATGACCAAATGCCTTGGATTTGTTCGTTTTTGAGATGGGCGTCCTCGGTTTCCATTATCGGTAAAAACTGAGGTTGCCCATCTCTAATTTCGACCATAACATTTAGGTCCACCATCTCTTTCGACCTAAATGTTGAGATTTGGGCGTCTCCGACCATATTATCGAAAGGAAAGATGGATGCCCATCTTGTTTCGATAATACGGGTTTGCACGCCCCTTTGCAGTGCCGTCCTCAGAGATGGGCACCCTTAGAGATGGGCGTCCCAGTTCGAAAATGCCCCTCTATGAGGTCTAATATATAATTACAATGGAGGCATTCACCTGGCAAGGGCAGGGGCAGGTTCCAAGGAGTAAAAGATGACACACAACTTTACTCCTATAAGGAGAACATAAATCCTTTAATCAATGCACCCAACTTGACCCAAGGGTCCGTGTTTCGGCGGGGGATACCGCTTGCATCAGGGGTCACATACAAATTGTTCTAGATTGCAATGCTCTTACATGTGGTGCTAAGGGAGGAAAGTCTGATGAAAAGCAGAGAAATACAAATTGAAACAGAGTATCACTGTTTCTCGGTGACAAGTAAAACCTCTGTTCTCCTGGGTGTATCTCCAAGCAATATATGCAAGTTATAGGATACTGTCAGTTGCACATGCTGGATGCCACATTTGACGTTACATAAGTGAGTGCACCTAAATGTTGGTGCTTAGCTGTCGACTTATGCTAGTATCTATAACAGATTTGGCATGAACATTTGCCATTATAGAATACTAGCTAAGTTTTAGATTTTTGGCGCTTAACTTTTCGTGCCCTTTGTAAAATTGTCTCCTATATATTTAGAGAAATAATCAAGTTTTTACTGACTATCATAGCTTGATATTCTCTGAGTCATACCTTGAATAGCTCAAGATAATCTTTGGTTTTAAATTTCCTCCATACCTTTCGGCTCTTCTCAGTTGTCTGTAAACAAAAACCATCATGAAACCATGGATTTCCCTTCTTACCATGAACAACTAAGACTTACCAGGAACCATCATATTGAGGGCAGGATTGCATTGTGACTTTTCTGGGCCCTTGCCACTTTTGCCTTTATAGGTTTCTCCCACAGTGGCTTTTAATATATGACTGAGCTTTTAATTTGAACTTGTATGTATATTTTATTTGTTTATCTGCATTCTGTTTATTGTATATATTTTCAAGGCTGAAAGGTAAGGCATGAAAATAAACAACTTATATTTCATTTTTATTCTTTCCGATTAAAAAAAATTAAAACATTTTCGTGGCCCCTAGGCATTGTGCCTAATGTGTTTAATGGATAACTCTGCCCTGGTTGAGGGTCTCAGAAAAGAGAGAATTCCAAATGGATGGCTGTGCTTCAAATAGGGGAAAAAATTATCAGGAAAAAGATAAAGGGTGTAATCCAGCTGGCAGTGGCCACCATTTAACAAAATACTGATTGCCGCCAGCTGAATATTATCCCCATGTGTGTATGGAGCCACAGATAGAGCCACAAGGCAGAGCAACAGACTAAAGAAGCAACTTTATCCAAAGACCCAACACAGCCCATGTTTTGGCAAATGCCTGCATCAGGGGTTGGGTAACATTCCAAGCAGGATATATCTTCCTTTGAACATCTTCACTTCATAACAAATGAGGGTACAAATGCACCCACTTCAAGTGTCTAAAGCAAATAGGCAGAACATCCTGCATCATGCAAGAAACAAAATCCGGCAGAACTTCCTGCATCATGCAAGAAATTGTGCAAGTACTTCACAAATCTGCCCAAACTATGCTCCTAAACATACCTACAGTGTGTGTAAAAGTGTATATCTTCTTGTCAGCACCCATAATTTTACACACTATGGACCAAATTCTGTAAATGGTGCCGAAAAAACCCATGCTAAACACTATTCTATAAATGGTGATCAAAGTTAGGCACTGTTAATAGAATAGCGCTTAGCTCTGGGATCCAAGCCTAACTTTAGATGTGAGGATTTACAGCAACTAAACCCTGGTGTAAATCTTTGTGCCTAAATTAAATGCAGACCCTCTCCCCCTTTTAAATAACAGTGGTATATAATGTCCCCTTTTGGATCTGCACATAACTTTTATGTGCAGATCCTGTGCCTAAAAATGTGCACGTAAATTTTAATTGATGCCAATTAGCACCAATAATTAATTACCACCCAATTATCTATGCTAATTGGCTTGGTATTCAATTAAATTGCACATGCAATTCTGAGCACCATATATAGAATTTGAAGCATATCATAGGGTAATTCTATAAAAGTCCTATTCTGTGGATAAAACAGGATTTACCTATAGAAACAAAAATGGCAAAATTACCCCCTTGAAGTCCACAAGTTTGTAGATGAATCAATAGGAAACCTGGGAGCCCCAAATAATAATGCATTGGACATAATTGTTACATGCATGGTAAACACAAGAACCCAAATATCATGTCCACTAATACCTCAGACTAGCTATGCTCAGACTTTTGGAAAGCAGAAAAAATAATATCTTATAAAATATATTTTTATAAGCAATAGGGAAAGAAAGTACTGAGATCTTGCTGGGTACTTTTGACCTGAATAAGCCACTGTCACAGAATGTTGGGCTCGATGGACATTTGCTCTGACTCAGCATTGCACATCTTCAGATCTTATGCTATGAATTGCATTTTTTAGCTTTTAAATTCAATATTTCTGAATTGTCTGAATGATCAAGGTTCTATTGCCCAAATTTGCAAACATAACATAACAAAGTAGATACATTCCATCTAACTTAGACAAGGGAGAAGAAGTGGCCTTCCCAGGTCCATTTTGCTAATGGTTTATGGACTTTTCTTCCAGGAATCTGACCAAACCTTTTCAAAACAAAGCTAACTGCTTTTACTGCATCCTTCAGCAATGAGTTTCAGAGACTAACCATGCAATGAGGGAAGAAATATTTTCTCCTGTATGTTTTAAAAGTACAACATTATAATCCATGGTTTGTTCCCTAGTCTTTGTACTTTTTGAAAGATCAAACAATGATTCACATTTACCTGTTCCTCTCATGATTTTATCGAACTCTATCATGTCTTCCCTTAGCTGTCTCTTAAGCTGAAGAGCCCTAACCTTTTTTAGTCTTTTCTGATAGGGGTGTTGTTCAATACAGGGGTATAGCCAAACCTGTCGTTCTGAGTGAGCCCAGAGTTAAGATGGGTGGGCGTTCCAAAGCTTCCTCGCCTGCCCCCTTTGTCCTATAGTGGTAATTAGGTCATAAAATTAAGGAAGAACAGATAATAGCAGAACCTGCCAACAGACAGGAATTCACACAGTATAGTAATTCTCTGGACTCGTATTTAGGGGTTGGATTCACTCCACACTGGTAATACTCAATGAAGAAATATTCCAAAGTGGGAAAATATCTTAATAATAATAATAATGTGAAATAGCAAGCAATCAAACAAAATAAATACCACTAGGATTATACCAATGATATAACTAAGAATCATACAAAATAGAAATCTGCATATATTCTGTTACAGTAATAGGGATTATACCTGAGAATACCAAAAGTCAAATATATCTTGGCTAATAAACTATGCACATGACCTAAGACAGACTTTGGCAGACTAGAAATGGAAACTATCTGATCTCCAAACTATAGGAATTAACCCCAGATTCTCACTATAATGATCACTGGATGGTTGATTAATACAGAAAGATGACAGTTACAGCTCAGCGAGTCCAGGTAGCTAGTCCATAGCACAATGTTAGCAGCCATAACTATAGGCCTTACTTCCCTGTAAAAGTGATTGTACAGGGAGGCTCAGAAATTAGGCAAGAAGAGACAGTCTCTCTTCAGAGCTATCATCTTTTCTGTCTTCCAAAATTCTGGTCTCAGATCTCTGTCCACTGTCCTTGGGTGACTGTTTTGGCCCAATCAGATCATTCATTCCTCCTGTCCAGCAGACAAAATTTAGGCATGGAAATAATGATGTCCACAGTTGATTCAGACATACTCCCTGTAAGTGCTGGCACCAACTAAGAGGCCTACAAGCCTTATCTCCTGCTTCTGTCAGTGTAAATCTGTGTTGTTAACAACTTCAACCCTAAAGATGAAGTGCTGTCAGTGTCTTTGAGCTGACAGAGATGCAGAAAAATGTTCAGGTAGCCATGAATCTTGCTCTAAAAAGATGGTTCCTAGCCTAATCAGACTTCTGTACATAGGCCTATGTTGCAGAATAGGTGATATACTGAGGACATCCCTACAGTCCTGCATCTCTCTTTCTCTTCTCCACCACCACTAGATTCAGCATTTTCCTCCTCACCCACAGCTCAGCTACTCTCCTCCTCTCTGAACCTTCTCTCCATGCTCTACCTCAGCACCTTCATCAGTGGCAGCAGCAATGCATCTCCCCTGCCAGCTGTAGCCCTGCAGGCTTCCATCTGCTGTGTCCTGCCAGAGAAGAAACAGGAAGAGACATCAGTAGAGGAAAACCTGTGGGGCTGGTTCAGGCAGTGAATGTGCACTGTTGCTGTTGGCGAAAGTGCTGAGGTAGAGTGATGAGGGGAATGTTTCTAGGCCATGGGCAGGAGGAGGGGCAAATTTCAGATTCAGGGGCAAAGGAGAGGGTGAAAGAGAATAAGGCAGCTGCTGCTAAATCATTTTAGACTTATTATTTGTAACCTGCCCTTATCTAGAGCGGCAAACAAAATAACATAAAATCACACAAAAAAAAAAAGAGAGAAAAAACATACCCAGGACCACTCAAAGCTATGTTACTAGTTCAATCCCCTTTATCATTCAAATTCCACTATATATTCTTTGAGATACAGAAACCAGAATAACACACAATAGTCAAGGCGCAATTGCAAGAGGAAAAGAAGGCTACTTTGGTTCTCAAATGTAGTAGCTGAAAAGATAAGCTAAAAAAAGGTTAGCATTTATAAATTATAAGACATCACAGAAAGAGGAAGACAGGCAAAATTACCTGAAAAAGCCAGGAGAAGCTTGAAAGCTGTCAGGAAAGCAAAGTTGCAAATGGAAGAAAAGATAGCCAATATGGTAAAACTGGGACACAAGACATTTTTTAGATATGTGATAGGAAGAAGTGTCAAAATGGCATTCTGAGGCTCAAGGGTGAAGGGGAGGAATATGTAAAAGCTGATAAGGATAAAGGTGAACTGCTTAACAATTACTTCTGTTCTGTGTTCATGGATGAAGGATTGGGGGTAGGACCACAGAAAACAAATGCTAATGGAGATGGATGTATGGTAGACCAGCACCAATTCTCAGAAGTTTGTGAGGAGTTAGCTAAACTAAAAATAGACCAAGCTGATGGGACCTGATGGGATACATCTGAGGGTACTCAGGGAACGAGAAGAAATTATTGCAACTTTATTGTCTTACCTTTTTATTACTTCATTAGAGTCTGGAGTGGTCCTGGAGGTCTGGAGAAGGGCAGCTGTGATCCCTCTACATGAGAGCAAAAATTAGGAGGAGGTTGGGAATTACAGGTCTGTTATTATGACTGCAGTGGTAAGTAAACTAATGAAAACGCTTCTAAAACAGAGGATTGTGAGGTTTCTAGAATCAAATGGACTGCAGGATTAGAGGCAGCATGATTTTCCTAGAGGCAGGTCTTGTCAGACAAATCTGACTGATTTCTTTGATTGGGTGATCATACAGTTGGATAAGGGAGGGGCGCTAGATATGGTGTATTCAGATTTTAAACCTTTGACACTGCCTTTGCCTTTTACACCTTTGACACTGTTTTGCATAAATTGAGTGCCCACGGTATGGCTACTAAAGTGATTGATTGGGTTAAAAATTGGTTAAGTGTAAATGGAGTTCACTCTGAGGAAAAGTATGTTATCAGTAATGGCCACAGGAATCTGACCTTGGGCTGGCTCTTTTTTTTTTTTTTTTTATTAAATTCTTTATTTATTAATTTTAACATTCATAATATATACTTATGAGTGAAAATACACAAAAAGAAAAATCATCATTCAATATACAGATATAATCAACCTCAAGAATATTCAACTATCGCCCACAAAATTTAGGTAATTGATCCAAGAAAAAGGAAATATCTATACTTAAATCTTAAGCAGTTTCACAAAAGAGAAACAAAATAAAAAAAACAGCTTAATTCCTAAGTGGGTTACTCTAATCTGCCATACAGTGTTGCATATGAGACTAAACCTGTACTCTGACCTCTTCTCTGCTTATTATAAAGTCCTCCAGCTGTTTTGGTTCAAAAAATTGATATTGTTTAAGTTGAAATTTTATTCTACATATACATGGGAATCTGAGAAGAAAGTCTGCCCCAATCGCTATTACCCTAGGGCGTAGCAACAAGAACAGCTTGCGTCTCCTCTGAGTTTCCCTGGATAAGTCAGGAAATACTCTGACTTTTGAATCCAAAAACAGCGAATCCAAGTGTCTCAACGAAAGTTTGAGCACAGCGTCTCTATCTATTTCCAATGCAAATGTGGCCAATAAAGTGGTCCTTTGGGTTATAACCTCAAGAGAAGACTCGAGGAATGCCGTGAGATTCATTGCATCTTGCCTCTGTAAATTTTCTGGGGTATTCCCATCCACTTGTATGTAATAAGCACGAGTTATAGGTGGCAATGAATTCTCAGGCATTCCCAGAGTTTCTATTAAATATTTTCTAACCATCTGGATTGGAAGTATTAAAGGGGATCTAGGAAAATTTATGAAACGTAAAGTCAATCTCTTAGAATAATTCTCCAAATACTCCAAGCGTCTTAAGGTGAAGTTTTTGTCCTTAATTAATGTTTGTTCCACCAGTGCAAGTTTCTCAGTCTTTTCTGACAATTCCTTAACCTCCAAAGCCTGGAGTTCACAAGTTTGTATTTGATTTAACGCAGTCTCCGAGAGTGCTTTAATTGTCTCCATATTTTTCAAAACTAAAGTTTGTAGTGCAGATTGGGTCGTAGAGGTTAAGTCCCATAGTGATTCCAAAGTCACTACGGCAGGTTTCTCTACCATTCCCACTAGAAACTCCGGGAGAGGGGCCTTGGAGGCTTGCTCCAGGATACTCACTGTTTTAGAAACAACGTGAGTGGATGGTAGTCCCGGTCCCTCCTGCTTATCGGCTCCAGATGATCTCTCGTGCTGGCTCCCTCCCTGTTCGCCTTGTATTCCTCCCAGGATTGCAGCGACAGGGCTCGCACCTAGAGCTTCTCTTCCGGGTTGTGGAGGTGCCGTACGCTCGACGGGGCTCAGGGAAGCCCCGTCTCCACTGCCGTCTAGCGTCAACGCGCCAGCCTCGGCTGAAGGAGTAGACACGAACTCAGGAGCGGAGAAAACTCGAAATTGCTCCAGCGTCGTCTGGAGTAGCTGGGGCGTTCCGCCCGGGACATGGGGAGCCTCCCGGACTTTGCCTCTCCTCTTCCCCATCGAAAGATAGGTAAGACGCTCTCACAAGAGTCAGCTGCTGCAAACTCTGAGTGTGTCCGCTTAAGCTGTTTAAACCGCCGCCATCTTGGATCTCCGGGCTGGCTCTTTTTAATATCTTTGTTAGTGATACTGTAGAATGACTGTCAGGTAAGGTTTGTCTCTTTGTGGATGATACCAAACTCTGTAATAGGATAGACACCCCAGAGTGTGTGGATAGCATGAGGAGGGTTCTAGCAAAGCTTGAAAAATGGTCCAGAAATTGGTAACTAAGATTTAATGCTAAAAAATGCACTTGGGCTGGAAAACCCCAAAGGAATTGTATAGTATAGTATCTTCTGTGTACAAAAGAAGAGCGCAATTTAGGGGTGATCATACCTGATGATCATAAGGTGGCTAAACAGGCAGAAAAGGTGATGGTCAAAGCCATAAGAATGCTTGGATGCATTGGGAGAGGAATGGCCAGCAGGAAAAAAGAAGTGACAGTCTATAAGTCTCTGGTGAGGCCCCATATTTAATACTGTGTATAATTCTGGAGACCACACCTTCAAAAAAATATAAACAGGATGGAGTTGGTCCAGATGGTGGCTACTACATTGATCAGTGGTCTCTGCCATAAAGCGTTCCTATGGGCATCTCTAACATTTAGTGCGCCCACAATTTTAGCGCGTGCTAAAAACATGAGTGCACCTTAGAAAAAAGATGCCCTATATGCAGTATTATAGAATATTCCTGCTCTGTGCCTGTTAGATGTAGGAATTTACTTGGCGTAAATGGTCATGCCTACATTTAGTAACGGACAAGCATTAGGCATTGTCTAAAAACGTGCTGAACTTTAGACAAAGTTGTCACAGTTTATAGAATTCTATTAGATATATTTTTTTCAGTGCTGATTATTTAGGTGGCATAAATACAATCTAGCCCTACATGTATATTGTAAACACTGCCAATAGTAGTGACAAGAGACCCCTTTCAAAAACAAGCTCCACCCTAATGTTGCTTCAAAATGAAAATATGTCTGCTAAATCATGAGCAGTTTGCATGTGCTTGAAGTTAGGAGTGTATCCCTGCACTGAGCTTCACTAACAAAATGTTTTCTCTTTTTCATTAGCTTCATCATTATCTGAAGAACCTTCACTTTAAGAATGCTCTGGGCGAGAAAATCTTTTTTGATGAGAACGGTGATCTCGCCGTTGGTTATGATATTATAAGCCCAGTGTTTCTACCTGATGGGACACGGATTAATGAAATTGTTGGAAGTTATAACCCTTATGCTCCACCAGAGCAGGAATTTACTATCTATGAAAAGGCAATGACGTGGGACAGCACATTCACCAAGGTCAGATTTCAATTCAATGAAAAAATGTCCATTTTTAACTTTCCTGTGTGGTTTACTTGTGTTTTTTTATTCAGATTTTTTTTTTATTTTCCATTTTTTTTGTCTCCTGTATTGTTTACTGGATTGATTGCCTTATTCAGGGTTTTGATTTTTTTTAAAAACATTTCTGTGTCATTGACATCAATAGTGCACCCTATTATATAATAGTCTGCACTGTTATTCAAACAGTGCACAGTATTGCTCAAATAATGTGCCCTATCTCTCCAAATTATACAGTATAGACTAAGGGCCCTGTTTACTAAGCTGTGCTATAGGCATATACAGTGGTGGAAATAAGTATTTGATCCCTTGCTGATTTTGTAAGTTTGCCCACTGACAAAGACATGAGCAGCCCATAATTGAAGGGTAGGTTATTGGTAACAGTGAGAGATAGCACGTCACAAATTAAATCCGGAAAATCACATTGTGGAAAGTATATGAATTTATTTGCATTCTGCAGAGGGAAATAAGTATTTGATCCCCCACCAACCAGTAAGAGATCTGGCCCCTACAGACCAGGTAGATGCTCCAAATCAACTCGTTACCTGCATGACAGACAGCTGTCGGCAATGGTCACCTGTATGAAAGACACCTGTCCACAGACTCAGTGAATCAGTCAGACTCTAACCTCTACAAAATGGCCAAGAGCAAGGAGCTGTCTAAGGATGTCAGGGACAAGATCATACACCTGCACAAGGCAGGAATGGGCTACAAAACCATCAGTAAGACGCTGGGCGAGAAGGAGACAACTGTTGGTGCCATAGTAAGAAAATGGAAGAAGTACAAAATGACTGTCAATCGACAAAGATCTGGGGCTCCACGCAAAATCTCACCTCGTGGGGTATCCTTGATCATGAGGAAGGTTAGAAATCAGCCTACAACTACAAGGGGGGAACTTGTCAATGATCTCAAGGCAGCTGGGACCACTGTCACCACGAAAACCATTGGTAACACATTACGACATAACGGATTGCAATCCTGCAGTGCCCGCAAGGTCCCCCTGCTCCGGAAGGCACATGTGACGGCCCGTCTGAAGTTTGCCAGTGAACACCTGGATGATGCCGAGAGTGATTGGGAGAAGGTGCTGTGGTCAGATGAGACAAAAATTGAGCTCTTTGGCATGAACTCAACTCGCCGTGTTTGGAGGAAGAGAAATGCTGCCTATGACCCAAAGAACACCGTCCCCACTGTCAAGCATGGAGGTGGAAATGTTATGTTTTGGGGGTGTTTCTCTGCTAAGGGCACAGGACTACTTCACCGCATCAATGGGAGAATGGATGGGGCCATGTACCGTACAATTCTGAGTGACAACCTCCTTCCCTCCGCCAGGGCCTTAAAAATGGGTCGTGGCTGGGTCTTCCAGCACGACAATGACCCAAAACATACAGCCAAGGCAACAAAGGAGTGGCTCAGGAAGAAGCACATTAGGGTCATGGAGTGGCCTAGCCAGTCACCAGACCTTAATCCCATTGAAAACTTATGGAGGGAGCTGAAGCTGCGAGTTGCCAAGCGACAGCCCAGAACTCTTAATGATTTAGAGATGATCTGCAAAGAGGAGTGGACCAAAATTCCTCCTGACATGTGTGCAAACCTCATCATCAACTACAGAAGACGTCTGACCGCTGTGCTTGCCAACAAGGGTTTTGCCACCAAGTATTAGGTCTTGTTTGCCAGAGGGATTAAATACTTATTTCCCTCTGCAGAATGCAAATAAATTCATATACTTTCCACAATGTGATTTTACGGATTTAATTTGTGATGTGCTATCTCTCACTGTTACCAATAACCTACCCTTCAATTATGGGCTGCTCATGTCTTTGTCAGTGGGCAAACTTACAAAATCAGCAAGGGATCAAATACTTATTTCCACCACTGTAAGAATATATGGGTGTCTCAAGCATTAGCACATGCTAATTTTTAGTGCATGATAAAAACGCTAGAGCACTTGCTAAACAGGGCCCTAAATTCAGTAAATTGTTTCACTGACACAGAAAAACGTATGCATTGAGCTCTAAAGGGTATTCACACTTTATAGAATAGCGCTTAAGTGCCTGATCTGTGACAAATTTAATGCGCTTGCATCCTCAATATTGAACATATTCCTTGACTGTGTCCAGGTGTAGCTGCCAGAGCTTAAATGAGATGTGAATTGGGCTATTATTAAGAATAAAATTGCAGAGCATATACAAAAACATGGACTGATGAGACAAAGTCAGCACGGATTTAGTGAAGGGAAGTCTTGCCTCACCAATCTAATGCATTTTTTTGAGGGCATAAGCAAACATGTGGACAATGGGGAGCCAGTTGATATTGTATATCTGGATTTTCAGAAGGCGTTTGACAAAGTGCCGCACGAAAGACTCCTGAAGAAATTGCAGAGTCATGGAATCGGAGGTAGGGTACTATTATGGATTAAGAACTAGTTGAAAGATAGGAAGCAGAGAGTAGGATTGCGTGGCCAGTATTCTCAGTGGAGGAGGGTAGTTAGTGGGGTCCCGCAGGGGTCTGTGCTGGGTCCGTTGCTTTTTAATGTATTTATAAATGACCTAGAGATGGGAATAACTAGTGAGGTAATTAAATTCGCCGATGACACAAAATTATTCAGGGTCGTCAAGTCGCAGGAGGAATGTGAACGATTACAGGAGGACCTTGCGAGACTGGGAGAATGGGCGTGCAAGTGGCAGATGAAGTTCAATGTTGACAAGTGCAAAGTGATGCATGTGGGTAAGAGGAACCCGAATTATAGCTACGTCTTGCAAGGTTCCACGTTAGGAGTTACGGATCAAGAAAGGGATCTGGGTGTCGTCGTCGATGATACGCTGAAACCTTCTGCTCAGTATGCTGCTGCGGCTAGGAAAGCGAATAGAATGTTGGGTGTTATTAGGAAGGGTATGGAGTCCAGGTGTGCGGATGTTATAATGCCGTTGTATCGCTCCATGGTGCGACCGCACCTGGAGTATTGTGTTCAGTACTGGTCTCCGTATCTCAAAAAAGATATAGTAGAATTGGAAAAGGTACAGCGAAGGGCGACGAAAATGATAGTGGGGATGGGACGACTTTCCTATGAAGAGAGGCTGAGAAGGCTAGGGCTTTTCAGCTTGGAGAAGAGACGGCTGAGGGGAGATATGATAGAAGTGTATAAAATAATGAGTGGAATGGATCGGGTGGATGTGAAGCGACTGTTCACGCTATCCAAAAATACTAGGACTAGAGGGCATGAGTTGAAGCTACAGTGTGGTAAATTTAAAACGAATCGGAGAAAATTTTTCTTCACCCAACGTGTAATTAGACTCTGGAATTCGTTGCCGGAGAACGTGGTACGGGCGGTTAGCTTGACGGAGTTTAAAAAGGGGTTAGATAGATTCCTAAAGGACAAGTCCATAGACCGCTATTAAATGGACTTGGAAAAATTCCGCATTTTTAGGTATAACTTGTCTGGAATGTTTTTACGTTTAGGGAGCGTGCCAGGTGCCCTTGACCTGGATTGGCCACTGTCGGTGACAGGATGCTGGGCTAGATGGACCTTTGGTCTTTCCCAGTATGGCACTACTTATGTACTTATGTACTTATGAACTAGATGTGTAATTCTTATGTTATATTAATAAAAATCATATACCTTTCATAATTTTTTAATTTCAATTACTATGCCTGTGTACAGAATATTATTGGCACCTCAAAATGATACCATATAATTATTTATTTATATTCATGTATATGTATCTTGTTTTTATTAAGTTTGTAACAATTTTTAATTTTAATATTTAATTTTCATGTACTAATTTGATATGGGTGTTTATGAATATATGTTATATATGTCACTTTTTTCTTTAATAATAATTGATATCTCAGACTTTTATATGTGAAATTTTAGTGATGTTATTCTTTTATTGCGTTTTATTCACATAATTAACATCATTATTATTGTTATGTTTTTATATTTTTAAAACAAGAAACAATGTTGATCATTTATATGTTTAAATCACTGATAATTTTTATTAATATTTTTATTTTTATGTTTATCTCCTTGTATTTCGTTGTTAGACCCCTGAGACAGGCGTCTTTTACGCCGAAACACGGCCCGTGTCGGGTCACTTGTCAATAAAGAACCACTGTTATCTCAGTCTTGAAGGCTCAGTGTTGCTTTTTCTGTTTGTATACTCTATACGTATGCTGTATTACCCTCTCTATTTGTTTTGTAAGTCTTATGAATGCCCCAAAACTCCCCTAAGTAGCCCCCATTGAAATTACATGCTACAGGAGTTACATGCACATCGCTATAGAATGTGATATACGCCCAACTTCCAATTAAGGCCAATAATTGATTGTTAGTCAATTATTGGTACTGATTGGCTCATTAATCAATTAAACTGCATGTGCAAATTTGCTATGCATGCTGATTTGCATGTTCAACTGTAGTTGCCATATATATAATTCAAGGTATACGTGCCTATTCAATAATATTATGTGCTATAGAGCAACAGTGCTCAATATTGAGCAATAGGACACACTATTAAGCAATAGCATGGCCAATTTGAGCAAACGTTGGCTCTGTTTGAACAACAATGCTCACTTTCAGTTATCTAGGCCCCAAATTATGGAACAATCTCCCACTCAATACATGTAATCAGTCCTCTTTTCCTGCCTTCAAACAAGCCCTGAAAGCCTATCTGTTCTCTATGGCTTTCCCTCCCTCTTCTTGATGTCTTGACCATTCTGTCTTCCTTTCTTCCTGATCTCCTGATTATTCTTCCCTTCTACCTGTATCTTTTTTTTATGCATTGTAAACCACTTCTTGCCTTTTTTAGGCCATAGTGGAATATCAAATTAGCAGAAATAAATAACTAAACAGATTCTTATCGGTCATTAAGCCAGTCGATAGCGGAGTCAGATGCAATGTAAAAATCCTCAGGACCACCAAGTAGGCATATAAGTGGACGTGTACTGATGATGTGTTCCATTGTCTGTTAGACAGTTAATAGACAATTTGTATCACCCCTGAAGTTCCAGTGCAATTCATTGAGGGGCCCTTTTACTAAGGCACGCCCAGAGTTTTTTTTGAGGGGGTACTTGAGGGTAGTGAGTACCGGCACCTTTTCCATTGTCTGCTAAAATTGACCCATGGTCCCCAAGTTTTAATGAAAGAGCTCAGGCTCTACACACTGATTCTACTTTGACAAAGATTCTGTGAGTGGTTGCAGGGGGCCTGGCTATTGTGGGGTGGGTCCCTCAGTTATCACCCCATCCCAGAAGGGTGGCCTGGCACAGGGCCGTGCCGATGCGGTAAGCGTGGTAAGCGCCGCAGGGGGGCGCTATCCTCTGTGGGGTGTCGCCGCTGCGTGCTTACCCTGCCCTCCCGCTCCCATGTAGGAACTGCCCGCCCTCTTCTCCCCCCCAAGATCCCGTTCCTTTTTTTTTTCTTTTAAATTTACCTTCCTCCGGCAGTGCAGCGTCATTGAAGGAGGCGGCGCTCCCAGTCCCGACGTCTCTAGCCTTCCCTTGTTCGCTGCTCACTGCCCCGCCTTCTTCTGACGTCAAGAAGGCGGGGCAGTGAGCAGCAAACAAGGGAAGGCTAGAGACATCGGAACTGGGAGCGCCGCCTCCTTCAATGACGCTGCGCTGCCGGAGGAAGGTAAATTTAAAAGAAAAAAAAAAGGAACGGGATCTTGGGGGGGAGAAGAGGGCGGGCAGTTCCTACATGGGAGCGGGAGGGCAGGGGAGAGAGGGGAATCGCTGCCTTGGAGCCAGGCAGGTGCGGGGGTGCCGCCAACTGGTAGTCTGCAGGGGGGCGCCAGAGACCCTTGGCAAGGCCCTGGCCTGGCATTTGAGTACCAGTACCTTTTTTGCTAGAAAAAAAGCACTGGGCACGCCAAAAAGTGGCCTGCACTGGTGTAGGTGCATATTTTGCAATGTGCAGATAAATTGTTCACCACACCTAAAAAAAAGGCATATTTTGGCATGCGTTGGACACATGTAGGTGCCTATGCACCTTAGCAAAAGGGCCCCTGAATGCGTACTGACCATAGCCTGGCTGAAATTGGCTTATAACCATGACCACAAAAGATGTGGAAGTTTGAAACCAGGTCATCAGATCTCATACAAGATCCAAGTTACATGTATTTGTGGTCAACTATCTTACACCACAGACTGCTTTCAGTCAGGTCCAGGTCTGGAATGTGAAATCAGATTGGATTTCTCAACAATAGGTGTCTTGAGAGTCCTAAATGTCACAGTGAAGTGGAAGCTCTAGGATTTCTTGGATCCAAGCAAATAAACTAGCTGTGGTGCTCCACTGACAAATGTTTAATGGGCTAATATTACTCATCATTGGTAGCCACTGAGTATCAGTAGGACACAGAGAGGGGCATTTTCGATAGAACGTCTAAATCAGAATTTGGACGTTTTACAAAAACATCCAAATTCTGAACAGGAAAGAAGGTCATTTTCAAAAAAGATAGATGTCTATCTTTTGTGCTCGAAAATGCTATGGATGTCTTGTGATTTGGACGTCCTTCTTTTGGTCCATTTTCGAACAAAAGACATCCAACTGCAAGACATCCAAAACAGAGAAGGAGCAGCTTAATGGTTAGTGCAGCGGGCTTTGATTCTGGTAACATGGGCTCAATTCCCACTGCTGCTCCTTGTGACTTTGGGCAAGTCAAATGCACAAGGGGCACTTTTGGATATGATATCTAAGTCTGAATGTGGATGTTTTTTGTAAAACGTCCAAAATCAGAACAGGAAAGGTCATTTTCTACAAAAAAAAAGTCCTTTTGAAAATGGAAAATTGTTTTGTGATTTGGGGGAGTAAGGGGAGGTGATCCCTGATTCCCTACAGCTTTGAACACAGCCCTGGGATAGGTGCCCGCCCTCTTCTCCCACAACAGTCATAAGTACATATAAGTACATAAGTATTGCCATACTGGGAAAGACCAAAGGTCCATCAAGCCCAGCATCCTGTTTCCAACAGTGGCCAATCCAGGTCACAAATACCTAGCAAGATCCCAAAAACTCATTTTACCTTGGAGTCCGGCGGCAGCAGTGAAAAGCGAGCAGGCTCGGCACTTCAGCCTTCCCTTCTCTCTCAGCTCTGGTCCCGCCGTTGCGGAAACAGGAAATGAGGGCGGGAACAGAGCTGAGAGAGAAGGAAAGATGAGTTTTAAATTCTGGGTGGCACGCAGGAAGGCGAGGGTGGAGGACTGTTGTGGGAGGTCAGGCTGGGGTTAGGACTGGCACTTGGAGGACAGGGGGGCCTGGAACTTGGAGGGCGGGAGGGAAGGAGGGGGCCTGGAACTCAGAGGGAGGGGGCCTGGAACATGGAGGAGAGGGGGGCCAGGAACTCAGAGGAGAGGGAGGGGGGCCTGGAACTCAGAGGGGAGGGAGGGGGCGAAAAGGGGCAGGTGGTGTTTGGGGTGAGTACTGGACATGGAGGGTAGGGGAGGGGAGGGAGGAGAAATTGTTGGACATGGAAGAAAGGGCAGGGGAGAGATGATACTTGTTGGACATGGATGGAGGGAGGGGAGGGCAGGGGAGAGAGGAGAATTTGCTGGACATGGATGAGAGGGGAGGGTAGGGGAGAGAGGAGAATTGCTGCATATGAATGAAGTAGAGGGCAGGGGAGAGAGGAAAATTGCTGGATATGAGAGGGGGGTGAGGAGAGGAGGGGAGAGGGGGAAAGGAGAGGAGAGGGAGGGGGAGAGGGGAGAGGGGGAGGGGGGAGGGGGAATGCACCACCTGTTAAAAAAAAAAAAATTCAGCACCCCCCCCCCCCCCCCAATCATTTTGAATAGTTGGCTTCTATGAGCCCTGGCACGCCCCCTTGAGATTTAGACGTCCTTCTGACAGACTTCAGAGAAAGACGTCTAAAAATAGGTTTTGAAAATACTAATTTGGACGCCTTTGTGAGATAAACGTCCAAATGCAGAGTTATGTCACTTTTTGGATGTTTTTCTCTTTTGAAAATGAGCCCGAGTGTCAAAAATTATCCATTTTGTGGAATTTAGCAGTTGTACATCAAACTGGCCCATTACTCCAGCAGAATGAAACAGATCAACAGAGCACTTGTTCTCAAAGGGCTGGTCCAACCATAAGACACGACTAGCTAGACAGCTAGGAACCCAGCTTCTTCAGGGCAGCAAAAAACAGATGCAAAGCAAAACAATAGGTTCTGACAGCCAAGAAAACTGAAAGAAACAGCACATTTGTTAAAAAAGAGGTACATTTAGGATACTGACTCCCAAAATTAGGCCTATAAATCCTTTGATAATTACCTTATCAAATTCTACACAAGGGAGCTGCTATTCAGTATTGGTAAATAGGCTCTTTGCATATGTATAACGATAGTGATATGCACCCTCTCAAGAGTACACACTCTTTTCCTGATAATGCACCCATTCAAACCAAGAGTGTTGTCCAATTTGCAAATAGTGTACAGTATTCTGTAAGAGTGAACATTCAGTGATTTTGTTCTCATGATAACAGCATTGCCAAAAGAAAATAAATGAAATGAACATTCCTGTAAATGACATGGAAAATGAAAGGAAACATACACTTTTGGCTGTCCTTCCCTATTATACAGTGCTCTAATGAGTATTCCGCCGCATTCTGTATAGATCGCTAATAGTTGGATATGCAAATTTGGGCATAGATAGCAAATTTGTGTATAAACTAATTAGCCAATTAAGCGATAATAAGCCCTTAATTGCCAGTAATTAGGAGTTGCTTATGAATCCGCATTCTGCCCAATTCTGTAACATGCATGCCTGAATTTCATAGCGTTCAACTCCAAAGGGCGTGTGGCCATGGGAAGGGAATGGACAGGTAAGGGGCAATCCCATAAGTTAGCTGTGATGTTATAGAATACCTACATTTGCACGCCTAATTGCCATCGGTTGGGTTCCAGAACTTATATCAACTTTTCAACAGGTGTAACTGCTCGCGCCCAAAGTTAGGTGTGAAATGCACACTAACCTAATATTCTCTAAAGGTCAAATCATGCATAGCATCCTTTACAGAATACCGCCATAGCACTCATTATTTCAATGCCTATCTTTAAGAACATAAGAATAGCCATACTGGGTCAGACCAATGGTTCGTCAAGCACAGTATCCCATTTCCAAACAGTGGCCAAACCAGGTCACAAGTACCTGTCAGAAACTCAATTAGCAACATTCCATGCTACCCATCCAGGGCCAAGTAGTGGCTTCACCCATGTCTATCTCAATAGCAGAATATGGACCTTTCCTCTAGGAACTTGTCCATACCTTTTTAAACCCAGATAAACTAACTGCAGCAATGAGCTCCAAAGCTTAATTATTCATTGAGTGAAAAATATTTGCTCCTTTTTGTTATAAAAGTATTTCCATGTAACTTCATTGAGTTTCCCCTGGTCTTCATAATTTTTGAAAGAATCTAGCCCATTATGCACAATTCTGGACCCCACATCTCAAAAAGGTTCAGGGCAGTACAATCAAAATGATTATAAAATTGCACTTAAGTGCCTAATCTGTGTCATATTTAAGGCATATGTATTACACCTGCTGCATCCAGGTGTAGATACCAGAGCCTAAATTAGATGTGAATTGGGCTATTCTATAACTTGGTATGAATTGGGCTTATTCTATAACTAGATGTGCAACTCATAGGAATGCCCCCAAAACTCTCCTAAGCAACCCCCCCCCCCCACTTGAAATTATATGCTTTAGGAGGTACATGCACATCATTATAGAATGCAATATATATTTCCAACTCCCAATTAAGGCCAATAATTGATTGTTAGCAGTCAATTATTGGTGCTGATTGGCTCATTAATCAAGTGGCACACGCAAATTGGCTATGCATGCTGATATGCATGTGCAACTGTAGTTGCCATATATAGCATTCAGGGTATGTTTGACTATTCAATAATATTACGTGTTATAGAACAACAGTGCTTAATACTGAGTAATAGGGCACACTATTAAGCAATAGCGTGGCCAATTTGAGCAATCATTGACTCTATTTGAACAACAATGCTCACTGTTAGTTATCTGGGCCCCAAATTATGGAACAATCTCCCACTCGATGTATGTAATCAGTTCTCTTTTCCTGCCTTCAAACAAGCCCTGAAAGACTATCTGTTCTCTATGGCTTTCCCTCTCTCTTCTTGATGTCTTGATCAATATCTCGTTCTTTCTCCCTGATCTTCCCTTCTACGTATCTTTGCTTTTTTATGCATTGTAAACCACTTCCTGTGTGTTTTAGACCATAGTGGTATATCAAATATGCTGAAATAAATAAACAAACAGATGCTTATCATTCAATAAGCCAGTTGATAACAGAGTCTGATGCAGTGTACAAAGCCACAAGACCACCAGGTAGACATGTGAGTGGATGTGTATTGGTGAAGTGTTCCAATGTCTGGTAAACAGTACATAGACAGTTTGGATAACCTTTAAAGCTCCAGTGCCATTCATTGAATGCATACTGACCATAGCCTGACTGAAACTGGTTTATAACTATTACCACAAATGATGTGGAAGGTTGAAACCAGGTCATCAGATCTTGTACAAGATCCGAGTAACATGTATTTGTGGTAAACTGTTTGGCACCACAGACTGTTTTTGGTCAGGTCTGAGTCTGGAATGTGAAATCAGATTGGATTTCTCAACAATAGGTGTCTTGAGAGTGAGTTGTAAATGTCATGGTGAAGTGGAAGCTCTAGGATTTCTTGGATCCAAGCGAGTAAACTACCTGTAGTGCTGCAATGGCAAATGTTTGATGGGCTAATATTACTCATCATTGGTAGCTACTGAATATCAGTAGGACACAGAGAGGGGCATAATCGAAAGGGGTGCCCAAGTTTTCCTGAGGACGTCCTTGCAGGACGTCCCGGCGAAGGGGCGGGGAAACCCGTATTATCGAAACAAGATGGGTGTCCATTTTTCGTTTCAATAATACGGTCTGGGACGTCCAAATCTTGACATTTAGGTGGTCCCTAGAGATAGTTGTCCTTAGACTTGGTCGTTTCTGATTTTCGGCGATAATGGAAACTAAGGACGCCCATCTCAGAAACGACCAAATGTAAGCCCTTTGGTCATGTGAATAGCCAGCATTCGTAGTGCACTGGTCCCCCTCACATGCCAGGACACCAACCGGGCACCCGCACTGCAGTGGACTTCACAAATTGCTCCCAGGTACATAGCTCCCTTACCTTGTGTGCTGAGCCCCCCAAAACCCACTCCCCACCACTGTACACCACTACCATAGCCCTTACAGGTGAAGGGGGGCACCTAGACATGGGTACAGTGGGTTTGTGGTAGGTTTTGGAGGGTTCACATTTACCACCACAAGTGTAACAGGTAGGGGGGGATGGGCCTGGGTCCGCCTGCCTGAAGTGCACTGCACCCACTAAAACTGTTCCAGGGTGCTGCATACTGCTGTCATGGAGCTGAGTATGATATATGAGGTTGGCATAGAGGCTGGCAAAAAATATTTTTTAAATTTTTTTGAGGGTCGGAGGGGGTTAGTGATCACTGGGCGAGTAAGGGGAGGTGATCCCCAATTCCCCCCAGTGGTCATCTGGTCAGTGCGGGCACCTTTTCGTGGCTTGGCTCTTTTTTTCCATTATAGGTTGAGGATGCCCAAGACACGCCTTCGCTACGCTTCCGACGTGCCCTCGGTAACTTTGGTCATCCCTGCGAATGACAGCAGTTGGGGACGCCCAAAATCGTTTTTCGATTATGCTGATTTGGGTGACCCTGGGAGAAGGACGCCCATCTCCCGATTTGTGTCGAAAGATGGGCGTCCTTCTGTTTCGAAAATAAGCCTGATAGTATCAATAATGATCCACTTTGAGGGGCATAATCGAAAGGGATGCCCAAGTTTTCCTGAGGATTTCCTCACAGGATGTCCCGGCGAAGGGGCGGGGAAACCCGTATTATTGAACAAGATGGGCGTCCATCTTTCGTTTCAATAATACGGCCGGGGACGCCCAAATCTTGACTTTTAGGTTGTCCTTAGACTTGGTAGTTTCTGATTTTCGGCGATAATGGAAACTAAGGACGCCCATCTCAGAAACGACCAAATGCAAGCCCTTTGGTTGTGTGAGGATCCAGCATTTGTAGTGCACTGGTCCCCCTGACATGCCAGAACACCAACCGGGAACCCTAGGGGGCACTGCAATGGACTTCATAAATTGCTCCCAGGTACATAGCTCCCTTATCTTGTGTGCTGAGCCCCCCAAAACCCACTCCCCACAACTGTACACCACTACCATAGCCTTTATGGGTGAAGGAGGGCACCTACATGTGGATACAGTGGGTTTTGAAGGGCTTACATTTACCACCACAATTGTAACAAGTAGGGGGGATGGGCCTGGGTCCGCCTGCCTGAAGTGCATTGCACCCACTAAAACTGCTCCAGGGACCTGCATACTGCTGTCATGGTGCTGGGTATGATATTTGAGGCTGGCATAGAGGCTGGCAAAAAATATTATTTTAAAATTTGTTTTAGGGTGGGAGGGGGTTAGTGACCACTGGGCGAGTAAGGGGAGGCAATCCCCGATTCTCTCCGGTGGTCATCTGGTCAGTTCGAGCACCTTTTTGTGGCTTGGTCATAAGAAAAGAAGGACCAGGTATAGTCATCCAAGTGTTCATCAGGGACGCCCTTTTTTTCTATTATGGGTCGAGGATGCTCATGTGTTTGGTACGCCCATGTCCCGCCTTCTCTACACCTCCAACACGCCCCAAAGAACTTTGGTCGTCCTCGCGACGGAAAGCAGTTGGGGACGCCCAAAATCGGCTTTCCATTATACCGATTTGGGTGACCCTGTGAGAAGGACACTCATCTTGCAATTTGTGTCGAAAGATGGGCGTCCTCTTTCGAAAATAAGCCTGTTTGTGGAATTTAGCAGTTGTACATCAAACTGGTCCAGTACTCCAGCAAAGTATAACAGATAAACAGAGCACTTGTTCTCAAAGGGCTGGTCCAACCATTAGACATGACTAGCTAGACATCCAGGAAGTCAGCTTCTTCAGGACAGCAAAAAACATGTGCAGTCAAAGCAAATTAATAGGTTCTGACAGCCAAGAAAACTCAAAGAAACAGCAAATTTGTTAAAAAAAGGGGTACATTTAGGATACTGACTCCCAAAATTAGGCCCACAAATCCTTTGATAATTACCTTATCAAATTCTACACAAGGAAGGGCTGCAATTCAGTATGCATGGGTAGACTGTTGTTTGCATGAGGCTAACGATAGTGATGTGCATTCCTTTCAAAAGAGTACACTCTTTTCTCGATAATACACCCATTGCAACCATTGTGGAAAAGAGTGTGCATGATTTCAACATAAGTGTTGTCCTATTTGCAAATAGTTTGCAGTCTTCTATAAGAGTGAACATTCAGTGATTTTGTTCCCATGACAACAGCATAGCCAAAAGAAAACAAATAAAATGAATATACCTGTAAATGACATGGAAAATGAAAGGAAACAAACACTTTTGGCTGTCCTTCCCTATTATACAGTGCTCTAATGAGTATTCCGCCGCATTCTGTATAAATCACTAATAGTTGGATATGCAAATTTGGGCATAGATAGCAAATCTGTGTATAAACTAATTAGCCAATTAAGCGATAATAAGCCCTTAATTGCCAGTAATTAGGAGTTGCTTATGGATCCGCATTCTGCCCAATTCTGTAACATGCATGCCTGAATTTCATAGCATTCAACTCCAAAGGGCGTGTGGCCATGGGAAGGGAATGGACAGGTTAGCTGCGATGTTATAGAATACCTAAATTTGCACGCCTAATTGCCATCGGTTGGGTTCCAGTACTTACACCAACTTTTCAACAGGTGTAAATGCTCGCTCCCAAAGTTAGGTGTGAAATGCACACTAACCTAATATTCTCTAAAGGTCAATTAATGCAGAGCATCCTTTTCAGAATACTGCCGTAGCACTCATTATTTCAGTGCCTATCTTTAAGAATAGCCATACTGGGTCAGACCAATGGTCCATGTGCCCAGTATCCTGCTTCCAACAGTGGTCAGTTCAGGTCACGAATACCTTGCAAAATCCCAATTTGTATCAACATTCCATGCTACCCATCCAGGGATAAGTGGTGGCTTCACCCATGTCTATCTCAATAGCAGACTATAGACCTTTCCTCCAGGAACTTGTCCAAACCTTTTTTAAACTCAGATACACTAACTGCAGTTACCACATCCTCCTCAATGAGCTCCAGAGCTTAATTATTCATTGAGTGAAACATATTTCCTCCTTTTTGAGGTCCATCATCAATATTTTTGACCAATGGTCAAATCTTTACAGTCGATTCTGAAACCAGAGTACTAGGGGTCTTGCCTGGCTCTTCATTCACCTTCGCTTCCCATATTAATCAGATATGGAAGAAAACACTATTCAAAATGAGACAGCTACATCTAGTCAGATCATTGTTTGACCAAAAATCCTTCGCACTACTAGTCCAAATGTTAGTCCTATCCAGTACGTTTTTACTAGCAAAAAAGGTGCCGGTACTCAAATGCTAGGCCACCCTTCAGAAGTGAGGTGATCACTGAGGGATCCACCCCACAATGGCCAGGCCCCCTGCAACCAGTCACAGAATCTATGACAAGGCAGAATTGGTGTGTAGAGCCTGAGCTCTTTCATTAAAACTTGGGGTCCATGGGTCAATTTTAGCAGACAATAGAAAAGGTACCGGTACTCAGTACCCCCAAGTACCACCTCAAAAAAAGCTCTGGTCCTACCTCACTTGGATTACTGTCATGTTCTATTTCTAGGTATTAAGTGTCAATATCAGAAAAAAACTCAAATCAGAACACAGCTGCTAATATACAGATTGAATAGATATACCAATCTTTCAACTCATCTATACAAACTGCACTGGCTTCCCATAGTAGAAAGACTCAGTTTCAAAGCTGCTTGTTTAGTTTTTCAAATCCTTCAGGGCATCAATTGAACTGCTGACTAAGTCCACTTTGCTACGTCTGGTCCAGTCTAACAGACTGAAGCAAAAACTGATGCTAGCATCACTGTTCCAAAAGACAATTAGAAATCAGAAGATTTTCAGCTCTCTATTCCCTGTTCTTGGAGTCAAAATATGGAACTCACTAACAATGTCTTTATATTGTTAGTGGGTGCAGTGGACGTCAGCCAGGTGGACCCAGGCCCATCCCCCTCTACCTGTTACTCTTGTGGTGGTAAATGGGAGCGCTCCAAACCACCACCAAAACCCACTATACCCACATCTGGGTGCCCCCCTTACTACTACTACTAATAACATTTATATAGCGCTACCAGCCACACGCAGCGCTGAACACTTGACAAAGAGAGAGACAGACCCTGCTCAAAGAGCTTACAATCTAAGCAAAACAGACAGACAAGACATTACGGGCAAGGGAGTTACAGGTTAAAGAGGAACAGAGAAGCAGGAGAGCAAATGAATAACTTCAGCCATAAGTGCTATGGTACTGGTGTAGAGTTGTGGGAAGTGGGTTTTGGGGGGGATTTGGGGGGGCTCAGCACCCAAGGGAAGGGCGCTATAGACTTGGGAGGTATTTTACTTTTTTTTTTAATTGTTACAAGTGCCCCCTAGGGTGCCCGGTTGGTGTCCTGGCATGTGAGGGGGACCAGTGCACTACGAATCCTGGCCCCTCCCATGGCCTTGGATTTGTTCGTTTTTGAGCTGGGCGCCTTCGGTTTCCATAATCGCTGAAAAACAAAACTGCACTGAAAGGGAAGCGACGCGAGAGGAGACGAACCTGCCTGCGTGCCTGCCTCAGTGAGCACTGCTGCGCTGCCTTCACTTCCAGTTCGCCGCGACTTGGAGAGGAGAGGGGAGGGCAGGGGAGGGAGGCGACATGTTGGATATGGAGGGGAGGGCAGGGGAGGGGAGAGAGAATTGCTGGACATGGAGGGGAGGGCAGGGGAGTGAAGAGAATCGCGACTTCGGGTAAAAGATTTTGGAGTGCGAGAGCAGGAACAGAAGGGAGCGGGCAAGTGAGCCGGACCGCAGGAAAAAGGTGCCGGTACGCTGTACCGGCACAAAAATAGCACTGTATCTATCCCTCATTGATAAGTCTCTGACTCTAAAGTTTAGCAATTCCATTAAAGCAAAATGTATTTTCACATATCACAGACTCTTCCTATCCAAGGAGAATGTTTTATATAAAAACAAACAAAAAAAAGCAATCAGATTTTCACTTACCAGCTCTTCAACACTATGTCAGCTAAACTTTCTCTTTGAAACTACTGTTGGAACCATCAGCCAATGAAATGGCTTTTAGCTGTAGCTATCCCCAGGTTACCTGATAATTATGCACACATCATTGCAGTCATGCCCTCCTCTCGGTGTACATGCTCAGAAAAAACCCCAAAAACTTTGAACCACTTACAGATTTTAAGAATTACACTATTTATTTTTTTATTTCTCCCCAGCCTCACTTGCACACCTCCCTCCAAACCTGTTCTCTTTAATTTGAATGTTGTTCAAGCTCACCCTGAATGATGAGTTCTTCCCACACCAAAGACATATATAGCACTGGTTGTATTTTTTCAAGCAACTTCAGCAGAGCCTGCCTGCCTCAATGAGCACTGCTGCACTGCCTTCACTTCTGGTTCGCTGTGGGAAGGGCAGGGGAGAGAGGAGAATCACAACTTCAGGTGAAAGATTTTGCAAGTGAGCGGACCTCAGGAAAAAGGTGCCGGTATGCTATAACGTCGCATACCAGCACAAAAAAAGCACTGGGTACACAAGAATTGATTTGAATTTAATTAAATTTTCATTTACTATGTTACTATGAGTGCTTAAAGATATGCTAATTTATCTGCATATTTTCATGCTATATTCAATCGTAACATTTATACTTATGATTTACCACCTTTTTGAGGGCATTCACTCAAGGTAGTGTACAGTAGGATAAGCCAAACATAAGCAATACACAATTACAGTAGTAAAAATATTCAAACAACAATATAAAGTATGGTATCCTAAGCTACATTACAATTTCAACAAAATATGCAATAAATCATTTTAATAGACAGGATAGGGTGTCAGCAAAGATGGAACATATAGATAGATAAGATAGAGTAACAGTAGTAAGAAAATAAGATACCAATTTATTGAAAGTGACAAATGAGGTCAGAAAGAGCTTGAATATTATCATTGCAAGGGTTGGAGTGAGTGACTAGCAAGTTAGTTGCTTCTTCCATTAAAGGCCTGGTTGAAACACCAACTTTTTACCTGCTCCTTGAAGCAAAGCCAGGGAATACATTTCAGAGTGGAGAAGGCTCACTAGCAGGTGTCATATCATATGATCCCCTTTGGAGAGGGTGTGGTTAGGGATATTCCTTTGGAGGCCCTTGGAGGAGTGTAGAGGAAGATGCTGTTCTGCAAGTGCTCCGGGCCATTTCTTTTAAGGACCTTGAAGATCAGAGTTTTAAATTTGGCCTTGCGTTGGACTCATAGCCAATGAAGTTTTTGCAAAAATGGTGTAATGTGGTCATTTCGCTATATAATTTAGCTTGCTGAATATGACGGCCTAACTTTATATAGATAAGTTAATAATATAAAGTTAGACTTGCTATTTCTGCAGTGTAATTTCATATCAATGGATATGTTATCTAGACAGTAGCAGAATGGTGTTGCTATTTGTGTAACATTAGACCCTGTTCCTGAAACAACCTTGCTGCATCCTTCAGATATTAAGATAAATTTGGGTTATATGAAGCCTTAAATGGCCATAACGTATCCATTTCACAAGGTAACAAGTTTAATCAACAAACACCTATTGTACCTGAATGAAACTCACTCTGTATAAAGGTGATAGCTAAATGATTAAAGAGTAAGCAAACAATGGTGAGCAGATCCATTAGGTAAATTTTCAGTGTTAGAGGTAGAAAAGAAGGCAACAAAGACATCAACTAAAAGTCCTTTTCTCACAGCGCAAGTCTTACGAGTAAGGGATAATTTCCCAATCAGCCTGAATGACTGATTCCAGGTCAAACTTATTTCATATTATTTATATTTCCAGTCAAAATAGAGCACATACTGACCGCTATATTCTACCAAATAGCTTGGTAAAGAGCTCAAAAACTAAATGGGAAAACTGGCTCATATTTAGACAGAAAAGTAACACTGCATTTGCAAAGCCATAATCCAGTATTATGTCAAGTGATTCAGATGTTTTCCTCAATCCTCAGACACCTCCAGAGTTCAGATGCAGCCCCAGTTGCCTTCCTGGTTTCAGGAAATTAACTAGGGAAGGAGAGCCTCTCTGCTGCTATGACTGTATCCCCTGTCCAGAGGGAGAGGTCTCCAACCAAACTGGTGAGTGAATTCATATTTTAATGTGCCACGCTCATGGGCACTGTTTAGTCACTATCAGGCCTTTATTCACAAGTACATAAGTACATAAGTATTGCCATACTGGGACAGACCAAAGGTCCATCAAGCCCAGCATCCTGTTTCCAACAGTGGCCAATCCAGGTCACAAATACCTGGCAAGATCCCAAAAAAGTACAAAACATTCTACACTGCTTATCCCAGAAATAGTGGATTTTCCCCAAGTCCATTTAATAATGGTCTATGGACTTTTCCTTTAGGAAGCCGTCCAAACCTTTTTTAAACTGCGCTAAGTTAACCTCCATTACCACATTCTCTGGCAACGAACTCCAGAGTTTAATTACATGATGAGTGAAGAACAATTTTCTCCAATTCGTTTTAAATTTACTACATTGTAGCTTCATCGCATGCCCCCTAGTCCTAGTATTTTTGGAAAGCGTAAACAGATGCTTCACATCTACCCGTTCAACTCCACTCATTATTTTATAGACTTTTCTCATATCTCCTCTCAGCCACCTTTTCTCCAAGCTGAAGAGCCCCAGCTGCTTTATCCTTTCCTCATAGGGAAGTCCTCCCATCCCCTTTATCATTTTCGTCGCCCTTCTTCACCTTTTCTAATTCCACTATATCTTTTTTGAGATGCGGCGACCAGAATTAAACACAATATTCGAGGTGTGGTCGCACCATGGAGTGGTACAAAGGCATTATAACATCCTCATTTTTGTTTTGTTTTGTCACATCTACCCGTTCAACTCCACTCATTATTTTATAGACTTTTCTCATATCTCCTCTCAGCTGCCTTTTCTCCAAGCTGAAGAGCCCCAGCTGCTTTATCCTTTCCTCATAGGGAAGTCCTCCCATCCCCTTTATCATTTTCGTCGCCCTTCTTCACCTTTTCTAATTCCACTATATCTTTTTTGAGATGCGGCGACCAGAATTAAACACAATATTCGAGGTGTGGTCGCACCATGGAGCGGTACAAAGGCATTATAACATCCTCATTTTTGTTTTCCATTCCTTTCCTAATAATACCTAACATTCTATTTGCTTTTTTAGCCCCAGGTTTCAACGTATCATCGACGACGACACCTAAATCCCTTTCTTGGTCTGTGACTCCTAACGTGGAACCTTGCATGACGTAGCTATAATTCGGGTTCCTCTTTCCCACATGCAACACTTTGCACTTGCTCACATTAAACGTCATCTGCCATTTAGACGCCCAGCATAGGCGGTCAGTGGCCCAACTGTTTGGGGAGGCTAAAGGGGGCGGGGTTAGGGGTGGGGACAGGGGTGGAGCTTAAATCCATAATTGTCTGATAACACACAGAAAAAATAAATAAATAAAAATAAAAGTCACAATTAATACCTTTTATTAAATTTAGATATTAGATATGTATCATATGTCAAAGAATAAAGTGGTTGCTCAAAGCATATACTAACCACAATCGCTCAACTGCAAAACACTATGCACAACTTTGTGCAAAAACACACTCAGAACCTTACTGTACCATATTACACTGGGCAGAACCTAATACACCAATATACTAGCCATATGGAAAATGCAGACCGTCAACAATATGAAACAAGGGATCATAATATCACAATTCTCATGTACAGCCACAAAACACCCTAATTCATGTTTAATGTGGGATAAAATGCCATAAATAAGTAAATAAATATAAACTTTTAATGTTGAGCAACTGATTCTCAAAGTGGACATATTCCAAACACTATAATGAAAATAAAATGATTTTTTTTTTCTACCTTTGTTGTCTGGTGACTGTTTTTCTGATCATGCTGGCCCAGTATCCGATTCTGCTGCTATCTGTCCTCTTAAGTCCGTTTCCAGGGCTTCCTTTCCATTTATTCCTTTACTTTCCGCCTTTCTTCTTCATTTCTTGTCCTACATCAGTAAGTAAAAGCTGGGTCCTCCGCAGACTTCACTGTCCAGTGGATCCAGCTTCTGCCTATTTTCTTCATCCATGTGCAGTTTTTCTACTCTCTTCCTTTTCCCTCATCCCATCTCCTTCCTCACTCCTCCCTCCCCCCTCCATCCATGTCCAGCATTTCTTCTCTCTCCCTTCCCTCTCCTCCATCCATGTCCAGCAACCCTCCTCTCCATCCACCCACCCATGTCCAGCAACCCTGCTCTCCCCTCCATCCACCCATGTCCACCAGCCTTCCTCTCCCCCCTGCCCACCTCTTCTCTCCCCTGCTCCCCTCCAGCCATCTGTAGCTTTCGCTTTCTCCCCCCGCCCTCCCATCCACCCATGTCCAGCAACCCTCCTCTCCCCCTGCCCTCCCCTCCATCCACCCACCCATGTCCAGCAACCCTGCTCTCCCCTCCATCCACCCATGTCCAGCAGCCTTCTTCGCCCCCCTCCAGCCATCCGTAGCTTTCGCTCCCCCCCGGGGTCCTATCTCTTCCGTCCGCTGTCACCCATCCGTGTGGTCACTCTAGCCTGAGGCGTTCTCCCTCCGATGCTGGCGATTCACATAGCCAACCTTAATCTGCTTGCGTTGGAGCCTCTCCCTCAGACATGTCCCGCCTCCTGTAATGCAACTTCCTGTCTTATGCAGAGGTTTTTATTTTTTTTTTATTTTTGTTACATTTTGTACCCCGTGCTTTCCCACTCATGGCAGGCTCAATGCGGCTTACATGGGGCACTGGAGGGTTGACTTGCCCAGAGTCACAAGGAGCTGCCTGTGCCTGAAGTGGGAATCAAACTCAGTTCCTCAGTTCCCCAGGTCCAAAGTCCACCACCCTAACCACTAGTCCACTCCTCCACTCCATCTGAGGGAGAGGCTCTGACGCAGGCAGATTAAGGCTGGCTATGTGAATTGCCGGCGTCAGAGGGAGAATGCCTCAGGCTGGAGTGACCACGTGGATGGGTGGGGGGGGGAGGTGCAAGACTCGCGCGGGAGGAGACAAGAGACTGGTCACTAAGATCTGTTTGGGGGAGCGACTGCTCCCCCTGTGCCCCACCTAGCAGCCAAGGGAAGTCCACGATTGGGCTGGCTCATGCCTCTTATACGGGGCACCTATGATGCCCAGCCTCCCAGTCTCGTAAGGTCCTCTTGTAATTTTTCACAATCCTCCTGTGATTTAACAACTTTGAATAACTTTGTGTCATCAGCAAATTTAATTACCTCACTAGTTACTCCCATCTCTAGGTAATTTATAAATATGTTAAAAAGTAGCGGTCCCAGCACAGAGCCCTGGGGAACTCCACTAACTACCCTTCTCCATTGAGAATACTGAGCATTTAACCCTACTCTCTGTTTTCTATCTTTTAACCAGTTTTTAATCCACAATAGAACTGTTTTGAATCGAGGGGTCCAGAGCCCCCCAAGAAGGCTGGAGTGACCTTAATCTGACTCCATCTCTAAATAACACTAGTACTGGGGTAATCAAGGAGTTGTGAAGTTCTAAAAGGAATTGCCACTAAGAGAGATGTTAGGTCTAAGGAAAAGATACCAGCCTTATGACAAACTGGATTTAGGTTACAAGTTATACAATGCAGTGAAAGATAGCCTGATACAGCAAAAGCATTTATACTTACAGCCTTTCATCATTAAGTGAAGCCCACAAATCATCATTTGGAATGAGGAGTTTATTTGCCAAGGTACAAGTCAAATCAGTGATTGACAACAGGCACGTACAATCAATTAATTATAGAAATATAATAATCCAGCTGCAAACAGGTGTTAATTCCTAATCTTTTATAATTTCTTTTACCAATTAGAGGTTTTACAAGGGAAAGCAATTAGGTAATTTGTCAATTCTGCTGGACACATTGGTTTCCCTTGGAGAGAGAGAGTGGCAACCCTTGTCTCTCTAACTTAAACCAGGAAATACCCTGATTTTTATAGGTGCCCTCAGGATATGGATAATATGACAGTAGATATACCTGATTGGATCTATGCTAATGTCATGGTTGTCACTGATTGGCTCATGCTAATGAGTAGCTTCTATCTTGCTAACATGGTTTTGCCATTAGCTCGCTTGACCACAAATCTTAAGCAAGACCCTGCATCCAGCTGCACCTGGCATGACTCACTCATTTCTCAACTTGTTTTTCTAACTTACATTAGAGAAAATTCCATTTTGTAACAGATACGGGCTTCCATTTTGTGCTGAAATCCTCCATTTTGTTTCCATATCTATTGACCTAACTTTTAGGCCTCAATCCGGGCTACAAACTAGGCCATACTTTTCCAGTAAGCTCCCAGTTATGTCAGCCATCAGATTTCTGACTCAGCCAAGGTCTGTAATGGCCTGAGCTCTATGACAGGGCCCTCCACCATTCCAGTGGGGGGGGGTCTCTGGCTGTACCATAATTATACAGAACACTACCTCCTATCCCATGACTCTCCAATTTCCTCTGGAGTCTTTCATGAAGTACTTTGTCAAACGCCTTCCGAAAATCCAAATACACAATATCAATCAGCTCCCCTTTATCCACATGTTTGTTCACCCCTTCAAAGAAATGTAGTAGATTGGTGAGGCAAGATTTCCCTTCACTAAATCCATGTTGACTTTGTTTCATTAATCCATGCTTTTGAATATGCTCTGTAATGGATAACCAGTGGGACACTGTCATACTGGGGTACAAAGTATATCGTAGTGATAGGGTGGACCGGACTGGTGGAGGGGTAGCATTGTATATTAATGAGAGCCTTGACTCAGATAGATTACAAATTCAGCAGGACACAAATCACACCTTTGAATCATTGTGGGTTGAAATTCCATGTATAAAAGGGAAAAGGATGGTGATAGGAGTGTACTACCGTCCGCCTTGCCAGGATGAGCAGGTAGACGCAGAAATGATCAAAGAAATCTGAGATGCAAACAAAATGGGCAATGTGATAATAATGGGTGACTTCAATTATCCAAATATAGACTGGGTAAATGTAACATCGGGACACGCTAGAGAGGTACAATTCCTTGATGAAATTATATCCTACACTGCCTGTCAGACCTGCTACTGCAAGTTAATGGGATTACTTCACTTGGTAGAAAACAGCTCCTTCAAAACAACTCCTGTACCAGCTGCTCCATAAAGCAGTCCTTGATTTCATCAATGAATTTTACCTCCCTAGCGTGCCCCGATGTTACATTTACCCAGTCAATATCGGGGTAATTGAAATCGCCCATTATTATTGTGTTGTCCAGTTTGTTTGTGTCCCTAATTTCCTTTAACATTTCTGCATCCGTCTGTTTATCCTGGCCAGGCGGACGGTAGTACACTCCTATCACTCTCCTTTTCCCCTTTACACATGGAATTTCAATCCACAGTGATTCCAAGAAATGTTTTGTTTCCTGCAGAAATAATCAATCTATTTGATTCAAGGCTCTCCTTAATATACAATGCTACCCCTTCATCTATTCGATCTACTATGGTCTCTTTTGCAACCTCACTATCAGGATACCCTATCTTCCCTGTTTTGGTGGTATCTTTGATAGATACCTTATTCAGAACCATGCGTTTTTGAGCGACTGTCGGCCTTCCCCCTGTTTCTAGCTTAAAAGCTGCTCTAGCTCCGTTTTAAATTCCTTTATTGAAGACACAACATGGGCTAGCAAATATGTATCCATTCCTGCCTTTTCCAAAACATCACCAGAATTGAGCACATCCTGATCGGAATGTCTAAATTACAATCTCAGTATTCTATGTAAAATGGGTCTTCACATGGCCTAGTGGAATACCTTATGTCTAATCCAAAAATATGAGCTGGATACTGCCAGCAAAACTAATTACACCCTGATTGGATAAGAGCTATGGAATCCTTTAAAAGCATCCATTTCAGGTACAAGTATTTCTAACAAGTAATCCCAAAAAGCACAGAGACAAGTGGTTTGCAATATATAGAACAGCAAAAGAGAAGCAGAACCATGAAGTAAAATGAAATAATATTTGTTCAATGCAGATACATAAAAACAGCACATAATTTTCTTTTAACCGACCAACATGACCATGTTTCACCCTATCAAGGACTGCATCAGGGGCTTAACATAAAACTGTAAAATGAAAACATAAAAGGTCATCAAATAATATGATTTAGCAACTTAATACATTCTAAGCGATAGATTGTACATAAGGTGCCTGAAAATTCCATGCAGAAAGAAAAATACACCTAGGCATATTCTCTAATGTATACCTACATTTTAAGAATAGGTTTAAATTTCCATGTGGTATATAGAATACACTGACCAAGAGTCTACGCAACTAAACTTAGTCACAGTCAGTTACAGTAACTAAAACCTTGTGTAAATCCCAAGTGGGAAACACCCATGACCTGCCTATTCCACACCCAATTTTTAACCATGTGACTTGAATTTAAGTGTGCTTTGACAGTAGTGCACGGAAATTCAAATTTATGCCAATTAGTGCTGATAATTGCTTTTTAACATCCAATTGACAGCGCTGATTAGCTAGTTAACCAATTAAATTATGTGCATTGTTATCAGGGCTTTTTTTGAGGGGGTTCTTGGGGGTAGTGAGTACCGGCATCTTTTCCGTTGTCTGCTAAAATTGACCCATGGACCCCAAGTTTTAATAAAAGAGCTGAGGCTCTACACACCAATTCTGCCTTGTCATACATTCTGTGACCAGTTGCGGGGGGCTTGGCTATTGTGGGATGGATCCCTCAGTGATTACCCCACCCCTGAAGAGTGGCCTAGCATTTGAGTACCGGCACCTTTTTTACTAGGAAATACGCACTGATTGTTATAGAATACGCATCAATTACCACACGGAAATTAAGGCATGAAATATAGAATCTGGCAGTTAGGGGGCCAAACTCTATAAATGGTGCTTTAAGTATCGGCACTGAAAAACCATGTGATTGGCGTGATTCTATAAACTATGCCTACAGTTAGGCATAGTTTATGGAATATGCTCACATGCCATTCTTACAACTAAAATTTAGGTGCACACATTTAGGCCACCTAAAACCCTGCCTAAATGCCTGCGCCTAGCATAGGTGGTGATCGGGTGTATTCCATAATAGTGTGCATAGTTTTTTGAAACACCCACATCCTGCCCATTCCACGCCCATGACCATGCCCCCTTTTCAGCTGCGTGCATTAGAATTTATGTGTACTATATTTCAGTGGCGTACCTAGGGTAGTTGACACCTGGGGCCGGTCATTTTTTAACACCCCCCTCCAAAATCCAGTACTAGGCATACCAAGAATACAAAACACTCAGGACCTATAGAGCAATTCTACCATACCATAAGCAGTCATTTCTATGAGTCACACATGGAAAAAGAAATCTTAAACACTACAGTGAGCACTAGAACATCAATTCACCTATTGTAAAACGAAACCAGACAGATAGTACAGATCGTCAATCCTGCACAGTCAATGCCAACTGAAAGTCATGTCTTTTTCACAAACACAGATACACCCTAATCCACTATAGAACAAGTAATCATAAACTTTCTATTTAGGCAAAAATTAAACTGAACCCCCAAGATGCCAGACTCTGCATACAATGCAACACCACAGAAACAGAAAATGTCCCCTAGTACTGTGCAAAATATAAAGGCAGCAGATGTAAATTTGGAAAAAAAAAAACTAACAAATACCAATCACCACTTAACAAATAGAAATAAAACAAATATAGAAAATAAAATACCATTTTATTGGACTAATACATTTAGCTGTCAGAGGCCAAAACCTTCTTCCTCAGGTCAATACAGTATAGTATGTTACAGTGTCCTAACCTGACCTGAGGAAGGGGGTTTTGTTCTCCGAAAGTTAGTCAAAATGTATTAAAATTAGTCCAATAAAAAGATTACCTTATTTACATGTTCTATTATAAACATTTATTAACACAGCTACAATACTACTTTATCCTAAAGCAAAAAAAACAAAAATATATATTTTATTTACAGTTTGTTGTCTCTGGTTTCTGCTTTCCTCATCTTCTTTTCACTGTCTTCCTTCCATCCAGCATCTGTCTTCGTTCTTTCTCTGCCATCCAGTGTCTGCCCTCTCTGCTGTCCCCTCCATCCAATGTCTGCCCTCTCTCCCTGCCCCTTCCATTCACTGTCTGCCCTCTCTCTCCCCCTTCCATTCACTTTCTGCCCTCCCTCTCTCCCCCCCCATCCATCCAAGGTCTGCCCTCCCTCACCCCCCCATCCATTAAGGGTCTGCCCTCCCCTCTCCCCCCATCCATCCAGGGTCTGCCGTCCCTCTCCCCCCCATCCATCCATCCATCGTCTGTCCCCTCTCTCTCTCTCTGCCCCTTTTTTCAGTCCCCTGTTCCAGCCCTCTTATCCCACCTGCCCCTAGTTCTAGCCCCAGCTCACATCTCCCACTTGCTCCCCCTTTTCAGCCCCACTATCCCACCAGTCTGCAGTTTCAGCCCCAGCCCTTTTCTCTCACCAGTCCCGAGCTTCAGCCCCAGCCACTTCTCCCTGTCCCCTTTTCAGCCCCCAGTACCCCCAGCTTCAGCCTCTTCCCCTTTTCAGCCCCAAGTTCCAGTACTAGCCCCCTTATCCTACCTACCCTCCTTTTCAGCCCCCAGTTCCAGCCCCCTTCATCCACATGCCTTGCATTAGGGACCCCTTTTCTGCCCCAGACCCATTTTCCACCAGCCCCAGGCATGGCTCCCATTTTCTCGCATGGCCCCTTCCCCACCCCCCTTCTCCCCACCCGTCCCCTTCTCCCCTCTTCTCCCATCTCAGATCCCCCTCCCCACCCCAGTCCCCTTCTCCCCTCTTCTCCCATGAGACCCCCTCACCAGTCCCCTTCTCCCATCGAGACCCCCCTCCCCATGTCCCCTTCTCCCCTCTTCTCCCATCTGAGACCCCCCTCCCCACATCTCCTTCTCCCATCTGAGACCCCCACCCCCCTTCTCCCCAGCCCAGGCCCCTTCTCCCCTCTTCTCCCATCTGAGACCCCCCACCCCCTTCTCCCCAGCCCAGTCCCCTTCTCCCCTCTTCTCCCATCTGAGACCCCCCTCCCCAAGTCCCCCAAGTCCCCCAAGTCCCCCAAGTCCCCTTCTCCCCTCTGAGGTCCCACTCTCAATCCTCTTCTCCCATCTGAAACCCTCCTCGCCCATCTAAGCCCCCCCCCCCAACTAGACCCACCTACCACCTTCGACGACAGCCCTCGTCTCCTGCCTCCATCCGGGGCTTTTAAAAAAAATCTGAAAAGCAGCATGGCAGGCAGCGCTTCGTGTCTGCCCTGCCTGCTTGTAAAAGAAAGCGGCAAATCTCGTCGACGTTGCAACGTCGCGTCGGGTTTTCCCTCACTGGGTCCCGCCCCCCACGAGGGCGGGACCCAGTGAGGGAAGACCCGACGCGACGTCGTGACGTCGACGAGGAGGTTTGCCGGCGCTTTCTTTTACAAGCAGGCAGGGCAGACGCGAAGCGCTGCCTGCCATGCTGCTTTTCAGATTATTTTAAAGGCACAGGATGGAGAGGAAATGAGGGCTGACTGCAGTCAGCAACGGAGCACCCCCCACCCACTGACACCCGGGGCGGACCGCCCCCACCGCCCCCCCCTTGGTACGCCACTGCTATATTTTAGAATAAGCCTAGAAAGTTGTATGTGCAAATTCTAATTAACTGCTAATTGGTAGTTAACTACCAATTATCAGCACTGATTGGCTTGTTAATCAATTAACCAAATTAGCGAACACAACTGAAGGTGCCCTTTATAGAAAATTGAGGGAGGGTGTATTAAGTTATAGTCCTTTTTATTAAATCATATTATCTGATGGCATTTTATGTATTCATTTTACAGTTTTATGTTAACCCCCTGTCGCAGCTCTTGTTAGGGTGAAATATGGCCATGTTGGGCGGTTAGAGGAAAATTGTATGCTGTTTTTATGTATCTGCATAAAATAAATATTATTTCATTTTTCTATGTGGGTCTGCTCCTCTTTTGCTCTTCTAAAAGATAATACATGATTCATTTCCAGTACGCTCATTGTTCATTACTCTTTAGTGTTTGATACGGTCTGTCAATTTGAAGCAAGTCTTATCATAAGGAAAAGCTATTGTCCTATAACTGATGCTATTTATGAGATATTGGGGCAATATGTTTTATTCTTAGATATGGATGCTTGTATGAAATGCCCAGAGGAACAATGGCCCAATCAGAAGAAAGATGCCTGCATCCTGAAAGTGATAACCTTCCTGACCTATGAAGAACCTTTGGGGATAACTTTGACTTTCATCTGCATTTTCTTAATTCTCATTAATACTGTCATCTTGGGAATTTTTATTCATTACAAAGACATCCCCATAGTGAAAGCAAACAACCGAGAACTCAGTTACATTCTCCTCATCTCACTCATGCTCTGCTTCCTCTGCTCCTTGGTTTTCCTCGGCCATCCTGACAAAGTGATCTGTATTCTCCAACAGACTGCCTTTGGGATCAGTTTCTCCATTGCTCTATCTTCAGTATTGGCCAAAACCATCACTGTGATCATAGCCTTTCATGCCACCAAGCCTGGAAGCAAGCTCCGGATATGGATGGGTTCCAAGGTCTCACTTTTTATAGTTCTTTTCTGCTCCCTTATACAAACTGTTCTGTGTCTTGTCTGGTTGTTCACTGCTCCCCCATTCCCATATCTTAATAAGAATTCAGAAATTGGAACAATACTAACTGAATGTAATGAAGGGTCAATAGTTACTTTTTACTGTGTTTTGGGTTACCTGGGACTTTTGGCTGCCATCAGCTTCATCGTAGCTTTCCTAGCAAGAAATCTGCCTGATAGTTTCAATGAGGCCAAGTATATCACCTTCAGCATGCTGGTATTCTGTAGTGTCTGGGTCTCCTTCTTCCCAACATACCTGAGCACCAAGGGCAAATACATGGTGGCAGTGGAGATATTTGCTATTCTGGCCTCTAGTGCTGGACTTCTGGGCTGTATCTTTTTCCCTAAGTGTTACGTTATTCTGTTGAGACCTGAAAGGAACAGCAGAAAATGCTTATCAAAATACAAGAATTATTAATATTTGTTTAAAGGATGGATTAGTTTAAATATTGTTATCTTTTGTTGGGAAGTCGAAGTTGAATGTCTTTTTTTTTTGACCCAGAAACTACATCTTTGGTTGAGGCCATCCAAAATTTCACATATGTAATATTATAGATAAAATTAGATATTGTACACAGTTTGAATATAAAATTAAGATGTGGAGGGGCATTTTCGAAATAGACGTCCAAGTTGCGATTTGGACGTCCTCATGAAATGTCCAATTCCAGGGATGGATGTCCATCTTTGTTTCAAAAATACCGTCAGAGACATCCAAATCCTTAAATTTGGTCATCCCTAGATTTGGACGTCCCTAGACATGAACGTTTCTGACTTTCGCGATTTTCGAAACCAAAGACGTCCATTTCAGAAACGTCCAAATGGAAGCCATTTGGTTGTGGGAGGAGCCAGCATTTGTAGTGCACTGGTCCCACACTAGGGGGCACTGCAGTGGACTTCATAAATTGTTCCCCGGTACATAGCTCCCTTACCGTGTGTGCTGAGCCCCCCAAAACCCACTACCCCCAACTGTACACCACTACCATAGCCCTTACGGATGAAGGGGGCACCTAGAGGTGGGTACAGTGGGTTTGTGGTGGCTTTTGGAGGGCTCGCTGTTTCCTCCACAAATGTAACAAGTAGGGGGGTATGGGCCTGAGTCCACCTGCTTGAAGTGCACTGCAGTGCCCACTAAAACTGCTCTGGGAACCTGCATGTGCCCTCATGGACCTGAGTATGACATTTGAGGTTGGCATAGAGGCTGGCATGACATATTTTTAAAGATTTTTTTGAGGGTGGGAGTGGGTTAGTGACCACTGGACGAGTAAGGGGAGATCATCCCCAATTCCCTCCGGTGGTCATCTGGTCATTTCTGGCACCTTTTTGTGCCTTATTCGTAAGAAAAACATTTCCGGGTGAAAACACCCAAGTGTTCATCAGGGACGTCCTTGTATTTTTCGATTATGGGTCAAGGACGTCCAAGTGTTAGGCATGCTCAAGTACTGCCTTCGCTACGCCCCCTTGAACTTTGGACGTCCTTGTGATGGACTGCAGTTGGAGACGTCCTAAATCGGGTTTCGATTATACCGATTTCGACGTTTCTGTGAGAAGGACGTCCATCTTCCGATTTATGTCGGAAAATTGACATCCTTCTCTTTTGAAAATGAGCCCCATAGTGGTCAATAATAAAATTTTTGGTGACATATTGTTATTGGAATAACTTTGTGTATTGAATAGGTTTCTGAGTCATCCTCCGCTCTACTACTACTACTACTACTACTACTTATCATTTCTATAGTACTACAAGGCATACGCAGCACTGTACACCATGGGAAAACAATACAATAACACTTGGGGGCTAGTTAGGAAAGGGGGTGAAATTTTATATATATTCTTCTTTTGTATCTGGGGAAATGGAGGGCTATGTGATTTGCTCATAGTTTGAAGGAGCTTTAGGGGGAATTGAACCCAGTTCTTCTGGTTCATAGCACACTACACTAACTATTACGCTGCTTCTTCACTCTACGATTCATTAACTGTTAACATGAAAAATTTACTATTTACTGATAGCGGTTGTGTGTGGTTATAGTATAGGCTGACCACAAGAAAGCCTGGTCCAAATCCTACTGCTGCTCCTTGTAACATAGTAACATAGTAGATGAGAGCAATAAAGATCTGTATGGTTCATCCAGCCTGCCCAACAAGATAAACTTGTAGCATAAGGTATGATGCGATATTACATATGTATGCTTGATCTTCATTTGTCTTTGCCATTTTCAGGGCATGGACCGTAGAAATCTGCTTGGAACTAGCATTGATCTCCAACTACTGAAGTTGTCATTTAAGCCCCACTCCAGTCCATTCAAATCTGTCAAACTACGATCAGGGCAATTACTGGTGTTGCCATCTTATCACTGTTAAGCTTGTATAGTTCTATGCCTTCTATATAGGATTCCTTTGTGTTTATCCACACATTTTTGAATTCCATTGTAAAGTTCATTTTCACCAACTCCCGTGGGATGGTATTCCATATATCTACCACCCTCACCATAAAAAAGTATTTCCTGACATTATTCCTGAATCGGCCCCAAACATTTACCCCTGGATTCTATATAGTGTGATTGGAGTTGAATGAAGAAATCAAGTCGTATTCTGATGTGCGTATGCAATTTGATTATCATAACAAGCTAATCGGTGCCGATAATTGCCACTTTATAGGTAATTATTGGCATTAATTGGCATTAATCAGAAATTACAAACAGAACTTGCTAAGCATATTTAAAGTTTTGTGCATAAATTCTAAGATGAGGAATGGAAAAGGGGGTGTGGTGAGTGGCATAGACTGGGTGGGTGGTGGGTATTTCTAAAATCTATGTGCACTGATATTTAGTCACCAGCATTTATACTTGGCATCAGTGGCGTAGCCACAGGTGGGCTTGGGTGGGCCAGGGCCCACCCGTTTATGGCTCAGGCCCACCCAACTATAGCACATGTTTAGTGGTAACTGGAGGGAATCCCAAGCTCCGCCAGCTGAAGATTTTTCGCTGATGGTAATGAAAACGCTACTCTCTATGACACCGGCACCTGCGCATGCTCAATTTTCAGTGCATGCCTGCTGCCAAGGTGGAAAGAAGCGTTTCCCCACCAGTTGAGATAATGGGGTTTTTTTTTGGGGGGGGGGGGTAGAACACTTGGTGCCCACCCAATTCTTGCCCAGGCCCACCCAAAATCTGTTGTCTGGCTACGCCCCTGCTTGGCATAAATACCATTTGGAAAAATGGTGACATCTGACAGGAAAAGAGGCAATCTCGTCCGATGCAGCAATCTGTGGTGAGAGCTGTTTTTCTGTCATTGCAAATTTTTTGTAATGCAACAGTACTTTGCATTCTATTAGGGACAAAAAGTTTTTTTCTGCACATGCATTAGAAGACTGTGTGCTCCGCTCTAACATATAGATTATTACATCTGTACCTTGAATGCACATAGCCAGTGAGGTGTACCAGCAAAACATTTTACAACAATAGTAAAAGTGCTAAAAAGAAAAGAACTTCATAATGTAGAAATAGGGAGAATATGTAAAGAAAAAAGAAATAAAGCAGTAAATCAGTTAAATAAGTTGCTTTGGATAGGTCTTTCCAACAAAAGAAAAGGGTTCTTAAGGCTTGATATAACAATATATCCAGTAGTTGTGATTGATAACTATCTAGTTGTGATTGCATCATTAGAGATCTTAAAATGACTATATTATATGATAAAGCATCCTGGATGTTCAAGGTAGATGATACAGTGTCCCATACAGAGTTCCAATATTCTTGAATGAATGGACAAGAGTAAATAATGTGTTTAAGATTTCCATCATTCATTTCACATGTCCAGCATTTATTCATATTGTTTTCTGTTTTTATTGTATTCAGCTTGGCGAGATTAGCTGGAGTCCATAGAGCTCTATGTGCCAAGTAAAATATGGATTGGGAGATGGACGCTGATTTGGTGGTATGAGTAGTTTTGAACCAAAATTTTTCCTACTCTTGTGCATTTAGTTAGGCGTTTAGATCATGTTCCCATGATTGCATGGTATTAATTGGTGAGCTGAATTTAGCTAATGGAAGTATTTTGTACCATTTAGAGGCGACTTTTTTGGAAGACAAAAGATTTACAAAGTTGCCAGTAGCTGAGAGACTCAGTAGATAATTTACTTATATCTAAGGTGTTAGTTACACAATGTTTAATTTGAATCCATTTATAATATTGAGAACTGGAGATCACGTGATGACTTGAGGAGAGAGGAAGCACGAACTCTCTTCTCCGGGCAATCCTTCTCCGTTCAGTAAGACCCCACGCAAGAACCTGTTAATATATGGCCTAGCTTTGGGTCTACCACTGGAATAGTGAGGGCCAAGGCTATGAAGCCTAAGATAACTAAAGTACTGACTAGGCCAAATATCTGTAAAAAGCAGGTCTGAACCATGAGTTCTGACACAAACTGGTACAGCTGTCACTTTAAATCAGATGAACAAAATGGAGTCTATGAGTTTTGTATAAAAGGCAGCAGAGGTTATACAGGGTTATACAGAGTTCTTAAGATGGTGTGAAAAGTATGTGAAAACTATTGCAACAGGGAACAGGTGTCTCAGAAATGAGATGTGAAAAAAAGAACTTGTTCCCAAAACATACTGATAAGCCCGCGTGGGAACGTATCATCTCAGAAATTGAGAGCTAGGTTTCCCACCATTGACTTCTATGGAGAGGTTGTGTATAAAAGAGGGGACAATCTGCCATAGCTTTGGTGTCTGCCCCAACGCTTATCTCAGACGGCGAAGCTCTGTCCGATTGTACCAAGAATCTGTCTGCTGAATGTACCTGATTAAAGTCTGATGTCTGTATTTGTACCAACTTGAAGACTTGTCTTTGGGTAAGAAATAAAATGTATCTATCTATTTAAACCTATTTCTGTCTTTATTCTGTTTTCTCTTTACCTTACATTTAACTTACAAGGCAGATCACATACACTCAGTTTCTGGAGAAACTTAGACAGAATTTTAATGAGCATTATCTGGGAACATAAATGGCACAGAGTATACCTAGATCCAGGAAGACAGAAAGCAGTAGTTATGGGAATTAGAATTCTATTACAGCCCCTAATGCAAACCCAAAGCAGACCTCCTTGTGATTGGGTGACAATGGAGGTTGGAGAAACCATGCAGAACCTGTTATGTAAAATAGGTATCTTTAGTCCCCCGTGTGATCTGGAGTCAGAAAGAGGTCCAAGAGGGGGAAATTAAAACAAACCAAACGAAAAATAATAAAAAGTCCCGCCGGAAGACCCCCAGTGTATGGACGAGTTCGTGGTGAGAGGTGCTGCAGGAATGCCAGCAAAAACGTGGAAAAAAGAGCTGGAGAAAACCAGAGGAGCTGTGGAGACTAAGATGGTGGCGAGTTCCGTCCCCGCCCGCACATTTATTCTCAACCTCCCAAATGCAGCAGCTAATGGACGCGGTGAAAACAGCATTAGAGCCACAATTAAAACAGCTCTCAGAACAAATTGCTGGTCTGGAAGGCAAGGTAAACAAAACGGTACGGTGCACGGGGGAAATAGAGCAGAGACTCTCAGACGCAGAAGACGCCGGAAAAGAAATGGCAGACCAAATAACTAAACTGCGGCAGAAACTACAAGCCCAGGACAGCCTACTAGACGATCTGGAAAATCAATCTAGAAGGTCAAATTTAAGAATGGTGGGCATCCCAGAGAAGTTACCGGAAAATACACTAAATACCCTGCTGGAGCGGTGGATGAAAGACGAGTTTGCGCTGTCGGACAGCCTGTGCCCAGTATGCCTGGAGCATGCACACAGACTGGGGAAAAGGCAAGAAGGAGAGACAAGGCCCCGGGTTGTGATTGTAAAAGTACACAACTTCATCCACAAAACAGAGATATTGAATGTGGCTCGCAAAAAATGGAACAATTTATACTATGAAGGAGCTCCTATAAAGATCATTCAAGACTATTCTCTGCAGCTGCAAGAGAAACGTAGGCAGTTTGGACCGCTATGTAAAAGATTAGCAGAAGTGAAGAGCAAGTTTCTACTGGTCTACCCAGTGGTTTTGAAGGTCATGCACAATGGCGCGTGGCGTATCTTCAAGACGTTTGAAACAGCACAAGCCTATGCGGAGAAGCATCAACTATTTGTAAAAAGCCCTGAGTGAGGGACAAGTAGGAAGCACAAGAGGCAGGAAAGGATTCCAGTGGCTTGACAGCAAACTGTATGTAACTTGTATAGTGCAATGTTAAACATAAGGGGCGCGGAAGTAGATGAATGTATAATGAATGAATGGAGTAAACGGAGGGATGAAATGCAAGCGGGGTGGCTGGATGGGGGAGGAACCCGCAACTCACGAGATCTTGGCTCTTCTACAAGGTAGAGCGGGGGGTAGACAAGGGAGCACAACTAGGGGAGATGAAGGGAGGAGCGGTGAGGGCAAGGGAGGGAGAGGGAGGGAAGGGAAGGAGAGGGGGGGCAGAGGGGGAGGGTAAGTTTGGGGAGTGAGGGCCTAAGCAAGGACAGCTAGGGAGAAATGGGTTTGCGGGACCGGAAAGACACTCAAGTATTGCAGAAGGGATGCACACACATAAGGCAGGTAGACATGATTAGAATAGTCACGGGTTCGGGTGGAGCTGGGCGCCTGGAACCCGATAGTCATGTGATAGTAGCAAAAACAGAGTTAGCAGGAAAAGGGGAGAATAGCTAAAACAACTAGGGTAGTCTCATGGAACATGGGAGGCATTGCAACGCCCATAAAGAGAGCAAAAATATTAACCGCACTACGCAGGCACAAAGCAGATGTAGCATGTATCCAGGAAACCAGACTAACAGAGGAAGAACACGCTAAATTAAAAAGAACATGGGTGGGAGAAGTATTCTCGGCGGCAGCAGAGGGGAGGAGGCAAGGGGTAGCAATCTTAATTAGAAAAGGGATAGCAGCAAAGGCTGAGCTGATTGCTAAAGACCCCCAGGGGAGATACATATTGATACATTTATGGCACCATAACAGAGAATACCTGGTGGGGTCAATATATGGACCAAACACCTACACACCAACTTTCTTTCAGGTGGTTCCGCAGCATTGCGCACCATACCAGTCACTTCAGCTAATACTAGCAGGGGACTATAACTTAGTCGTAGACCCAGGAAAAGATACATCTCACTCCAGAGCAGCGCCTCAGGGAGGCATTAAGACCCAGGCATTACCTGCATTCATGCGGGCCATGAACCTCCTTGACCCTTGGAGGGCCCTAAACCCAGAAGCGAGAGACTATACCCACTTATCCAGGGCACACGGGTCCTGGTCTAGAATAGATTATGTAATGGTAGATAGAGGGGTCTTCCCGTGGGTGAAGGAGGCAGGTATAGGGCCCTCGGAGATTTCAGATCATGCAATGGTGTGGGTAGACTTGGAGGCCTCAGAATACTACCAAGCTAAAACCGGATGGAGGTACCCGGGATACCTTCAGGGAGACAAGGAATTTGCCCAATACTTGGTCAAAAAATGGGAAGAGTACCATAGATTTAATCAGCAGCACGCAGATAACTCAAAGCTTTATTGGATGGCAGCTAAAGCTGTGCTACGAGGTGACATAATAGCGTTTGTGCAGGCCAGGAAAAAACAGCAAGCCAGAGCCATTTTGGCATTGGAGGCGCAACTTAAAATAGCAAATAGGAAGTATATAAAATCACCGAACCCAACCACTAATGAACACTACCTGGTAGTGCAGGTGGCCCTTAATTCCCTTATACATAAACAAACGACCCGCTCTTTAATATACCATAAATACAAGATGCAATGCTTCGGAAACAAAACTGGAACACTGCTAGCAAGGCTGGTTAAGACAGGGCACGACAGCAGGGTAATAACAGCGGTTAAGGACCAAAAGGGAAACTTAAAATACAAAAGTGAGGAAATAGCAAAAGTTTTTACTAGCTATTTCACCGAACTATACACTAAAAGAGCCGGGGAGACACTGGAGGGCTTGGAGGATTATTTAGAGAGCATGAGATTCCCCCGGCTACAACAACTGAGTATAGAGCAATTAAACCGGCCAATCACTGGGAGGGAGCTCCAGGAGGCGATCGGGGCGCTGGCGACTAACTCGGCGCCGGGGCTGGATGGCTTCATGGGAGAATTCTACAAAGCATTGCCCCCGATAGGTTTGAGAGCGGTAAGCAAGTTTCTTGAACAGGTTGTCGAGGATCAAGAGTTTCCCAAGCATGCAAATGAAGCACTAATTACACTAATCCCTAAAGCTGGAAAACCAGATGCGCAGGCGGATGCTTACGGGCCCATTTCGCTGATAAACGTAGATGTCAAAATACTATCGTGAATCATGGCAGTGAGGCTAGGGCAGGGGTCCTACCGCAGATGATCGGTGAAGAACAGGTGGGGTTTGTACGGAGCAGGCAGAAGGGAAGTAATGTCAGGCGAGTACTATTGGCAATGGCAAAATGCCAGCACGATAATACATCAGCGCTTATATTAAGCTTAGACGCTGAAAAAGCTTTTGACAAAGTCGATTGGAGATACTTGTTTGGGGTGCTGCACTACATAGGAATACAGGGGTGGTACAGAAATGCCCTACAAGCTTTATATAACAACCCAGAGGCCTCCATATTAGTGAATGGCATACGTAGTGAGCAGTTCCAGATACGGCGGGGTACCAGACAGGGGTGCCCGCTATCCCCATTATTGTTTGTACTAGCGATAGAGCCACTACTGCGAGCCCTGAAAAGGGAAGACGGGGTGGAAGGGGTGAAGTTGCCGGGAGGGAGGGTCAAGGCACTTGCATTCGCAGATGATCTGATGGTAATAACACAAGATCCGGATAAGTCTGTCCCCCAAGTGCTAGAGGTAATGCAGATATATATTGAGCTCTCAGGTTTTGCATTGAACATACAGAAGTCACGTGCACTTAGGATCCTGGAAGATGATAATATACAGCAGAGAATACCCCTGCAAATAACCTGGGAAGCAGAAACACTTAAGTACCTAGGAGTAGTAATCCCTTGGGAGCTGGTGAGTCTGTATGCAGTGAATGTCAGGAAATTACTGAATGAAACGAGGGTGCGGCTGCAAATGTGACAAGGGTTTCCCCTATCCCTGCTAGGGCGAATTGCACTATACAATCAAACCTATAAATGGCAAGTGACCGACTCACCTGCAAATGCGCAGTAGAGACTTCCCTCTCTGTCCCGCCCCCGCGTCAAGACGTGATGACGGGAGGAGGGGGCGGGACAGAGAGGGAAACTGCGCTGAAGGGAACGGCTGACGTCGCTACCGCTCCCCCCCCCAAGGTAGCCACTACCGCCCCCCCCCCGGAGTCGCCACCACCCCCCCTTCACCCGGCCCGGGCCCTCTCTTCGTTATTCAACTTACAGCAGCGCCGAAACAGCAGCAAGCAGCAGCTCCCATTGGCCTTCCTTCACTGCCTGTGCCCCGCCCTCGCCGACGTGACGTCACACGAGGGCGAGGCACAGGCAGTGAAGGAAGGCCAACGGGAGCTGCTGCTTGCTGCTGTTTCGGCGCTGCTGTAAGTTGAATAACGAAGAAGGGGCCCGGGCCGGGTGAAGGGGGGGGGGGTGGTGGCGACTCCGGCGGGGGGGGGGGGCGGTAGCGGCTACCTTGGGGGGGGGGACGGACATGGGAGGTCTCAGAAGGAGGGGGGCCTTGGAGCTGGGAGGGCTGGACTGAAGGGGGCCTTCCAGCTGGCTGGGAAGAAGGGGGGGCCTTGGAACTGGGAGGGAGGGAGGGAAGGAAGGGGGCCTTGGGAGCTGGGGGGGCCTTGGGAGCTGGGGGGGCCTGGGGCCTTGGAACTGGGAGGGAGGGCAGGGGGCCTTGGGAGCTGGGGGGAGGGCCTGGGGCCTTGGAACTGGGAGGGAGGGAGGGCGGGCAGGCAGGGGGCCTTGCAGCTGGGAAGGGGGGAGGACTGGAGCCTTGGAGCTGGGAGGGAGGGCAGGGGGCCCCTTACAGTTGTGAGGGAATGGGGCCCCTTACAGTTGTGAGGGAGAGCAGGGGGCCTTGGAACTGGGAGGGAGGGAAGGGGGCCTTGGGAGCTGGGGGGGAGGGCCTGGGGCCTTGGAACTGGGAGGGAGGGAGGGAGGACAGGGGGCCTTGCAGCTGGGAAGGGGGGAGGACTGGAGCCTTGGAGCTGGGAGGGAGGGACAGAGGGGGCCTTGGAGCTGGCAGGGAAGGAGGATGGCAGGGGGCTTTGCAGCTGCAACGGGAGGGGGGCCTTGGGGAAAAAAACATTCCAATACCCGCCCGTTTTTACGGGCTTAACGGCTAGTATGATGATAATACCCAAATGGCTGTACGTGTTCCAGACATTGTCGTTGTACCTAAACAAGAAGGATGAAGTAAAGCTTAACCGAGTCCTGCAAAAGTTCCTGTGGCAGGGGAAAAAGCGTAGAATAGCACTGTCGGCGCTGCAGGTGGCAGTGGAATATGGTGGATTGGGCTTGCTAAACATATGCCACATGACGATAGCCAGTGGGATGCACCATATTAATGACTGGCTTTGCACTACGCAGTTCTTCACACCTACTGCCTTGGAACTGAGTACGACAGAAGGCACCCACATCAGTTACCTGCTGCACAGGGGGAGAAGAGAAGGAGACAGTGTGCTGGACTAGGCCCAGAGCTTACCTGCAGCAAAAGCAACTTGGCGTTGGCTATGCCGGTACCACCGATTCTCTGCTAAAACAACGCCATACCTACCTATTTGTGGGAACCCGGATTTCCCCCCGGGATGGATATACAATGCATTGAGCAGGTGGAAAAAAAAGGGACTGGTGTACCTGATGCACGCGCTAACCAAAGACAAATCAAATCCTGGGCAGACTTGCAGGAACAATTTTCCTTGCGAACCTCAGATTGGTTTCACTATCAACAACTAAGGCACTACATAGCTAGTCTGCCGCGAGATGCACTAATGGGAGATGTGCAAGAGGAATTGGGATCAGCTCTCTCGTTAGGTGCCCAGCAAAATGTGCCACTGATATATCATCACAGGTATCTTAAAGATATGGCACAGAAGCACAACTTTGTGGCACTGGCGGAAAAATGGAGCGACGAGCTAAACGCGAGGATTACAGCTACTGCACTGCGAGAACATTTATTGAGATACCGGAAAGTCACAGGACAGATGGCATATTGGGAAATACAATATAAATTTGCGGTAAGGATGCATGTACCACCCAGGAGGGCTTTCCACATAGGACTCTCACCGGACGGCGCATGCCCAAAGTGTGGCGCAGATGGGGTGACGCTGGGGCACATGTTTTGGAGGTGCCGCGCTGTAGCACAATTTTGGAGTAGAATCCTCGCACAAGTATCAGCATTGTGGACTGTTGACTGGCAGAGTGATGCTAAATTACTGTTTGGAAACCCCAAATTAATACACCCATTGCATAAAGGGTGCAAAGACTTTGTCATGCGTGCTGTTATGGTGGCAAAAAAACCCTATACTGGTGGAATGGCTTTCGCTCAGAACTCCCTCTGTGCAGTACTGGAGAGGACAGATGATCCATTTAATGAGAGCTGAAAGAATGGAACTGTATATGGCAACACCGGCAAAGCAAGGCAGTTTCAACACAGATGGAGTCCCTTTTGGGGGACACTGACACCGGCGGCTAGAGGACACATGTTGAACATTTAGACAGTTATGGGAGACGAACTCATAATGCATAGATAAGAGAAGAGGCCTGCTGGGGGAGGGAATGAGGGGTGGGAGGTTTGGGGGGAAGAATGGAGGGGGTGGAGGGTAGAGGGAAGGGGCAAGATAACGGGAGGGTGGCAGGACGGGGAGAAAAATAAAAACTAGGATGAAGAAGTATGTTGTACATGCAGACGTTTTGTCTAAAACGAATTTGTGTTTCATCAATAAAATACATTTAAACATAATATTGAGAACTTGTGAGACCATATTTTGTACATAATTGAGAAAAGGTAAGCCAAGAGTGATCTTTTACAACACCATTTAGAGACCAAATGCCAGCCTTTTTCCAAGTAGACCAATTAATACAAGATTTGTTAATTTTAAAAGTTGGATTATTCTAAATTGGAATGTGCATGAAATGCTTTAAGGGATATTTAACAACTGAATCAAGTTCTTTGAAAACAATTTTAAGAGTTTTAAACAGAACATTGGAAGAGACCTTATTCTGTTGAGACCAAGGAAAGAAATGTGTAGGTGTGTCTGGTTGCATTAGCAGTTCAATATGAAACCATGATGAGGTGGTGTGTTGCTCCTTGTCATACATAAATATTGAGTTTTGTTTCAAGAGAAAAGATATATGATAATGAAAGAAACTAGGGAAGTTAACACCACCTTTTAGTGAGCAGGTTTTCAATTTTTTAACAGATATTCTAGGTGTTTTATTACTCCATAAAAATTGTGTTAGTTTAGTTTCAACTTTCTTATATATTGAGGGGTTTAGTAATTCAGGGAGCATGCTAAGAATGTAGTTAATTTTTGGCACAATCATCATTTTTATAGTTTCTAGTCTACCCCACCAATTAAGCCTCAAAGGGGACCACCTTTGAGTTAATGTTTCAGTAATTTTAATTATATTATCAGAGTTGTATTTAAAGAGTATCTTCAATAGTGGGACCAAAAAGAACTCCCAGGTACTTAATTTGATTTTCATGCCATTGAAAATTATATTGTTGAATAACATGTTTCAAATGAACACAATTTATGGGCAAAAGTTCAGTTTTGGGGGTATTTAATTTGTAACCAGATATTTCAGCGTATTTGGAGATTAAGCACAGAATGTGAGGTATTGAGGAAGGAGAGGTGAATAGGAGAACGTCATCTGCGTATGCAGCTAATTTAATGTTTTGTTAGTAACATAGTAACATAGTAAATGACGGCAGAAAAAGACCTGCATGGTCCATCCAGTCTGCCCTACAAGATAAACTCATATGTGCTACTTTTTGTGTATACCTTACCTTGATTTGTACCTGTCCTTTTCAGGGCACAGACCGTGTAAGTCTGCCCAGCACTATTCCCGGCTCCCAACCACCAGCCCCGCCTCCCACCACCGGCTCTGGCACAGACCGTATAAGTCTGCCCAGCACTATCCCCGCCTCCCGCCACCGGCTCTGCCACCCAATCTCGGCTAAGCTCCTTAGGATCCATTCCTTCTGAACAGGATTCCTTTATGTTTATCCCACGCGTGTTTGAATTCTGTTACCGTTTTCATTTCCACCACCTCCCGCGGGAGGGCATTCCAAACATCCACTACTCTCTCCGTGAAAAAATACTTCCTGACATTTTTCTTGAGTCTGCTCCCCTTCAATCTCATTTCATGTCCTCTCGTTCTACCGCCTTCGCACCTCCGGAAAAGGTTCATTTGCGGATTAATACTTTTCAAATATTTGAACGTCTGTAACATATCACCCCTGTTTCTCCTTTCTTCCAGAGTATACATGTTCAGGTCATCAAGTCTCTGCTCATACGTCTTGTAACGCAAATCCCTTACCATTCTCGTAGCTTTTCTTTGCACCGTTTCAATTCTTTTTACATCCTTCGCAAGGTACGGCCTCCAAAACTGAACACAATACTCTAGGTGGGGCCTCACCAACGACTTATAGAGGGGCATCAACACCTCCTTTCTTCTGCTGGTCACACCTCTCTCTATACAGCCTAACAACCTTCTAGCTACGGCCACTGCCTTGTCACACTGTTTCGTCACCTTCAGATCCTCAGATACTATCACCCCAAGATCCCTCTCCCCATCCGTACCTATCAGATTCTCCCCGCCTAACACATACGTCTCCCGAGGATTTCTATTCCCTAAGTGCATCTCTTTGCATTTCTTCGCATTGAATTTTAATTGCCAAACCTTAGACCATTCTTCTAGCTTCATCAGATCCTTTTTCATGTTTTCCACTCCCTCCGGGGTGTCCACTCTGTTACAGATCTTAGTATCATCCGCAAATAGGCAAACTTTACCTTCTAACCCTTCGGCAATGTCACTCACAAATATATTGAACAGAATCGGTCCCAGCACCGATCCTTGAGGCACACCACTACTCACCTTTCCCTCCTCCAAGCGAATTCCATTCACCACCACCCTCTGGCTTCTGTCCGTCAACCAGTTCCTAATCCAGTTCACCACTTCGGGTCCTATCTTCAGCCCATCCAGTTTATTTAAGAGCCTCCTGTGGGGAACCGTGTCAAAAGCTTTACTGAAATCTAAGTAGATTACGTCCATAGCTCGTCCCTGATTCAATTCTCCTGTCACCCAATCAAAGAACTCAATGAGATTCGTTTGGCACGATTTCCCTTTGGTAAAACCATGTTGTCTCGGATGTTGCAACTTATTGGCTTCCAGGAAATTCACTATCCTTTCCTTCAGCATCGCTTCCATTACTTTTCCAATAATCGAATTGAGGCTTACCGGCCTGTAGGTTCCAGCTTCTTCCCTATCACCACTCTTGTGAAGAGGGACCACCTCCGCCGTTCTCCAATCCCTCAGAACCTCTCCCGTCTGCAAGGAAGAGGACCCGCCAGAACCTCTCTGAGCTCCCTCAATATCCTGGTCCCATGGCTTTGTCCACCTTTAGCTTTTCAAGCTGTTCATACACACTCTCTTCCGTGAACGGTGCTCTATCCACTTCAATCTCATTTGTACTTTTTGCAGTCCATCGCGGTCCTTCTCCAGGATTTTCTTCTGTGAAAACAGAACAAAAGTATCTATTTAGCAAATTTGCTTTTTCTTCATCATTATCCACATAGCGGTTCGCAGTATCTTTTAGTCTCGCAATTCCCTTTTTAGCCATTCTCCTTTCACTTATATACCTGAAGAAATTTTTGTCACCCCTCCTTATATTTCTAGCCATTTGTTCTTCCGCTTGCGCTTTCGCCAGACGTATCTCTTGACTTCTTTCAATTTCATCCTGTATTCCTCCTCGTGTTCCTTTTCTTGAGTTTTTGTGTATTTCTTGAACGCCAGCTCTTTAGCCTTTATTTTCTCAGCCACTTGCTTGGAGAACCATATCGGTTTCCTTTTTCTCTTGCTTTTATTTACTTTCCTTACATAAAGGTTTGTGGCCCTATTTATAGCTTCTTTCAGCCTGGACCACTGTCCTTCCACTTCTCGTATTTCCTCCCAGCCCATCATCTCCTTCCTCAGGTATTCCCCCATTTTACTAAAGTCAGCACGCTTGAAATCCAGAACTTTGAGTTTTGAGTGGCCGCTCTCCACTTTAGCTGTAATATCAAACCAAACCGTTTTATGTTCACTGCTGCCCAGGTGGGCACCCACTCGGATATTTGACACGCTATCCCCATTTGTGAGCACCAGATCCAGTGTCGCTCCCTCCCTCGTGGGTTCCATCACCATTTGTCTGAGCAAACCGCTTTGTAAAGCATCCACGATCTCTCTACTTCTTTCCGATTCCGCAGACGGAACCTTCCAATCCACATCCGGCAGATTGAAATCTCCCAGCAACAGCGTCTCTCTCTTGTTTCCCAACTTTTGAATATCTGCGATCAGGTCTTTATCTAATTCCTCCAATTGTTTCGGAGGTCTGTAGACAACAGCCACATGTATAGAGGTTCTACTCTCTCTTTTTAAAGTGATCCATATCGCTTCTTCCTTTCCCCAGGTCCCTGTCATTTCGGTCGCTGTGATATCATTTCTCACATATAGAGCTACTCCTCCACCCTTACGACCCTCTCTATCCTTCCTAAATAGATTATAGCCTGGTATGTTTGCATCCCATTCATGGGAACCATTTAGCCACATCTCCGTGATTGCAACAATGTCTAAGTCTGCCTCCAACATCAGGGTTTGAAGGTCATGAACTTTATTGCTTAGACTGCGAGCATTTGTGGCCATCGCTTTCCATGTACATTTCCTGGTATGTGCTTCAACATTTGTGATTTGGGGTTGTCTTTTCTCTTTGGGTACCTTCATATCCTTTTGTTCCAACTTCATTTCTTTCTCTTCTGCCTCAGTTCTATTTTCAGGATCATCACCATGCTGTAATGGAGCAAAAGAATTCTGTAGGAGCAACACTTGTGAGGGTGGATGCCTCTGGTGCACATAGTGAAGTCTGCCTGAGCCTACTGTGAACCATCTATTCCTAGGTGGTTTTATCCTTGGAGGCATTGGTGTGAATTTGGCTTGATTCTGTGCTGCATGGTTTTGTGTATTCTTAGAAGCTGCTTTAAGTGCATCTAATTCCTGTTTTACCTTACTGAGCTCCTGTTTTAAAGTAGCAAGCTGATGACAGACAGGACAAGCCTTAAGTCTCCAGATAATTGGCCTTGAAACTGAAACACCACAATTATTACAGAGAATAAAAGTCATCCTGTTTGTTGGAATGGGAATGAACAGGTATGCTATGATGGGGTTAATACTGTGCAAGATTAACTTTACTCCTCAGCCATACATAGGCAACCAGAGGCAGTTGTAATTTGGGTGGAGTTAATTTGTAATAAGTAGACTAGTTAGGAAATTTATTTAGGAAGTGTCAGTCTTGGGGTGGGGGGGGGGGGGGGGGGGGGCTTAAAGTTTAAAACCTGTGGAATGTGTTTGTTTTAAAACCTATCTCCAGGAAAGGAAAAAAGTTCTAATACTTGCTAGCAGTTTTGAAATCTGAAATCTCCTTTTCAGATTTACAGATATCAATAAACCAGTTAGAAACAACAACAATCAAATCACATCAAATCAAATCAAATGAAACAGCAGAGCAGAATGAAACAGTCAGATCACACTATTTTCAGAGCCAAGAGTTTTGTTTTTTTTCTCTTTTTAGGAAAGATAGAAATGCAGTGACAATGATAGACAAGGAAAGAAGGAAGAGATGCCCAGAGAAAACACAGCCAAAGGATAACCAGGGATTTAGCCAGCACAAGTCTTAGCTGTATGAGTTTCCTTCAGACAGGAGATAAGACCACAAGGCTGCTCAGTTTAGCCCCTCCTAAGCAATTAAAATGTCTGCAGAAGGACCAGGTGAGAATGGGGTGGGGGTGGGGAGCACACTGTTAGGAAAGGAAAAAAGTTCTAATACTTGCTAGCAGTTTGAAATCTGAAATCTCCTTTTCAGATTTACAGATATCAATACCGATTTTAACACCATGAATAAGGGGATGTTGACGAATAGCTGTTAATAGTGGTTCAAGAGCTAGATTGAATAATAATGGTGTTAGGGGGCAACCCTGTCTAGTACCTCTTGTTGGTGTAAAAGGTTTAGATATGACGTCATTTATTAGAATATATGTAGTTGGAGATGTGTATAGGACCTTAATTATATTAATTGAGTCTTCAGATAAACCATACCATTGAAGTACTTTAAACAGATATGGCCATTCTACACGATCAAATGCTTTTTCAGCATCTAGACCGATTGCAACCAGAGGATCTGAAGTTTCTTGACCAAGTATTAATATAATGGAAAAGATTCTTGTGTTATCTGAAGAAGAGTTCCCACTCATAAAACCAGTTTCATCTGGGTGTATGATTTTAGGTAAGAAATGTTGTATTCTCTCTGAGAGAATTTTGGCAAATATCTTGGCATCTAAGTTTATTAAAGATAGTGGCCTGTAATTTTGTACTAAACTGGAATCTTTATCAGGTTTCAATAACACAATAATATTGGCTTCAGTGAAAGAGCCCCTGATGTTACCAGTTTCTATCATATAATTGTAATAATCACATAGGATTGGAGATAATAAAGATTTAAAAGCTGCATAAAATTCAATTGGTAATCCGTCTGGTTCAGGTGCCTTTTTTGTTGCCATGCTTTGGATGGCAATATTAATCTCATCCACTGTGATTTTTTTAAAAACATCTTGTTATCTTTGTCTGAGATAGTGGGATGGTCTATTTTTTCTAAAAAATCATATTTTAATGTCTCATCATCAATGTCTGATGTATATAATTCTTTATAGAAGGATTGGAATCTATTTACTATGTTTATATTATTTGTTAATGGATCATTATTCTCATCTTTCATTAAAGACATGGAGTTTTTTTACTTTACGGGCTTTCAGGTAATTGGCTAGTAGATGTCCTGCTTTATTACCTTCAGATGACTCTCAGATCTACATCTCCACCCTTGAAATCTCAACCGTAATCCAGGACAAAATTTCATCCTGCTTGTCCGACATTGCTGCTTGGATGTCTCAACGCCATCTGAAACTAAACATGACTAAAACTGAACTTCTAATTTTTCCCCCTAAACCTACCTCCCCTCTTCCCCCATTCTTTATCTCTGTTAATGGCTCTCACATCCTCCCTGTCTCCTCGGCTCGTAACTTTGGAGTCATCTTTGATTCCTCTATCCTCTTCTCTGCGCATATTCAAAAGATCGCCAAAACCTGTTGTTTCTTTATCTACAACATTAGCAAAATTTGCCCCTTCCTTTCTGAATACGCTACCAGAACCCTTATCCAAACCTTTGTCACCTCTTGCTTGGATTATTGCAATTTGCTTCTCACAGGTCTTCTACGCAGCCATCTCTCTCCTCTCCAGTCTGTCCAAAATTCTGCAGCACGACTTATTTTCCGCCAAAATCGTTATACCCACACTAGCCCACTCCTCAAGTCACTTCACTGGCTCCCTGTCCGCTTCCGCATACAGTTCAAACTTCTCTTAATGACCTTTAAATGCATCCATTTTGCAGCCCCCCATTACCTCTCCACTCTCATCTCTCCCTACATTCCTCCCGGTGAACTCCGCTCACTGGACAAATCTCTCTTGTCGTCCCCCTTCTCCTCCACTGCTAACTCCAGACTTCGTTCCTTTTCCCTTGCGGCACCATATGCCTGGAATAGACTTCCTGAGCCTGTCTGTCTAGCTCCATCTCTACCTGTTTTCAAATCTATGCCGAAAAACCCACCTTTTCACTACTGCTTTCGGCTCCTAGCCACTACTCAATTGCCCTCCCCTTGTTTTTTCTCACCCAGTACTTCCCTCGCCGTTAATTGTCTTGTCTGTCTGTATTTTTAGATTGTAAGTTCTATTGAGCAGGGACTGTCTCTCTGTATCAGGTGTTCAGCACTGTATGCGTCTAGTAGCGCTATACAAATGCTAATAATAATAATAATAATAATAGTATGTAGCATTGTTATTGAAAATATCTTTGCTAGCTTTAGTACCTAGCAGGGTATTATATTTAAGTTTGGATGCTTTAAGCTCTTCTAATATGAGTAAATTATTAGTGTCACACATATGTGCTATTTCTAAGGATTTTATTGTATTTTCCAGTTCTGAAATATCTTTGTTTAATTCTTTATTTCTTGAGGCTATATATGTTATTATTGCCCCTCTGATAAATGCCTGAAAAGCATCCCAAAAGTTATGCCAAGATGTGTGATTTGGCAAGTTGAAGTGAAGATATTCTTGCATCGCTTTAGAGATCTTTTCTATAAAGCTAGGATTAGTTAAAAGTGTGGAATTAAATCTCCAACGAGGTCTATTTATCGTTGTTTGACCTACATTGAGCTGGAGGATAATATGAGTGTGATCAGATAATAAAATGTTACCAATGTCAGTGCTAAGGACGTCAGATCTCAATGATGTCGATATTAGAAACTAATCTATCCTGGAGTATGAGTTATGGGGATTTGAATAAAAAGTATAATCATGTTCTGTCATATGTGTTGTTCTCCATATATCACAAAGTTTAAATTGTGAGATTAAATCAAGAAGATTTTGTGTTGCTTTAGGAGGTTTATAAGCATATTTAGAGATCCTATCAATTAAGGGGTTTAATATGAGGTTGAAATCGCCACCTATAATACAAGGTGTATCGCCTTCAGCTGCTAACATATCTGTAATAGATAGGAAAAATTCAGGTGAGTCCATATTTGGTGCATAAATGTTTAATAACGATATTATTTTGTTACATATATTTATAGTAACGTTAGCCCACCTGCCCACGTTATCACTTTTATGAGAGAGTATGACTAAATCCTTGTGCTTTTTTATTAAAGTCATAACACCATTTTTGGTCCCTATTGCTGATGAAAAGATGGGGGAAGGAAATTTTTTATGGAGATCTTATTAGCTTCAGTAACTGATAAATGGGGTTCTTGTAGCATAATTATATCAGGGTTTAATTTTGTGACATAAGACAAGATTTTTGTTTTCTTGATAGGATTTTTTAGACCCTTTACATTGAAAGAAATTATTTTAATAACCATTGTGGTTGTTTTATGAATAATTCTTGGAGACGTGGAGAGGCATAATCGAACGTGAACGCCCATCTCTGTGGGCGACTATTTCTGAAAACGGGTAAGTGAAGGGGTGGACCAGACTGTATTTTCGAAAAAAATGGGCGTCCATCTTTTGGTTCAAAAATACGGTTTGTATGGACCAAATGTGCCATGGATTTAGTCGTTTGTGAGCTGGGCGTTTGTTTTTTTGAGCGATAATGGAAACTAAAAATGCCCAGCTCACAAACGTCCAAATCCAAGCCATTTGGTCGTGGGAGGGGCCATGATTCATAGTACACTGGCCCCCCTGACATGCCAGGACACCAACTGGGCACCGTAGAGGTCAGTGCGGTGGACTTCAGAAACTGCTCCCACATTCATAGCTCCCTTACCACGGGTGCAGAGCCCCCAACCCCCCTCCCCCAAAACCCACTACCCACAAATGTACAACACTACCATAGCTTTTAGGGGTGAAGGGGGCACCTACATGTGGGTACAGTGAGTTTTGCAGACCTCCCATTTACCAGCACGTGTTACAGGTGGGAGGGGGATGGGCCTGGGTCCGCCTGCCTGAAGTGCACTGCGGTACCTACTAAAAGTGCTCCAGGGACCTGCATACACGCAGGCCTCTAGGACTTGTTGCTGCTGTATAACCTTGGCACACCAGTTGACACCTGAAGACTAATCGCTCCGAAAACGTCCTTTATTGGAATAAGCACGTTTACTCACAGTTAACTGCAGATCAGAGGTTGTGCCCCACTGGCAACGAGTCTCCCTGGTACTGAGATTAGCAGTAGGTCAGAACTGGCAGAATGCTGTACAATGCCCTCTTTCAGCAACATTCAAGGTAAGAACTAGGTTCTGTAACGTGGCTAACACATGAAAGGGATCTAAAACTGGCTTACTAAAATGGCCACTACCTCATGGAAATAAAACTGGACACCCTCTGACCCAGTAGGCAGGGGGAAAAGCACCATGGGAGTAAAGCCTACCACCTACCAACATCGTGAGCATTTAACACAAGCTAGTGGAATCACGGAGCCCAATACCCTACACCCACCACAATGTATTGCTGATGTGACTCTGCAGTGCACATAACAGAAAAGGTGTCACATTCACCCGAGAGCCACATCAGAACCAGGGAAAGGCTGTCACAGGATAGAACACATTCTGCTGTTATGGAGGTGGGTACGGCATTAGAGGCTGGCAAAAAAGGTTTTTCAAGTGGGGTTTTTTTGGTGGGAGGGGATTAGTGACCACTAGGGGAGTCCGGGGAGGTCATCCCCGATTCCCTCCGGTGGTCATCTGGGCAGTTGGGCCACTTTTTTGGGACTTGTTCGTGAAAAAACAGGGTCCAAAAAAAGTGACCCAAATTCGCGCTAAAACGCCTTCTTTTTTCGATTATCGGCCGAGGACGCCCATCTCTCCTCGACCGATAACCACGTCCCAGTCCCGCCTTCACCACACCTCCGACACGCCCCCATCAACTTTGGTCGTTTCCGCGACAGATTGCAGTTGAAGACGCCCCAAATCGGCTTTCGATTATACCGATTTGGGCACCCACGGGAGAAAGACGCCTATCTCCCGATTTGGTTCGAAATATGGGCGTCTTTCTCTTTCGAAAATAAGCTGGTTAGTCTAATGTAAACTCTGTGACATAAAAAAAGAGCAAGAATTATTTGATAGTTGTGTGAGAGAATGACTTTAAACATGTAATGATGCTAATCTTGTGCAAAGAAAACAAGAACATACGCACAAGTGTAATGGCATAGGATGAAAAGCACATAAGAAAGTGAGGGAAAGAATGTAACACCTGTGAGACTCCCACCAGGCATAAAAGAGCATAATAATATGAATATTAACAATATTGACAATTAGTATAATCTTGGATCATATTTGGTATCAGAGATTGTAGTAGTAGTATTTTTTTTTCCTTCCTTCAACCAATTTGTGGCTTGAAATAAAGATCATAGTAATAGTGTGAGAAAAAAGAAAGTCCATGTCGTAGGCATTATAGCATTGTAAACGCTGTTAACAAAGATGCATAAACAATAGTATATCATATTAACACAGCAATACAACATTTGAGTTTACTTGGTATAAGACAGGGAATTACTTGCTTTGTGTTGCAACCGTCTGAGTTGATCCCTACTACTACTACTACTACTATTTAGCATTTCTATAGCGCTACAAGGCATACGCAGCGCTGCACAAACATAGAAGAAAGACAGTCCCTGCTCAAAGAGCTTACAATCTAATAGACAAAAAATAAAGTAAGCAAATCAAATCAATTAATGTGTACAGGAAGGAGGAGAGGAGGGTAGGTGGAGGCGAGTGGTTACAAGTGGTTACGAGTCAAAAGCAATGTTAAAGAGGTGGGATTTCAGTTTAGATTTAAAGGTGGCCAAGGATGGGGCAAGACGTAGGGGCTCAGGAAGTTTATTCCAGGCGTAGGGTGCAGTGAGACAGAAGGCGCGAAGTCTGGAGTTGGCAGTAGTGGAGAAGGGAACAGATAAGAAGGATTTATCCATGGAGCGGAGTGCACGGGAAGGGGTGTAGGGAAGGACGAGTGTGGAGAGATACTGGGGAGCAGCAGAGTGAGTACATTTATAGGTTAGTAGAAGAAGTTTGAACAGGACGCGAAAACGGATAAGGAGCCAGTGAAGCGACTTGAGGAGAGGGGTAGTATGAGTAAAGCGACCCTGGTGGAAGATGAGACGGGCAGCAGAGTTTTGAACCGACTGGAGAGGGGAGAGGTGACTAAGTGGGAGGCCAGCAAGAAGCAGATTGCAGTAGTCTAAACGAGAGGTGACAAGGGTGTGGATGAGGGTTTTGGTAGAGTGCTCGGAAAGAAAGGGGCGGATTTTACGGATGTTGTAAAGAAAGAAACGACAGGTCTTGGCGATCCCAGTATAGTCTAGAAATAAAGATCGTGATATCAGTATGGGACAAAGAGAAAATCATGCGGTAGGCATTATAGCACTATAAGCGCTTTTAGCAAAGATGCATAAACAGTAATATATCACATTTGAATTTATTTAGTATAAGAGAGGTGTTTACTTGCTTTTGTGTTGTAAACTGTCTGAATTACTCTCAGTATAGTTTTTTTTTTCTCTGAGACCATGGAGGCAATGCAGAAAATGAAAACTAAACAGTAAGTCATTGGAGGTGTTAAGCATTATTGACTCAGCCAATTAGTATGATCTTATATTTTTTAAACAAACTCAATGGCAAGTTTGACTCAAGATCATTTAAGCAGCGCAGGGAAAAAGAGAAGACTCTAATTACCATACTGTTGAATTTGATGAACGCGGGAAAAAGAACCGGCAGGCGGCAGGCTAAATAATTCTATAAGTGCTGTTATCAAAATATAAGTAAACATCAAAAATATCATTTTAATACGATATTACTTTTGATTTTACCTGATCAAAGATAAGGTATAGTCTTGTTTTGTATTGCAAACATTTAAATAAAACACAGCAGTGTCCTAATTCTCTAAACATCACACTGTTTAATTTGGGAAGCGCTGCAGTGCTGGAACAGCAGTGCGGGAGAAAAAAGAACTGCCATTTGGCAAATTGCGTGATATTGTAAACACTGCTATCAGAGATGAATAAATAGTAGAAAACAGCTTTAACAGTATAAAACCTGTCTCTGAGATCATGTAAGCTTCGCTGGCAAGAACACAAATCACCATGCTATTCAAATTTGGCGAGCGCTGTAAATATATTAACACTAGTAAAAAAGGCCTGTTTCTGAACGCAAGGAAACGGGCCCTAGGCAGCCAATTCCTCCCCCCGCGCTACGGCCCCCTCGCCCCCCCTTCCGCGAGCCTGTCAACCCCTCTCCCGGAATGCCGAAAACCACCCCCCGCCACCGTTGCTTCCTGACAGCCGAAGTGTTGTTGTGCCCTTCGCGTTGCTTCCTCAGTCATCTTCTCTGGAAGTTCCTCTGCGTGCATCTGACGTCAGACACACGGATTGAAACTTGCAGAGAAGATGATTGAGGAAGGAACGCGAAGGGCACAACAACACTTCGGCTGTCAGGGGTTTGGGTCCCCCGTCAGCATAGGTAGTCCACAACGGCGGCGGGGGGGGGGGGGGGGGGGTTCGGCGGTCCAGGGGGGGGTTGACAGGTTCGCGGAAGGGGGGGTCGAGGGGGCCATAGCGCGGGGGTGACACATGATTCTGAGGCAGGGGGAGGAGTAGGGAAACACGCTGCGCGTGTTTCCCTACTCCTCCCCTTGCCTTTGAATCAGCTGTCATGACATCAGTGATGTCAGTGCGTGTCTGCCTAGCAGACCACCTCCAGCCTAGGGAGCCACGGTCCCAGGCACAGAACGTTGGAGGTGAGAATTATTATATAGGATTAGTATAAGTTCGAGATCCTAAATAACAGTGCGGGAAAAAGAAGAAAAAGAAACAGAACCGCCATGTTGCAGACTGCATAGTTTTGTAAGCACTGCTATCAGAGATAATGAAGCAGTAGAATACCATTTAACATAGCATTACAACCTTTAAGCTTATTGGCAAAGACAATTGACATACTTTTATATTATCACCAAGGTGAGTCTATATGCAAAACTTGACTTCAAAGACCATGTAAGCAACATTAAACAAGTACTCTAATCAGCATACTGTTCATTTGAGTATGAGATAACATCAGATTGAGATGAAAGGCAAACAATTCTAGCTCCATTTAAATGGAGGCAGAGCGGAGAGAGATTGTTAAGTAACAACTTGTACTTGCTTTTGTGTTGTGAAACCGTCTGAGTTAATCTCAGTATAGTTCTTTCACTAAGACCATGGAAGCAATGCAGAAAATGAAAATGAAAATTAAACAGTAAGTCATTGGAGCTGTTAAGTATTATTGAATCAGCCAACTAGCATGATCTTATATTTTTAACAAACTCAATGACAAATTTGCACGCTTGACTCAAGATCATTTAAGCAGCGCAGGGAAAAAGAAAAGACTCTGATTACCATGCTGTTAAATTTGGTGAGCGCGGGAAAAAGAAACCACCAGGCGGCAGGCTAAATAATTCTATAATCGCTGTTATCAAAGCTTAAGTAAAAATCAAAAATATCATTTTAATACAATATTACTTTTGATTTTACTTGATCAAAGATAAGGTATAGTCTTGTTTTGTATTGCAAACAACCAAATAAAACACAGCAGTGTCCTAATTCTCTAAACATCACACTGTTAAATTTGACAAGCCCTGCAGTGCTGGAACATCAGCGCGGGAGAAAAAAGAACTACCATTTGACAAATTGCGTGATATTGTAAACACTGCTATCAGAGATGAATAAATAGTAGAATACAACTTTAACAGCATAAAACCTGTCTCTGAGATCATGTAAGTTTCGCTGGCAAGTACACAAATCACCATGCTGTTCAAATTTGATGATCCTAAGTACCAGCGCGGGAAAAAGAAGAAAAAGAAACAGAACCGCCATGTTACAGACTGCATAGTTCAGCAAGCACTGGTATCAGAGACAATTGAGCAGTAGAACACCATTTAACATAGCATTACAATGTTTGCGCTTATTAAGAGAGTCAATTAACATACTTTTATATTATCACCAAGATGAGCCTATACGCAAACTTGACTCCAAAAAGCATATAAGCAACATCAAACAAGATCTCTAATCAGCATACTGTTCAATTGAGTATGAGATAACATCAGTCTGAGATGAATAGCACAAAACTCTAGCTCCACTTAAATGGAGAGACAGTGGAGAGAGATAGTTAATTAACAACTTGTCAGGATGCGTCCATTTTGTTTGGAGACATTTCTTCCAGGAAACTAGCCAGGTCTTTAGCTTCTGTGAAATCCTTAGTTTTATTGTTTATCGTGACTCTTAGGCGTGCCAGGTAGAAGATTCCAAACCTAGCATTCAGCTCTTTGAGCATAGGATGAAAAGCCAGAAGAGATTTTCTTTGTTTGATGGTATTCTTGCTGAGATCCGGCAAGAAGTGCAGAGTCGATCCTTCATATTTGATTGGAGCTTCAATTTTAGCTTGTTGCATTGTTGCAGGAATTACCACTATTGTCAGCAGAATCTGTGGTACTTCAGGAGTCAAACAGCACACACCAGAATGAGGGAGAAATCTTCTTTATTTGCCAGCAAACAAAGTAGGACATCAGCACTAAGTCTCTTCTTCTCTTTCTCAGCTCTCTGTGTCTTGTGGCTTCTGTCTCAGCTCCTTCTCTTCTTCTCTTCTTCTCTTCTCTCTCCTTCTGATGTAAGCTGCTTCTGCTCCCAGTTATATACAGTTCTAACCCCCTCCTAGCCCCCCTTACTTTCCAGATGGTAAAGAATAGATTGATTACCCTGTCTGAACCAATCATTTCCATACATATATTCCAAATATCAGTTACATAGGTTTGATATTTCCTAAACTGACCTATGACCTGGGGCCTCTCACACTAGACAATGGGGCACCAGAACTCTTGCATTTTATTATGATTAATTCTCAGCTAACTTCATACTAACTGGGTTCTGGCATTCATTAAGGGGTCAAGGGCCAATCTTACTTAATGGCATACATATCAGTTATTACTTTCAGAACCAGTCCTATACTTAGCTAATCAATCAAGGAGAAGAGAGTTGACTAGTCCTGACCTTTTTCACCTATTAGCTTTCTTCACAAAACTAGCTAGGACTGTAGATAATTCAAACCAGATGCTTGACCTTTTCAACTGCAGTCTTACTTGAGAGTCAGACAAAGATATAACACTGGATTGAAAAGATATTCTACATATAAAACTTATTAATTACACAGAATAAAACATATTCTAAAATAAGCAGAAATCAAATTCCTTATAAGACATATTCTAAATATTTATAATGGTATCTAGAATATCTAGAATATCTATATCTAACCTGTTTCCTTCTAACTAGCATTTTAAACTAATCCTTTCAACTGCCTGCAATATGCCTTGCTTTGCTGATCCCCTCAAGATTTAATGGCCTCCAGATGTGGTAAAATAATACCTATGAACTAGCCTTAACCATCCATCACTCACAAGGGGTCAAAGAAAGTTTCTCTCTCTGACCTTTCTAACCTTTAGCCTAGTAAACGTTAAACATTCTAAATAATCTAAACCATCTGGCATTCCTCCATCACTTGCAGGGTGAAAAGTTAAAATAGAATTAACAAATATAATTTCTCTGCCCCCGCTGTCTCATTCCCCCCTTTAAGACTAAAATCAGCTTATGCAGAGATAAGTCTCACAACTCAAAACTCTGGAGACTATAGTGATCCCAACTCCATACCTCCTCCTGGGGCATAACTTCTAGGAATAGGCTTGTGAATCACCATTACCCTACTCGTTAAGGTCCGACGGCATACTGCCGAAGCACATGAGGCTAGGAAACAAAACAACAACCCTGCTAAAACTAAAACTATTAGGGAAATGAACAAGGGACGTATCCATGAGGTCAATGACCACCACCAGGAGGTAAGGTCTAATCCTCCTCGGTAATCCTCCACATTAAGGCTAGCCAACTGTAGGACTTTATCCATGGCATGCCTAACTACATGCGTCCTATTTATGACAATGGTACAGCACTCTGAAGAATTTAGCACTGTGCAAAAGCCACCCTGGGCTGCAAAGAGATAGTCAAGGCCCATACGGTTATACCGAGAAACTACACTTAATTCATTAATTTGATCCTGCAATGCATTGACTACCACGTTCAGCTCATGAACTAAAACATGGAGTAGGGACTGAAGTCGCCGGGTAGCCATGCCTAGTTCAGTAATACCCGCTACCGGGCCCCCAATTGGAATCCAGGCCGTGGCAGAAAGAGCCACAAGTCTCTTTTTAGTCAGAGGATAAGTAGAGTTGATATACTGGAGGGCTAATTCAATCGCCTCATCCTCTGTGGCAACGGAGGAGGGTAAGGACAAAGCCTCTCGCTTAGAGCGGTGCGGGGATGGTGGCCTGAGGAGAGGAATAACTTTAGGAAAATAATTCAAGGTTACCAATACACAAAACTCATACGTGGGGGGAAGAATCATGTGGAGGACATTATCACAGAGCCAGTAATGACCAAGGAGAGGGTGAGGAAAGTTCCCAATAAATGTTGGCACAGGATGGACAAGGTGCTTAGGATGCCCATAATGCGAGCCCCTATCCCAGGGGGAACGAAGATGAAATGGAGACTTTGCACACCATAGGTGCCAATCCCCAATTGTGACAGGCTGCTCATTTGTTATAAACCTTTCATACCCCGGGGACTTATGAAAGTAGAAAATAAGCTTGGACACTATAGTCCTCTTAGTGGTACGGTTAGGAGCCAGATAATCACCTGGGTCATAATCTGCAGGTACGGTAGTAGGGCACATAAGAGTACCTGGAGAGACTACCCACACAGATTCCCCCTTCTCTGGGAGAACATTAGTATAGTTACAGGAAATGGGAAGAACAGTTGAGATGTTTCTTGTTAAACAAAACACTCCAGAAGCTGGATAGGGAGACGTAAAGACTGGCCTTAGAGAAGATTCAGAGGGGGAAGTAGCATTATAAAAGGACCACCAAGTATAATCCTGGCTCCAAGGGCCTGAACTCGAAAAGTAGGGAGGTATAAGAGCTGTAAGCGGCACAGGGACAGGAACAGCTGGAACATCTGTAGTATAAGGAGAAAATCGGGAACACACAATACAAGGGGAAGTAATCTTTGCCTGGCTAATTAGTTCCTGGACAGAATGTAGCCAAAGGTTGGAGCGAGTTGGGGTATTAGGAACAAGGAGGCAAGGAGTAGAAAACAACAAAAGCACCCAAACTACTAACATTTTCTTTCTTCCTAATCTAAAACAAATACAGCAAACTAATTAAGCAATAATATTCCAACAGTCTGTGCTAGTCACAGATTACTCTAATATAATGTTCTCAGTCTTTGAGTTCTTATACCAGTTGGGATAGAACCTCAACTGACAAGGATCAAGCTCTCAAATTCCAGGAAAGCCAGAATCAGGCAAGAAAGAGTCTCAGTATGAAACCGAAGTCCAGCAGCTCCTGCAGTATGCAGTTGACCCTTCTTTTCAGCTAGTAGATTCTTTGGTTCGGGTCAAGCGCAACTTCAATGGCTCCGCTGGATCACTTTCTGCTCTCCACTGTTCAGGCTCCGTCTGATCCGTGCTGGGCTCAGTCTGGTCAGCAGACTTGATTCGAGACCAATGGACCCATGGAGTTATCCCTGCGACCTTCACAGCTGTAGGGGTAGAAAGCAAAACAGTAAAAGGTCCTTTCCATCGGGGCCCCAAAGGCTGGAGCCTCCAGTCTTTCACCCAAACTCTATCCCCTGGCAGGAAGGAATGTACCTGAGCCTGGAAGGGGACAGGGTTTATTTCTCTCACATAAGACTGAAGCTCAGAAATTATCCTGCCCAAGAGGGCTACCTGGTCCTGCACCTGGGCAGACCCTAAAGTCCCTATGAGGCATATTTTCAAAGCACTTTGGGAGGCTAAGTTCCATAGGTTTCTATGGAACTTTGGGAGGCTAAGTGCTTTGAAAATATGCCTCTATGTCTCCCTTAATTCCCTGCAAAATGGCTGGGGGCTTCCCATACATAATTTCAAAGGGAGAGAGGGCTGTTCCTTTAGTTGGGGTGCATCGGAGGCGGAAGAGGGCTAGTGGCAGTGCCTGTGGCCATTTCAGTTGGGTTTCCTGACAAATCTTTGCTAGGCTATTTTTCAAGGTTCTGTTTGCCCGCTCAACCCGCCCTGAACTCTGGGGACGGTAGGCACAATGCAATTTCCAAGTAATGCGCAATGCGCGGGACAGGGCCTGAAGTGTGGCTTCAACAAAGGCGGGACCATTATCTGAACCTATGGCAAGGGGCAGTCCATACCTGGGGATGACATCCCTAAGGAGGGCTCGAGCTACTTCTGTGGCTTTCTCAGTGACTGTAGGATATGCTTCCACCCACCCAGAAAAAGTGCAGACCATGACCAAGAGGTATCGGAGCCTACCGCTCCTGGGCATTTCTGTGAAGTCTATGACTAGGGACTCAAAGGGTGTTAGTCCTCTAGACTGAACTCCTGGTGGAATACGGGGTCCCTGACGAGCATTATTCTGGGCACAGAGAGTACATCGGGCAGAGGCAGTGGCAACCAGACTATCCAATCCTTCCAAGACCACTACTCGACTGAGTAGGCGGGCTAGTGCTGTTTTCCCTAAGTGTGACAAGTCATGAGCTTGAGACACTACAGGCCAAGCTAGGTGGCGTGGCACCAGAACTCTGGTATCAGGGAGATGTAACCAGCCATCAGGTCTCCTTACTGCACCTTCCTCTTGAGCCCATTTCTCTTCCATTTGGGTGTACATAGGCGTCCATTCTTGCAATCGAATTTGGAACAGGGGAGTCACAGTACTTGCTGGGGGTCCTCAAGCAGCTTCCTTGGCCACCCGATCAGCATGGCGATTCCCTCGGGCCACTGGAGTATCTATCCTTTGGTGTCCCCGGCAGTGAATGACAGCTACCTTCTTAGGGGCCCAAACAGCCTCTAGCAACTGAAGTATTTCAGGTCCATACTTAACAGGTTGGCCTGCGGCATTTATGAGTCCCTTTTCCTTATACAAAGCTCCATGAGCATGTAGAGTTGTGAAGGCATACTTGGAATCAGTATAAATGTTGGTCACCAGTCCTGCTGCTAGCTCCAGAGCTCGTATGAGGGCCACAAGTTCTGCTTTCTGGGCTGAAGTTCCTTGGGGCAGGGCCCTTGCTTCTATCACCTTGTCCTCTGTTACCACAGCATAGCCTGCCAATCGCTTGGAGTTCTCCACGTAACTGCTTCCATCTGTAAAATAAATTACATCTGGATCCCTCCAAGGAACATCTTTGAGATCTGGTCGACTGGAGTATACTTCATCCATGGTCTGGATACAGTCATGATCCGGTGGTCCCTCAGATGCTGGCAAAAGCGTGGCGGGATTGAATGTAGCCACTGTTTCCAGGTGTATCCGTGGATTCTCACACAAGCTGGCTTGGTACTTAACCATGCGGCTATTTGTATACCAGTGGTTGCCCTTGTACTCCATGAGGGTGAGAACTGCATGAGGGACTTTAACAACCAGTTCTTGCCCCAAGGTCAACTTATCAGCTTCCTGGACCAGTAAGGCTGTTGCTGCAATGGCCCTCAGGCAGGCTGGCCATCCTTTAGCCACTCCATCCAGCTGTTTAGACAGGTATGCAACAGGCCTCTGCCAAGATCCCATCATCTGGGTCAGCACACCCAGAGCAACCCCCTGTCACTCGTGGACATACAGTGAGAAAGGTTTCTCCACATCAGGAAGGCCTAACGCAGGGGCTTGGAGTAGGGCTTTCTTTCTTTATGGCAATGAAGGATTGTTGAGCTATAGGTCCCCATTCAAATGGTTCCTTTTCACCCCCCTTTGTGGCCTGGTAAAGGGGTTTCGCCATCAGTGCAAAATTCAGAATCCAAATTCTGTAGAATCCGGCTGCTCCCAGAAATTCCCTAACTTCCCTTCTGGACTTGGGTTGGGGAATTGCAGCAGCCGCTTGCTTCCTACTGACATCCAGTCTCCGACTTCCCTGGGAAATGCAGAAGCCCAGATACTTCACTTCTGACTGACAAAGTTGGGCCTTTGAGCGTGAGACCTTATAGCCTGCATCCAAGAGTAGCTCCAGCAATTCTCTGGTAGCCTCAAAACACTCTTCCTGGGTCACTGCTGCAATCAGGAGGTCATCTACATACTGGAGTAAAACTCGTCTGGAAGGCTCAGATTTAAAAGTCTTAAGGTCTTGTCCTAGGGCAGTCCCAAAAATGGTGGGGGAATTTTTGAACCCCTGTGGCAGGCGGGTCCATGTATACTGAAGCTTCCTTCCTGTTACTGGGTTTTCCCATTGAAAGGCAAAAAGCAGTTGACTGGCGGGGGCCACCCGAACACAAAAGAAGGCATCTTTTAGGTCTAGTGTCGTGAAATGGGTAGCTCCAGAAGGTATCAATCCCAGCAGGACATATGGATTAGGCACTACAGGGTGTAATGAAATAGTGGATTTGTTGACCACTCGTAAGTCTTGGACTGGCCGGTAGTCCTCAGTCCCTGGCTTCTGAACTGGCAACAGTGGCGTATTCCATGGAGACTGGCAAGGACGAATAATTCCATGGGATAACAGACGATTCAGATGTGCTTGAATCCCTTCCAGAGCCTTTCGGGGAATTGGGTATTGACGAAGATGGATTGGCCGGGCACTTGGAAGTAAGTCTACATGAACAGGAGGAATATTTCGGGCCAACCCTGGGGGATTATCTTCTGCCCATACCCCATTGACCTGGAAACTGTCGTCCAGGGGTAGGTCAACTTGGCCATGCGACTGATGCAACCGCCATTCTTCTTCTAGGGGGCAGCAGAAACTCAATATGCCCTTAGGGCTGGATGTCGGGGGCCGAAAGGAGACCGAAGTCTGGCCATCAGAGTCAAAGGAAATTTGGGCCCTAAGCTTGGACAGCAGGTCCCGGCCTAACAAAGGGATTGGACAGTCTGGCATATACAGGAATTCATGAGTGACTGTGTGTGAGCCTAATTGGCATCTACGGGTCGTCAGAAAGGGCATCCGGTTCTGCACCCCCGTGGCTCCCACCACTCGGACAGTTTTTCCAGACACAGGCGCTAATCGCTCCGTCACAACAGAATGTTCAGCTCCTGTATCAATCATGAATGGAATTGAGCGGCTCCCTATAGTTAACTTGACCATAGGTTCCTGGGAGCCCAGTTTATAGGAACCCGGTCTGTCCTATTCGTCCCATTCTGCCATCTCGGCTATCCCAATGATGTCAGATTCAGGAGGCTCATACCTTCCCTCTCGAACTCGGCCTCGGCTTCCTCGATCTCCTGGTCCCCTTCTCAGTCCCTGTCGCCTCTGGGGGCATTCATCTTTCCAGTGCCCTCTTTCCTTACAGTAGGCGCACTGATCCCTCTCCAATCTTGGTCTGGGATTCTCCCCTCGTGGCCGGGATTGATTGAAGGAATCTCGAGGCCTGACTGGCGGTCCGGGGTCCCACTTTGGCTTCCCATTAACTAGAGGTCGACCTCGGTTAAGGGTGGAATTAGTAATGGCTGCCGCCAAAAGGTCGGCCTTCTTCTGCATCTTCCGGTCAGCCTCTCGGCGCATCTCCTGATCTCTATTAACGAAAACCTTTGTTGCGATCTCAATTAGCTGAGTGGTATTCATCCCTGCGAATCCCTCCTGACGCTGCAGCTTCTTCCGGATATCTGGCATACTCTGGGCCACCAATGCACTATTCACCATTCTCTGGTTTTCTAGAGCCTCAGGGTCAAATGGGGTGTATGTTCTGTAGGCTTCAATTAGTCGCTGTAAAAAGGCCCCAGGGGATTCAGTTGCCCCTTGGAGAATTTCAGAGACCTTTGCCAGATTAATGGGCCTCTTTATGCCTTTCTTCATACATTCCAGCAAGTCCCGGCAATAGCCAGACAACAGTTCATAGTGCTGCTCATTATTTGGATCCCAAGCTGGAGCTGCGCGAGGGAACCGAGTTCTAACCCATTCCTCTAGGTCCGGTGTCCTCTCGGGGGCACGCGCTCGCGTGATGGCCTCAGCATTTTGTAAAATCTTCCGCCTCTCCTCAGTTGTGGTCAAGAGAAGTTGTTGACAATCAGTCCAAGTTGGGTTATGGGTGGCCATAATGCTAGCCACTAGGTCCACCACTGCCTGAGGCTTTTCAGTATAAGAGGGGTAATGCGTCTTCCAATTCAGGAGATCGGTGGTTGTGAAGGGTACATACTGGTAGGCCTGTGCCTGTACAACCTGACCCGGATTATTAGGATCCGGTCGAGTGGTGGTTACCTGGCGGAGGGGCAGAACTCTCGAGGAGGTGGGAATGGAACCTGAGGTAGAGCTAGGAGCTACCCCCCTATCATGCTCAAAGGTGATTGCAGCGGGTCTAACCCATTCAGGGGAGGTATGTTGAACCCCTGAGGGATGGGGAGGGGTACTCATAGACTGAGAGGTGATCACAGGAGATTCAGTCCATTGAAAGGGATGCTGAGCCCCTGATGAGTGGGGAGGGGTATTAGAGGGAGAGGCTGGGCTGTCGGGAGTTGAGGAGTCAGGGAGTGCAGCCCAAAGCGGGTCTTTGGAGGTTAACAGGGGAGAATGTGGCACAGAAGGGTAGAGGCTGGGTGAAAAGTCCAACCTAGGGTATGGCGGCGTTTGCACAGAAGGGGAGGAACTGTCCGGAGAAGCCTGTACTGGAGAGGCTTGGGCTGGACGTCGTGGATCTCTGGGGGTGGCACGGAACCCCAACAATGGACCATAAGGTGGTGGCTCAAGATCTGAGGGGTCATCAGAGAGTATGGGTTTCTCAGACAGGGTAGGGGCGGAAGCCACCGATTGGGTGGTAGGCTTCCTGGGGCTCTTTCCCTCTTCCAGTTTAGATTTTCTAATAATCTTTCTTTGAACGCGGCCCAACATGAACTTTACTGGGGATCCCATATAAGTTTTCAACCAAGAGGGAGGATCAGTCATAAGGCTGTCCCAGGAATCTATATAGGGGAGTTGTTCAGAATATTCTGGTTCTCCTACAACTATGCTGTAGACCTTCCGGATTACTTCAATATCTAAGCTGCCACTAGGGGGCCACCCCACTCCCATAGATGGCCACTCAACTTCACACAAGGTTCTTAAAGTACTTAAGCTTAAAGTCTGTCCATAATCATTGATTAAAAATCCTTTCTTAAAATTCTTAAGCATACAATCTAGGGGAGTAGTAATTTGTCTAGATGATGTCCCTCCCATAATGCTTACAGTTACAACACACAAAAAGGGAGGGAATTTTTGGAAGTGTGGTTAGGGGTCCACACTCCCGAGACAAAAGGTAAACAAACAACAATCGCTTCCTTCCGTCGCTGGCCAGTTGAACTCGCGTTAACTGGAAACGCAGCTATAAGAAGTCCGCACTCATTTAACATCCAGGCATCACACACATTCTGCACAAAAAATCCCACCCAACAATTTCAGATTTCTCAGATACAGATAAGCTCAGGCGGTTTTGCTGCTAGTCCCCACTAGACTAGAAGCTACTAAGGCCTTCGCTGAGAGTTGATCAGACACCCCTTCCCTCAATTTTTGAGGGGCTGGTTTACAGTTTCCTAGCTAGGATTACAATACAGAATACAAAATACATACCCGGCTAATGTTCCTCAGTCAGTTGGGTGGCAGAAATTGATGCAGGGTTCAGGATCCCACTTCTGACACCAAGAATTGTTGCAGGAATTACCACTATTGTCAGCAGAATCTGTGGTACTTCAGGAGTCAAACAGCACACACCAGAATGAGGGAGAAATCTTCTTTATTTGCCAGCAAACAAAGTAGGACATCAGCACTAAGTCTCTTCTTCTCTTTCTCAGCTCTCTGTGTCTTGTGGCTTCTGTCTCAGCTCCTTCTCTTCTTCTCTTCTTCTCTTCTCTCTCCTTCTGATGTAAGCTGCTTCTGCTCCCAGTTATATACAGTTCTAACCCCCTCCTAGCCCCCCTTACTTTCCAGATGGTAAAGAATAGATTGATTACCCTGTCTGAACCAATCATTTCCATACATATATTCCAAATATCAGTTACATAGGTTTGATATTTCCTAAACTGACCTATGACCTGGGGCCTCTCACACTAGACAATGGGGCACCAGAACTCTTGCATTTTATTATGATTAATTCTCAGCTAACTTCATACTAACTGGGTTCTGGCACTCATTAAGGGGTCAAGGGCCAATCTTACTTAATGGCATACATATCAGTTATTACTTTCAGAACCAGTCCTATACTTAGCTAATCAATCAAGGAGAAGAGAGTTGACTAGTCCTGACCTTTTTCACCTATTAGCTTTCTTCACAAACCTAACTAGGACTGTAGATAATTCAAACCAGATGCTTGACCTTTTCAACTGCAGTCTTACTTGAGAGTCAGACAAAGATATAACACTGGATTGAAAAGATATTCTACATATAAAACTTATTAATTACACAGAATAAAACATATTCTAAAATAAGCAGAAATCAAATTCCTTATAAGACATATTCTAAATATTTATAATGGTATCTAGAATATCTAGAATATCTATATCTAACCTGTTTCCTTCTAACTAGCATTTTAAACTAATCCTTTCAACTGCCTGCAATATGCCTTGCTTTGCTGATCCCCTCAAGATTTAATGGCCTCCAGATGTGGTAAAATAATACCTATGAACTAGCCTTAACCATCCATCACTCACAAGGGGTCAAAGAAAGTTTCTCTCTCTGACCTTTCTAACCTTTAGCCTAGTAAACGTTAAACATTCTAAATAATCTAAACCATCTGGCATTCCTCCATCACTTGCAGGGTGAAAAGTTAAAATAGAATTAACAAATATAATTTCTCTGCCCCCGCTGTCTCAGCATTATGTCAAATACTTGGTTATACCGGAGTACTTTGAGTTCTATTTGTCTCGGATATCTATCATGTGAGCTCTGGTAGGCGGGCACTCTGTGTGCTCTTTCAATTTCGATATCTTTATTAAATTTTAGATTTAGCATTTCAGGAATGAATTTTTTCCAGAAAAGAAGTCATGTTAGACCCTTCCATTGTTTCAGGTAGATCAAGTAGAATATTGTTGCGTCTCGCTCGGTTATTACCATCTTCCAGCTCCCGTTCCAGTACAGTAATTTTCTTACATGACACTGAAGCAATTTGATGTTCTCTTCAGAAACCTTAGCTTTGTTTTCAAGAATTTCTATTCTATTATTAAATTGTAATAGTTCCAATTTAATGGTGGAAACGTCTTCTTTGATTTCTGTGACATCATCTTTAGTTTTGCACATGAGTTCTTTGAGGCAGCGGATTTCTTTTAGTATGGCTTCTGCATTATCACCAGAATCAATAGTAGTGTTCTTTTCTGGAGATGCAGGTTCTGTTCTATTCCGTTTACCTGCTTTATTTAAAGTCGTCTTTAATAATCACACAATCAGTGATGATTATTGTAAAAAGAAAAAGAAAAGTAGAGTTCCCCTTCTTTTTTTTTTTTTACTCAATTTATTTTCTTAAGTTATATTGACTTAGGTGGGAGCTCGGCTAAACCAAGTCCTTCTCACATGGTGCTCAACAGCGCCCCCAAACACAATGAAGTTAATAATGCAAATGAGTAAGAGTCCAAAGAAGAACCAGATGGTTAATTGAACTAAAGTTGAACCAAACTGAACATTTTTGCTGTGCACATTCCTCAAATTTGTGCATGTAAGGAAATTAAATACATATTGGTCGACTTGTCCCGTGCAGGCTTTCTCTGTTGTTTCATTTGAAAATCATGGTAATTCATCTGTCACCAAACTACCAATTTACAGACTGAAACATTGCCCTAATGGAGGAGGCTGCACTGGATGTTTTCCACCTGCAGCAGATTGAGAAAGACTGGCTATTTAGGAGGGTTACACAGGGTTGCAAACTGATGATATCATAGCTTATTAATGCTAGCAAAGGGGCATAACTCAAGCATCCGGACTGCTCTGGAGGGACAATAAGGAACTAAGGCAAAGTTAGAGCTGATCGATGATGGTGAGTTATACTTGGGAAAACTGGGCAATGTGAGAGAATGTGTAGGATGAAGAAAAACACAGAAAAATAGAATGTCGATATTACATGCAATACAGGAGCTGGTGGGAGTGAGGGCTTGCAGATTGGCAGGGCCCGTGCTGACTTGAGCATGTCTTTACTACAACTACTATTAATCATTTCTATAGCGCTACTAGAAATAGGCAGCACTGTACACATAATATGCTGCATCTGGGACAATGGAGCATGGGCTCTTTTACTAAGCCATGTAATCGTCTACATGCACCCAATGCATGCCCAAATGGAGTTACCACCCAGCTACTGCATGGCTCTTGTGGTAGTTTTATTTTTGGTGCATGTCCGATGCCAAGTGGCATTTGACGCGCATAGGTCATTACTGCCCGGCAAACTGTTAAATGGGAAAGGACATGCATTGCTTTTTACTTTGAGCAGGTGATCATGAATCCCGCTTCTGTGCATCAGTATCCCTCTACCCCAGCAGCCACCTGACCCTGATATGAACAGGGGATTAAATTTACTAGTACAACTCCGGAGCTTAGCATAGTTCTCCTGCAGTTGTGCCGGAGCTTCCATGTGCCTTTCCAGGGTTTTCTGTACTAGGACACTCTGAGCAGACTCCTCTTCTGGGCATATGCTCCAGCTCCACTATTCGCAGGCATTGATAATTGGTGTTTTCTGATGTCCCTGGCCACCTCAAGTAGACCAATGATTCCTCTTTCCATACAGGGCTGTGCCAAGGGTCTCTGGTGCCCCCCTGCAGACTATCAGTTGGTGCCCCCCCGTCCCCCCCCCCCCCCGTCTCGCTTCTTCATTAGATGTTTCTCCATTGCTACCTGACTTTCCTTTAGACTGAAAACTACAGGCCCAGCCAGACCTGACAAAAGGGTCTACCACACCCTTCAATGTCAAGCATATACTAGAAAACTGTAAATTAGCTTACACAGGAAAGCAGTTTAAAAAAATAAACACAATTCCTGCTGTTTTCAGTGGGACTTAGCCTATTAAAAACTATTAGCATAATTAGGAATGGTCAGCCCTTGTAACTGCAGAGACCTAAGCTTTGATTATGCATGTTCCTGACTTTGTTACAGTGTGGGGGGGGGGGGGGGGGTCTCTTCATCTCATTTACACAGTCTGACCTCCCTGGCTCACTGGGAGCCCAGTCTCTTGGAGACTGCTATACATTGCAAAATAAGATAGCAGATGTAAATTCTCAAAGTGGACATATTCCAAACACTAAAATGAAAATAAAACGATTTTTTTTCTACCTTTGTTGGCTGTTGACTTTCTTTTTCTGATCATGCTGGCCCAGTATCTGATTCTGTTGCTGGTATCTGTCCTCTTAACTCTGTTTCCAGGGCTTCCTTTCCACTGTATGTATCCCTCATTGATAAGTCTCTGACTCTAAAGTTTAGCAATTTCATTAAAGCAAAATGTATTTTCAAATATCACAAACTCTCCCTATTCAAGCAGAATGTTTTATATAAAAACAAACACACAAAAAAAGCAATCAGATTTTTACTTACCAGCTATTCTACACTATACGTCATCTTGAGGCAGTCTGGACAGAGAAATCATATTAATTGCTAATTCTGTCTAACTTTGGTTCAATCTGAAAGTTGTAGAATGCCATCTGGTTTTAATTACTCAAATGTCTAGCTTTTGCTAGACTACAGGTTAGAAAGGTCAGAGAGAAATGAAACTTTCTTTGTCCCTTTTTGAGTGATGGATTGTTAAGGCTGTACATCTGGATGCCATTCTGGACAGTCTAAGGGGACAGTTTTGCAGGCAGTTTTAAAAGATAAAGCTGAATGCCGTTTAAGAGAAAAGGAAATAGGTTAGATTCTGTCTTATAAGGAATTCTGATCTCTGCTTATTTTAAAATATGTTTTATTCTGGTTAATTAATAAGAACTATTTCTCTATGTAGAATATCTTTTCAATTCAACTTTGTCTGACCTTTCAAGTGATATTCCTGCAGTTTAAGAGATCATCTGGTTTGAATTATCCACAGTCCTAGCTAGTTCTGTGTATGAAGCTAAAGGTGAAAGAGGTCAGGAAAAGTCAACTTACTTCCTTGATCGATTATAGTTAAGTGTAGGACTGAAAGTTTGTATGTCTGTGTGCCATTAAGCAAGACTGGCCCCTTAATGAATGCCAGAGCCCAGTTAGTATGAAGTTAGCTGGGAATCTGAGAATTTAATAATAATAAAATGCAGGAGATAGGTGCCACATTGTCTAGTTTGAGAGGCCCCAGGTTATAGGTCAGTTTAGGAAATATCTGAAACCTATGTAACTGATATTTTCAAATATATGTGTAGAGATAATTAGTTCAGACAGGGTAATCAATCTATTCTGTACCATCTGGAGAGAATGTGGGGGCTAGAGGGGTTTAGAACTGTATATAAATGAGAACAGAGGCAGCTTATAGGTTAGCGAGAAGGAGCCGAGACAGGAGACACAGGACCCAGAGAGAAGAGAGACAGGACACAGAGAGCTGAAGAGAAGAAGAGAGCTAGCGCTGATGTTCTAGTTTGCTGGCAAATAAAGAAGACTTTTCTCTTATTCTGGTGTGTGGTGTTTGACTCCTGAAGTGCCACAGATTCTGCTAACAATAGTGGTAATACCTGCATCAATTCCTGCATCAATTCCTGGTGTCAGAAGTGGGATACGAATCAAGCATCAAGGCCGGGTATGTATTTTGTATTCTGTATTCTGTATTGTAATCCTAGGAAACTGTAACCAGCCCCTCAAAAGTTGAGGGAAGGGGAGTCTGATCAACTCTCAGCGAAGGCCTTAGTACCTTCTAGTCTAGTGGGGACTAGCAGGGAAACCGTCAGAGCTTACCTGTATTTGAAAAATCTGAAATTGTTGGGTGGGAGTTTTTGTACAGTGTGTGTGATGAATGAATGTTAAATGAGTGTGGACTTCTTATAGCTGCGGTTCCAGTTAACGCGAGTTCAACTGGCCAGCGACGGAAGGAAGCGATTGTTGTTTGTCTACTTCTGTTTCTGGATGTGTGGATCCCTTACCACACTTCCAAAAAATTTTTCCCTTCCTTTCTGTGTGTTGTAACTGTAAGCATTATGGGGGGGACATCGTCTAGTCAAACTGGTACTCCCCTAGATTGTATGCTTAAGAATTTTAAGAAAGGATTTTTAGTTAATGATTATGGACAGACTTTAAGCTTAAATACTCTAAGAACCTTGTGTGAAGTTGAGTGGCCATCTATGGGAGTGGAGTGACCCCCTGGTGGCAGCTTAGATATTGAAGTAATCCGGAAGGTCTACAGCATAGTTGTAGGAGAACCAGGATATCCTGAACAACTCCCTTATATAGATTCCTGGGACAGCCTTGTTACTGACCCTCCCTCTTGGTTAAAAGCCTATATGGGATCCCCGGTAAAGTTCATGCTGGGCCGTGTTCAAAGAAAGATTATTAGAAACTCTAAATTGGAGAAGGGAAAGAGCCCCAGGAAGCCTACCACCCAATCGGTGGCCTCCGCCCCTACCCTGTCCGAGAAGCCCATACTCTCTGATGACCCCTCAGATCTTGAGCCACCACCTTATGGTCCATTGTTGGGGTTCCGCTCCACCCCCAGAGATCCACGGCGTCCAGCCCAAGCCTCTCCAGCACAGGCTTCTCCGGATAGTTCCTCCCCTTCTGTGCAAACCCCGCCACATCCTAGGTTGGACTTTTCAGCCAGCATCTACCCTCCTCTGCCACATCCTTCCCTGCTAACCTCCCATGACCCGCTTTGGGCTCCAGTCCCTGACTCCTCAACTCCTGACAGTCCAGCTTCTCCCTATAGTACCCCTTCTCACTCATCAGGGGCCCAGCATCCCTTTCAATGGACTGAATCACCTGTGACCACCTCTCAGCCTATGAGTACCCCTCCTCATCACTCAGGGGTTCAACACACCTCCCCTGAATGGGTTAGACCTGCTGCAATCACCTTTGAGCATGATAAGGGGGTAGCTCCTCGCTCCACCTCAGGTTGCATTCCCACCTCCTCGAGAGCTCTGCCCCTCCATCAGGTAACCACCACTTGACCGGATCCTAATAATCGGGATCAGGTTATACAGGCACAGGCCTACCAGTATGTACCCTTCACAACCACTGATCTCCTGAATTGGAAGACGCATTACCCCTCTTATACTGAAAAGCCTTAGGCAGTGGTGGACCTAGTGGCTAGTATTATGGCCACCCATAACCCAACTTGGACTGATTGTCAACAGCTCCTCCTGACCCTTTTCACAACTGAGGAGAGGCGGAAGATTTTACAAAATGCTGAGGCCATCACGCGAGCGCGTGTCCCCGAGGGGACACAGGACCCAGAGGAATGGGTTAAAGCTCGGTTCCCTCGCGCAGCTCCAGCTTGGGATTCAAATAACGGGCAGCACTATGAACTGTTGTCTGGCTATTGCCGGGACTTGCTGAAAGGTATGAAGAAAGGCATAAAGAAGCCCATTAATCTGGCAAAGGTCTCTGAAATTCTCCAAGGGGCAACTGAATCCCCTGGGGCCTTTTTACAGCGACTAATTGAAGCCTACAGAACATACACCCCATTCGACCCTGAGGCACTAGAAACCAGAGAATGGTGAATAGTGCATTGGTGACCCAGAGTATGCTAGATATCCGGAAGAAGCTGCAGCGTCAGGAGGGATTCGCAGGGATGAATACCACCCAGCTAATTGAGATTGCAACAAAGGTTTTCGTTAATAGGGATCAGGAGATGCGCCGAGAGGCTGACCGGAAGATGCAGAAGAAGGCCGACCTCTTGGCGGCAGCCATTACTAATTCCACCCTTAACCAAGGTCGACCTCCAGCCAATGGGAAGCCGAAGTGGGACCCCGGACCGCCAGCCAGGCCTCGAGATTCCTTCAATCAATCCCGGCCACGAGGGGAGAATCCCAGACCATGATTGGAGAGGGATCAGTGCGCCTACTGCAAGGAAAGAGGGCACTGGAAAGATGAATGCCCCCAGAAGCGCCAGGGACCGAGAAGGGGACCAGGAGATCGAGGAAGCCGAGGCCGAGTTCGAGAGGGAAGGTATGAGCCTTCTGAATCTGACATCATTGGGATAGCCGAGATGGCAGAATGGGATGAATAGGACAGACTGGGTTCCTACAAACTGGGCTCCCAGGAACCCATGGTCAAGCTAACCATAGGGAGCCGCTCAATTCCATTCATGATTGATATAGGAGCTGAACACTCTGTTGTGACTGAACGATTAGCGCCTGTGTCTGGAAAAACTGTCCGAGTGGTGGGAGCCACGGGGGTGCAGGACCGGAGGCCCTTCCTGACGACCCGTAGATGCCAATTAGGCTCACACACAGTCACTCATGAATTCCTGTATATGCCAGACTGTCCAGTCCCTTTGTTAGGCCGGGACCTGCTGTCCAAGCTTAGGGCCCAAATTTCCTTTGACTCTGATGGCCAGACTTCGGTCTCCTTTCGGCCCCCGACATCCAGCCCTAAGGGCATATTGAGTTTCTGCTGCCCCCTTGAAGAAGAATGGCGGCTGCATCAGTCGCATGACCAAGTTGACCTATCCCTGGCCGACAGCTTCCAGGTCAATGGGGTATGGGCAGAAGATAATCCCCCAGGGTTGGCCCGAAATATTCCCCCTGTTCATGTAGACTTACTTCTGAGTGCCCAGCCAATCCGTCTTCACCAATACCCAATTCCCCGAAAGGCTCTGGAAGGGATTCAAGCACATCTGAATCGTCTATTATCCCATGGAATTATTCGACCTTGTCAGTCTCCATGGAATACGCCACTGTTGCCAGTCCAGAAGCCAGGGACTGAGGACTACCGGCCAGTCCAAGACCTACGAGTGGTTAACAAATCTACTATTTCAATACACCCTGTAGTGCCTAACCCATATGTCCTGCTTGGATTGATACCTTCTGGAGCTACCCATTTCACGACATTGGACCTAAAAGATGCCTTCTTTTGTGTTCGGGTGGCCCCCGCCAGTCAACTGCTTTTCGCCTTTCAATGGGAAAACCCAGTAACAGGACGGAAGCTTCGGTATACATGGACCCGCCTGCCACAGGGGTTCAAGAACTCCCCCACCATTTTTGGGACTGCCCTAGGACAAGACCTTAAGACTTTTAAATCTGAGCCTTCCAGGCGAGTTTTACTCCAGTATGTAGATGACCTCCTGATTGCAGCAGTGACCCAGGAAGAGTGTGTCGAGGCTACCAGAGAATTGCTGGAGTTACTCTTGGATGCGGGCTATAAGGTCTCATGCTCGAAGGCCCAACTCTGTCAGTCAGAAGTGAAGTATCTGGGCTTCTGCATTTCCCAGGGAAGTCGGAGACTGGATGTCACTAGGAAGCAAGCGGTTGCTGCAATTCCTCAACCCAAGTCCAGAAGGGAAGTTAGGGAATTTCTGGGAGCAGCCGGATTCTGCAGAATTTGGATTCCGAATTTTGCACTGATGGCGAAACCCCTTTACCAGGCCACAAAGGGGGGTGAAAAGGAACCATTTGAATGGGGACCTACTGCTCAACAATCCTTCATCGCCATAAAGAAAGCCCTACTTCAATCCCCTGCGTTAGGCCTTCCTGATGTGGAGAAACCTTTCTCACTGTATGTCCACGAGCGACAGGGGGTTGCTCTGGGTGTGCTGACCCAGATGATGGGATCCTGGCAGAGGCCTGTTGCATACCTGTCTAAACAGCTGGATGGAGTGGCTAAAGGATGGCCAGCCTGCCTGAGGGCCATTGCAGCAACAGCCTTACTGGTCCAGGAAGCTGATAAGTTGACCTTGGGGCAAGAACTGGTTGTCAAAGTCCCCCACGCAGTTCTCACCCTCATGGAGTACAAGGGCAACCACTGGTTTACAAATAGCTGCATGGTTAAGTACCAAGCCAGCTTATGTGAGAATCCACGGATACACCTGGAAACAGTGGCTACATTCAACCCTGCCACTCTTTTGCCAGCATCTGAGGGACCACCGGATCATGACTGTATCCAAACCATGGATGAAGTGTACTCCAGTCGACCAGATCTCAAAGATGTTCCTTGGAGGGACCCAGATGTAATTTATTTCACAGATGGAAGCAGTTACGTGGAGAACTCCAAGCGATTGGCAGGCTATGCTGTGGTGACAGAGGACAAGGTGATAGAAGCAAGGGCCCTGCCCCAAGGAACTTCAGCCCAGAAAGCAGAACTTGTGGCCCTCATACGAGCTCTGGAGCTAGCAGCAGGACTGGTGACCAACATTTATACTGATTCCAAGTATGCCTTCACAACTCTACATGCTCATGGAGCTTTGTATAAGGAAAAGGGACTCATAAATGCCGCAGGCCAACCTGTTAAGTATGGACCCGAAATACTTCAGTTGCTAGAGGCCGTTTGGGCCCCTAAAAAGGTAGCTGTTATTCACTGCCGGGGACATCAAAGGACAGATACTCCAGTGGTCCGAGGGAACCGCCATGCTGATCGGGTGGCCAAGGAAGCTGCTCGAGGACCCTCAGTAGGTGCTGTGACCCTCCTGTTCCAAATTCGACTGCAAGAATGGACGCCTATGTACACCCAAACGGAAGAGAAATGGGCTCAAGAAGAAGGGGCAGTAAGGAGACCTGATGGTTGGTTACATCTCCCTGATACCAGAGTTCTGGTGCCACGCCACCTAGCTTGGCCTGTAGTGTCTCAGGCTCATGACCTGTCACACTTAGGGAAAACAGCACTAGCCCGCCTACTCAGTCGAGTAGTGGTCCTGGAAGGATTGGATAGTCTGGTTGCCACTGCCTCTGCCCGATGTACTCTCTGTGCCCAGAATAATGCTCGTCAGGGACCCCGTATTCCACCAGGAGTTCAGTCTAGAGGACTAACACCCTTTGAGTCCCTAGTCATAGACTTCACAGAAATGCCCAGGAGCGGTAGGCTCCGATACCTCTTGGTCATGGTTTGCACTTTCTCTGGGTGGGTGGAAGCATACCCTACAGTCACTGAGAAAGCCACAGAAGTAGCTCGAGCCCTCCTTAGGGATGTCATCCCCAGGTATGGACTGCCCATTGCCATAGGCTCAGATAATGGTCCCGCCTTTGTTGAAGCCACACTTCAGGCCCTGTCCCGCGCATTGCGCATTACTTGGAAATTGCATTGTGCCTACCATCCCCAGAGTTCAGGGCAGGTTGAGCGGGCAAACAGAACTTTGAAGAATAGCCTAGCAAAGATTTGTCAGGAAACCCAACTGAAATGGCCACAGGCACTGCCACTAGCCCTCTTCCGCCTCCGATGCACCCCAACTAAAGGAACGGCCCTCTCTCCCTTTGAAATTGTGTATGGGAAGCCCCCAGCCATTTTGCAGGGAATTAAGGGAGACATAAGGACTTTAGGGTCTGCCCAGGTGCAGGAGCAGGTAGCCCTCTTGGGCCGGATAATTTCTGAGCTTCAGTCTTATGTGAGAGAAATAAACCCTGTCCCCTTTCAGGCTCAGGTACATTCCTTCCTGCCAGGGGATAGAGTTTGGGTGAAAGACTGGAAGATCCAGCCTTTGGGGCCCCGGTGGAAAGGACCTTTTACTGTTTTGCTTTCTACCCCTACAGCTGTGAAGGTCGCAGGGATAACTCCATGGGTCCATTGGTCTCGAATCAAGTCTGCTGACCAGACTGAGCCCAGCACGGATCAGACGGAGCCTAAACAGTGGAGAGCAGAAAGTGATCCCGCGGAGCCATTGAAGCTGCGCTTGACCCGAACCAGAGAATCTACTAGCTGAAGAGAAGGGTCAACTGCATACCGCAGGAGCTGCTGGAATTTGGCTTCATACTGAGATTCCTTCTTGCCCTGATTCTGGCCTTCGTGGAATTCGAGAACTTGATCCTTGTCAGTTGAGGTTCTATCCCAACCGGCATAAGAACTCAAAGACTGAGAACATTATATTAGAGTAATCTGTGACTAGCACAGACTGTTGGAATGTTATTGCTTGATTAGTTTGCTGTATTTGTTTTAGGTTAGGTATGGAGTTGGGACCACTATAGTTCCCAGAGTTCTGAGTTGTGATACTTATATCTGTATAAGCTGATTTAAGTCTCAAAGGGGGGAATAAGGCAGTCTGGACAGAAATCATATTAATTGCTAATTCTGTCTAACTTTGGTTCAATCTGAAAGTTGTAGAATGCCATCTGGTTTTAATTACTCAAATGTCTAGCTTTTGCTAGACTACAGGTTAGAAAGGTCAGAGAGAAATGAAACTTTCTTTGTCCCTTTTTGAGTGATGGATTGTTAAGGCTGTACATCTGGATGCCATTCTGGACAGTCTAAGGGGACAGTTTTGCAGGCAGTTTTAAAAGATAAAGCTGAATGCCGTTTAAGAGAAAAGAAAATAGGTTAGATTCTGTCTTATAAGGAATTCTGATCTCTGCTTATTTTAAAATATGTTTTATTCTGGTTAATTAATAAGTTCTATTTCTCTATGTAGAATATCTTTTCAATTCAACTTTGTCTGACCTTTCAAGTGATATTCCTGCAGTTTAAGAGATCATCTGGTTTGAATTATCCACAGTCCTAGCTAGTTCTGTGTATGAAGCTAAAGGTGAAAGAGGTCAGGAAAAGTCAACTTACTTCCTTGATCGATTATAGTTAAGTGTAGGACTGAAAGTTTGTATGTCTGTGTGTCATTAAGCAAGACTGGCCCCTTAATGAATGCCAGAGCCCAGTTAGTATGAAGTTAGCTGGGAATCTGAGAATTTAATAATAATAAAATGCAGGAGATAGGTGCCACATTGTCTAGTTTGAGAGGCCCCAGGTTATAGGTCAGTTTAGGAAATATCTGAAACCTATGTAACTGATATTTTCAAATATATGTGTAGAGATAATTAGTTCAGACAGGGTAATCAATCTATTCTGTACCATCTGGAGAGAATGTGGGGGCTAGAGGGGTTTAGAACTGTATATAAATGAGAACAGAGGCAGCTTATAGGTTAGAGAGAAGGAGCCGAGACAGGAGACGCAGGACCCAGAGAGAAGAGAGACAGGACACAGAGAGCTGAAGAGAAGAAGAGAGCTAGCACTGATGTTCTAGTTTGCTGGCAAATAAAGAAGACTTTTCTCTTATTCTGGTGTGTGGTGTTTGACTCCTGAAGTGCCACAGATTCTGCTAACAATAGTGGTAATACCTGCATCAATTCCTGCATCAATCTAAACTTCCTCTTTTAACCTCAGCCAATTAAATGGATTCTAGCTGTAGCTATGATAATTATGTACACATCATTGCAGTCATGCCCTCCTCTCAGTGTACATGCTCAAAAAACAAAAACTTTGAACCACTTACAGATAACAATTAGACTATTTATTTTTTATTTCTCCCCAGTCTCACTTGCACACCTGCCTCCAAACCTGTTCTCTTTAATTTGAATGTTGTTCCAGCTCACCCTGAATGAAAGTTGTTCACACACCAAAGCCATAAATAGCTGCTGGTTGTACTCTTTGAAGCAGCGTGTCTGTCTCAGCACTGCTGGGCTACCTTCACTTCCTGATGTGGGAAGGGTAGGGGAGAGAGGAGAATCACAACTTCAGGTAAAAGGTTTTGCAAGTGAGTGGCGCCCTCTAGAGGTCGGCGCCTCCCCCCGCGTTGCTTACCTCGCTTACCGTGTCGGCACGGCCCTGTTCCATACTTCCGCAGTTACTTCCAGGTGTGACCCTTCGTTCTGTATTTGGTGAACCTCTGTCTGTGTTTTATGTTTAAAGAAGTCATTTAAAGTTATTTTATGTATGGTAATAATGGTGGGTAGGGAGATCAGGGGAGGGGCAAGGAAGAGAGGGGATTAATTGGGGGGGGGGGGTCTCTTCTTTAATTTATGACCTGGGCTCCAGCAGGACTAACACTACCCCTGGTTGTGATTAATGTAAAGAAAATGATCAGGTAAGACATATTCTTTCCACACATATTCTCCTTACAAAGTGTTACAAAATTGTTGACATGTTTTAAAAAAACTTTTATTAACATGAATGTGTGAAACTTGCAAATACATTTCCTGAATTCAGGGAAATAGTCTGTAAATGATCTAGAATTAAACATTTGACTTCCCTAACAGGACACTACACTGTTCTCACAGTGCATGACATCAACAATTTAACTGGCTTAAATTAAGAGCTGGCGCTGATATTTAACATAATCCAAAGAGGCAAGGCCGTTATCTATATAGGTAGTAGGACTGAATCTAATGACCTCCCTGGCTTTATGGTTTACCTTAGGCCAGAGGAAAAAATCAGTATCAAGCTTATTTATTTTAATTATTACAAAGCCTTGTGGTTGAATATGAGAAAGATGGGGTGCAGAATGGTAGTATAGGGTCAGATGTTCTTTGCTATTCAAGATGCTGGATTGCTAATGAAGGGACACAATAGACTGTCCTGGGGAGATACTATCGGGCTCATTTTCAAAGCACTTAGCCTCCCAAAGTTGAAAATATGCCTCTTTGTATCAGTCTCACTCTAACTGGAGTCTAAGATGTATCTAAGGCAGTAATGGACACAATAACTGTGCAGAGTGCATGGGTTTTTTCATCTTTTTTTGTTATCATCAACTGTATTGCAATGTTGTGTTATAATGAGGTCCAATCAAATTAATATTTGTCTTTAAGTTAATGAAGACAAAGGATCCATAAGGTTATATTTAAAAGAAACAACCTATATTTCAAGATAAATGAAGCTGTCAGTAGCAGATATCCCTTAAGGATGAACCTCTCAGCATCAGGGCTCAACAGAGACCACATGATGTCCTCAGAGGCATTAGAGCTCAGCTAGATATAGAGTGGTCACCTCTCCATATGCATTACAATTATGCAAGCTTTTGTTATCCTTTCTGTGTGTAAATGCACAGGTCTACTTCACTGCAGTTTAATACTTAATGCTTTTTTCCCATCATTCAAATATTTAGTTAGATAGCACCATCAGGAACCATATAGCATCCCACACCATGCCCAGCTATTACATTTGGAGCGGGAAGAGTGAGCATTATCACAGTAGAAGCTGTTCCACAACATTAAAGATGGAAGCTCATCTGGTTCTGATTGTGTTGATGCTTTGTGACATCCTGTGGAAGACGGCAGAGTGTCAGTGCACACTTGGAAACTACCTATCAACAGAGCTACGACCAGGCTACCATAGGGATGGAGACATCATGATTGGGGGGCTCGTAACTGTAGAAACCTTTAACCCACTTCATCATCCATCCTTCACCAATGTTCCCTCATTTGATGGACATACCTAGTAAGTAGCATCATGGCTTAGTTCCCATATGAGAAATGCTTGGTTTTTGTTTTGGTTTGTTTTGGTTAGTCACTGGCATGAGCTGCAAATATAACCTGTTTATAATTTACCAATTCTCTCACATTAAGTATAAGTATTTTCCCATTGAAAGGTACCCTGGGGAAAAAGAACCTGCTAAGAATTTAAATTCTTAGTTTAATCTCTTGATGGTAAATATTTTTCCCATAAAATCATTGTGAAAATACACAACTGGACAAGGTTTTTTTTCTCTCAATCCCTCATACCTTTAGGGCAGGTAAAAATGTACTTTTCCCTGTGTCTACTTCTTCCAATAAACAGAGTGTAAAATTTTTCAGACACCTTCAGACGCTGGGTGAACATATTGTTTAAATATCCACCACATTCTCCAGAAAAGAAAAAAAAATCACCTTTTTTTAAGGTTATCCCCTTCTTTTGACAACTTTTAAAATTGAGCTTTTCATTCTTTTGAAAATACTACTTGTTTGCATATAAGTGTGTGAAAACTTGTATTATATCTTCATTTTGCTTTTCTTCTTAGGTCGAGTGTTTCTTTATCTTCTTCAGCCCCTCTGTATGTAACATATTCTTCAGACAATGCACCATTTTCCTCACTTTTGTATGAATTACCTCCATCCTAACTCCTTTAGTGAGAAACTTTACTTCAGCTGAGGAAGCCACCCTTCCATCTAATCCTGAGCAACCTAGTAGCTACATCAACCCAGATCACCACAGCATTTTATGATTCCCTCTTTGTCTACTGTTATCCATAAAAATGGTGACACCTGACAGGAAGGGAAACTAACAAGCCTGATGCAGCAATCTGTGGTGTGCACTATTTTTCTATCATTGCACATTTTCTAATGCAGCAGTAGTTTGCTTGTCATTAGTTTACTGTATCAAGAGTAAAGTTCTGCATATGCATTAGAACATTTTATGCTGAAGCTCAGTGCAATGCTTTAAAGCACAGATGATTACATCTGAAGCTTGACAGCACATAACAAGTGAAGTGATTGCCTGAAGATCCCATGAAACTAAAAATCTACAACCTGTGCATTAAGATTTAGGAAAGTTATTCATGTAAACAGAGTATTCAGGCACTGATTTAGTAACCAGAGGGTTTTCCTGTGAGCTGTCTGCTATTTTCCACAAAAGTCAACTATAACTACCCATAAAACTGAATTGGATTATGAAATTTTGTATGAAATTTTAAAATAGTCAATTGCATTGATGTCTAGTGGTCTTCTCCAACACACCTCCTCTTCCTCCTTGTTCTTACCCCTTCCTTCCTTTCTCCTACTCCTCCTCATCTGACTTCCCCCTTCCTTTTTCCGTGCACCCTGGGACACATCTTCACCGTGGCTGATGTGAACTTCTCCTAAAATTTCCAGCTGTTCCATCATGAGTCTGGTCTCTTTTATTGCTGGGGATTGGGGATTTTCACCTGTACTTCCAAGCATGCCGTCTCCCCTGATACCACTTCCTCATCCAACCTCCTTTGGTTCCTGTATAATCTTGGGTGGAGAGTTTATGGGGCTCATTTTCAAAAGAGAAAAATGTCCAAAAAGTGTCACAAAGCACTGTTTGGATGGAGTTTCTTCTCTAAACATCCAAATCATTTTTTACGAAACCTGTTTTGCAGACATATATCTATGCATTTCATCTGCAGTGTGTCCATATCACAAGGATATATGTCAGACATGTTTCAAAAGTTGAATTAGGGTTTGCTTAATATTTGGACTTTTTACAGCCATAATGGAATAAAACTAAAACATCTAGGGTGAAATCTTCAATGATTTTGTCTAAACCTGTTTTTCTAATGAGCAAGACACAAAAATGTGCCCTAAATGACCAGATGACCACTAGAGGGACTCAGGGATGACCCCCTTACTCCCCCAGTGGTCACTGACCCCCTCCCACCACCAAAAGTATGAATAAAAATAGTACTCACCAGCCTCTATGACAGCCTCACATGATATAGCCAGGTCCATAAGAGCAGCATACAGGTCCTTGGAGTAGCGTGGTGGTGGATGAAGTACACTGTAGCCAGGTGGACTAGGCCCATACCTCCTACTACCTGTTACACTTGTGGTAGAAACTGTGAGCCCTACAAAACTCAACAGAAATCCACTGTATCCACAAATAGGTGTCCCCTTCTCACATAAGGTCTATTGTAGTGGTGTACAGTTGGTGGTATTGGATTTTGGGTCGGTTTTATAGGACTCAACAGACAAGGTAAGGGAGCAATGGTAAGATGTATACCTGGAAGCATTTATATGAAGTCCAAAGCAGTGTCCCTTGGGGTGCCCAATTGCTCTCTTGCAATGTCTGAGGGACCAGTCTGTTAAAAATGCTGGTCCCTCCTACATTCCAATGGCATGATTTTGTGCATTTTTAATTTGTGCTTTTTTTTTTTGAAAATTGCCTAAAAACGATAAACGCATAAAGCCAATACCTTGTTTGAAACAGTATTTTACAAAAAAAGGTAGATGTTTTTCTTTTTTCAAAAATGGATGTTTTCCTTTTTGGATTTGATATGTTTAGCTCAAAACATCCAAAGTCTGACATATACGAACTATCGAAAATGCCCCTCCATACTGTTGGTTCAGATGCATATGTATTGGCAGAGAAAGAGAGGTGCTAGAGTCCAGGGGTAAGATGTGCATTTACTTGCTTTGACTGAAGAATAGACAAAAATATGGGGGAAGGGAAAAAGTGAAAGGAAATGCAATTAATTTGTGGTGAACCTGGAGTATGCATGCTTTGGTCTTTCTTATCAGACCACTATGTAAAGCTTGTCACAAACAATGCTTCAAACCCTTATCCTAAACCAATTTTACTCTTGTCTAATACTAATGTTTATGTTTCTGTATCTTATAGTTTGATACTAATTTCATACATTTATTGTCCTTAAAGTCCTATAGCATTGAACTATTATAACTTCCTGGCCTTTGTGTCTGCCGTGGAGGAGATTAACAACAGTTCGGAGCTCTTACCCAACCTCACACTGGGATTCCACATTTATAACCCTTACAACAACCTTTTCATAATGTATACTGCTGCCATGAATATATTTTCAGGAATGGACCCCGGGATCCCAAATTACAGGTGCAAAACATCTGGACCACTGGCTGCTATCATTGAAGGTCTTCCAGCTGAGCATTCGAGTCAGTTTTCCAGCCTGTCCAGGATATACCACTACCCACAGGTCAGGGAGCATCTTTGATTTCACTTCATTCACTCTTCTATAAGCCTTCCTTAAAGAACATCAACCTTTAGCAAAATGCTACTACTACTACTACTATTAAACATTTCTATAGCGCTACTAGACTTACGCAGTGCTGTACAAATTAACATGAAAGACAGTCCCCGCTCAACAGAGCTTACAATCTAAATTGGACAGACGAACAGACAGCTAGGGGTGGGGAAATTGCAGTGGTAGGGGTGATAAGTGAGGGTGTTGAGTAAGAGAGTCATGGTTAGGCGTCTGTGACAAACTGTAGAATTCAAATAATGATTCAGAGACAAAAGTTTGTAAAATGAACTACATTAAAGTAAACAATTGGTAAATTATTTAGTCATCAGAGCAATGGACTGAGACATCCTATTTTCCCCTCCTGGTATTTCATACAGCTTTAGCCTCTGTTGCCTCTGGTTCAAACTTTAAGGCCAATGTGATTAATATATATGATGGATAATTTGAACTCATGAGTATAAAATTATGAATTCTTACTACACAATAAGAATAATCCCGGTACTTGCCAATATATTATTTGAACATATAATATCTACTTAGGGCAAGTTAATCTTTCTAGTATACTGATAACTGTAAGATAATAGAGGAAAAGACTTCAGAAACTCGGTGACAGCTGATGACACTTTTAACAGAACTGCTGACCGCTCTACTCTGCGTAGCTACATTTAACCTGTGGTTCTGGAAGGTGCTGTGAAGAGATGCAAGGTCCGGCTCCTTATGAAGCACTGAGCGAAACAGGAGCTCGCTGTTGGGTGTGGACATTCACAATTGCTCCAGCACAGACCACAGCTAAGTACTTTTCTAGTACTTTTTGTTGCACAGCATATATATGAAAGATTAATCATTGCTAGTGTTCTAGAGGTTTTTCAGACTAATGACGATTCTCGCCAGCGTGAGCTTAAATGTAGCCACGCAGATCAGAGCGGTCAGCAGTTTATTTATTTTTTATTTATTTTATTACATTTGTATCCCACATTATCCCACCTTTTTGCAGGCTCAATGTGGCTTACAATTCATTGTGGATACTGGAAATAGAAAAGAGTATACATTTGGTTTAGCAGAAGTTTTGGGTACATGATGGTGAGATGCGTGATAGTGTTAAAGCCATAGACGTTAGGTACATGATAGTATGAAAACAAAAGACATTAAAGAACATTCCTGGATATCTTAAAGAGTTACGCGTGTTGTTCTTTATGATATATTTTGTCGAAGAGATAAGTTTTCAAGAGTTTGTGGAAATTGGTCATTTCGTAGACCGTTTTCAGGTTACGTGGCAGTGTGTTCCAGAGCTGTGTGCTTGTACAGGAAAAGGTTGATGCATGCATTGATTTATATTTCAAGCCTTTACAATTGGGAGGATGAAGGTTGAGGAATGTGGGGGAGGATTTTTTTGCGTTTCTGGATGGTAGTTCTATTAGGTCTGACATGTAGGCTGGGGTGTCACCTTAGATGATTTTATGGACCAAGGTACAGAGACTGTTAAAAGTGTTGTCAGCTGTCACCGAGTTTCTGAAGTCTTTTCCTCTATTATCTTACAGTTATCAGTATACTAGAGAGAGTAATTCTTACTACAATAAGAAGTCGCCTTTCCTCTGCAGCTGTCCCTGTTCAGGCATAGATTGAGGGTGGATAGAGATAGCTTTGCTTTTATGAAATGAGTACCCTGCTGCACTACTTATAAAATACAGGTTCACATCTCTACAGCCTTGTTTTCTGCAGGAGTTAGCCAATTTACTATATATAAAGCAACCACCCACCCTTAAATTGGATGGCAATCTTAATCTACAGAAGCTGAAGAAGAGAATAGCAATGGATTGCTTCTGCCTTGTGAAGAAATTAATAAATGAAGGGTCTGTGGAGTTTTGAGGCTCTGGAGGAAAGTCCCAGGGCGGGGCTTTTATTTCAGAATTTCATCAGTAGCAGCAACATTGGGGAAAGTTCCCTTTTACTCAGCCATGTCCCAGAGAAGGGAAAATGGTAAAACTAGAGGACATGAATTGAGGTTGCGGGGTGGTAGAATTAGGACTAGTATTAGAAAATTATTTTTCATAGAGAGAGTGGTTGATGCCTAGAATGCTATCCCAAAGGAGGTGGTAAAGAAAAAATGGTGTTTGTATGTATGTTGCTTGGTGCTTAGATGGCAAATCAGTTTAAGATAGGCTGGAGAGGGCTTTCATAGAAATTCCAGTAATTTGTAATGTGAACACAGGGCCAAGCAGACTTTTACTGTTGGTGTTCAGCAAATGACAAGAAATATTTCGATAGGCAGGAGTGGGCTTTGATAGCAACTTCAGTAGTTGGAACCTATGGACAGGGTTGGGCTGAATTCTATGGTCTGTGTCATAGAAATGTCAAGAGAGACAATGACCAAGTATTTTATATCACATTCATTTTTTGTATAATCAGGAGTTGATATCGAATGTGATTTCTGGGCAGACTGGATGTACAATTCAGGCCTTTTTCTGCCATCATTAATATCTTACTATACTAGCTGGCTTTAGAATCTCACTTTTTTTCTTGTCCACTCTTTACAGTATAATTATGTTCTAAGTATTTGATATATGAATAAAATATGATCTTAACATAATAAAGGTGCTGATAAATTTCATCTATTAATTTCAACAGATTAGTTACACCTCAGGGAATCTTGTCATGAGCGACAAGGTTGCATTTCCTTATTTCTACCGAACTGTACCCAGTGAGATGCACCTCTGTGCTGGGATAGTCAAACTATTGAAGCATTTTGGCTGGACCTGGGTCGGTATCATTGCATCTAGTGATGAAAATAGCATGAGGGCTGTGCAGATCCTGAGAGAAGGGATTGAGCAAAGTGGAGGTTGCATTGAATTCATAGAAACCTTCAGTCAGTCCAGATCTCTGCTCTCTCAAAATGTGGGTAATATTTCTGAGATCATCCATAAATCTTCAACTAAAGTAATTATTTTATATTGTAATAAAGAGTACACAGAGGCTGTAATTACCATAGCCTTTTGGAAATCAACTGGAAAGGTCTGGATCATGACAGATGAAAGGGAATTTATCTTTCCCTCATATTATGTTGATCACAAAAACACCTTAGCTTTCACTGTGGGAAAGAAAATTATTCCAAATTTTCACAAATTTGTCCGTGAGGTGAATCCTGCCATGTTTCCAAATGATTCATTCATAGCGATTTGGTGGAAGGATCTGTGTAACAACCAGTGTCCCAAGAGCATCCAAAGATCCTGCAGCAGTGATGAAACATCTATTTACATCATACACTGTGACATCATAAACTCTGGTGGCAGCTATAATGTATACAATTCTGTGTACAGCCTGGCACATGCACTGCATAACATGATCACTTCTAGATCTGGAAATACTACCATATGGAGTGGAGAAAGTGAGAGCTTTTCTGATTTTTTGCCATGGAAGGTAATATCCTATGTTAGAAGAATGTTATTGTCAGAAAGAAGAGATGCTATATGATTGTGTAGTGTGAAAGGGAAGCAGGATGCAGTGAAGTCTGCATATTCACATAGATGCTTCATGTCAAACATCACAAATATGCAGCTAATTGCAAAGATAAAAGCATGGTCCTTTTATCTTCAAGCTGGGAAATTGTGGAATTCTACACCTGTACAAATTAAATTTGGATGATTTCTAGCTATACACAATTCTGTAAATGTTTGAAGACTAATTTTTTAAATAAGTATTTGAATTAATAATTTTGTGCGGCTTTCTTGCTTCTAAATGTGCGTTTTTGAAATTATGTAACCTGCTTAGATTCTGTATTGATATTAGCAGGATATAAATACCTTGAATAGAATAGAATAGTTATATAATCTTAGAAATTTGAACAGTCTAATAAGCTGGCATTAAATCACCAGTTTGTCTTATGTTTTGCATGCTCATTGATGTTAAGTTGAAGGACTATCACGTGTCCATGATCTGATAATGTGATACTTTCAATACTGGAGTTGAATGTTTTATCTAAGAGGAAGCTGGATGTCAAAGAATAATCTGTTCTGTATCGTTACATCATGTAGAACTGACAAATCCTTAAATTTTTTGAAAGGATATACAGTTTTTCTATCGATTTCAGGGTTTTGAATTAAATTAAAATTTCCCCCTATTCACTTCCATTAGATATTACATCAGCAGAAGTGTAAATGAAATCAGGGCTATCAGAATTTGGAGCATATATGTTCATTAATTTAACCCAGCAGTTGAGAATATGAAAAAAAATTCATAAAAATATAACAATATGCAAAGAAGCAACATACAATGTATAAACCATGAGTTGATGGGTCCAAGGGAAAAACAGCCACCTGGCACTGACCTCTGTTAGATGGAATGATTGTGAAATAAATTCTTAACATATCAACCACAATCTTAACATGAGTGAATATGAATATAGAAAGAATTATTAATGGAACATATTTGCACCCTTATTAAATTATAATAATTAAAACATAATTGTGAATAGCACTTCATAATAATAAATCAATTATAGTTGTAATGTTTACCCCCCCCCCCCCCTGTTTACTAAGCTGCATTAGAGATAACCGCTCAGCAATGCCAACACAGCCCTTTCAAAAGTGAATGGGCTGTGTCAGCATTAATGCGATTGCAGCCGCTACTGTGGCTTTGCAATCAGGGGGGTTAGATAATTATTGAGGTGTAGCATTATATACTATAATATAACATAGAATGACGGGGAGATCACGTGATGCAGTGAGAGCACCGGTTGCATTGTAGCTGTGCTCCTGAGCCCCCCTGCTCCTTTTGGCAATAATTTTGGCAAATTTGAGCCTTCAAACGACAGGGAAATATTGCTTTCGACTGTGGAGGAGTGGTTGATGCAGGTGGGGCTCCAAATGCCATCAGGTGCCACACGCAAGACCTTAAAAGCCGAAAAAGAGAAAACCGCGCCGCTTATCGCGGCTGCAAAGATGGCGGGTGATATGGCGGGAACTCAACCGGAGTTCACAGAAAAGCAGCTGGAGCAGATATCGGCGGCGGTTGGGCTGGCTTTGGAGCCGAGATTGGAGGCGCTGGCAGGTAAATTTGACAAAATGGATATGCTCATCTCAGAACTTACCAAGCGCACGCTGGAACTGGAGAGTCGAGTTTCAGCTGTGGAAGACTCGTGGAACGCAGCTGGGCCCCGCTTGCAGGAAATGGCACTCAAATTGCAGCAGCATAGTGACAAGCTCGAGGACTTGGAGAATCGGGCACGTCGCTCTAATCTAAGGCTTGTGGGCTTCCCAGAGTCGGTGGTGGAGAGGAACCTGGGGCCCATCTTGGAAGCATGGCTAAAACAAGAATTTGCTCTGTCAGATAGCAATGGAGCGCTTTGCTTGGAACGAGCACATCGGATTGGGAGGCAGCACGCGGAACAGACTAAGCCACATGTAGTTATCATAAAAATCCATAACTATCTTCATAAAGAAGAGATTCTGCGTGGCTTTAAGGAGAAAAGAGATTCATTGAAATATGACGGGCAAAGAGTGCTGATTTTCCCGGATTACTCGGCGGGAGTCCAGGAGAGAAGAAAGCGGTTTCATCCCCTGTGCGCTAAGCTGGCGGAGAAAAAGATTCGCTTTATGTTAACCTACCCGGCAGTGCTAAAGATTCACAGAGATGGCAGATGGAATGCATTTGACTCAATCAAGACAGCCTCAGAGTTTGTTAACAAGGTGGATGAGGAGAAGTCACACTTAACTTGAAAACACGAGGTGTGGTGCAGGGACATAGACTGTGGTGGAGGTGCAGCGATGGTGTATCATCACTCTGCCACAGGTTTAAGACGCTTTTTGTAATGCATTGCTGGACAAGGTTTGACAAGTTAAAGTTGTGTTGTTATGATGCTAGTATGAGGTAAATTGTTAAATTGAGGGGAGGGAGTGGGGGGCTCTTGCATGAATGTGATTTCTCGGATGGGCTCTGGCTCATCTCTGTTTTATAAGTTACAGGTGGGGGGATGGATAAGGGGATATGGGCTGGGGAGACATTTAGGTGGATGGGACAGAGATTTGGGAATGAGGTGGGGAAGGTGGGAAGGGGGTGGGTGGGGAAGGGGGCATTGGTTGGGAGGGGTAACCACAAGCAAGTGTTTGGGTACTAGGCAGAGGGAACAATCTCGTGAGTGGTACACAATGGATAGGATGTTTAGAGGCTGGGGGGAGGGCTGGACCCCTAGTCTCGGTACAGGTATGAATGATTATTGTTATGGGGGGCATAAAATACGACCTCTACGTCATGTAAGATAATTTCATGGAATGTTGGGGGAATCTCCTCTGTGATAAAGAGAAAGAAAATCCTGACCCATCTGAATAGGCTTAAGGCTGATGTGGCCTGTCTCCAAGAGACAAGATTATCTGAGGAGGAACATAAATAGCTACAAAGAATGTGGGTGGGGAGGGTAGAATGGGCTTCATCGGGAGAGCATAGAGGGGGGGGGGGTAGCGATCTTATTTAGACGGTCTTTGGTGTACTCAGTGGAAAAAATTCTTCAAGATGACAAAGGTAGATATCTTTTGGTAAAGATATGTCTGCAAGGGAGGGAGATTTATTTGTTATCCCTTTATGGCCCTACCCCTCAGGTCCCAGGTTTTGTTTCCCATCTTTTAAAGGAACTGATCCCGTTCCAGGGTAAGCATTTAATAATAGTGGGTGATATGAATGCTTTGATGGATCCAGCATTGGACTGCATGGGTAGTAGGAGTCTGGGGGCTAGAGGAGCGGAAGGGGTGGTGACTTTACCGACCTTCGCCTCCTCCTTGGGGTTAATGGATACCTGGCGATTGCTGCATCCAGAAGATAGGGACTACACCCACAGATCCAGGGCACATGGGACCTGGGCTAGACTTGATCATGTGTTTGTCTCGACCTCTCTTTCCCTGAGGTTACGGAGGCGAAGATAGACCAGGTGGTGGTCTCTGACCATGCGCCGGTTTGGGTGGAATTGGAGGCCCCGGAGGGTTGTCTGCCGGTGTGACAATGGAGATTTCCCAATTATTTAATTAAGGACCCTGAATTTAATAGATATCTGAAGGGGAAATGGGAGGATTTCTCTATTCACAATGGGCAACATAAGACAAACCCAAAGCTGTTTTGGTGCACAGCCAAAGCTGTTCTGAGAGGGGACATCATTCAATACATGGTCCTGAGGCGTAAAAAATTAGCAGCAAATATTTTAAACTTGTCTGGGCGTCTGCGGCGGGCCAAGCGTGCATTGTTGGGGACACCTTCCCAAACTAATAAGGATAACTATTTGTCTCTGCAAGCGACACTCAATTCTTTGATACATGAACAGACAAAAAGGCAGTTAGTTTTTCAGAATTATAGGTTCAATAGATATGGGAATCGGCAAGGCGGTCTCTTGGCAAAATTAGTTAAATCTGGGGGGGGGGGGGGGGGGTAATTGGATGATAGCAGCCCTGAAAGATGACAAAGGGCAGGTCACTAATCAAACACAGGACATTTTGAGGATATTCCAGGAGCATTTTCAGCAATTATATGCTCATGGGAACTCCCCGAACAGGCATTCTTGGCAAAAACAGGGTTGGGAAAGTTTTCCACGGAGGTGCAGGATTTTTTGGATGCTCCCCTGCAGCCGAAGGAACTGCAGTTGGCAATTAAGGGGTTGAAATTAAATTCTGCACTGGGTATGGATGGATTTTCTGGGGAGTTTTATAAAGCGATGCAACTTCCCATAGTGGGGTCACTGTTGGATTATTATAATGCAGTATTGGATACTGGGGAGTTTCCCCAACACAAAAATACGGCCTTAATGGTAATACTTCTAAAACCTGGGAAAATGGCTGATGACCCTGAATCAAACAGACCTATTTCCCTCATCAACGTGGACATTAAGCTGTTGTCTAAGGCAGGGGCATAGCCACGGGTGGGCCTGGGTGGGCCCAGGCCCACCCACTTTCTGTCCAGGCCCGCCCGCCCATGTCGCTCCCAGAAATTCGTTGTCCTCCCCAGTCCCCGCCAGCGCTGCATTCTTTTCTTCGATCGTCGCCGGCAGCGCTGTCATTCACACAGGCAGCTCCGCCCCCTTTTGCTGCGTCCATCTGGCCCTACGTACACAGGAAGTGCATCAGAGTGGGCCGGATGGATGCGGCAGAAGGGAGCGAAGCTGCCTGTGTGAATGGCAGCGCTGCCGGCGACGATCGAAGAAAAAAATGCAGGGACTGAAGCTGCCTTGTCTCTTCTGCTGCGCCGGTTGAAAGGGTTGCTGCCAGCGTGTAAGAATCACTGCTGCTGGCTGAGTCTCACCTGAAATCCTTCCCTCTGCCATGTCTTCCCCCCAACTATGAAGTAATTTCCTGGGAGGAACGCAGCAGAGGGAAGGCTTCTGGGTCATCAGCAGCAGTGCAGCAATTCTCTCTCTTACATGCTGCCAGCAACCCTTTGAAACGTGCTGCGGTGCCGTGATGCTCCTGATGCTGCATGGAGGGGGGGTTGTTGGGCTGCTTGGGCATGGGAGTGGAGGGGAGGGAAAGAAAAGAGATGCTACACAGGGGGTGTAGGAGAGGGAGACAGGCATGGGAGAGTAGAAGAAAGGGGATCATTATTGGGATATGGGGGGAGAGAGGGGGATAATTGCTGGATGTAGGGTAGGGTGGGGAGGGAAGGAGGGGTGAATGACAAAAGAAGGAGAAATGTTGGACCTGGGAGGGAGGGGAGGAAAAGGTACTGCACAGGGGAGAGAGGGATGAAGGAGAAATGTTACATGGTGGTGGAAGAGATGCTGCAAGGGGGGAAACAGATGTTAGACTTGGGATGCAAGAGTGAGAGAGAAGAGGAAAAGAGGGAACAATGTTGAACATGAGGGCGGAGGAGGGGGAAGAAGGAGGGAGATGTAGGATCCAGGGGTAGAAGACAGTGAGGGACAAATGCTGGAATGTGGGTGGGAGGGAAGAGGGGGAGAAATGCTGGCCCCTGGGGGAAGGGGCAAGAGGAAAGAGAGAAAGGACAGGAAGATGCTAGGAGGGGATAGAGGGTGGAGGGAGGAGAAAGAGGGAGCAGATGCTGGGCTAGAAGGGTTGGAAGGAGGCAGACACTGGGGTGGTGGAACCATGTGGAAGGCCAAGGGGGTGGTAAGGAAATGAACGAGAGAATGATAGTGATTACAGGGAGTAGATTGAAGATGGAAGGCTGGAGAAGGAGTGAGATGGAGAATAGGAGAGCTAGTGGGTGAAAGAAGGAGATGGAAATCAGATAGGTATCTGAAAAGTAAAAAGGAAAAGGATTAGAAGATGAAATTTGAGTGGACAGAGAGCAGGAAAGAAAGAAAAAAGATAGGAAAGAGCTAAAATGAAACAAACATCAATATGTCAGTGTAGAGAGGGAATGGAATGAGAGTGGAGAAAAGACAAATGAATAGCAGCTGCTTGAAGGAGAATTAACAGAAAGACAGGAAAGAGGAAAAGAGAAACTTGAACCAACATAATGGAAAAATAAAATGACCAGACAACAAAGGTAGGAAAGACATTTTATTTTGAATTTATTAACTGAAATTTGTTAGCTTGAGAAATGTGCACAGCGGATATCATTTTATTGTGTTCAGTAGAAAAAAAGAAATATATTTCTGATTTTATTTCTCCACTGTAACATGCCGAGGTTCCGAGTTCAATTTTTGTCTACATATTTTTATTTCTAATTTGTGATCCCTTGTTCTGTATTTGGTGGGAGTCTGGGCCCTAGCATGTCAAACACTAGTCCCGACCCTTGCTGTAGCTGGTGGGGATCCCCAACCTACATCAGCTGAGGACCTCCTCTAAAAGCAGCTAAAACTCCCTTCTACTAAGCTTGGCAGATGGCTGCAACATCCTTGAGCCATCAATAACTAAGCATGCATGGGGTGCCAGTATCGGAGACTCAAGGCATTGTTGCTATTGCTGCCTGTCAAGCTTGGTAAAAGGGATTTGTGGCTGTCTTTGAAGGAAGTTTTCAGCTGACAGAGCTTGGGGATCTTTATGAGCTAAAGTATATTTTGAATTGGGAGGTGCCAGGGGAGATGTGGAGAGTGCGGGGAGGAAGGGGGCAGAGACAGAGAGAAAATTTTGTGCCCACCCACTTTGGGCTCAGGCCCACCCAAAATTGGCCGTCTGGCTACGCCACTGGTCTAAGGTGATGGCAAACAGATTGATTAGGCATATTTCTGGGATGGTGTGTCAGGAGCAGGTGGGGTTCATTCCGAAGAGGCACTCTGTGTTACATGTGCGCAGAATACTTTTGGCTATGGCTAGGAGCGCTGCTAAGGGGGATCCATTGATTTTGGCTAGCTTGGATGCTTCTAAGGCATTTGACCGTGTGTCATGGGAATATCTTTTTCAAGTATTAGAGTGGATGGAAGTGCCGAGGGGGTTTAGGAGATTTATACAAGTCTTATACACTGACATGTGGGCTAGGATTGCTGTTAATAGGGGAAGATCTGAGCGGTTTTCTATATACAGAGGAACGAGGCAGGGGTGTCCCCTATCGCCTCTGCTGTTCGACCTCTCCCTAGAGCCTCTACTTAGACTTCTGAATGGCTCTAATGAGATTAAGGGGGTGGATCTGGGTTCTGAAACTGTTAAAATTCTGGCTTATGCTGATGATATTATGATGGTTTTATCTGACCCACAGCCCTCGCTGGAGAGTGCCTTGTCCTTGATAAAGGAATATGGGGCTCTCTCAGGGTTTTTATTAAATGTCCAAAAATCTTGTGCCCTGGCAATAGATACGACATTACAGCGCAGGTGGAGAGGGGACTTCCCTTTAAGATGGGCAGAGGAGGAAGTGAGATATTTAGGAGTTCTCATCCCCATAGATTTAGGGGTGCTATACTCCCGCAATGTTAAACCTCTGGTTGAGCTGACAAAACAGAAGTTGACACTCTGGCAGTCTTTGCCCTTGTCTTTGTGGGGGAGGATAGCCCTGTTTAATATGATGATTGCCCCTAAGTGGTTATATTTATTTCAGCAATTACCGCTATTCCTCAAAGGCAAAGAGGAGAAAGGTTTAAATAAGCTTTTACAACAGTATCTTTGGCAGGGCAAGATACCTAGACTCCCGAAGTCGACGCTTATCTCGCCTAGAGAGGGTGGTGGGATGGGATTGATCAGTATAAAGCTCCTCTCTGTGGCTTGTGGAATGAGACACATCAATGACTGGTTTAGAGGCACATCTGAGTTTTCCCTGACTCCTATAGAGACATTGTGGTTTCCGGGCTGGCATTTTAGTTGCCTTCTACACGGGGAAGAGGGATGCCAAAGCGGGCGCTCCAGCTTCATCCCGTGTTGTCGGCCCTTCGGGCTACCTGGCGATGGATTTGTAGGAGACACCAGTTCACAGCAAGGGTAACCCCTCTTCTGCCCCTCTGTGATAATCCGGATTTTCCGCCAGGCCACGGTAAAAGTGTATTTACGCGTTGGGCTAGAAGGGGGGTAATTTATTTGTCGCAGGTGCTCACGGAAGAGGGGAGACTGAGGCCCTTCTCGGAGTTAGAGGAGATGGTGGGAGGGGGGGGGGGGCGGGTTACCAGTATGCGTATCTTCAGTTGCAGCACTATATTGCCTCCTTAAATTGGACCGATCTAACTGAGGATGTGCAAGATGTATTACCAGAAATGTATACTTTGGGTGCACAGATGTCAGTACCACTTAAATTTCACCTTCAACAATTGAGGGACACAGTGTCAGAGATAGATTATGCGCGCTTGGCCCGTGGCTGGGGGGAGGATCTGGGATGTGTGGTGACAGCGGCGTTATGTCAATCCTTTCTAAGACATTTGTACTTAATGAGGGTATTGATTCCACAGCGAGAACGACTGTATAAAATTTTACTCAGAACATATATGGCACCGAGACGGGCTTCTAAGTTTGTCACCCAGTGCGACGGTTCCTGCCCAAAGTGTGGAACTGTTAATGCAAACTTGGGTCATATGTTCTGGTTCTGCACACGGGTTCAGCGTTTTTGGGGAGGGATGTTGCGGATGTTGGATAGTCAATGGGGATGCACGCTGTTGAAGGATCCTATGATTCTTTTTCATAAATATAGCTATTCTTCGTCGCCTCCGGCAGGTTTTATGGAGTATATACAGTTGGCAGTTTACTTTGGGCTTGCCACCATCTTAAAATATTAGATCTCAGAACAGGGACCCTCTTTGGCCTATTGGAGATCACAGATGATCGCACAAATGAGATTGGACAGATGTCAGGTTAAAACCTGAGATAGTGCCCCCGGTGAACTTTTTTTGGAAACAATGGGAACCCTTGTGGCGGACTTTACCCTCTGGGGGGCGAAGCTTCATCTTGAACTTTTGAAAGGGTTTGGTACCGCACTGGGTGTGGGAGATTTTCTGCCACCGGTGATTAGTCATTCAGTTTGGAGATTGTTTGTTCACTCACTTGCTCTGGAATTTGATTGACCACAATTGTTACGGGGGGAGGGGGGGGGGAGGGTTAGTAAATGACCATACTTGATATTGATAGAGGGTTCTGTTTCAGATGTTTAATGAATCACTGTGGTTCTTATGTTGCAGCTCTGCCTGTAGAGTGTTTATATATTCTTCAATAACATAGAGTTAAGTAAAGTCACTAGGGTTCGGTTGGAGATGGGGTAGAGTTGGGGGGGGGGGGGGGGGGGGGGGGGGAAGTAAATTCCATGGAACCAGATCTGTATGCAAATGTATACATGCAAATATGTTCTTTCTTTATTGACGAACTGTGTTGTTTTCTATGGTTTAATAAAGATGATTTAAACATAACATAGAATGACAAATTTAAACTATGCAGCATAATTAAATTTAGTGGGGAACCATAAAAATTTGGAGGAGTCAAACATAATTATATTTTTGGAAAAGTTATTCCTGATATCCTAGGTCTTCAATTCACTAAGGATTTTGAGCTGGAGTGGGCGCACTGAGTCCCAGTATGATAAGTTCCCATGGCCTATAGTAATTAAAGTGCTGAAATATACACAAGTCAAGGAGATTTTACATTAAGCCAGAATGAGAGTGCCAGTGAAACACGAAAGCAATGTTCTACAATTTCACCCAGATTTGAGCAAGAATGCCATGAAGATCAGAAAGCAATATCTTGCTTACAGATCCAGGATTCGGGAGGTAAATGCTCACTTTGGTCTGTTTTTTTTCTGGCATGAATATGAATCACTTACAGCAACTGCACAAAGGACTTTATACATCCTGACACACTGGTGTGGTATAATATTAAGACAGGTGTGGAAAGGGTTCATCAAACATGAAGATTCAAGACATCAATAAAATAGCTTTGTTTTGATGAGGAATTATCTCAGTGATTTGTTGTCTGGATGTGAATATCTGAAGAAGTTGGAAAGTAGTGATTAAAACTGAAAGGATCTATTGTAAGAGCTATTGTAAAGGCAGCAAACCTTTTTGTAAGGAAAGTAAATAAAAGTAACAGTTCTCCAAAGTACTAGTTGACAAATACAAGAGATTGCAGAAAGAGGAAAACTGGTGACAATATCTGGAAAAGCTAAGAGAAGCTGGTAGAGTAGTCAGGAAAACAAAATGCAAATGGAAAGAAATTAGCCAATATGGTAAAATGGGGAGGGAGAACAGTACATTTTTTTAGATGTTAGTGATAGGTGGAAGTGCAAAAGTGGCATTGCGAGACTAAAAGGTGAAAAGGAAGAATATAGAGAAGCTAATAAAGATAATGTGGAATTGCTTAACAAATATTTCTGTTCTGACTGTAAGAAAGATTACAGAAGATGAACACAAATAGGAATGGAGGGGTGGTAGTCCATGAATGACTTTCAGAGGACTGTGTTTCTGAAGCACTGGCTAAACCAAGGTGAACAAAGCAATGGGGCCAGATGGCATACATCTGAGGGTACTGAAGGAACTTAGAGTTCTTATAGCTCCACTGACTGACCTTTTCAATGTTTCTGTAGAGGAGTGGTCCCAGAGGACTTAAGAAGAGTAGATGTGGAACTAAGGAAGAGGTTGGGAACTATAGGCCAGTAAGTCTGACATTTTGTAGTACGTAAATTAATGGAAATGCTCTTTAAAAAGAATAGTAACTTTTTTGGAATCCAATGGATTACAGGACCCGAGTAGAAGCAGGTCTTTTTAGATAAATCTAATTAATTTTTTTGAAAGAGTGACCAGACAGTTGGATTGAGGGAGAGCACTAGATGCAGTGTATTTAGATTTTAGCAAAGCCTTTGACACAGTTCCACAAAAATGACTAATAAATAAACTAAGTACCCTCGATATTGTTTCTGAAGTGAATTACTGGAATGTGACAGAGGGTAGTAGTAAATGGAGCTCATTCTGAGGAAATGATTTTACCACCGACTGCCCAAACTGACTGGGTTGACGTCCACGGCAGCCCCCTCCCATGTATTGAACTAACACCATCTAACACTGACCTTCCATTTACATTATGTCAAAAACAATTTCATTGAAATTGGCTTTTGCAATGGCAATTAACAAGTCACAAGGACAAACATTTGAAAAAGTTGGCATTTTCCTCCCAGAACCAGTGTTTACACATGGGCAACTGTATGTAGCATTTTCAAGAGTTCGAAACTCTTCTAATGCAATTGTAAAAGTCATAGATGGTCCTGAACAAGGAAAGCTTTTCCCTCAATGTAACAAAGTGTTCACTAAAAATATTGTTTATAAAGAAATCTTGCAAATGTAAACAAGCATTATATTTCTAATAAAAATTTTTAAATTTCTGCGTACTCTTTAGCTTTTTGGAAATATACTATAAATAAAAATTAAAACAAAACACAAAGATTAAAACAAAAATCCACATGTCATACCCCTGGACCATATTACTCATTATACACCCTTCCCAATTATTCTTTATCATCACAGCACATTCTTCCTAACAGTTCCCTTAAAAACATAAGCACCATTAGATGATAACCTTGCCAGCACCCGTTTCATTGGTTTGAGAAATGGGCCTTTTTTACTAGTATAATATAATATAACATAGAATGACAAATGCAGCATAATTAAAATTTGTGTCAAACCTTATAATTGCTCATGAGGTCTCCCTGACAAATTTGAAGGAGTCAAACTTAATTATATTTTTTGGAAAAGTTATTCCTAATATCCTAGGTCTCAGTTTACTAAGAATTTTGAGCTGGAGTGGGCACACTGAGTCCCAGCATTATAGTGCCAGTGAAACACGAGAGCAGTGTTCTACAATATCACCCAAATTAGAACATGAATACCGTGAAGATCAGAAAGCAGTTTTTGCTTTCAGACAAAGGCTTTGAGAGATAAATGCTTACTTTGTCATTTTTTCAGGCTTGAATGTGAGTCACTTACGAGAACTGCAACACAGGACTTTATATATCCCAATGCGCTGCTGTGGTATAATATTAAAATAGGTGAGGAGAGGGTTCATCAAAAGTGAAGATTCTAGACATCAATAACATAGCTTTGTTCAGATGGGGGATTACCTCAATGAACTGTTGTCTGGATTGGACTATCTGACGAAGTTGGAAAGCAGTGGTTAAAATTGAAAGGATCTATTGTAACAGCTATTGTAAGGGCTACCAACCTTTTTGTAAGGAAAGTTAATAAAAGTAAGAGTTCTCAAAGGTAGTAGCTGACAAGGTAATAAAGAGGTTAGTCTTTATAAACCTCAAGAGATTGCAGAAAGAGGAAAACTGGCAACAGTATCTGGAAAAGCTAAGAGAAGATGGTGGAGTAGTCAGGAAAACAAAATACAAATGGGTAAAAAATAGCCAATATGGTAAAATGAAGAGGGGGGGATGGGACAGTACTTTTTTTTTTTAGATATATTAGTGATAGGTGGAAAGTGGCATTGTGAGACTCAAAGGTGAAAAGGAGGAATATGGAGAACCTGATAAAGATAAGGCGGAATTGCTTAATAAACATTTCTGTTCTGACTGGGAGCAAGATTATTATTATTATTATTATTATTATTATTAGTTACATTCGTATCCCACATTTCCCCACCTTTTCCAGGCTCAATTACAGAAGACAAACACAAATAGGAATGGAGGGGTGGTAGTTCATGAATGACTTTCAGAGGACTGTGTTTGTGAGGAGCTGGCTAAACCAAGGTGGACAAAGTGATGGGGCCGGAAGGTATATATCCGAGGGTACTGAAGGAACTTAGAGAAGTTCTTGTAACTCCACTGACTGACCTTTTCAATGCTTCTGTAGAGACGGGAGTGCTCCTAGAGGACTTAAGCAGATGTGGAACTAAGGAAGAGGTTGGGAACTACAGGCCAGTAAGTCTGACTTTTTGTAGTAAGTAAATTAATGGAAATGCTCTTTAAAAAGAATAGTAACGTTTTTGGAATCCAATGGATTACAGAACCCGAGGCAAAAAGGTTTCAGTAGAAGCAGGTTTTGTTAGACAAATCTAATTAATTTCTTTGACTGAGTGACCAGACAGTTGGATTGAGGGAGAGCACTAGATACAGTATATTTAGATTTTAGCAAAGCCTTTGACACAGTTCTACAAAAATGAATACTAAATAAACTAAGTACCCTTGTTATGGGCTATCAAAGTGACTGACTAGGTTAGAAACTGATTGAGAGGAAAGAACCAGGCACACCCATTAAAGGGGGGCCGACCACAACCGGGCTGAAGGCCAGTGAAGACAGAAGTGTGGGGGAGGGTACAGGGAGGGCCAGCTAGAGAGCAGAGGTAGTAGTGGGAGGGAAACAAGGGGTAGCAAAGGGAGGGGCAGGAAAGAAGGGGGAGGAGCAAGGGAGGAGGAGAGAGGAATTCGAACTGCACAGGAAGCCCTTTTGAATTTGGAGGCAGGAGAAGAGCAACCCTGGGAGCAGCTCCTGAAATTTTTACAGGCACATGTTTTGTGTCTGCCCGGGGCAGAGCTTGTGCAGAGTACAGCCAAAGAAGCTCTTACAGCAGAGCACGATATTCCAGCGAATTGAGAACAATTTTTACGGTATGTAGACATTTAAAACTTTGTGTGGCTGCAAGCATTTTAGTTTTCTCCTGCCGACCCCCGTTTAGCTTTTCCAGGATGGCCGGCCATCTCGGGTTAGCCGCCTATCTCACGGGATTACGCGCACTAGGCTAGAGTACCACATAAGCTGCCCATGGCGCATGGCAGATGGGTTTGCCACAGCGCGGTTGACGTTTTTAGCCGGCCACGCAGTGCTCACAATCTGCAGTGCATAGCATCATTTTTGCTCTTCTCCTGCCTCAGCGGCACCCCGCACGTTAAGATGCGGTGATGGCCGGCCAATAATACTGGGCCGACAGTTACGCACTATACGGCAACGGACCTTCGAGCCCCGTTGTGGCCGGCCACGCCGTGTTATCTAATTCAAAAAATTAATGTGTTAAAAGCTGTCCATGCCAATACGGCGACGGACCTTAAAACCCGTTACGGCCGTTGATTGTTCTACAGGCACACTTGTCTAGGCCCATTTCGGTTGATCCGGCAGACCTAGTGCATAGCACGGCACTGAGGCACAATTCGGAAGACCTTGTGCACAGCACTGAACCGAAACGCAAACGAGCTCAGGGAGATGAAAACACCTTAACGGTACATCATTTTTGCTCTTCTCCTGCCTCAGTGGCACACCACATGTTAAGATGCGGTGATGGCCGGCCAATAATACTTGGCCGACAGTTACGCGCTATACTGCAACGGACCTTTGAGCCCCGTTGTGGCTGATCACAACATGTTATCAAATTCGATAAATTAATGCGGTATAAGCCGTCCATGCCATTACGGCGACAGACCTTAAGCCCCGTTATGGCCGGCCACACCGGAGTTTCGATGTAATGTGGCAAAAATGAGTGCGGTATAAGTCGCCCATGCTGTATAAGCTGCCCAGGCCACGCAGAGCTATACAAGCCCCATTGTGGTCGGCCACGCTGTGTTATCTAATTCGGTAAAATTTAGTGCGGTATAATTCGCCCATGTTGTATAAGCCGCCCATGTCACGCAGCACTACGGCCAAGCCGTGTTTTCTACTCGGTCGACTACGCTTCATCCTAAACGTTACTTATCAGTGCCATGTCTATATGATTGGCCTGCCATGCAATATTTGAGATGCGGGTTTTTGCAGAAACGTCCACATTGCGATCCTCGCTAGTCAGGGTCTTTTCTTGCGGGCCACTTAGGGGGAGTCCCAAATTGGCGGGACATGCACTTCGCTACGCGTTGTAATTGCCTGCCCATACAGTCGGCCATTAACCTACAGAGGCACGTACGGCAGCGGTGAATTTCGACAAGGCGGCCATTTGCATGAGTGCCGATTGTAAAAACGGCGGCCACTTTCAATACTCCGCCCATTTCGACTAGCAGTAAAATTTGGAAAAGGCGGCCAGTTTTACGGTGCTAAAATTCAGTAGAACGGACATTCCAAATACAAATTTAACCGCAGCAGCCACCTTGGAAACCGCACGCATGTGTCTTTGACACACTGCATAGGCCAGAACAATTGATATATCGTTGGTGCCAGCATAGTGGGACACAGTACTTAGGGACATCGGACAAACAGATTGGTTACAGTATGCTACTCTCAGCTGCTGTTAGGACCAGGTCCACGGGGGGAAGGGTTGGTACAACAGTGTTAGTCCTAGAGGGCCATGTGCACAGCGGCCATTTTGACTAGAGCGGCCACGTGGACTAAAGCAGCTAATTTGAAAACGGTGGCCATTTTGATATAAGGACCACCAGTCTTACTGATTTATCTGCCGTGTTTACAGGGGCCCGGCCATTTTAATTTTAGTGGCCCATTTTGCATACGGCGGCCGTTTTGACTACCAGGCCAAATTTGAATGTAACGGCCATCGCCCGTGGGGCTTTAAGCCGGCCATTTAAGGAAGGGCGCACTGCGCAGACAGCACACAGCCGGATATGTAGCTGTGAGCAAGGAGGGTACAGTTTACACAGGCACCATAGGATGTACGCAGCGATTGGAGAAGCTGGCGTCAGCACAATCAGTTATTATGAGGTCATTTTGCTTTAAATTGTCTATTCTTTTAGTCTCTCCATTGCAGTAATGTCATTGTAGTGTGCGAAGGAGACATATGCACCAGCAAGGCCAGCCAAGCGGCCCACCAAAACTCCGCCAGCTAAGACGCGGAGTACTGCGGCCCCAGACCTTAGAAGTCACAGTGGACCTGCACCACAAGCACAGACGGTGCGGGGGCCTGCAAGGGAGGTAGCAGCACCGCAGACTCCACCTCCATAGTTGCGGGGCTACCGCCAGTACCAGCAAGGGGTAAGTCTAATGACAGCACCACACTCCTTCCAGCGCAGACGCATGACATAACTAGATATGCAGTACGGGACGATGAGAACGGGTAACAGAGCCCAATATGGCAGGACAGAATGCGGTTGTGGCACCGGTCGGTGCACAGGGGACCAGTCAGGATGTGGGAGTACTTAAACACAGGAGTGATGCATTAGGTACCGTTCTCACAATACAGGTGGATCGATACCTTCTCCCTCCTTGTGTGGGAGTTGCATGAGGAGGGTACCGTAGGCAGGGATAGCGTAACAGATAAGAAGCCCAAGATATTCGGGTCCTTCATGGACTGGTGGTAGGCTGTTCACATAATCAGGACACTCAGCTGTTCACATACTCAGGACACTCACTATAGTGAAGGAAACGGAAAGGGGCCAGGACTTGGTGTGGGATATGGAATATAATTTTAAACGCACATGAGATATTTAGGGAACGGCATGGCTTAACTAAGATATTAAATTTACAAGAAAGCAGTGCAGACAATCCATTCATATCGGGTCAGCACCAGTGGTAGTCCTTTCAGGCAATGCCGTCAGGACAAAGGCAGGATGGAGGCAGCGGACATTGCACCTAGCACCCGACACGCCTGCGCAGGCAGGCATGCTGCAGGGCAAGGCAGGCTTCCCAGAGACAGGGAACAGCAATCTAGTAACAAGGGACAGGGTACTGAGGGAGCTAGCGCTCCCCCCATCAAGCTTAAGAGACAGGAGACAGCAACCTATTAACTCAGGACAGGGTCCGGAAGCCATCAAGCTTCAAGGTTAGTTCATTACCCTGACAGAACAGGTGCATCACCACAGGTTTCCAATCGGGTTGCATGATTCCATATTAGAGGCCAACACCACAGTGACAACACTACCCCAACAATGCATCCTCGATTCACATGCATACCCCAACAATGCATCCTTGACTCACAGGCATCGACAGATAGCTGCAGGCAAGATTACCAAAGAACTATTGCTAGGCTGCATAGCGGGGCTGTTTGAGGACCCGCCCTTCAAGGCAACAACAGTGTCTCCGCTAGGCATAATACCAAGGAAGGAGCTGGGGAAAGGTAGGCCCAGTCGTAACTTGTCCCGCCACATAGGAACATCAGTAAATGACTACATTGACCATAGCAGCTGTACAGTACAATATGCATTGGTAGACAACGCCATTCAAATAATTCGGCGGCAAGGCAACTAGGCACATTGGGCTAAGGTGGACGGAGATTCGGCTTTTCGCCCCTTGCCTTTACACCCACAGCCCTTTCCCTTGTTAGGTGTCAGGTTCCAGGAGAGGTTTTATTGCGATAAAGGTGTCCCCATGTGTGGCCGCATCTAATGCGCATACTTCAAACAGCTTAGCATGTTTGTGCACGGGGTAGTGTTGCAACTAGCCCCCACTAGGTCTCTGGTCCTCTATCTGGAGGACTTCCTGTTCAAAGGCCGGGAATCACAAGAGTGGACGGACATGTTACAGGTCTTTATCCACTTGGCACAGAAATTGGACATCCCATTAGCCGTTGAAAAAACAGTAGGCTCGCGGCGAATCCTTACGTTGTAGGTATTGAATTGGAACTAGATGTTCCAGACTGCCAGCTGACAAAATTGATAAGCTTGCCAGAGCGGCGAATACAAGGTGGCACTGTAAAAAAGCAAGGCTGAAGCAGGTACAGGAACTCCTGGGTCCAGTAGGCTTCGCAATAAGGGTGATTCCCAATAGCTTTAGCAACATCGGGAACAAACAAAGCGCATTTTCATCTCAGACGTACACAGGACATCAAGCGAGATTTAGCAGGTTCTTGGCCCATGGGATTTCATTCTGGCACGATTCACCCACTCTCACGGAAGCCCTGCATTTTCTTTACAGATGCGGCAGATTTACTTCCAGGGAGCGTGGTGCGCAGCAAGCTCGGGTTCCAGCAGGGACCACGTAGGATATCATGTTTCCTGGGGGTCCTGGCATATCTAACAAGCCAATTGTAATTCCCTCAGACAATATGGCAGTAGTTGTCCGCCATGCACTTCCCACAAGTTATGTGCGCAGACAGATAGTTCCGCAGTGATTACAGCTAAACATATACCAGGCAGGGAGAACGGTTATAGTGGATGCTCTTTCTCGTTTTTAGAGCGTAGACCCGGAAATGGGACCCGATGCTGCGATAGTTAACAGACACCTCACGGACAACATATACAACCGCACATATAGTCAACACTTAGAAGAGAAGGGTGGTACTGATATATTCCCGGCCCCCGGCATGTATGAAGGGAATTAGCAGAAACCAGGTCTCAATCATGTTCGCAGCCATCAGTTTTCTCGCCAAAGCGGTGGCTGTCCAAAATCCATCTAGATCATTTGTTGTCACGAGACTGATGAGAGGATGGGGCAGGCCGGGAGTACCCTACTCAGGTAAAAGAAAACCCAGTACCGGCAGGGAAATGGGCCGTCTCTTGGCATCATTAGAGGAGATAAGTGACACTGAGTTTGAGGGCCGTCGAGTCAAATGCGCATTCTCATTAGCTTTGCATGGTGCTCTGCGAGTCAGTGAGTTGGTGGCTACGTACAAGCATGCCCACCATGGCATGTCCCTCTTAATACGTGACGCGGCCATTACAGCCGCGGCAACTGACCTACTTATTCGCAAATCAAAAATGGATCGGAACGGACATACCCTGTCCTGAACCTTCAAGCCGACTTAAAACAAAGATCAAAGACCAGCCTGCTGATTCATACACTATGTACAGTACCCACTCATTTAGGATTGGGGCAGCTACGGCAGTGGCAGCGCTAGGAGTGTCCATAGAGGCCATCAAAAGAGCCGATGGCGACCTAATGTATACAAGCGCTACATCAGACCTGTCTAGTGTATACAAGCGGTACATTGGACCCATTAAGGCATCTACAGCAAAGTGATAATGGTTGCTTGCACTGTGCTAACATGTCGCTTCCCATTATATTCTATTACAGGTATTCATATCCAGAATGAGCTGCAGCGGATTTGGATATGCGGTCACTCATCACTCGTATGTACATTTGGCACAGGGAAAGGCGGTGGGCGCATAGAAGGGCAGCAGTGAGACCGAACAGTGAGAGCCTGGGTTGTCAGGGTGATAGAGTAGCCATAACAGGGTACAGGTAAGGGAGGGATGCTTTAGGCATTCATGTGTACACTAAAAGCCATACGATCCCACATGACTTGCGAATAGATACAAGCCATAGCGTTAGGGCATGACCGCAGCCAGGAGGGGTGGGGGACCACGGCAAACGAGGTGTCTTGCTGTGGCCTGTGGCGTTAGACTACAATGTTTACGCACAGCCAGCAATGGGTACACAGCAGCTTGACACATAACAGTTACAAGTTTGGGGTAACTACTGCTGCAGAAAGAGTTGTGTGGAAAGTTATCAAGTTGATGCAAATGGTAGGCTTGCATGTGAGCAGCCTTGTTATAAGGAAACAACGTGTATACACAGCTTGTCTCCTGGCTTCAGCGGCCGGGAGGCCTAGAACGTCATTTTGTAAATGTGGTAGGTGCCTCCTTCAACGGGAGACACCAAGTGACGTCGGGTGCTTGGAAAACAGCACAGGGGGCCACAGGGGCTTGGTATGGCTTGGCCTGTGGCCCAGAATATGCAACTACATGTAGAAGCTGTGTACCCAGGTAGAAATGCATGCTGGCATAATGATTATTAGAAGATGTAATGTAATTTGTTTAAGTTGTAACAATTTTGATGTTCCTGGCTGCGGCCAAAATAAATCCAATTCTATTGAAGATACGGCTTGTAGTGTGGTATTGAAGGGGGCAGGGGTTGATACGTCTGAGTGTGTGCCGAATGCCCGAGTTGTGTGAGAGAAGGTACTGGTAAATGGAGCTTATTCTGAGGAAAAGGATTTTACCATCGGTGTGCCCAGTGGTAAATCTCTTCTTTATACTTGTAAATTTGTTAGGCATATGCGGTTATTGTTTGGAAGAACGTTAAAGTGAATCAAATTAGGGCATTTGCACTTTCTATATTTTTTTTAACAAACCAGATGAAAAAAAATGCTAGTATGAATCAAATCCATATTCATTGCATTTATTTTCAGCTTAGACACAGCCCAAGGGATGGAAGAGGTTGGACAAACCAGAGTTAATGTAGCTGTATTTAAAAAAGAGTACGAACATCTGCAGCTTCTGGTATACCTATGAAAAACTAGTTTTTTGCTCCTATCTCTACATAGAGGTGAAAGAAGGCAGAGGCAACACAGGGTGAGGGAACAAGAGACCAGCAACATGTAAAGCCATCAGAGTGAACCAGGAGGCAACCTCTACTGTCTGCTGAGAAGGGCATGGAGAAGCTTTTGGCAGATAGAGATTTTGATGGATCCTCATTTCAGGAAAATCTATCAGAAGCATCAGATATTGACAGTTTATTTGCTGAGGAGATTTGCAAAATGTGAATATTAGCATGCTAAGTGGTAAAGAAGAACCCTCCCCCCTCCATATATAGAGCAGGTATTGGAAGAGTGTAAATTATTCACTTGGCTGTTAATCTTCTGTCCTTTCCTCAGACCCAGTAGCAGTAAAACAGTAGCAAAACACCAGCAGAGTGGAAGCATCACAAAACATTAGAGGTGTGTAAATATTTTTTAAGGATTGTGATTTCTTCAACTTGATATATTGCACTTCCTGACTGGCAAAAAAATTTACATTAAACTACTAGGGCAAAAATAACACTATTACAATTGTAGGATAGAGAAATGATAGTGAAAGAAACAATGTAGGCGAAGCCAATCTGCTCACAGCTGACAGTTACCGCATTATGAATCGATGAGGAACTCAGCCTTTTTAGCTTCAATGCTCTGGAATGGTTTTCTATCATATATCCAGTCAGAACTGTCATTTGCTTATTTTAAAATCCAGTTTTAAACTCATTGTTTTGAAATAACCAATGACATGGGGTGACGACTGGGAACTCAGAAGCCTCTTAATTAATTGTGACCTTCTGCGTATTTTGTATGCATGAGTTCTGTTCTATCAATTTTATGGCAATGATTTTATTTTGGAGTTCATATTTTTATGTTAAGCTCTCAGACCTGCTTATGATAAACAGCATAGCAAATGGAAACAATAAACATAAGCCTTTTATTTAAATTGACCCTCATGTTTACTAAGGAACAGTACACATTACTCCCCCAGATTCTAAATATGGTGACTAAATTTACATGAGCAATTTTGGTCGAGTTGTACACATAACTTAAAAATCAATCATTCAGCACCAATAAATGGACCCTATCAAGCAATTAATGAAACTAATTGGCAATAATTAGAATTTATGTGCACACTTGCTAAGCGTATTTTATAAACTAATACTCATAAATTCTTCCATGCGGATTTCAAGAGGAGGATGATCAAGGTTGGGTCATGGGTGTTCCTAAAATCGTAAACACTGCCAATGGTAGTGACACCTTGGGGGCCATTTCATGAAAAGGGACCCTCTTCAAAAATAAGCTGCACCCGAATGTTGCTTCAAAATGAAAACATGTCTGTGAAATCAGTGGCATTTTGCATGTGCTTGAAGTTAGGAATGAGCTTCACTAACAAAACTTTTTCTCTTTTTCATTAGCTTCATCATTATCTGAAGAACTTCCACTTTAAGAACACTCTGGGTGAGGAAATTGTTTTTGATGAGAATGGTGATCTCGCCATAAATTATGATATTATAAGCCCAGTGATCCTATCTGATGGGACATGGATTAATGAAATTGTTGGACGTTATAACCCTTATGCTCCACCAGAGCAGGAATTTACAATCTATGAAACAGCGATGACATGGGACAGCACATTTACCAAGGTCAGATTTCAATTCAATTTAAATTCCTTGCTTTGGCATTTAAGGCTCTTCCCTTTGGCACCCCCCTCTCTTACCTCACTACTCTCATTTCTTCCTACAACCCTTCTCATGTTCTCCATTCTCTCTTTGCCTCCCACCTTTCTATCCCTCCGGTCCGAGAGTACGATTTTGGACATAGTGCTCTTCATAAAACACTCCCAGGTACACATCTCACCATTGTTCCCTTATCTTGTCTGCTGAACCCCCCAAACCCCTCCTCAAAACCCACTACCCCCAATTATAGGTGCCCTTATGGGTGAAGGGGGCACCTATATGTGGGCACATTGGGTTTCTGGTGAGTTTTGGAGGGTTCACAGTTTCCTCCACTAGTGTAACAGGTAGCATGAGGTATAGGCCTGGGTCCACCTGTCTACAGTGCACTTCATCCACCATTAGACTATTCCAGGGATATTCCATCTGAGGATGGCGTACAGGCTGGCAAGTAATGTTTTAAATCACATTGTAAGGGGTTTGGAGGGAGTTAGAGATCACTGGGGGAGTAAGGGGAAGTCACCCCTGATTCCCTCCAGAGGTCATCTGGTCATTTAGGGCACCTTTTTGTGCCTTGTTTGTTATAAAAACAGGTCTAGATCAAAACATCTTAGTGTTAGGAACACCCAAATCCCATCTTTAACATGCCCCTGACACGCCCTCTTGTGATTTGAATGCACTTCTGACGGACTTCATAGAAAAACATCTAAAAATTGATTTGGAAATACTAATTTGGATGTTTTTGTGATAAAAACGTCCAAATGCAGATTTATGCTACTTTTTGGACATTTTTCTCTTTTGAAAATGAGCCCATAAATTTACTAAATTTAATTTAATTTTTACTCTATTTAAATTTTCATTTCATTTCATTTCATTTTAATGCTCTTTTTTTTCTTCTTTCCTTCTGGTTTTGAGTATTCTGTTCAATATATTTGTGAGTGACCTTGCCGAAGGGTTAGAAGGTAAAGTTTGCCTATTTGCGGATGATACTAAGATCTGTAACAGAGTGGACACCCTGGAGGGAGTGGAAAACATGAAAAAGGATCTGAAGAAGCTAGAACAATGGTCTAAGGTCTGGCAATTAAAATTCAATGCCAAGAAATGCAAAGTGATGCACTTAGGGAATAGAAATCCACGGGAGACGTATGTGTTAGGTTGTGAGAGTCTGATAGGTATGGACGGGGAGAGGGATCTTGGGGTGATAGTATCTGAGGATTTGAAGTCAACGAAACAGTGTGACAAGGCAGTGGCTGTATCTAGAAGGTTGTTGGGCTGTATAGAGAGAGGTGTGACCAGCAGAAGAAAGGGAGTGTTGATGCCCCTGTATAAGTCGTTGGTGAGGCCCCATCTGGAGTATTGTGTTCAGTTTTGGAGGCCTTATCTTGCTAAGGATGTAAAAAGAATCGAAGCGGTGCAAAGAAAAGCTACGAGAATGGTATGGGATTTGCGTAACAAGACGTATGAGGAGAGACTTGCTGACCTGAACATGTATACCCTGGAGGAAAGGAGAAACGGGTGATATGATACAGACGTTCAAATATTTGAAAGGTATTAATCCGCAAACGAACCTTTTCCGGAGATATGAAGGCGGTAGAACGAGAGGACATGAAATGAGATTGAAGGGGGGCAGACTCAAGAAAAATGTCAGGAAGTATTTCTTCACGGAGAGAGTGGTGGATGCTTGGAATGCCCTCCCGCGGGATGTGGTGGAGATGAAAACGGTAACGGAATTCAAACATGCGTGGGATAAACATAAAGGAATCCTGTTCAGAAGGAATGGATCCTCAGGAGCTTAACCGAGATTGGATAGCAGAGCCGGTAGTGGGAGGCGGGGCTGGAGGTTGGGAGGCGGGGATAGTGCGGGGCAGACTTATACGGTCTGTGCCAGAGCCAGTGGTGGGAGGCGGGACTGGAGGTTGGGAGGCAGGGGTAGTGCTGGGCAGACTTATACGGTCTGTGCCAGAGCCAGTGGTGGGAGGCGGGGATAGTGCTGGGTAGACTTATACTGTATGGTCTATGCCAGAGCTGGTGGTGGGAGGCGGGGATAGTGCTGGGCAGACTTATACGGTCTGTGCCAGAGCTGGTGGTGGGAGACAGGGATAGTGCTGGGCAGACTTATACGGTCTGTGCCAGAGCCGGTGGTGGGAGGCGGGGATAGTGCTGGGCAGACTTATACGGTCTGTGCCAGAGCCGGTGGTTGGGAGGCGGGGCTGGTGGTTGGGAGGCGGGGATAGTGCTGGGCAGACTTATACGGTCTGTGCCCTGAAGAGCATAGGTACAAATCAAAGTAGGGTATACACAAAAAGTAGCACACATGAGTTGTCTTGTTGGGCAGACTGGATGGACCGGGCAGGTCTTTTTCTGCATCTACTATGTTACTATGTATTGTACAGTGCTCAACTTTGGGAAGCCTTTATAGAATCCAAGGTATTATGTATGTTGCTGTAAAACATACAACTAGTAAAAAAAGGCCCGTTTCTGACACAAATGAAACGGGTGCTAGCAAAGTTTTCCTTGGAGTGTGTATGTTTGAGAGAGTGTATGTGAGAGTGACTGTGTGAGAGAGAGTGAATGTGTGTGCGTGTGAGAGAGAGAGAGAGTGTGAGTCTGGGTGCGAGTGTGTCTTTGAGAATGAGAGTGTGTGCAAGTGTGTATGTGAGACACAGTGTGAGAGAGAGAGTGTGTTTCACACAGATACAGTGTGTGCGAGAGAGAGAGTGTGTGTGAAACACAGACTCTCTGTGAGACTGAGTGTATGAGACCAAGAAGAGAGTGTGTGAGTGACTGTGTGACACATAGAGAGTGAATGTGATACAGTGTGAGACATAGAGTGTGTGAGAGACAGTGTGTGAGAGAAAGAAAGAAAGACATTGACTGTAAGCGAGAGAGAGAGAGAGAGTGTGACAGAGATACCCCCCCCCCCTGTGGTGTCAGGCCCCCCCCCTCCCGCTCTCTGGTGTCAGGCCCCCCCTCTCTCTCTGGTGTCTGAGCGTTACGGTGCAGGACGCTGAGCTCTGGCTGTGCTTCAAGGAACTGACCAATCCTATTTAATAGAATGCACCTCCAACATTCTGAAGCCGAGAAACCTTGTGTGGTTGGTCACTTCTGCTTGTGAGGAACCCGGAAGTACGTGATGTCAATTCAGGAGATGGATACAGAGAGCAGGAATGCCTCAGCCATGCAGTCAGCTTCAGAATGTTGGAGGTGCGTTTTATTATATAGGAGGATGATCTGAAAATACAGAGTTTAAAATTGCTGTTTCTACCAGGTAGAATACATTATAAAGCTGTTTTACTGATATTTAATTTAGATTTCATGATATTCATATGTACAGATGGGAAGGTTTCGAATAAATTAAAATGGTGTGCATTAAGAAACCAAACACAAAAACCTTTTGTCCTTTAAACCTAGTAAAAAGGCCCTTTTCTGACACAAATGAAACGGGCGCTAGCAAGGTTTTCCTTGGAGTGTGTATGTTTGGGTGAGTATGTGTGAGATTGACTGTGTGTGAGAGAGAGTGAATGTGTGTGTGTGTGTGTGTGTGTGTTTGTTGCTTGTGTGGAAGGTTGGTTTTTCCTTTTTGTGTGTGTGTGTGTGTGTGTGTGTGTGTGGGGGGGGGGGGGGGGGGGGGGGGTGTAGCTCCTGTAAGCACTTGGGAACCTGCCTGCCAAGTCGTTAATATGCCTGTGCTGCGGTGAGCTGTGTTTGCAAATTTGAACTGCATGTGTATTTGTCAGCATTCCTTGTTCTGTGGAAGGCTGCGTTTTGATGTGTTTTTTTGTGCGGGGAGTGGGGGTGGGGTGGGGTGGGGTGGAAGTTCCTTTAAGCAATGGAAGTAAAACCCGGCTGGCTCAATTACTTCCATTGAAAGCAATGGAAATAAAACCCGGCTGGCTCAATTACTTCCATTGAAAGCAATGGAAGTAAAACCCGGCTGGCTCAATCCGTCCTCCTTTTTCTGGAGCCATATGGTAACCCTAAACTTTAAGCACTTGGGTACCTGCCTGTGAAGTTGTTAATGTGTGTTGTGGATAGCTGTGTTTGCTTGTGGTAGGGGGGAGTGTGTCTTTGGAAGCTCCTGTAAGCACTTGCTGTTTTTATCTCCATTTGTATTTGTCTGGTTTTCTGGTTGTGTGGATGTGTGCGTTTAGATTTTGGGTGGGTTGGGGGGGACGAGGGGTTGTAGACATCGAGTCAGTGGTTAGTTTTGTGTGGGTGGTCGTTTCTTAGAGTGGCTGCACATACCGGGAGCAGGAGCATGGGCATGGGCATGGGCATCCAAATAGTTTTGTCCTTCCAGCAACGTTCCTCATTTCTCTGTGCTGCACAGAAAGTGACTCGTTGTGCTGCTGAGTCTCCTCGGAAGAGAAAAAAAACGTCAGTGTGCTTGGTTTTGAGTGTATGGGACGGTGAGCGAGTGGCTGTGGGAGGGTGGGTGAGGGGGACTGTGGGCGGGGGGATGGGGTCCAGCGCCGATTTTGGTTGGTTTTGAGTGTATGGGAATGACGGCTGCATTGGGGAGTGGAAACAGAGATTACCCCAATGACAATCTGATTTGTTGAGTGCCATTGCTCCGCCCTCAACGTCATCAAGTCGTGACGCGGGGGCGGGGCAGACACTCATGAGATCTTGCAACTACAAATTTAGAACGTTGGAGGTGCCTTTTATATATAGAGATGTTCAAAGGCTAATTAAAAAAAAATACTAAGTACCCAAATATCGGAAACTAGTGCCCCTATTTTCAGCTAAACTTAACAGCCTAACTTTTCAGGTTCAAATTCAACTACAACATTTTTTTTAGTTTCCTGCGCAGTTTACTAGATTTTTTGTTTGTTTTATTTGTGGTTTATTTTTAATTTCCATTTTTTTAGTCTCATGTATTGTTTACTAGATTGATTGTCTTATTCAGGGTTTTTTTTAAACATTTCTTGTTCAATGTCATCAATAGTGCATTCTATTATATAATAGTCTGCACTGTTATTCAAATTGTGCACAGTATTGCTCAAATATTGTGCCTATCTCTCCAAATTATACACTATAGACTAAGGACTCTGTTTACTGAGCTGCGCTATAGGCACGCTAGCATATATGCTAAAAATTAGCATGCGCTAACGCTAGAGACACCCATAGGAATATATGGGTGTCTCTAGCATTAGCACACGCTAATTTTTAGTGCGTGCTTAAAATGCTAGTGCGCCTTAGTAAACAGGGCCATAAATTCAGTAAATTGACGTGGAAAAACTTATGCATTGAGCTCTCTTCTATATAGGATATTCACATTTTATAGAATTGCACTTACAGTGGGGGAAATAAGTATTTGATCCCTTGCTGATTTTGTAAGTTTGCCCACTGACAAAGACATGAGCAGCCCATAATTGAAGGGTAGGTTATTGGTAACAGTGAGAGATAGCACATCACAAATTAAATCCGGAAAATCACATTGTGGAAAGTATATGAATTTATTTGCATTCTGCAGAGGGAAATAAGTATTTAATCCCTCTGGCAAACAAGACCTAATACTTGGTGGCAAAACCCTTGTTGGCAAGCACAGCGGTCAGACGTCTTCTGTAGTTGATGATGAGGTTTGCACACATGTCAGGAGGAATTTTGGTCCACTCCTCTTTGCAGATCATCTCTAAATCATTAAGAGTTCTGGGCTGTCGCTTGGCAACTTGCAGCTTCAGCTCCCTCCATAAGTTTTCAATGGGATTAAGGTCTGGTGACTGGCTAGGCCACTCCATGACCCTAATGTGCTTCTTCCTGAGCCACTCCTTTGTTGCCTTGGCTGTATGTTTTGGGTCATTGTCGTGCTGGAAGACCCAGCCACGACCCATTTTTAAGGCCCTGGCGGAGGGAAGGAGGTTGTCACTCAGAATTGTACGGTACATGGCCCCATCCATTCTCCCATTGATGCGGTGAAGTAGTCCTGTGCCCTTAGCAGAGAAACACCCCCAAAACATAACATTTCCACCTCCATGCTTGACAGTGGGGACGGTGTTCTTTGGGTCATAGGCAGCATTTCTCTTCCTCCAAACACGGCGAGTTGAGTTCATGCCAAAGAGCTCAATTTTTGTCTCATCTGACCACAGCACCTTCTCCCAATCACTCTCGGCATCATCCAGGTGTTCACTGGCAAACTTCAGACGGGCCGTCACATGTGCCTTCCGGAGCAGGGGGACCTTGCGGGCACTGCAGGATTGCAATCCGTTATGTTGTAATGTGTTACCAATGGTTTTCGTGGTGACAGTGGTCCCAGCTGCCTTGAGATCATTGACAAGTTCCCCCCTTGTAGTTGTAGGCTGATTTCTAACCTTCCTCATGATCAAGGATACCCCACGAGGTGAGATTTTGCGTGGAGCCCCAGATCTTTGTCGATTGACAGTCATTTTGTACTTCTTACATTTTCTTACTATGGCACCAACAGTTGTCTCCTTCTCGCCCAGCGTCTTACTGATGGTTTTGTAGCCCATTCCAGCCTTGTGCAGGTGTATGATCTTGTCCCTGACATCCTTAGACAGCTCCTTGCTCTTGGCCATTTTGTAGAGGTTAGAGTCTGACTGATTCACTGAGTCTGTGGACAGGTGTCTTTCATACAGGTGACCATTGCCGACAGCTGTCTGTCATGCAGGTAACGAGTTGATTTGGAGCATCTACCTGGTCTGTAGGGGCCAGATCTCTTACTGGTTGGTGGGGGATCAAATACTTATTTCCCTCTGCAGAATGCAAATAAATTCATATACTTTCCACAATGTGATTTTCCGGATTTAATTTGTGATGTGCTATCTCTCACTGTTACCAATAACCTACCCTTCAATTATGGGCTGCTCATGTCTTTGTCAGTGGGCAAACTTGCAAAATCAGCAAGGGATCAAATACTTATTTCCCCCACTGTAAGTGCGCTTGCATTTATGCCCACTCAAACAAGGTATAGATGCCAAAGCCTAAATTAGATGTGAATTGGTTTATTCTATAACTAGATGTGTAACTGATAGGAATGCCCCAAAACTCCCCTAAACACCCCCCCCCCCTTGAAATTACATGCTTCAGGAGTTACATGCACATCATTATAGAATACAATTACAAAACTGCATAGAGCAAATTTAATAAGAAACTTGAATGATATAAAATTGCTCCAAATCTAAAGGTTTCAATGAGCCTTTGAACCTGTACTATATCGTTAATAATAAGTAGCCTCATATGCCCAGGGGTACCTTTTTATTAGGACACCTCTGACTAGCTCTCATCATAGACTACCCCACCTACCTGACACCACAGAGAAAAACTCTCCTATTAATATTTCACATGAGAGAAAAATCTGCAGTATCTAGGTTCATGGGTAAACAATCCTAATTTTATGGATTAATAGTTCAATTACTCATCGAATCCTCAAAACTTTAAATGACCAATGAAACTCTGCAATTGGTTTATAAAGATAAGAAGACAAAAACTGTACTTCCAAATCAAATCACATTAATGGCATCCAGGTTGAAAAATATATACGTGTACTTAGCTTCGCCATCTGTGGCCTCTAAACGCAGTAACTATATATTCTTTCTTTAATCAATCCTTGGTTGTCATCTTATCATATCATATCACTGTCACTCCCAATCTCTCTTATTTCTCGACAGAAATAGGACTCCCACTGTTTTGCTGCTTCCTCAGGAGAAAAAATAAGAAAGAAAGACAAATTTCCTCTTCTTATCAGTGCGAACACAAAATAGAAAATGGCCATTTTTGTCAGCCACTTTTAGATCCCTTTCATGTGCTACCCATGTTAGAGAACGTAGTTATTACCTTGAATATAGCTGAAAGAGGGCATTGTACACCATTCTGCCAGCTCTGACCTAGTGCTAATCTCAGTACCAGGGAGACTCTTTACCAGTGGGGCACAACCTCTGATCTGCAGTTAACTGTGAGTAAATGTGCTTATTCAAATAAAGGACTTTTTCAAAGAGATTAGTCTTCAGGTGTTAACTGGTGTGCCAAGGTTATACAGCAGCGACAAGTCCTAGAGGCCTGTGTGTATGCAGGTCCCTGGAGCACTTTTAGTGGGTACTGCAGTGCACTTAAGGCAGGCGGACCCAGACCCATCCCCCCCCTACCTGTAACACTTGTGCTGGTAATGGGAGCCCTCCAAAACCCACTGAACCCACATGTAGTTGCTCCCTTCACCCCTAAGAGCTATGATAGTGTTGTACATGCGTGCGTAGTGGGTTTTTTTGGGGGGGGGTTGGGGGGCTCAGCACCCAAAGCAAGGGAGCTATGCATGTGGGAGCTTTTTCTGAAGTCCACTGCACTGACCCCTAGGGTGCCCAGTTGGTGTCCTGGCATGTGAGGGGGACCAGTGCACTACAAATGCTGACTCCGCCCACGATCAAATACCTTGGATGTCACCGGGTTGGAGATCGCCTGCATTTTTTTCCATTATCGCTGAAAAACAAAACCGGCAATCTCAACCCCGGCGAACTCTGGCATTTGGCCGGGCTAAACCGTATTATCAAAAAAAAAGATGGCCGGCCATCTTTTTTGATAATACGGTTCCGGCCAGCTGTAGCGCCGCTGCCAAAATAGATCGCCGGCGATCTATTTGGCCGGCAACGTTCGATTATGCCCTTCTATGTTACTATCAGGCTTATTTTCGAAAGAGAAGGGCACCCATCTTTCGACACAAATAAGGAGATAGGCATCCTTCTCCCAGGGTTGCACAAATGGGCATAATCAAAAGCTGATTTTGGGCGCCCTCAACTGCTTTCTGTCGCAGGGATGACCAAAGTTCACGGGGGGTGGGGGGGTTGGAATCATAGCAAAGGCAGGACTGAGGCGAGCTTAACACATGGGCGTCCTTGGCCGATAATGGAAAAAAGAAGGGTGTCCCTGATAAACACTTGGCTGACTTTAACTGGTCCTTTTTTTTCCGACCAAGCCACAAAAATGTGCCCTAAATGAACAGATGACCACCGGAGGGAATCGGGGATGACCTCCCCCTACTCCCCCAGTGGTCACTAACCCACTCCCACCCAAAAAATAATAATTTAAAATATTTTTCCAGCCTCAAATATCATTCCCAGCTCCATGACAGCAGTATGTGTTGGATTATTTGTAGTAAATAATTAGCAGATTTTTATACACACAGCTTCAGCTTTAGAAATGTTAATTTCTTTCTTCATCTCTCTCTCATACACCCCAGAATAATTCACTGCTGAGTCACTTTAAAGTTTAAGTAACAAAACATCTGTTTACTCACAGTTTGTAGTTAGATTATAATCAGACAGGCTTATATATACATAATACTATACATTTGGATTATCAGCTCTTTCCATGTGCTTAGATGGTAATGGATGCTCACACCACCATAGATCCTCTCAGGTTAGGAGAGATCATGAGCTCCATGTGCTGTGCCTAACCCCCACAGGAAGTTGCATAGCTGTGACCTCTCTAAGTAATTCACATCAGAGGTCACAGAGTAATAACAGAGAAATAATAGGTGACAGGCAATGCATGTAAAATACAATAAATTCCAACAAACCCCTTCTCATGCATAACTGTCATGCAATTATTTATTCATACAAAGTCCAAGCTTTATACGCAGATTCACAAAATGTTCTCTGGGTAACGGTTTGGTCATGATGTCAGCTGTCATCTCACTGGTGTGACAATAGTCTAGACTGATGACCCCTTCTTTCGCCAGCTCTCGCACGTTGTGGTATTTCGTTGCGATGTGCTTGGTGCGTGACTGAACCTTGTCATTCTGTGACAGTCGGATGCAGCTCTGATTATCTTCCATTATCTGGATTGGTCTCTTTTCAGCTATTCCAAAATCCAGCAAAAGTTTTTCAATCCACATCAGTTCTCTGCACGCTTCTGATACGGCCACATATTCAGCTTCTGTAGAAGACAGACTCACAATACTTTGTTTATGACTGGCCCATGAAATTTGTACATTTCCATACATAAACACATATCCACTTGTGGATTTATAATCAGAATGATCCCCTGCCCAATCTGAATCACAGTAACATATTAGTTTTGGATTACTATTGGCTGAAATCTTTAATTTACAATCAATGGTACCTTTTAAATACCTTACCATCCTTTTAACTGCAGTCCAATCTGATTTGGTAGGTGAGCTGACCCTTCTGCTCAAAATTCCTACTGCATTTGCTATATCAGCCCTGTATGTGGTAGTTAGATATAAAAGCTTACCTATGGCTGATCTATATTGGATGTTATCTGGTAAAGGTTCTCTTACTGTTTCATCCTTCAGAAAATCAGTGATCATGGGAGTGCTTACAACTTGGGCATCTTGCATATCTAAACTTTCAATAAGCTCATTTATTTTCTGCTTCTGGCTTAGAAGATAAGAACCATCATTTTGTTTCTCAATTTCTATACCAAGATAGTATGACACATTACCAAGTTCTTTTATCTCAACATTCAGGTTTAAATATTTTATAATGTCCTTGTACTCTTGCTCACTTTCGCTTGCAATGAGCAGATCATCAACAAAAGCTAAAATGTATGCATATTGTCCATTTCTGCACCTAGTGTACAAGCATTTATCTGCTTCACCTTGCTTAAATCCTAAATTTGTCAATATTTCATGCAATTTGTCATTCCAACATTTTGCACTTTGCTTTAATCCATAAAGACCTTTGTTTAATTTACACACTAGCTGTCTTTGTTTTGTATTTATGAAACCTGTTGGCTGTTCCATGTACAAGTCTTCAGTTATATCTCCATGAAGAAATGCTGTTTTCACATCAATGTGGTTGACTTGCATGCCTTTTGAGACTGCAATGCTCAGAAGTGTTCTAATTGTCGTGTGTTTCACTACAGGTGCAAACACTTCATCAAAATCTTCTCCATATTTTTGAAGATATCCCTTTGCGACTAATCTGGCTTTATACCTTTCCACTTTTCCTTGTGCATTCCTTTTTAACTTGAATACCCATTTGCATCCTATAGCTTTCTTGCCAGGAGGTAATTTTGTAAGAATCCAAGTATTATTTTTATCCAATGCATCAATTTCTTCTTGTGCAGCTTTATGCCATTCAGCAGCCTCTTCTGCTGGCATTTTCTCAATCTCATCCCATGTTAAGGGCTCTTGAGCTTCTGCTGACTTTGTTAGGTAAGACAGTCTTGGGGGTGGAACACCTTTGTTTTCCCTGGATGAGCGTCTGACAACAGGTTGGTCTGACCTTTCCGCATCCTCTAAATCTGAGAGTCCTTCTCCAATTGATTCCCCTTCTCCAACTGTACTGTCTCCTGCGATGATCCTTTCTGTGTCTGCTTCCTCTGCCTGTTCCTCGTTAGATACAGATGAGTTGCTTTCAGACATCTGCCTTGGTATGGCATTTATATACACTGGCATGTCTATTATGGTTCTAGTTTCATATTCTGGATGATAAGGCTCATCTGGGATAATCCAGCCTTTATCAACCCTTTTGTTTTCATCAAAATATGTAACATGTCTTATGCCAACAATGCCAGTTTTCAGATTCAAAATTCTATATCCTTTGTGTCCTGGAGCATAGCCAACTAAAATGCCCCTTTCTGTTGTGGAATCCAGCTTATGCCTTCTTTGCTTTGGTACATGAGCATATGCTGTACTTCCAAATGTTCTTATGTGTGACAGGTTTGGCTTCCTACCATGCCATGTCTCATGTGGTGTGCGCTCAGCGCCTTTAGTTGGCATTCTGTTTTGTAGGTACACTGCTGTGAGAATGGCTTCCCCCCATAGTCTTTTAGGGAGATTGCTATCTGACAGCATACATCTGGTCATTTCCACAAGTGACCTAAATTTTCTCTCTGCAACAGAATTTTGCTCTGGTGTATAAGCTACTGTTGTGATATGCTGAATGCCTTCTTGTTCTAGAAATGTGCGCATGCTTTGTGAAGTGAACTCACCACCATTGTCGGTCTGAAGAACCTTTGGTTTTCTTTCAAATTTATTGCTCACCATGGCTACGTATTTCTTCAGCATGTCTGTGACTTGACTTTTTTCTTTCAGCAAATAGGCCACACAATATCTAGAGAAATCATCCAAGAATATTAGCACAAATCTGTTATTTCCCAATGATGGGATATTAAACGGTCCACATAAGTCACTGTGTATTAAGTCCAGTACTTTATTACTCCTACTTCCTGTGTATGCAGGAAATGAGGGTCTCACACCTTTTTGAGTAACACAGTCTATGCATTTCTCCATTTTACCAGCATCTGCACTTATCTGAATGCCTGTGGCTAGTTGCCCACTGTGAAGATCCTGGATCACCTTAAAATCACGATGTCCCAGGCGGCGGTGCCAGATTTCCAGACTACATTTACCATCATTCTTCCTTACTTGCGCCATATGTGAGGCTTCACCTGAAATGCTCAGTTTATAAACATCATTATGCATAAAAGCTTCAGCATACACTTCATCATTTTTAGAGATTGTGCACTTACTGTTTTCAAAATGAATCACAAATCCCTTCTTATCTAATGTAGATACACTAAGCATATTGCAAACTGCTTGGGGAATATACAAGACATCACTTACAGGAATTTCTTTAACTTCATTAGACACTTTGCATTTTAAGAATCCAATGCCTTTTGCTTGGATCTGAGCAGTCCCTGCGTTTGCAGTTTTAAGAATACCTTCTTCTGGACACATTTCCTGAAAGAAATCCTTACAATTGGTTAAATGGCATGTGCTCCCCGAATCCAAAATCCAAGTACTTTCATTTGAATTATTATTTACCATAGTCAAAGATTTTTCTGCCATTAGAAAGCCCTTGTGTTTATCATTGTCTTTCATACATTTCCTGGTTGGAAAATTCTTTTCTTCCATTGGCTTAGGTGAGCTAGAGGGAGTGTTTTGTGTTTCCTTACACCATTTAGATACATGTCCCTCCTTTCCACATGAGTAGCAAATCAGCTTGCCCTTGGGTGGAGTTTTCCCATAGCTCCGCCTTCCTCTGTTCTTTGCCAAGAAATTTGTTTCATTTCTCTCTGACTTGCTTTGAGAACACATCTCCTCAGAATCATTTATTATGCATTCCTGCCTTAGTTTTGATGCTGCCTGTTCAAAAGATTGCCCTTCAATGGCTTCATTTACAGACCTAAAAACATCAAACTTCTTTGATAGAGAGGTAAAAAGAAATGCTCTTTTCAATGCATCACACATGGGAATTCCAGAAAGTTCTAACTTTTGAAATGAAGACATAAGATGCATAATGTGATCATTACATTTACTTTTATCACTTAATTTGGTTTCATTCAACTCTGCCAACCAAATTGGTTGCTGCTTTGCATATGTAGTTGCATACATAGTTCTCAGTTTATATAAAATGTCCTTTGGTGTATCTTTTCCCTCCACTAATATGGCTTGTTTCTCTGAGAGAGCTTCCAAAAACATGCACTTCACATAATAGTTTGCATTGTCCCATTCAGCCATATTTTCAGCTGTTCTGTTTTGGTCTAAGCATATATTTAGTTTCTTTGCTTGAAGGAGACATATGAATCTTAGTTCCCACTGCTGATAATTAAATTCAGTTAATTTAGGCACCTTGAGAGAGTAGAAAAATGGTGAATTTCCTCCCTCAGCCATTTTCTTAGCCTTGCCTGCTGTTTGGTGTGTGGGGGGAGAGAGAGACAGACTGAATCTTTCTTTTAAAACTTAAGAGAAAAATGTGGCTTTTTTACTGCCTGGTAATATTTCTCTTCTTTTTCAATTCCTGGCCCTGGGCCCATAACCCTTTTGTTGGATTATTTGTAGTAAATAATTAGCAGATTTTTATACACACAGCTTCAGCTTTAGAAATGTTAATTTCTTTCTTCATCTCTCTCTCATACACCCCAGAATAATTCACTGCTGAGTCACTTTAAAGTTTAAGTAACAAAACATCTGTTTACTCACAGTTTGTAGTTAGATTATAATCAGACAGGCTTATATATACATAATACTATACATTTGGATTATCAGCTCTTTCCATGTGCTTAGATGGTAATGGATGCTCACACCACCATAGATCCTCTCAGGTTAGGAGAGATCATGAGCTCCATGTGCTGTGCCTAACCCCCACAGGAAGTTGCATAGCTGTGACCTCTCTAAGTAATTCACATCAGAGGTCACAGAGTAATCACAGAGAAATAATAGGTGACAGGCAATGCATGTAAAATACAATAAATTCCAACAGTATGTAGGTCCCTGGAGCAGTTTTAGTGGGTACTGCAGTGCACTTCAGGCAGGCAGACCCAGGCCCCCCCCCCCACCTGTTAAACTTGTGGTGGTAAATGTGAGCCCTCCAAAACCCACCATAAACCTACTGTACCCACATCAAGGTGCCCCCCCTTCATCCCTAAGGGCTATGGTAGTGGTGTACAGTTGTGGGGAGTGGGTTTGGGGGGGTTGGGGGGCTCAGCACACAAGTTAAGGGAGCTATGCACCTGGGAGCTTTTTCTGAAGTCCACTGCACTGCCCCCTAGGGTACGGTACCTGGTTGGTGTCCTGGCATGTGAGGGGGGCCAGTGCACTAAGAATGCTGGCTCCTCCCACGACCAAATGGCTTGGATTTGGTCATTTCTGAGATGGGTGTCCTCGGTTTCCATTATCGCTGAAAATCAGGGATGACCATCTCTAAGGATGACCATCTCTAAGGATGACCTAAATGTTGAGATTTGGGCATCCCTGACTATATTATCGAAACAAAAGATGGCCGCCCATCTTATTTCGATAATATGGGTTTCCCCACCCCTTCACGGGGATGTCCTGCGAGGAAGCCCTCAGGAAAACTTGGGCGCCCCATTCGATTATGCCCCTCCACCACTGCTTAAATATGTGCTAATTTATCTGCATATATTCATGCTATATTCAATAGTAACATTTATACTTATTATGATTTATTTACCACCTTTTGGAGGGCATTCACTCAAGGTAGTGTACAGTAAGATAAGCCAAACATGGGCAAAAGAAAATTACAGTAGTAAAAATATTCAAACAACAATATAAAGTATAATATATTAAGCTACATTACAATGTCAACAAAATATGCAATAAATTGTTTTAATAGGACAGGGTGTCAGCAAATATGGAACATATAGATAGATAAGATAGAGTAACAGGAGTAGGAAAATAAGATACTAATTTATAGAAAGTGACAAATGAGGTCAGAAAGTGCTTGAATATTATCATAGCAAGGGTTGGAGTGGGGAAACAGTGACTAGAAAGTTAGTTGCTTCTTCCATTAAAGGTCTGGTTGAAACACCAACTTTTCACCTGCTCCTTGAAGCAAAGCCGTTCAGCGAATACATCCCAGAGTGAGAACTACTCTAGAGAAGGCTCACTTGCAGGTGTCACATCATATGATCCCCTTTGGAGAGGGTGTGGTTAGGGATACCCCTTGGGAGGCTGGAGGAGTGTAGAGGAAGATTCTGTTCTGCAAGTGCTCCGGGCCATTTCTTTTAAGGGCCTTGAAGATCAGAGTTTTAAATTTGGCCTTGTGTTGGACTGGTAGCCAGTGAAGTTTTTGCAAAAATGGTGTAATGTGGTCATATCGCTATGTAATTTAGCTTGCTGAATACACTGGCCTAACTTTAGATAGATAAGTTAATAATATAAAGTTAGACTTGCTATTTCTAGTAGCGCTTTAGAAGTGTTAAGTAGTAGTAGTATAATTTCAATGGATAAGTTATCTGGAAAGTAGCTGATTGGTATTGCCATTTATGTAACATTAGACCCTGCTCCTGAAACAACCTTGCTGCATCCTTCAGATATCAATATAAATTTGGGTTACATGAAGCCTTAAATGGCCAAAATATATCCATTTCATGAGGCAACACGTTTAAACAACAAACACCTATTGTACCTGAATGAAAGTCACTCTGGGTAAAGGTGATAGCTAAGCTAAATGATTAAAGAGTAAGCAAACAATGGTGAGCAGATCCATTAGGTAAATGTTCAGTGTTAGAGGAAGAAAAGAAGGCAACAAGACATCAACTAAAAGTCCTTTTCTCATAGCAGTCTTAAGAAGAGAGGGATAATTTCCCAATCAGCCTGAATGACTGAGTTCGGGTTAAACGTATTTCATATTATTTATATTTCCAATCAAAATAGAGCACAAACTGACCGCTATATTCTACCAAATAGCTTGGTAAAGAGCTCAAATACTAAATAGGAAAACTGGCTCACATTTAGACAGTTATGTGCTTCAAAATTAGATCCGATTCACAATACCTTTGTTCTGGAACTATACACAATGTGAATCTTCTTTGCACACTCACAACCACTGCATGTATGCTCATGTATTGAAGATGAGAGGAAAAAAACCTCTCATCTGTGTCTCTACTCGGTTACCTTTAACCGGAAAAGTACTGTTAGCTCACAGTTAAAAAGTAATCATAGGCAAAAACCCTCTCATTGAGCTCTTCTAACAATGTGGTACAATAATCAAAATCAAAACCCACTTATCTTTATTTATCTGCATTCTATCTGTGCTCCGCTGCTCCGTGAATATTCTCAAAGAGTGAGGTCCCAATGGACCCGTTTTGCTGATGCTTTTTCAAGGGTCCTCACCGTCTGACCTGGAACAGTAAAAAACACAATGAGCACTCAAAACCTGGAACATAGACGTTCGGTGCATAAACACAAAAAGTCTTCCTGTACCCCGGGAGCTGCAAATTCAAAATCCTGCGAAGAGCTGGCAAAATGGTGCCTCTGCTATTTAAAGCTCCACCAATCTAGAAGGTGCGGGTCACTACGTCATGACATCATCTGACGCCAAATGCCCGCAGGTTTCAAAAACAAAATCAAAACAAAATCAGAATCGGAGTCAAAAACAAAATCAAACATGAAAATGACAATCCAAATGCGGAAACCTCAAACCAAGGCTTTATTATAATGCGAGCAGCGCTGGATTCACAGATTGGACACCTTGGAACCCAAAGGATTGAATTCTAGGATTCTTTGGACTGCTTTTTTCAGTCTTTGACTGAAACCGTAGTTTTTTGACAGAGACCACTGTTTTTTGACAGAAGACCGCAGCGTTTTGAGAAAACTGGATTTTATGAGCAGTTTCATGATCGGGTGTTAGGGACAGGACTGCCAACCTTGGTTTGAGGTTTCCACATTTGGATTGTCATTTTCATTTTTGAGTTTATTTTTGATTTTGACTCTGATTCTGATTTTGTTTTTGAAACCTGCGGGCGTTTGGCGTCAGATGATGTCATGACGTAGTGACCCGCACCCTCTAGATTGGTGGAGCTTTAAATAGCAGAGGCACCATTTTTCCAGCTAGCTGGCTTTGCAGGATTTTGAATTTGCAGCTCCCAGGGTACAGGAAGACGTTTTGTGTTTATGCACTGAACGACTGTGTTCCAGGCTTTGAGTGCTCATTGTGTTTTTTACTGTTCCAAGTCAGACGGTGAGGACCCTTGAAAAAGCATCAGCGAAATGGGTCCGTTGGGACCTCACTCTTTGAGAATATTCACGGAGCAGCGGAGCACAGATAGAATGCAGATAAATAAAGATAAGTGGGTTTTGATTTTGATTATTGTACCACATTGTTAGAAGAGCTCAATGAGAGGTTTTTTGCCTATGATTACTTTTTAACTGTGAGCTAACAGTACTTTTCCGGTTAAAGGTAACCGAGTAGAGACACAGATGAGAGGTTTTTTCCTCTCATCTTCAATACATGAGCATACATGCAGTGGTTGTGTACAGAGGAGATTCACATTGTGTACAGTTCATATTTAGACAGAAAAGTAACACTGCATTTGCAAAGTCATAATCCAGTATTATGTCGTTATTCAGATTTTTTCTCAATCCTCAGATACCTCCAGAGTCCAGATGCAGCCCGAGTTGCCCTCCTGGGTTCAGGAAATTAACCAGGGAAGGAGAGCCTGTCTGCTGCTATGACTGTATCCCCTGTCCAGAGGGAGAGGTCTCCAACCAAACTGGTGAGTGAATTCATGTTTTAATGTGCCATACTCATAGGCACTGTTTAGTCACTATCAGGCCCATATTCAGCCTTTATTGAAGACCCAACATGGGCCAGCAAATATGTATCCATTCCTGCCTTTTCCAAAACATCAGCAGAATTGAGCACATCCTGATCTGGATGTCTAAATTGCAATCTCAGTATTCTATGTAAAATGGGTCTTCACATGGCCTAGTGGAATACCTTATGTCTAATCCAAAAATATGAACTGGATACTGCTAGAAAAACTAATCACACCCTAATTGGATAAGACGTATGGAATCCTTTAAAAGCATCCATTTCAGGTGCAAGTACTTCTAACAAGTAATCCCAAAAAGCACACAGACAAGTGGTTTGCAATATATAGAACAGCAAAAGAGGAGCAGAACCATGAAGAAAAATGAAATAATATTTGTTCAATGCAGATACATAAAAACAGCACATAATTTTCTTCTAACCGACCAACATGGCCATGTTTCACCCTAACAAGGACTGCATCAGGGGCTTAACATAAAACTGTAAAATGAAAACATAAAAGGTCATCAAATAATATTGTTTAATAAAGAAACTATAATTTAATACACTTTAAGGGCTAGATTCTATATAGGGTGACTGAAAATTCCATGCAGCAAAGAAATACACCTAGGCGTATTCTCTAATGTATACCTACATTTTAAGAATAGGTTTAAATTTCCATGTGGTATATAGAATACACTGACCAAAGGTCTATGCGACCAAACACGGTCGGTTATAGTAACTAAAACCTTGTGTAAATCCCAAGTGGGAAATGCCCATGACCTGCCTATTCCACACCCAATTTTCAACCATGTGACTTAGAATTTTTTTTTTATTTCAACATTTTTTATTGATGACCAACAGAAAAACAAATTCACCATAATGCATGTCAGAGAAAAATATCAATAACAATATGTACACATCATTAGTCATCAATCAGCATTTACCTTTTTTCCCCTAATCCCACCCCCACCCCTTCCCTCTGTAACACCCCAAAAACCAACACCAATATGCTGCAAAACAGAGCAGAAATTCAACAAATCTCATGCCATCCTACAATGGCAAAGAATCGCCCCCTCCATCTAATCCAACTGGACCCCAAGCTCACCATAAGTTAACCTAATAAACAGTGATCCATTAAAATACAAGCCGAAAAATTGTATTCGACCCAAACTACTTCAACTCTAGTAATATAACACTAAACTATAGGGGAGACCACTATTCTTCGGCCTCTCCCTACCCATTGCAATAGTGTGAACCCCCAGCCCCACAAACCTACCTTCCCCTCCTTCTAAAGTGCAGTGCCCCACTGCCACCCCCTCCAGTTGGCCTTAATTCCCCCCAGAGAATTTGTTCAGTATTTGACTACATGCCCTTTGTGAAATATTGTTCAGATAAGCCTCCCATACACAAGGAACCTCCACTTCCTTCCAGGAGACAAATGCGCTCCCCGGGACTCCCAAACCATTAATTCATGTAATTTATTCCTCCAGTACCAGAAGGAGGGAGGGCAACAAGGGAGGGTGATCCAAGATCCAATGATTAAGAGTACACTTCCTCCCCAAGACACACGACTTACCTGAAAATAACTTTTCTCCCATTGTACCCTCCTTCCACAGACATGGAGCTGTAAACATCGCTCTCTCAAATGTTATCACAATTATCCGTCCTAACACTGATTGAAGAAATAGGGCCATTGCCGACCAAAACAATGTAATATACCTACATTGCCACATCCCATGTAGAAAAGATACATCTGCCCTCTTACACTTTCTGTAACAAGGCGTTTCTGACATTCATGCATGGAAGGTCTGTCTCTGGGAGAAGTATGCCCTATGCACTGTCTGAAAATGGCATTCCTGAAGTTCTACACTATGCACCAAACGAAAGCCACTCTTAAGAGAAGTCAGCAACAACTGTGCTGATATTGTCCTACCCGCCTCTTTACTCCATCGATCCGCCACTTCCTGCAGATTCCTAACTGGATTTTTCCTATATAGCTCTCTGTGAAACCAAGAAATTGAGATTTGACCTAATGCTAACTCTTCCAAAAATTCTCTCAACTGCCGTCCAAACCTTGGTGACAGGCTGCCCCCCGGCAAAGAATGTACATAGTGAGATAGCTGGTAATAAGCAAAAAATCACTGCCGGGCCTTGCGAACATTGGTTTAGAAAATTTTGAGAAGATAACAAAGACCCATCCTCCTTAACTAAACTTTCAAGGAAAGTTACCCCATTCTCTTTCAAAGTTTGGAAAATTCTATTCTCCCCCCCCCCCCCCCCCCCCCGGCATGAAGTCCGCATTCCCCTGTAAAGGGACACTGGATGGACACTGCCTCCACCGCGGGAGCATGTCCCTCCACAATGTCCAGAGTGGCCGAAGCAAGACACTCCCAGGAATTCTCTCCGGAAATCTCCCCCTGGTAGATTGGAGCAGATAATTCAAGTGCCATGGATGAAAATAAGCCTTTTGTAGCAAGACATCCGTTTATGTTATAGTACCCAACAACCAATCCCTCAAATGACGAAGCAAACATGCTTGATTATATTTTTGAAGGTCGGGGAGTCCCAGGCCTCCAGACTTTTGAGGACCTATCAGATAATGTCACCTCATTTTGGTTTCTGTCCCCCCTAGCAAAGTTTTACCACCATCTGCTGCAACAACGCCAGATCACGCCGCAATAAACAGATAGGCAATGCTTGCAACACATACAACCATCTCGGGAAAACAATCATTTGAAAAAGATGTAACCTACCCAAAAAAGACAACAGAAGAGTAGACCAGAACAACAACTAGTCCTTTGTCTCTCTAATCAACCTTGTAACATTAATCTCTGGATCCATTGAGAGCTGAATACCTAAATAGCGAAACGATTCCCGTGCCCATCTCAAAGGAAACTCATCTCCCCAGGACTGTCGCAGACTATCCGAACTTGCCAGTGCCTCTGACTTTGTAAGATTAAGCTGAAACCCTGAGAAATTCCCATATTCTACCAATCTTTCCATGAGATGTGGCAGCGAGTAACACGGCTCTGTAATAAGCAGCAACAGATCATCTGTGAATGCAGCCGATTTAAAAGTAAGGTTCCCTATCTGCACCCCATGAATATCTGGGTTATTCTGGATCGCCCTCAAAAGAGTTAAGACAAAAAGAAGCGGTGACAGAGGGCAACCTTGTCGAGTCCCCCGCCTGATAGGGAACCAATCCGACAGTATCCCATTGGCACATACCTGCGCCCTCGGATCTAAATATAAGGTCCGCACCGCATGAGCAAACCATCCCTCTATGCCATAAGCTCCGAGCACCCCAAAAAGAAACCCCCACTCCACCCGGATGAATGCCTTTTCTGCATCAAAACTGATTAATAGAGCCTGGGCATTCTTCGAACCAACAGTCTTCAGAGACGCCAATATTTGCCTCATATTTTTCGCAATCACCCTCCCGCATGTGAACCCTACCTGAGGCTCAGCCACCAAGGATGGAAGAATTTGTGCCAACCTGTTAGCCATGATCTTAGTTAAATATTTTACCTCCTTGTTAAGCAAAGAGATTGGGCGATAGGAGTCCGGTCGATCTGGTGGCCTACCTGGCTTCTGGAGAACTATTGTCAGGTCTCTCGAGGAAATGTAAGCCCTTGGGCCGCTGTCACGGAGGTGGCAGCAGCAGGCAAAACCACCCAATAGGAGACAGGCAACCCTAAGACGGGCTGAAGTAGACAGGACTGGAGTGGCTGGGCTGGAGCTGAAGAGGCAAGCAACAAGGAATCCAGGAACAACGTCTTACAGCAGGATTCAGGCTTGAGAAGCAGGATACAGGAGCTACATACAAGCTAAGCTCAAGGGAATGGGAATGACAGATACGCTTGCCAGAGGAAGGGTTAGACTGGAGCTACAGTAGCTAACAGATAGAAAGGAGAGAAATGGCTGCAGCATCAGCCGTTAACCAACCTCAGACAGGGAGCAGAGCCACTGCACAGGGATAACAGAAAGGATAGAAGCCCACAGAAAATAATACACACAGAAAGGCTGAAAGCCCACAGAGCAATAGACACAGAAGGGCTGAAAGCCCACAGAGCAATAGACACAGATGGGCTGGAAGCCCACAATTAAGTACATAAGTACATAAGTAGTGCCATACTGGGAAAGACCAAAGGTCCATCTAGCCCAGCATCCTGTCACCGACAGTGGCCAATCCAGGCCAATCCAGGCAGAAAGCCTACGAACAATAATACCCTGAGCCAGAAGGCAAGGCCCACAGGTGATAGTAACTAGCAAAGCAGAAGAGCTGGAAGCCCACAAGAAAAGACAAGGAAAGCTAACTGTGCAAACAGCACACTAACCTTGGGACCTAAGGCACTGCGTAGGCATTGACAATGCAAAGGCCCTGAAGACCAGAACACCAGTTCCTTAAGAAGGCCCTGACAGATAAGGTCACCCCTTCAGGCCACAGGCAAGGAGCATACAGAAGCCCAGAGAGACCTAACCTACACAGGTGTAGTCTATTGAGGTAATTAGTGTCAGGCTGGAAGCAGCCAGCCCACCCAGCCTGAGACAGAGCTACCTCAGGAGCAGCCCACTGAAGTACAGAGAGGCCCAATACACACAAGTGTAGAGTAGTGAAGCCATTAGAGCAGCCAGCCCACAGAGACAGAGATAGAGCTAACTCAGGAACAGTATACTGAAGCACAGAGAGGTTAAACCCACACAGGTGCAGTATACTGAGGCAATCAGCGCCATGCTGGAAGTGGCCAGCACCCAGAGACAGAAACAGAGCCAACTCAGAAGTAGACAGAAACCAGCACAGACACTGATTCCCAGAAATAGGGTAAGTCTGAGGGTGGTCACGACCACAGACGTGACAACTATAATCTGGGCCAAATTAAGATGCTGAAGCAACTGCTCCCGTTGAACAAAGCTATTAAAAACTTATGTCCGCCTGCAATAGTTTGTAAAACTCGTTATGCAAGTCATCTGGTCCTGGAGCCTTACCCAAGGCACTCTGCCTGATTACCAACTTCACTTCTTCCACCATTATAGGTGCATTTAGCTGAATTAAATCCGACTCCGAAACCCTAGGCAACTCCAAACTAGATAGATATACCTCACTATCCAAAGGCGGCAGTGACTGAGGTTCATAAAGCCTAGCAAAAACTCTGATAGAACCCTATTAATAGCCCCATCCTCGTGCTTCCAAACTCCCCTCGTCTAGCATCATGGATATTTTATAGCACCCTGAGCTACCGTGCGAGAGCTTGGCCAAAAGTCTACCACCCTTATTCGCAAACCGATAAAGCTGAAACTTATAATATGCCCAAAACTTCTTCGCTTGTGCATGCAAAAGTTCATTCAGTGCTTTCTGAGCTTCTAACAATTGCATTTTCATCTTCAAGGAGTGGTCTACCCCATATTGTTTACGGAGTGATGTTACCTTACTTTCCAAAAGACACACCTCTCTGCGCCTTGCTTTCCTCTGGAAACTGATATAAGATATGATCTCCCCTCGAAGGACCGCCTTTGTCGCCTCCCAAAAAAGGGTTGGGTCAGTCCTATGAGTTTCAAGTGCACAGAGTTTCCAGGTGCTTTTTGGCTAGGATCAGGCGACCCTCAGGGGGAGGAATGCTGGCTTCGGCCTAACCCCTGGTAAGCCTTTCCTCAGCTGAGAGGTGCCCAGCTCTACCACCGGCTGCCTTTCAGGTGCTGTGGAGGACTTGCAGCTCATCTTCATATCCTTACAGCCTTCTCCGGGGTGACACCCAGGTCCACTCCGATCCACTCAGGGCCTCCGCTCTAGGGGCATTTTTCTCTTTACATCTAATCTTCTTCCCAGTTGCTAAAGTACCTCAGTCATTTATGGCCCCTATTCACATTCTCTTCCTAGCCCTGTCCCTTCCTAATCTTTTCCCTCACCCCCTACCTGTCTCCGCTACAGGAACTCACTGCCCATCCATTAACTTCATCACCTCACCTTCTCTTCTACCCTCTTCCTCCCTCTTGGCTTTTAATCTCCGCCTCTTTCTTCCGTCCATTTTGCCTTCCCCATTCCACCTAAATACCTCTCGCCTTCGACACCTTCGTGGCCACACCTCTCCTACTCTCCTCCGCTCTCTTTTACTCCTTCTCTTACTCTCAGCCGGTGACATCAATCCCAATCCTGGCCCCCCTCACCAACTATTATCCCAACTCTACAGATCTCACCGCAACCTCTCTAACCTCATCTGTATTTCTCTACTCCCCTCCTCTTCTCTGCCCTTCTCTTGCACCCTATGGAATGCCCGACCTATCTGTAACAAACTCGCCTATATCCAGGACCTCTTTACTTCGCGTCACCTCCATCTGCTCGCCATAACAGAAACCTGGCTCTGCCCTGATGACTCTGCTTCAGTCGCAGCCCTGTGCCATGGCGGTTATCTATTTTCACATACTCCTCGCCCTGCTGGTCGCGGGGGCGGTGTTGGACTACTTCTCTCTCCCTCCTCCAGATTTCAATCCCTTCTTCCACCTCAATCTCACTGTTTTTCCTCCTTTGAAGTCCACTCTATCCGCCTTTTCTCTCCTCTGCCTCTTCGAATAGCGGTCATTTATCGTCCCCCTGATAAGTCCCTTTCATCCTTTCTCAGTGACTTTGATGCCTGGCTTGCCTTCTTCCATGATCCTTCCTCCCCCTCTCTCATCCTTGGTGACTTTAATATTCCTGCTAATGATCCTTCCAACTCTTATATTTCCAAGTTACTCGCTTTAACGTCCTCCTTTAATCTCCAACTATGCTCCACCTCCCCCACTCATCAAAATGGTCACTGTCTTGATCTCATCTTCTCCTCCAACTGTTCACCCTCTAGTTTCCTTGCCTCTGATCTTCCCTCCTCTGATCACCATCTTATAACTTTCACACTTAAATCTCCTCCCTCCCAGTCCTGTCCTATCTTATCTAATTTATCTAGGAATCTTCACGATATTGACCCTTCATCTCTATCCTCCCATGTTTCAAACCTCCTCTCTACTGTGGCACCATCCACGTCTGTCAAAGAGGCTGTTTCTTCTTACAACAATACTCTATCCTCTGCCTTAGACACTCTTGCACCTTTGATGACCCGCCCTATAAGGCGTACAAAACCCCAACCTTGGCTGACTTCTAATATCCGCTACCTACGTTCCTGTACCCGCTCCGTCGAACGCCTCTGGTGGAAATCTCGGGCCCTTGCTGATTTCTTACACTTTAAGTTCATGCTGACCTCCTTCCAATCTGCTCTTTTACGTGCCAAACAGGATTATTATATCCAACTGACCAACTCTCTTGGCTCTAACCCTCGACTTCTCTTCACCACATTGAACTCTCTCCTCAAGGTGCCCCCTCCCTCAACTCCCCCTTCATTATCTCCTCAGACCCTTGCTGAATTCTTTCACAACAAGGTTCAAAAGATAAACCTTGCTTTCTCTACCTCACCACCTCTCCCTCCACTAGTCCGTTCTCCTCTCTCTCCTTCCCCTCATTCCCTTTCCTCCTTTCCTGAAGTTACTATTGAGGAAACTACATTTCTCCTTTCTTCCTCAAAATGTACCACCTGTTCCTCTGATCCCATTCCCACCCACCTTCTTAATGCCATCTCTCCTGCTCTTATTCCTTTTATCTGTCACATTCTCAACCTCTCACTTTCCACTGCGACTGTCCCTGCTGCCTTTAAACATGCTATGGTCACACCTCTCCTTAAGAAGCCTTCACTCGACCCTACTTGTCCCTCTAATTACCGACCCATCTCCCTCTTTCCTTTTCTCTCCAAATTACTTGAGCGTGCTGTTCACTGCTGCTGCCTTGATTTTCTCTCCTCACATGCTATTCTTGACCCACTACAATCTGGTTTTCGCCCTCTCCACTCAACCGAAACTGCGCTTACTAAAGTCTCCAATGGCCTATTACTGGCTAAATCCAGAGGTCAATATTCCATCCTCATTCTTCTTGATCTTTCCGCTGCTTTTGACACTGTCGATCACAGCATACTCCTCGATACCCTGTCCTCACTTGGATTCCAGGGCTCTGTCCTTTCCTGGTTCTCTTCCTACCTCTCCCTCCGCACCTTTAGTGTTCACTCTGGTGGATCCTCTTCTACTTCTATCTCTCTGCCTGTCGGCGTACCTCAGGGTTCTGTTCTTGGTCCCCTCCTCTTTTCTATCTACACTTCTTCCCTTGGTTCATTAATCTCATCCCATGGCTTTTCCTACCATCTCTATGCTGATGACTCCCAAATCTACCTTTCTACCCCTGATATCTCACCTTGCATCCAAACCAAAGTTTCAGCGTGCTTGTCTGACATTGCTGTCTGGATGTCTCAACGCCACTTGAAATTAAATATGACCAAAACTGAGCTTCTCATTTTTCCCCCCAAACCCACCTCCCCGTTCTCCCCGTTTTCTATTTCTGTTGATGGCTCTCTCATTCTCCCTGTCTCCTCAGCTCGAAACCTTGGGGTCATCTTTGACTCTTCTTTCTCCTTCTCTGCTCATATCCAGCAGATTGCCAAGACCTGTCATTTCTTTCTTTACAACATCCGTAAAATCCGCCCCTTTCTTTCCGAGCACTCCACCAAAACCCTCATCCACACCCTTGTCACCTCTCGTTTAGACTACTGCAATCTGCTTCTTGCTGGCCTCCCACTTAGTCACCTCTCCCCTCTCCAGTCGGTTCAAAACTCTGCTGCCCGTCTCGTCTTCCGCCAGGGTCGCTCTACTCATACTACCCCTCTCCTTAAGACCCTTCACTGGCTCCCTATCTGTTTTCGCATCCTGTTCAAACTTCTTCTATTAACCTATAAATGTACTCACTCTGCTGCTCCCCAGTATCTCTCCACACTCGTCCTTCCCTACACCCCTTCCCGTGCACTCCGCTCCATGGATAAATCCTTCTTATCTGTTCCCTTCTCCACTACTGCCAACTCCAGACTTCGCGCCTTCTGTCTCGCTGCACCCTACGCCTGGAATAAACTTCCTGAGCCCCTACGTCTTGCCCCATCCTTGGCCACCTTTAAATCTAGACTGAAAGCCCACCTCTTTAACATTGCTTTTGACTCGTAACCACTTGTAACCACTCGCCTCCACCTACCCTCCTCTCTTCCTTCCCGTTCACATTAATTGATTTGATTTGCTTACGTTATATATATATATATTTTTTTGTCTATTAGATTGTAAGCTCTTTGAGCAGGGACTGTCTTTCTTCTATGTTTGTGCAGCGCTGCGTACGCCTTGTAGCGCTATAGAAATGCTAAATAGTAGTGGTAGTAGTAGTATCCCTATAAAGCTGCCACTCAAAGAGCGGCAAAAAATGGCTGTCTCTGTTGAGAAGAAGGAAATCTCCATGCACCCCCTGCAGCCGAAGAACCTCACCCCTGCATCCCCAGCTCTACCCAAGCATGGTCTGAGATCATTATCGGACCTATCCTGACATCCACCACCTGGGATAAGAGCTCCCTTGAGAGCAGTAGATAGTCTATTCTAGACATTGTAGAGTGAACTCTAGATAGATGTGTATAATCTCTTTCCAATAGGTTAAGTGTCCTCCATACACCCAACAATCCCAATGTGGAGCTCAACAAATTCACCCCTGTGTTCGTCCTAGCCAGCTCCCTATCCGTTGGCTTGGAACGATCCAAAACAGGGTCCGCTACATCATTCAAATCTCCTCCGAATAGTATTGGCACTTCTCCCAAATCAAGAATCTTACGAATGACCCCGCATGAAAAAAATTTTCTCAATGACATTTGGAGCATAAAGATTGCACAATAAAAGGGGCTGGCATTTCAAAATCACAGAGGCCAGAACATACCGACCTTCTGGGTCCACTACAACCTTCCTAGTCTCCAAGTGCAGTCCCTTTCTGATCAGGATCACCACTCCCCCTCCTACTCACTGCAGGTGCATCAAAAATTTCTCCAACCCACCATCTTTTCAATTTTGCATGTTCTACTACTGAAAGGTGCGTCTCCTGTAGGAAAGCAACGGAGGTCCCCCTGTCGTTAAGAGCCTTTAGCAGCTTTTGTCATTTAATCGGAGAGTGTATACCACCAACATTCCAAGTTGAAAACTTCAGGGTGGTCATTTCAACCTATATCAGTATGCCGCCAAAGGAAGTAAATCCCATTAATGATAAGCCTTGCCAAAATTTGTACCAGTGAGGTATCCCAGCCTCCACCCTCCTGGAATGAGATACAACAGACTTCCCGACCTAAGGCCCCAAATACTACATATTTAACTGTTAGACAATGCACTTTCCCACCCCCTACCCTTTCATCCTCCATTTCCCAACCTTCAGAATCTCCCTTTGAACCCCTATCCTCCCAAACCCTCCCCAACCCAAGAACCACCATGTTCCACATTAATTGAACCCCCCCAGCTTCTGAGCCCAGAGCAACCTGTGAACTAAACAATAAACATTCCCCCAAGACCCCCACCTTACCAGTAAGAAACCCAAAACAATGCCCCATTTTCTTTAAAAAACAAAAAAAACAAACACCCACCCCCCTCAACTCACACACTCCCAAACCCACACACACAACAAATTAAACTGCACGAACATATTCGGACTATGAGATCTCCTCTTTCAAGGTATATGGTACCAACAGCCACAAAGGACTATTGACTACTGGAAACTGAACACTGCTTTAATGCCTTGGCCCATAAATGCTTTATGACCAGTAGATCTCGTCTCCAGGATTGTCTCTGTGCTTGGGCTCACATCCATCAGCAGAACTGACCTTGCCCAAAGGACCTCTGATCCCTACCCACCCCCCCACACACACACACAGAAGAAGAAGAAGGAGAAGAGGGCCGGAGGTGAGGGAGAGAAGAAGAGAGAGAGAGAGAGAGAGAGAGAAAGGGGGGGGGGGGGAACACCCCCACCCACCCATTCATGCATTCATAATCCCACACACATTCTCAATAGAATACAGTAGATTATAATAGGTCCTCAGGCAATGAAGTATGCCACTCGTTAAGTGTTTAAAAACATGGGTCCCCCCAAAAAGCCCGCTGCTGATTGGAAGATCAGCGCTACTGCAGGTCCTGGGTGCGTGCGCTTGGTATGACCAGCAAATCTGGTCTCCAAAGTGCTCCTAGTTGCTCACATCAAACAACAAAACTTGCCTTGACCAAGAGTTTGCTTATCCTTCCCATCATTGTATAGAGAAGAGGAGAGAGAGAGAGAGAGAGAGAGAGAGAGAGAGAGAGAGAAAGTTTTCCTTTCCCTTTACTTTTCCTCTGTCCACTGTCACCTGGATTTGATCTTAAATGTGACCGGCTGGACCAATCTCCCTGATTGATCCTTTGCTTGAAGATTGCATCCAAGGTCTCTTTACTCCCACTGAGGGCCATGCCTTAAGCCTCAAACTTGTGCCCTCTGATGGGAAGCCTCCCACCTGTCCTCATACGTCCGTGTCTCCTCCACTCAGTCAAAAAAGTGTACCTGTCCTTTGTCCACAATTTTAAGCCTCGCTGGATATAGCAAACTGAATCTAAATCACACAGCTTAGAGCACACTGGAACAAGCACCTTACACGCTGCTGACACCTTAGTAGAATAATCTTGAAAGCATAACACTCGGGTATTTTGATATTGTAGTTGAGCACCTCCAAGCAATGCCTGTAGAATCATCATTTTATGTGCATAGTTAAGGACTCTTAAAATCACCACTCTAGATCGAACCTCTCCATCTCTACGCAATCCCAGCCAATGCACTTGCTCCACCCGGAAAGCTTCCGCCAGATCTGTAAGCGATTGTGCCCCTCGAAGCAAGGACTCCAGAAATTTCCTCAAGTCCAGCTCTGCAAGCACCTCTGGGAGACCCACCAGCCTCAAATTGTTCCGATGCGAGCAGTTCTCCAAATCTTCAAGCTTTGCCTCCACGTCTGCCAAATGCACCAGCACACGTGGTTGCTCCACAGATATCCCTTGCATTGTATCCTCGATACGTCAAACTCCATGTTGCACCACCTGCAGCTCCACTGACATTGCAGCATATCTCTCCTCCATCCCTTCTAGCTTGTCCAGAATCAGCTGCAGTTTTTTCCCCATCGTTTGTTCCACAGCTGCCCTCACCTCCTCCGATATCTCTGCCGCCCACAGTGAACTCAGCGTTGGGGACGGAGACCCGTTGTTGTCCGCCATCTTGGCTTCAGTCACCTGGGCCCTTTCTCAACTCTCTTTCTTTGCCGATTTGTCGGCCATCCAATCACCCAGCTGCCTCAAGCCACTGACCGCGCGACACTGCTTGCTTATAGAGGTAATTATTTACTTCTTGTGAGGGAAAATGTGCTGATTCTAAGCACTGATTATAACGGGTGCTCCGGAGCAACCACACACCACCCCCTCGCTACTCCATGGCCCAACCAGAAGTCGTGACTTAGAATTTAAGTGCACAACATTACAGAATATGCATTGACAGTAGTGCACGGAAATTCAAATTTATGCCAATTAGTGCTGATAATTGCTTGTTAACATCCAATTGACAGCGCTGATTAGGTAGTTAACCAATTAAGTTATGTGCATTGTTATAGAATACGCATCAATTACCACACGGAAATTAAGGCATGAAATATAGGATCTGGCAGCTAGGGGGCCAAATTCTATAAATGGTGCTTTAAGTATCGGCACTGAAAAACCATGCGATTGGCGTGATTCTATAAACTATGCCTAAAGTTAAACGTAGTTTATGGAATATGCTCACGTGCAATTCTTACAACTAAAATTTAGGTGCACACATTTAGGCCACCTAAAACCCTGCCACATCCTGCCCATTCCACACCCATGGCCATGCCCCCTTTTCAGCTGCATGCATTAGAATTTATGTGTACTATATTTTAGAATAAGCCTAGAAAGTTATACGTGTGAATTCTAATTAACTGCTAATTGGCTGTTAACTAACAATTATAAGCACTGATTGGCTTGTTAATCAATTAGCCAAATTGGCACACACAACTTACGGTGCCCTTTATAGAAATTTGAGGGAGGGTGTATTAAGTTATAGTCCTTTTTATTAAATCATATTATCTGATGTTATTTTATGTATTCATTTTACAGTTTTATGTTAACCCCCTGTCGCAGCTCTTGTTAGGGTGAAATATGGCCATGTTGGGCGGTTAGAGGAAAATTGTATGCTGTTTTTATGTATCTGCATAAAATAAATATTATTTCATTTTTCTATGTGGGTCTGCTCCTCTTTTGCTCTTCTAAAAGATAATACATGATTTCATTTCCAGTAAGCTAATTGTTCATTACTCTTTAGTGTTTGATACTGTCTGTCAATTTGAAGCAAGTCTTATTATAAGGAAAAGCTACTGTCCTATAACTGATCCTATTTGTGAGATATTGGGACAACATTTTTTATTCTTAGATATGGATGCTTGTATGAAATGCCCAGAGGAACAATGGCCCAATCAGATGAAAGATGCCTGCATCCCAAAAGCGATAACCTTCCTGACCTATGAAGAACCTTTGGGGATAACTTTGACTTTCATCTGCATTTTCTTAATTCTCATTAATACTGTCATCTTGGGGATTTTTATTAATTACAAAGACACCCCCATAGTGAAAGCAAACAACCTAGAACTCAGTTACATTCTCCTCATCTCACTTATGCTCTGCTTCCTCTGCTCCTTGGTTTTCATTGGCCATCCTGACAAAGTGACCTGTATTCTCCGACAGACTGCTTTTGGGATCAGTTTTTCCATCGCTCTCTCCTCAGTATTGGCCAAAACCATCACTGTGGTCACAGCCTTTCATGCCACCAAGCCTGGAAGCAAGCTCCGGAAATTGATGGGTTCCAAGGTCTCACTTTCTATAGTCCTTTCCTGCTCCCTTATTCAAACTGTTCTGTGTCTTCTCTGGTTGTTCACTGCTCCCCCATTCCCATATCTTAATAAGAAATCAGAAATTGGAAAAATACTAACTGATTGTAATGAAGGGTCAATAGTTGCATTTTACTGTGTTTTGGGTTACCTGGGATTTTTGGCTGCTATCAGCTTCATCGTAGCTTTCCTAGCAAGAAATCTGCCTGACAGGTTCAATGAGGCCAAGTACATCACCTTCAGCATGCTGGTGTTCTGCAGTGTCTGGGTCTCCTTCATCCCAGCATACCTGAGTACCAAGGGCAAATACATGGTGGCAGTGGAGATATTTGCTATCCTGGCCTCCAGTGCTGGACTTCTGGGCTGTATCTTTTTCCCTAAGTGTTATGTTATTCTGTTAAGACCTGAAAGGAACAGCAGAAAATGTTATAAAAAAAACTAGAATTATCAATATTTGTGTAAAGGATGGATTAATTTAAATATTGCTTTCAGTTGTCAGACAAGTCCAAATTGAGTGTCCTATTTTTAACCAAAAACTGCATCATTGGTTGGGGTCATCCTAAATTTCACATGTTATATTATAGACAAGATTATATATTATACACAGTTTGAATATAAAATTAAGAAAATATTGTGGTCAATAATAAAATTTTTGGTGACATATTATTATTGGAATAACTTTGTGTATTGAATAGATTTCTCAGTCATCCTCTACTTAATGGGGAAATAATGCAGTAACACTTGGGGGCTAGCTAGAAAAGGGAATGGGATTTTATATACTGCCTTAATGTCAGACTGCCAGTGGCTTGAGGGATTGGAAGACTGGGAGGGGCGGTCGATACTGGGTGCCACGGGGCTTGAAGGAAAGAAAGAGCTGGAATACTCCAGTGCTGTGGTGGTGGTGGCAGCAACATGGAGGCTGTAAGGAGAGCGAGAGACAGTGTCAGGCCCGGGCAGGGAAGGGTAAAAATAAATGACATCACCCGGGGGGGGGGGGGGGAATAAGAGAGAGAGAGAGATGGAGAAGGAGCAGAAATGGATGGGACTAGGGAGTGTGAGGGGGTGTGGGGGAGGTAGAGGAAGCAGAAGATGGATTGGACTAGAGGGTGTGGGTGGGAGGGACAAGGAGCAGAAGATAGATGCATCGAGCGGTGTAGGGGAAGGGGAACTGAGAAAAAGATGAGTGGGATTTGTTGAGGGAGAGAGAGAGAGAGCAGAAGATGAATGGGACTAGGGGTGAGGGGGAGAGAGAGGGAGCAGAAGATGGACGGGACCAGAGGGTGTGGGGTGAAGGGAACAGAGCAAAGATGATTGAGACTTGGTGATTGAATGGGAAAGGGAGACGACAAGAGGAGAGAGAAGAAATGGAAAAGCCAGGCTAGAAAAGAATTTAGAAGACTGACACATGGAAAGTGGAAAAGAGTGGGACCAGCCCAATCAGAAAACTAAAGTGCTCAGACAACAAAGGTAGAAAAGAAAAAAATATTTTTTACAGATTGAGATGTGTCTACTTTGTGAAAAGTACATTTATTTATTTTTTTTAGTTTTGTATTTTGCAGAGTACAGGAGAAAAAAAAAAACATTTCTGTTTCTCTCTCACCAGTATTGCCCTGCTTCTACAGTCTGGCTTTCTTGGGTGGAGGGGAGGGGGGGGTCTCCATTTCAGTTTTTGTCTGAATGTTTTTCTTGTAGTCCCCTATATATATATATACAGGTATATATATATACACACTCCCCAAACCTTTGCCCCCCTAATGAAACTGTCAAACTATGCCCATACTTTCTGTGGTTACATTCAAAGCAGTTTACATGATATATATATATATATATATATATATATATATATATATATATACAGTATATATATAATAATTTGCTCCTCCAATGTTCCAATGAGTCTACCTGCGCCCGTAACCATCTCCTGACGTCACTCTCCTCCAACGTTCTCCGTCATCACTCTCCTCCAACGTTCTCCGTCCGTCCGTCCCTCCCTCCATCCCAGTTCCACGGTCGTCGGCCCTCCCTCCCTTCCTCCCTCCCTCCCTTCAAGTTCCAGGCACCCTCCCTCTGCTTTTAAAAACTCATCTTCACTTACTGCGTTGGGGTTATGGCGGCCGGCAATAGCAGTACAAAGAATGTAGGCTCGGCCCTTCTCTCTCTGTCAGCTCTGGTCCTGCTCTCATTTCCTGTTTCTGCAAGGGCGGGACCACAGCTGAGAGGCAGAGAAGGGCCGAGCCTGCACGCTTTGTACCGCTGTTGCCGGCCTCCGTAACCCCGATGCAGTAAGTGAAGATGAGTTTTTAAAAGCGGAGCCTGGAACTTGAAGGGAGGGAGGGACGACGACCCGGGAACTGGGAGGGAGGAGGGAGGACACTGGAACTCAGAGGGGGGGAGGGAAAGGGGAGAGAGAGGGGAGGGAGGGAGGGAAGGGGGCCTGAAACGGAGGGAAGGGGGCCTGGAACTCGGAGGGAGGTGGAGGGGGGAGGTGTGATAATGGAGGGGGCAAGGGAGAGATGCTGCACATGGATGGATGGAGGGGGCAGGGCACAGAGGACGTTGCCTGCATATGGATAAATGCAGGGGAGAGAGCACACACTGTCTCTCAGTCACACACTCTGTCTCTCTGACACACACTCATTCTCCCTCACACATACTCACTCTCTCTCACACATACTCTCTCCTAACAGTTCCCTTTAAAACATAATTGCCATTAGAGGACAACCTTGCTAGTGCCTGTTTCATTTCTTTCCGAAACGGGCCTGTTTTACTAGTATATATACTGGCTTCATTATCAGTGTTTTAGGCTTCTGACTGTTTTGAATAACTATAATGAATATATATAAGGTATATGTATGCAAATGAACATGCTAATGTGCCACACCCCACCCTTTGCCTCCCAATTAAACTATCAAACTACGCCCATACTTTCTTTTGATATCTTTTCATCTGATTCAGAAAGGATTTTAATGGTGAAATAGGCTCAGGGAACCACTGCACTGAAGAGTAACAAAGTCAGTATATAAACCGCATGGAAATCTACTAATTTGGTATTGTTCTTGATGTAAAAAATGCCCTATATTTTGGCAATTTTTTCATTCTCCTTTAGAGCATTGTATCTACTTCAGCAGAGATTGCCACTCCACCCCAACTGGCCCGAGGCAGGGGCTCCCCTCTGGATCAATACTTAACTAGTTTGGGGAGGCATTCTGCAATGTGCTCTTTTTTTGTTTCCTTTTGAAAAAATGGTGACATCTGACAGGAAAACGGGCAATCACATTCGATGCAGCAATCCATGGTGTGAGATGTTTTTTTTGTCATTGCATTCTAAAAGTTCTTTTCTGCACATGCTTTAGAAGACTATCAGGCTTATTTTCGAAAGAGAAGGACGCCCATCTTCCGACACAAATCGGGTGATGGGCGTCTTTCTCTTAGGGTCGCCCAAATCGGCATAATTGAAAGCTGATTTTGGGCGTCTCCAACTGCTTTCCGTCGCAGAGATGACCAAAGTTCCTGGGGGCGTGTTGGAGGCGTAGCGAAGGCTGGACTGGGGCGTGCCTAACAGATGGTCGTTCTCGAGCGATAATGGAAAAAAGAAGGGTGTCCCTGACGAGCACTTGGGCAACTTTATTTGGTCCATTTTTTCTTATGACCAAGCCTCAAAAAGGTGCCTGAACTGACCAGATGCCTACCGGACGAAATCAGGGATGACCTCTTCTGACTCCCCCAGTGGTCACTAACCACCTCCCACCCTGAAAAAAACAACTTTAAAAACTTTTTTTGCCAGCCTAAAATGTCATACTCAGGTCCATCGCAACAGTATGCGGGTCCCTGGGGGGGGGGGGGGGGGGGGGAGGTATGTGTGTGTCAGCGGAGGCATAGCGAAGGCATGGATGTCCTTTTTTCAAACATTTTGGATGCCCTGAACTGCCCCCCCCAGGGACGGCCAAATTTCAAGGGAGTGGAGTGGAGGAGTGGCCTAGTGGTTAGAGCACTGGTCTTGCAATCCAGAGGTGGCCAATTCAAATCTCACTGCTGCTACTTGTGATCCAAAATCCAAATAAATAAAGGGGGTGTCAGAGGCATAGCAAAGGCATGGACATCCTTCTCATAGAAACATCCAGGCATGGACGTCCTTCTCACAGAAACATCCATATTTTGGACGTCCTCAACTACCATTGCAGGGACGGAGGCATAGCAAAGGACGTAAAAAAAAAAGATGTTTCTGATGAGCACTTGGACGTTTTCACCTGGACTTCTATTTTTCTAAGGTTGTAGATGGCAATTTATTTAAGGTAGTAGACGGCTATTATACAAGCAGCTTGTCTGCATGTCAATGGCGTAGCAAGGGCGGGGCGGTCCACCCCGGGTGCACGCTGCTGGAGGGGTGCAGGGAGCAGCCATGCGCCTGTCAGCTCCGCTGGTTCCCTGCTCCCTCTGCCCCAGAACAGGTTACTTTCTGTTCCGGGGCAGAGGGAGCCAGCGGAGCCGACAGCCGCACGGCTGCTCCCAGCAGCTATGAATGCACCTGGGGAGGGTGTTGATGCGCCAGGGGGTGTGTGTCGTGCTGCACTCTGGGGGGACGGACGCTGCTGCACCCGGGAGGGGGGGGGTGCGCAGTGACGATCCGTCCCGGGTGGCAGCAGTCCTAGGAATGCCATTGCTGCATGTATGAAGTCATCTTTGGCATGTGCAGAGCAGCCATGCATAATGCTTGGATGCTCTGCACTGGCTTTGCCTCCTTAGGAAGGAAATCGTTTGCAAATGAGCTAACAGTGAGCAGCTCATTTGCATGCGATTTCCTTCATGCATGCCTGTTCCTTTCCGAATCGCTAAGGGATCGGGAAGAGAAGGGCTTTTTCTGTTTAGTTAGTGCATCAGTTAGTCCACTGTAGTGCCCCCTAGGGTGCCCGGTTGGTGTCCTGGCATGTCAGGGGGACCAGTGCACTACGAATGCTGGCTCTTTCCAGGGCCATGCCAACATGGTAAGTGGGGTAAGCACCGCAGGGGGGCGCCGCCACAGTGCTTGCCCTACCTTTTTCCTGGGGTCAGCTCACTTGCAAAATGTTTTACCTGAAGCTGTGATTCTCCTCTCTCCCCTGCCCTCCCCTCTTCAACCGCAGTGCTCACTGAGGTAGGCAGGCTCTGCTGAAGTTGTTTGAAAAAATACAACCAGTGCTATATATGTCTTTGGTGTGGGAAGAACTCCTCATTCAGGGTGAGCTTGAACAATATTCAAATTAAAGAGAACAGCCAAGTTTGGAGGGAGGTGTGCAAGTAAGACTGGGGAGAAATAGTGTAATTGTTAAAATCTGTAAGTGGTTCAAAGTTTTTTTTTTTTCTGAGCATTGAGCCTGCCATGAGTGGGAAAGCGCGGGGTACAAATATAACTAAAATAAAAATAAATACACCGAGAGGAGGGCATGACTGCAATGATTTGTGCATAATTATCAGGTAACCGGATAGCTACAACTAAAAGCCATTTCATTGGTTGGTGGTTCCAACAGTAGTTTCAAAAGAGGAAGTTTAGCTGAAAGTGTAGAAGAGCTGGTAAGTGAAAATGTGATTGTTTTTTTTGGTGTTTGTTTTTATATAAAACATTCTCCTTGGATTGGATAGGAAGAGTCTGTGATATGTGAAAATATATTTTGCTTTAATGAAATTGCTAAACTTTAGAGTCAGAGACTTATCAATGACTGGAGTGTGTTTCCCTACTCCTCCCCCTGTGTTACAGCTCACTGCACCCCCCTTCCGCGACCCAGTCGACTCCCCTTCTCGGTGAAAACCGTCCCCCGCCGCCGTCCAGTACCTGTACTGACAGGGTACCCCAACCCCCATCAGCAGAAGTCCTGTGCTGGCCTTCGAGGCGTTGCTTCTTCACTGATTTTGTGTCCAAGTTGCTCTGCATGCGTCTGACATCAGACGCACGCAGAGGAACTTGAACCGAAGATCATTGAAGAAGCAACGGCGCGAAGGCCAGCACAGGACTTCGGCTGACGGGGGTTGGGGTCCCCCGTCAGTACAGGTACTGCACGGCGGCGGGGGACGGTTTTCGCCGAGAAGGGGGGTCGACTGGGTCGCGGAAGGGGGGTGCAGTGGGCTGTAACACAGGGGGAGGAGTAGGGAAACACGCTTCGGTCCCAGGCACATCCTGTTGTAGGTGAGAATTATTATATAGGATTATTTGCGATCAAGTATTTCGCAAGAAAGGCTTGTAAGCCTTGCCATGATTGCTATTGAGAATGATATATGTGCCCAGTTAGATATCAAAGATTTAATTACTAATTTCGTGAACATGAAAGCACGAAAAGCTAAGTGGTTGTAAACCCTCTATTTGTTCAGCAATCCCACAAAGATGCACTCCATCTTTCAGCTCCTATTTCCTTTGCATCTTGTGCCACACGGGGGGGCGCCAACTGATAGTCTGCAGGGGGGGCACCAGAGACCCTAGGCATGGCCCTTGCTCCTCCCATGATCAAATGAGTTGGATTTGGTCGTTTTTGAGATGGGCGTCCTCAGGTTCCATTATCGGCGAAAACTGGGGATGACCATCTGTAAGGTCGACCTAAATGTTGAGATTTGGGCGTCCCCGACCGTATTATCGAAACGAAAGATGGCCACCCATCTTGTTTTGATAATACAGGTTTTCCCGCCCCTTTGTGGGGACATCCTAAGAGGACGCCCTCAGGAAACTTGGGCATATCGTTCGATTATGCCCCTCCACATGCTGAAACTCAGTGCTCTGCTCTAACATACAGATTATTACATCTGCTCATTGACTGCACTTAACCAGTGAGATGTGTACCAGCAAAACACTTTATAATAATTGTAAAAGTGCTAAAAAGAAAATAATTTCATAATTTAGAGAGAAAAGACATAGGGAGAATATGTGAAGAAGAAGGAAATAAAGCTATAAAAATTTGAGGCCCCCAATACTTAAAAGTCACCACAAAAATATGTGTGCGTCTATATCTGCTTAAAGGAAATCGTTTGCAAATGAGATGCACAAAAATTCTGCAAGTGGCTTGGTAGGCAAAGCATCCAGCACACGTGCACCATAGTGTCTCGGTAAGCATTGATGTTATATGCATGCTCAGAGTCAAGACACCAACCACATCATAGGCGTGTGCTCTGGATATTCGTCCTACAACATGATAACATGGGGTGTCTGCCTATTTCATGACAACAATACTGTAGCATACGGCAAACACACATACATGGCACATTTAACACACACATGAAAGTACTACTTAAAAAGGAAAATAGACTGCTGCACCGAGAAGTTGCCCTTCTGAAATTACAGCTCCTGACCTGCTGGAAAAGTTTGCATTTAAAGATAGATATTTCTTTCTGTGCATTGTATGAAAATGTCCATGCATCACTTGGAATGCTCATTTAATACAAATGATTTCATTGTAATACATTTGCATAGAATTATTGGTAGATCCTATGGCGAATGTAAAAGCAATGCACAAACCTTTTCTGCATTAGATGCTAAACATCATTCCTTGCTGGTTAAATGGCACTTAACCTGCTATCTGGCAATATTCAATGGGACAATTCAGAAACCTCCTGTCTGGAAGAATGTACTCTTATAACACTACTGAATTAATTCCTAAAGACACTCAATACAATACAGCGTGAGAGGAGACGAAGACGAACCTGCCTGCTGTGTGCCTGTCTCACTGCTGCCTTCACTTCCAGACCGGTTCACCGCGACTTGGAGAGGGGAGGGCAGAGGATAGAGGGGACATGCTGGACAGGGAGGGGAGGGGAGAGAGAATCGCTGGACAGGGAGGGCAGGAGAGGGGAGGGGAGAGAGAATCGCTGGACAGGGAGGGCAGGGGAGGGGAAAGAGAATCGTGGGAGCGGGACCTGCGGAAAAAGGTGCTGGTACGCCGTACCGGTGCATACCGGCACAAAAAAAAGCACTGGTTTTAAGCCTCAGAATTTTATATATAAATTTTTGTGAAAATGAATGTGCTCAGTTCGTACCCATTCCAACCATTATATTCCCAAGGGAATATGTGGTAGAGTCATAGATAGAACCATCATAGCACATTAGCAGTCTTATTTTCGAAAGCCGATTTTGGGCGCCCTCAACATGCTGTGCTCAAATTAAGGTTGATTGTGTTTTTGAGTTTTCAGTGAGTTCAAGAAAAACAACAGATGCTGCTCCAGTACAGAGGGAGATTTTATATGGATTTGTGATCAATCAGGCAAATATTGAAAAGTGTGATGACCCCCAATGAAGGCTAGTGCCAAAATTTGGCCAAGTAGGGTCATTATTCAATAAAAGGTTTGTTTGAGAATCCTCAATTGTTTCCTTCTTTCCTGGACCACCTCTGCTGTGAGAATGGATATCCTGCTTATCCTTGGAAAAAGTGAAGTTACTCACCTGTATCAGGTGTTCTTCGAGGATAAGTATTCTCACATACCTCACTCCCCAGGAGTTGTTTTCTTTTATCTATATTATAGTACTGATGATCCCACTCTCGCACATAGAACAGGAAAGAACCCACACATGTGTGGTGAGGCTATACCAAAAGAAGTTATGTTAGGTTGATCAGCATCTGCACCTGAGTTTTCTCAGATGGTGTCACTCACATGTGAGAATATGTGTCCTGCTGTCCTCAGAGAACACATGCTACAGGTGAGCAACTTTGCTTTTCCACCAGAGGCAAAGAAGAGAAAAGTGAATTACTGAGTGTCAAAAGTATTGTAGGTCGAAGGGGGAAATAGGATTTGAATGCTGGCTACCCTAGCTCTCATCCATCTCATCTAATGACTAAATATTTGCCTCAGTGGTTAATTTCTTCCATGCATTTATTTTTTTTATAAATTATTGATTGTAAATTAATATTTGAATTTTGTAGTTTATCATAGTTAAGGGTGAGGGGTTAATAATTAGGTATAATTTTCCTGAAGGTTGATGTTCCTTAAAGAAAGTTTATAGAAGAGGATGTGAAGTAAAGTTAAGATATTTCCTGACCTGTGGGTAATGGTATATCCTGGACAGGCCAGAAAACTCATTTCATTTCTCAGCTGGAAGACCTTCAATGACAGCAGCCAGTAGTCCAGATGTTTTGCAGCTGTAGTTTGGGATCTCAGTGTCCATTCCTGACAATATATTCAAGGCAGTTCTATACTTTAAGAATATCCTATATAATAAAACGCACCTCCAACATTCTGAAGCTGACTGCATGGCTGAGGCATTCCTGCTCTCTGTATCCATCTCCTGAATTGACATCACGTACTTCCAGGTTCGTCACAAGCAGAAGTGACCAACCACATGAGGTTTCTCGGCTTCAGAATGTTGGAGGTGCATTCTGTTAAATAGGATTGGTCAGTTCCTTGGAGCACAGCCAGAGCTCAGCGTCCTGCACAATAACGCTCAGACACCAGAGAGAGAGAGGGGGGGGGGGGGGGGCTGACACCAGAGAGAGGGAGGGAGGGGGCCTGACACCAGAGAGGGGGGGGGGGAGGTATCTCTGTCACACACACTCTCTCTCACACTCTCTCTCACAGTCAATGTCTTTCTCTCACTCTCACACACTGTCTCTCACACACTCTATGTCTCACACTGTATCACATTCACTCTCTATGTGTCACACTGTCACTCACACACTCTCTTGGTCTCATACACTCAGTTTCACAGAGAGTCTGTGTCTCACACACACTCTGTTTCGCGCACACACTGTATCTGTGTGAAACACACTCTCTCTCACACTGTGTCTCACATACGCACTTGCACACACTCTCATTCTCACACACACACTCTGTCTCTCACAGACACACTCGCACCCAGACTCACTCTCTCTCTCTCTCTCTCTCTCTCACACACACACACACACTCGCACATTCACTCTCTCTCACACACAGTCACTCTCACATACACTCTCTCAAACATACACACTCCGAGGAAAACCTTGCTAGCGCCCGTTTCATTTGTGTCAGAAACGGGCCTTTTTTTACTAGTATTGTTATAAGGGTCATAAACTTAGAACCCTAGTGTGAGTTGGGTAAGAGCTGTGAGCTGTTTTTAATTTCCTCCTTGGAGACACAAAGTCCAAGAAATTGTTATAATTCAAGGATACAGGACTTTAAAGACAATAAATGTCAGATAATATAAAATTAGCTTTAAACTAAAAGATACAGATGCATTTCCATAGTAGACATGAGCAAAATAGGGTTAGGAGGGTTATAGAAACGGTGCTTTTCTCATGTATATTTGTCAAACAACAAGATGGAAAAGTGCATGCTCCAGGTTAGGAAAAATTAAATGCATTCCTTTCCTCTCTCTCTCACTTTTCCAATATTTGCTCTGTCCTTCAGGAAGGGGAGGCAGCCTGAGTGGAAGTTCCCATTCCCCATTCCCTACCAACAAAAATGAGGCCAGACCCATGGTGGAAGTGTTAGGAGAAGTTTATGAAGATGTGTCCCAGACTTTGAGGAGAAGAGACAGGGAGTGAGAAGAGCAGACTCAAGGACGGAAGGGATGGGGAAAGAAGGGAAGAGGATGGAATGTGAGATTGGAGAAGAGAGGGAGTAAATGTTAGAAGAGGGGAAAGGAGAAAGAAGGAAGAAAACAAAAGCAGGGAGAGACAGATTTGCACTCTCAAATCCCTCTGCAATAGTGCCCTTGAATGTTTGACAGATCTAGGACAAGCATCAGACATAGCAGAGAAGAACAAGGAGAATGATCTAATCAAGTCTAAGAAATTGTTGTAAATAAGAGAGTAGCCACATCTAAAAATTCTAGTGCATCTATGAAAGATGAGTTTTTTGTTCCTGTCTTCACAGAGTTGAAGGAAGAAAGAAATAATATAGGTTAAGGGGGCAGGAGACTAGTAGAGTGTACAGAAAAACTGCGGAACAAGAGGCCCTCTTTTCCCTGCTGAGAATGGTATGGAGTAGATTCTTGCTGATACAGATTCTGATGGATCCCCATTTCAGGGATTTCCAGCAGATGCATCAAATTTTGAGAGTATCTTAGTTTATAGTTTATTTGTACTTTCTATATTACCTTTACTGGCAGGCAGTCCAAAAGGACATACAGAGTAAATCAAAGGGAAAAAAGAATGCCAAAATATCAGATAGGACAGAACCATTCACACACGATCATCCATCACCAGACCAGAAAGGGCAGTGACTTGCAAACAATGTGGTTCCATACCATTGCATCTTACAACCAATCAAGGTAACAATGCAACAACCACCTCAATACAGAAGCTAAAGGTTTGCAGCCAGCATGCCGAATTGCCAAATGCCTTAGCTGAGTATTGGAAGATTAAGAACGATGCCTCTGGCAGCTACCACCCTCCACCCCCTCCCCCTCTTAAAAAAAGAAAGGCAGAGACAAAGTATATGAAAACATAAGAGCTGTGGAAGCATTTTTATTTAAACATCAATTGGAAAAAAATGGAAGGTTAGCACTGTATGTTAAGGAGGGCCTTGAATCAAATAGATTGAATATTCTGCAAGAAACAAAACACATCTTGGAATCCCTATAGATTGAAATTCCATGTGTAAAAGGGAAAAGGATAGTGACAAGAGTGTACTACTATCCACCTGGCCAGGATGGACACATGTAGAAATGTTATCAGAAATTAGGGAGGCTAATAAACTGGGCAACACAATAATAATGGGTGATTTCAATTACCCCGATCTTGACTGTGTAAATGTAACAACAGGGCATGCTAGGAAGGTAAATTTTCTTGACAAAATCAAGAACTGCTTTATGGAGCAGCTGATATAGGAGCCAAGAAGCAGTAGTCCTAGTGGAGCACATGATCTGGTGCAGGAGGAAATGGTGCTGGGGCCGCTTGATAACAGTGATCATAATATGATCAGATTTGATACTGGCTTAGGATTAAGTAAACTCAGGAAATACAATATGTTAGCATTTTACTTTAAAAAAAGGAGACTATGATAAAATAAGAAAAACAGTGAAAAAAACTGAGAAGATCAGCTGCAGACAAAAATTTACATCAAGTGTGGTGCTGTTCAAAAATACCATCCTGGAAGCCCAGGGCAAATATATTCCATGTACTAAAAAAGGAAGAAAGAAGGAAGGAAGGAAGACCAAATGACAGCTAGCATGGTTAAAAAGTGAGGTGAAGGAAGCTATTAGAGCTAAAAGAAAATCTTTCAGAAAATGGAAGAAGGAACTGACTGAAAATAATAAGATATCAAAAAACTAGAAACCTTACAATTGGGTATATCAGTTTCGCTTCTATGTCTAGTGATCTATTCATGTATAGTAGTGTATAATAGTGCTCAGATACTAGTGCTTGAGTTTTAAGCCATATGACAGCTTATATCATCAAAACACCCGTGCCACCATCATTGCACTATTAACCCCTCCCTCACTCCTTGTAGGTATCCTATGTGAAAAATTCCTTATCATAAACAGTTCTTATTCAAGAGAAAACATTTCTTTTTCAAAGGAAAGATGTCACTTATCTGCTCAATGGGGGTGGGAAGAAAAATGCTGTCCATATATTGTTCTTATATCGGCTTTTTCTTTTTTATAAATATAAATATAAATATGCTGGTGTTAGTGCCCATTGCTGATGTTAGTGCCCAGTGTTAGTGCCCAGTGCTTCTGTATGCTCAGCCCGTAGTGAAGTTAGTGTTCTATTGTCGATTAAAAACTGGTTAAAAGATAGAAAACAGAGAGTAGGGTTAGTCAGTATTCTCAATAGAGAAGGGCAGATAGTTGGGTTCCCCAGGGGTCTGTGCTTGGACTGCTGCTTTTAAACATATTTATAAATGATCTAGAGATTGTAATCTAGTGAGGTAATTGAATTTGCTGACGACATAAAGTCATTCAACATTGTTAAATCGCAAGAGGATTGTGAAAAATTATAAGAAGACCTTACAAGACCGGGAGACAGTACATTCAAATGGTAGATGATGTTTAATGTGAGCAAATGTAAAGTGATGCATGTGGGAAAGAGGAACACAAATTATAATTACGTAATATAAGGTTCCACATTAGGAGTCACTGAGCAGAAAAGGAATCTAGGCATCATCGTTGATGTTACATTGAAACCAGTGGTGTACCAAGGGGGGGGGAGGGGCGGTGGGGGCAGTCTGCCCTGGGTGCACGCCGCTGGGGGGGTGCCGCACCTGTCTGCTCCATTCGTTCTGTGCTCCCTCTGCCCTGGAACAGGTTACTTCCTGTTCCGGGGCAGAGGGAGCATGGAATGAGCGAAGCCTACTAACTTGTCAGCCATCGACTTACCTGCTGTCCATCTGCACCAGTATGCTCCAGCCCGCCTGCTAGCTGTCAGCCATTGACTTACTTGCCTGCCTGCTAACTTGTCAGCCATTACATTGACTTACCTGCTCCCCAGCTTCTCACTGCCTCTCCCTGCTCGTTCCTGTCTATCTGCACCAGCTTGTTCCAGCCCGCCTGCTAGCTTGGCAGCTACTGCCTCACTTGCCTGCTTGCTAACTTGTCAGCCATTTACTTACCTGCTCTCCAGTCCATCAATCCCTCCAATTCCAAGCCTCCAATTCAGCTTTTCCGCTCTATCTATCTGCTTCTCACCTCAGTCACTACACATACACCTGTTACACCGCAATCACTACTTATGGCCCCTATCCACATTCTATTCCTTGCCCTGTCCCTTCCTAATCTTTTCCCCCTCCCCCCCACCACTGCCTACCGCTGGAACTCATTGCCCACCCATGTCCCCTCCGTCCTGCTCGCTACAGCAATACCCTATTCACCCCCGTCCCTCACCACTTCACCATCTCTCTTGTCCCCCTCCTCCTTCAACCTTCAACACTTCCTTCCTGCCATTAACCCATCACCATTCCTCCTACGTGCACCCCGTCTTCGTCGCCCGACCTCCCCCACCCTCCTCCACACTCTCTTGCTCCTCCTCCTGCTATCCGCGGGAGACATTAATCCTAATCCAGGCCCCCCTCACCTGTCCTCCTCCTATCCTTGCAAACGATTCCGTGATGTCTCCAATCTCATTTCTATTCCCCTCCTCCCCCCCTCTTCCCTCCCCTTCTCATGTGCCTTGTGGAATGCCCACTCGGTCTGCAACAAACTGCCCTTCACCCACGATCTCTTCATCTCTCGTTCCCTTCAACTGCTCGCCCTAACTGAAACCTGGCTCTCCCCTGACGACTCTGCCTCAGTCGCAGCCCTTTGTCATGGAGGTTATCTCTTCTCCAGCTGGCCGCGATGGAGGCATCGGGCTACTACTTTCGCCCTCCTGTAGTTTCCAACACCTCCTCCTACTGCAGTCTCACTGCTTCTCATCCTTTGAAGCACACTCCATCCGACTATTCTACCCATTGCCACTCAGAGTGGCAGTCATTTACCGCCCCCCTAATAAATCCCTCTCTTCCTTCCTCACCGACTTTGATGCCTGGCTTTCCATTTTTCTAGAACCCTCATCTCCATCCCTCATTCTAGGAGACTTTAACATACACATTGATGACCAATCCGACCCTCACACTTCTCAGTTCCTCACTCTAACACCCTCCTTCAACCTCCAGCTATGCTCCACCTCCCCTACTCACCGAGACGGCCACTGTCTCGACCTCATCCTCTCCCTCTAATTTCCACGCTTCAGCTCTTCCTCTCTCCGATCATCACCTAATCACCTTCACACTTCTTCACCCCCCCCTCAGCCCCGTCCAACTTTAACCACTACCTCCAGGAATCTCCAGACTATTGACCCTCCCACCCTATCCTCTAGTATTTCTAATCTCCTCCCCTCCATCATGTCCTCCGAGTCTGTCAACAAGGCTGTCTCCGCTTACAATGCCACTCTCTCCTCTGCTCTGGACACTCTCGCACCATCCACCTCCCGTCCTACAAAGCGTGCTAATCCCCAGCCCTGACCGACCCCTTGCATCCGCTACCTTCGCTCCTGCGCCCGATCTGCTGAACGCCTCTGGAGGAAATCTCGCACCCATTCAGACTTCCTTCACTACAAATTCATGCTATCCTCCTTCCACTCCTCCCTATTCCTTGCCAAACAGGACTATTACACCCAATTGACCAACTCTCTCAGCTCCAACCCCCGTCGTCTCTTCGCCACCCTTAACTCCCTCCTCAAAGTACCCTCCGCTCCCACCCCCCCTTGCTCTCTCCTCAATCACTGGCTGATTACTTCCGCGACAAGGTGCAAAAGGAGTGCACTACCATGTCATCTCCTCTTCACCCTTCAACCCTCGCCCTCAACCAACCAACCCAGGCCTCTTTCTCCTACTTTCCTGTCATCACCGAGGGAGGAAAACCGCTCGCCTTCTTTCCTCCTCGAACTGCACCACCTGCTCTTCTGATCCCATCCCCACCAACTTATTTAACATCATCTCTCATACTGTCACCCCTCCATCTGTCATATCCTCAACCTCTCTCTCTCTACCGCAACTGTCCCTGACACCTCAAGCACAGCCGTAGTCACACCTCTCCTCAAAAAACCATCACTTGACCCTACATATCCCTCCAACTACCACCCCACCTCCCTCCTACCCTTCTTCTCCAAAATACTTGAGCGTGCCGTTCACAGCCGCTGCCTTGATTTTCTCTCCTCTCATTGCCATTCTCGATCCACTTCAATCCGGTTTTCGCCCTCTACACTCGACAGAAACAGCACTCTCTAAAGTCTGTAATGACCTGTTCCTTGCCAAATCCAGAGGCCACCTACACCATCCTCATCCTCCTTGATCTATCTGCCGCTTTTGACAACTGTCAATCATGACTTACTTCTTGCCACACTGTCCTCATTTGGGTTCCAGGGCTCCGTCCTCTCCTGGGTTGTCCTCCATCTCTCCCAACGCACCTCAGAGTTCAGTCTCATGGAATCTTCCTCCACCCCATCTCCCTATCTGTTGGTTATTCCCCAGGGATTCTGTCCTTGGATCCACCTTCTCTTCTCAATGGGTCTGGACCACTCCTCACTGGGCTCCTGACTAATCTCATGGTGTCCAGTAAATCATCTCGATGCTGATGACAGCCCAGCTGTATCTCTCCACACCAGACATCACCGCGGAGACCCAGGCAAAGGTATCAGCCTGCTTATCCAAAAGTGTGCTGGCCTGGATGTTCCAACCGCCACCGGGTGAAACTGAACCATGTCCAGACCGAGCTCATCGTCTTTCACCAAAACCCACTTCTCTTCGGGTTCCGTCCGACATGTCTATCTCAGTCGTAACAACCCTCATCCTCCCCGTCTCATATGCCTGCAACCCTCGGAGTCATTTGTCTGAACTCAACGGGACCGCCCTCTCCCTCTCTGCGCAGATCCAGCAGATAGCCAAGATCTGTCTCTTCTTCCTCCTATACATTAGCAAAATTCGTCCTTTCCTCTCCGAGCACACCACCCAGAACCTTCATCCACTCTCCTCATTACCTCTCGCCTTGCTACTGCAACCTACTCCTCACTGGCCTCCCACTTAGACATCTATCCCCCCTTCAATCCGTGCAGAACTCTGCTGCCGTCTTATATTCCAACTGGACCGATATCTCATATCACCCCTCTCCTCAGGTCACTTCACTGGCTTCCGATCAGGCACCGCATACAGTTCAGCTTCTCCTTCTAACCTAACAAATGCACTCAGTCACACGCCCCTCATACCTCTCTACCCTCATCTCCCCCTACGTTCCCACCGAAACCTTACAGGACAAATCCCTCCTCTCAGTTCCCTCTTCTCCACCACCGTCAACTCCAGGTTCCGCCCTTTCGCCTCGCCTCACCCTATGCTTGGAATAAACTTCCTGAGCCATTCGCCAAGTCCCCGTCCCTGCCCATCTTCAAGTCTCTGCTTAAAACCCACCTCTTCATTGCTGCGTTCGGCACCTAACTCTTAACGTTTCAGTAAATCCAGGGACTGCCCCAATTTGACCGTTCAATTGTCTACTAGATTGTAAGCTCTTTTGAGCAGGGACTGTCCCTCTATGTAAATTGTACAGCACTTCGTAACCCTAGTAGCGCTTTAGAAATGTTAAGTAGTAGTAGTAGAAGCAGACAGGGCGCGCGGCACCCCCCCCCCCCCCCCCAGCAGGTAAAAATGCACCCCGGGGATGTGCAGTTGCCGGTGGTGGGGTCGTGCTGGGTGTCCTTTCACCGGGATGGGGGGTCGTGCTGCACCCGTGGGGGGGGGGGGGGGTGCATCGGCGATCCGCCCCGGATGTCAGCCACCCTAGGAATGCCACTGATTGAAACCCTCTGTTCAGTGTGTGTTGGTGGCTAAGAAAGCAAATAAAAAGTTAGTTATTATTAGGAAAGGAATGGAAAACAAAATTGAGGATGTTATAGTGCCATTGTACCTCTCCATGGTGAGACTGCACCTCGAATATTGTGTGCAATTCTGGTCACCGCATCTCAGAAAAGATATAGTGGAATTAGAAAAGGTACAAAGAAGGATGACAAAAATGATAAAGAGGATAGGACAACTTCCCTATGAGGAAAGGCTAAAGCAGCTAGGGCTTTTCAGCTTGGAGAAAAGATGGCTAAGGGGAGATATGATAGAGGTCTATAACATTTTGAGTGCACTGGAGCGGGTAGACGTGAATCGCTTGTTTACACTTTCCCAAAATACTAGGATTAGGGGGCATGCAATGAAGCTACAAAGAGGTAAAGTTAAAATGAATCAGAGAAAATTCTTCACTCAATGTGTAATTAAACCCTTGAATTCTTTGCCATAGAATGTAGTAAAAACAGTTAGCTTAGTGTGGTTAAAAAAGGCTTGGATGGCTTCCTAAAAGAAAATTCCATAAGCCATTATTAAAATGGATATCTGGTCTGTCCCAGTATGGCAATACTTATGTTCTTATGTCATACACTCTGCCAGTGCTAGTGACGTTATCCCTCTTCCAGTGTTCTGCTTTCATCAGTGTTTCCCTGACTCCGTTTCTATGCCTTGGGTTCTTTATTTCACTCTTTCTTCTTCTTTGCCCCTTTGAGAGGGGGGTTGTATTCTTCACACCACTGTTAGTACCCTTTGTCCCTTTCTTTGTTCCATGAAAGCAATTTGTTTTAAAAAAAATGGAAAATCTCACTAGTACAGTGCAAAAATTACTTTCCCATTTGCCATTATGAAACACAGTGAAGTGAATAATGCAAATGATTAAGCTTCCAAAGATGAACCAGATGGTTAATTGAAGTTGAACTAAACTGAAAATTTTTGCTGTGCACATTCCTCAAATTTGTGCATGTAAGAAAATGAAATACATATTGGATGACTCGTCCCATGCAGGCTTTCTCTTTTGTTTCATTAGAAAATCATGGTAATCAAACTATCAATTTACAGACTGAAACATTGCCCCACTGGATATCCTATTAGATCAGAGGAGGCTGCACTGGAAGTTCTTTCACCTGCTGCAGATTGAGAAAGACTGGCTATTTAGGAGGGCTGCACAGGGTTCTGAACTGATGATATCATAGCTGAGTGCTAGCAAAGGGGCATAACCAAGCATCTGGACTGCTCTGGAGGGACAATAAGGAACTAAGGCAAGGCTAGAGCTGACTGATGATGGTGAATGATACTTGGGAAAACTGGGCAATGTGAGAAAATGCGTAGGATGAAAAAAAAAACCAAAAAAAAGAATGCCGATATTACATGCAATTCAGGAGCCTGTGGGAGTGGGAGCTCGCAGATTGACAGGACCCATGATGACTTGAGCCTGTCTTTACTACTACTACTAATCATTTCTATAGCGCTACTAGACTTATGAAGCTCTGTACACATTATATGCAGGTACTTTCTCTGTCTCTAGAGGGCTCATAATCTACGTTTTTGTACCTGGGACAATGGAGCATTAAGTGACTTGCCAATGGTCACAAGGATTTAACACCATCTCTCCTACTGTCACCCCCCCCCCCCCATCTGTCATATCCTCAACCTCTCTCTCTCCACTGCAACTGTCCCTGACACCTTCAAGCACGCCGTAGTCACACCACTCCTCAAAAAACCATCACTTGACCCTACCTGTCCCTCCAACTACCGCCCCATCTCCCTCCTACCCTTCCTCTCCAAGATACTTGAACGTGCCGTTCACAGCCGCTGCCTTGATTTTCTCTCCTCTCATGCCATCCTCGATCCACTTCAATCCGGTTTCTGCCCTCTTCACTCGACAGGAACAGCACTCTCTAAAGTCTGTAATGACCTGTTCCTTGCCAAATCCAAAGGTCACTACTCCATCCTCATCCTCCTTGACCTATCCGCAGCTTTTGACACTGTCAACCATGAGTTACTTCTTGCCACACTGCCCTCATTTGGGTTCCAGGGCTCCGTTCTCTCCTGGTTCTCCTCTTATCTCTCCCACCGTACCTTCAGAGTACATTCTCATGGATCTTCCTCCACCCCTGTCCCGCTTTCTGTTGGAGTTCCTCAGGGATCTGTCCTTGGACCCCTTCTTTTTTCAATCTACACCTCTTCCCTGGGCTCACTGATCTCATCGCATGGTTTCCAATATCATCTTTATGCTGACGACACCCAGCTTTATCTATTCACACCAGACATCACTGCAGAAACCCAGGCCAAAGTATCAGCCTGCTTTTCTGACATTGCTGCCTGGATGTCCAACCGCCACCTGAAACTGAACATGGCCAAGACCGAGCTTATCATCTGTCCACCAAAACCCACTTCTCCTTTTCCTCCACTCTCTATCTCAGTCAATAACACTCTCATCCTCCCCGTCTCATCTGCCCGCAACCTCGGAGTCATCTTTGACTCCTCCCTCTCCCTCTCTGCGCATATCCAGCAGATAGCCAAGATCTGTCGCTTCTTCCTCTATAACATTAGCAAAATTCGTCCTTTCCTCTCCGAGCACACCACCTGAACTCTCATCCACTCTCTCATTACCTCTCGCCTTGACTACTGCAACCTACTCCTCACTGGCCTCCCACTTAACCATCTATCCCCCCTTCAATCCGTGCAGAACTCTGCTGCACGTCTTATATTCCAACTGGACCGATATACTCATATCACCCCTCTCCTCAGGTCACTTCACTGGCTTCCGATCAGGCACCGCATACAGTTCAAGCTTCTCCTTCTAACCTACAAATGCACTCAGTCCACAGCCCCTCATTACCTCTCTACCCTCATCTCCCCCTACGTTCCCACCCGAAACCTCCGCTCATAGGACAAATCCCTCCTCTCAGTTCCCTTCTCCACCACCGCCAACTCCAGGCTCCGTCCTTTCTGCCTCGCCTCACCCTATGCTTGGAATAAACTTCCTGAGCCCATTCGCCAAGTCCCCTCCTTGCCCATCTTCAAATCTTTACTCAAAGCCCACCTCTTCAACGTCTAATTCGGCACCTAACCTTTATGCTTCTTTTCAGGAAATCTAGACTGTCCCATTTTGACTGCCCTATTTGACTGACTGTACATTTGTCCTTTAGATTGTAAGCTCCTTGAGCAGGGACTGTCCTTCTCTGTTAAACTGTACAGCGCTGCATAACCCTGGTAGCGCTTTAGAAATGTTAAGTAGTAGTAGTAGTAGTAGTGGCTCGTAGCTGAGGAAGGACAACCGGCATTCTAAAACTATCATTTTGGACATTAGCAGGGAAACTGTTAAATGAGAAAGGATGTGCATTGCTTTTTACTTTGAGCAGGCAATCATGAGTCCTGCTTCTGTTCACACATCAGTATCCCTCTACCCCAGCAGCCATGTGACCCTGATATGAAAAGGGGACTGAATTTACTAGTACAACTCCATATCCTAGCACAGCTCTCCTGCAGTTGTGCTGGAGAATATAACATTAAAACAAGAGTAGACATGCTGGGTCAGATCAATGGTTCACCTAGTCCAGTATCCTTATTTCCAAACAGTGGCCAAGCTTCCATGTGCCTTTCCAGGGTCTCCCGCACTAGGACACTGTGAGCAGGCTCCTCTTCTTTGCATATGCTCCAGCTCCATTATTCACAGGCACTGCTAAATGGTGCTTTCTGATGTTCTAGGCCACCTGAACTAGACCCATGATGCTGCTTTCCACACCTCTGCAGTTACTTCTGAGTTTGATCCTTTGTTCTGTATTTGGTGAACATCTGCCTGTGTTTTATGTGTTTGAAGAATTCATTTAAAGTTATTTTATGTATGGTAATAATGGTGGGTGGGGAGATCAGGGGAAGGGCAGGAATGAGAGGGGATTAGTTGGGGGGGGGGGGTCCCTTCTTTAATTTATGACCTGGGTTCCAGCAGATCTAACACCAGCCCTGGTTGTGATTAATGGAAAGAAAATTATCAGGTAAGACATATTTTTTTACACATACATTCTGCTAACACATGTTTAAAGAAACTTTTATTCATACGATTGTGCGAAACTTGCAAATGCATTTCTTGAATTCAGGGAAATAGTCTGCAAATGATCTAAGATTAAACCTTTGACTTCCCTAACTGGACAATGCACTGTTATTACAGTGCATGACATGAACAATTTAACTGGCTTAAATTAAGAGTTGGCGCTGATGTTTAAGATAATCCATAGAGGCAAGGCCAGTAGTAGGACTGAATCTAATGACTTCGCTGGCTTTATGGTATACCTTAGGACAGCAGAATAATCTGTATCAAGCTGATTTATTTTAATTATTACAAAACCTTGTGGTTAAATGTGAGAAAGAAGGGGTGTAGGATAGTAGTGAAAGGGATCAAAAGTGCTCTGCTATTCAATGTGCTGGATTACCAAGGAAGGAACTGAATAGACTGTCCTGGAGAGATGCCTTGTAATTAGTCTCACTCTAACTGGAATCTCAGATGTATCTAAGGCAGTATGGACACAATAACTGTGCAGAGTGGATGGGCTTTTTCATCTTTTTCTGTTATCATCACCTGTATTACAATGTTGTGTTACAGTGCGACCATAAAAACATCCCAATCAAATTAATATTTGTCTTTTTTAGCTAATTAAAACAAAGGATCCATAAGGTTTTATTTAGCAGAAACAACCTATATTTCATGGAAAGTGAAGCTGTCAGGAGCATATTTCCCTTAAGGCTGAACCTCTGAGCAACAGAGCTCAACAGAGACCACATGATGTCCTCACAGGTATTGAAGCTCAGTTAGAAAAAGAGTGGTCACCTCACCATAAGCATTACAATTTTACTGTCTTTCTTCATCCTTCTTGTGTGTAAATGGACAGGTCTACTTCACTGCAGTTTAATACTTAATGTTTTCTGCCCATCATTCAAATATTTAGTTAGATAGCACTATCAAGAACCATACAGCATCCCACACCATGCCCAGCTATTACATTTGGAGTGGAAAGAGTGAGCATTATCACAGTAGAAGCTGTTTCACAGCAGTAAAAATAGAAACTCATCTGGTTCTGATTGTATTGATGCTTTGTGACATCCTATGGAAGACGGCTGAGTGTCAGTGCACACTTGGAAACTACCTATCAACAGAGCTACGACCAGGCTACCGTAGGGATGGGGACATCATGATTGGGGGACTCGTAACTGTAGAAAACGTTTCCCCACTTCATCATCCATTCTTCACAACTGTTCCCTCATTTGATGGCTATACCTAGTAAGTAGCATCATGGCTTATTTCCTAAATGAGACACGCTTGTTTTGTTTTGGTTTTTTTTTTTGATTAGTCACTGGCATGAACTGCAATTATAACCTGATTACAATTTACCAATTCTCTCACATTAAGTATGAGTATTTTCCCATTGAAATATACCCTGGGGGAAAAGGACCTGCTAAGAATTTCATCTCTTTATAAGGTAGATAGTTTCCCCATAATATCATTGTGAAAATACACAACTGGACACGGTGTTGTCTCTCTCAATCCCTCATACCTTTAGGGCAGGTAAAAATGTACTTTTCACTGTGTCTGCTTCTTCCAATGAACAGAATGAAAAATTTTCAGACAGCTTCAGAAAAGTGACCGCCCCACGTCTTTCCAAAGCATGCTTGCATTTTGTTGCTGTTTACTATTAAACTACTTTAAATATACACCATACTCTCCAGGAAAGAAAAAAACAACAACTTTTTTTTTTAGGTTCTGCCCTTCTTAATTCCTTTGACATCCTTTTAAAATTGAGCTTTTCATTCTTTTGAAAATATTACTTGTTTGTACCTTATTCAAAGCACATAAGTATGTGAAAACTTGTATTATATCTCCTTCCTTTTGCTTTTCTCTTCTATTGAGTGTGTCTTTAGCTCCTTCACACCCTCTCTCTGTGTGATCTATTATTCAGAATATGCTCCATGTTTGCTCACTTTGGTATGAATTACCTCCATCTAACTCTCCTTTAGTGCAGAAACTTTACTTCAACTGAGGTAGCCACCCTCCCATCTGATCCTGAGCAACATAGTAGCCACAGCAACCCAAATCACCACAGCATTTTTATTCCCTCTTTGTGTACTGTTATCCGTAAAAATGGTGACACCTGACAGGAAGGGAAACAAACAAGCCTGATGCAGCAGTCTGTGGTATGCGCTATTTTTCTATCATTGCACATTTTCTAATGCAGCAGTAGTTTGCTTGTCATTAGTTTACTGTATCAAGAGTAAAGTTCTGCACATGCATTAGAACATTTTGTGCTGAAGCTCAGTGCAATGCTTTAAAGCACAGATGATTACATCTGATGCTTGACAGCACATTACAAGCGAAGTGTTTGCCTGAATATCCCATTAAATCTAAAAACCTACAATCTGTGCATTAAGATTTAGGAAAGTTACTCGTGTGAACAGAGTATTCAGGCACTGATGTAGTAACCTGAGGGTTTTCCTGTGAGCTGTATGCTATTTTCCACAAAAGTCAACTGTAGCTACCCATAGAAATGAATTGTATTACGAACCTTTGTAGGAAATTTTAAAATAGTCAACTTCATTGAGGTGTAGTGTTCTTCTCCTACCTCACCTCCTCTTCCTCCTTGTTCTTCCCCCTTTCTTTCTTCTCCATCTGACCTCATCAGTTGCCCTAAGTGAACAGATGACCACTGGAGGGACTCAGGGATGATCCACTTACTCCCCCAGTAGTCACCAACCCCCTCCCACCACCTAAAAATGTGAATAAAAATAGTACTCACCAGCCTCTATGACAGCCTCAGATGTTATAGCGAGGTCCATCAGACCAGCATACAGTTCCCCGGAGTAGTGTGGTAGTAGATGAACTACACTGGAGACAGACGGACCCAGGCCCATACCTCCAACTACCTGTTACACTTGTGGTAGAAACTGTGAGCCCTTCAAAACTCACCAGACACACACTGTACCCACATATAGGCTATTGGGTTATTGTAGTGGTGAACAGTTGGGAGTAGTGGGTTTTGGGTGGGTTTTATAGGGCTCAGCAGACAAGTTAAGGAGCAATGGTAAGATGTATACTTGGGAGTATTTACATGAAGTCCACTGCAGTGCCCCATTTCTCTCCTGCGATGTCTGGATGACCACTCTGCTAAAAATGCTAGCCCCTCCTACATCCCAATGGCATGATTTTGTACATTTTTAACTTGTGCATTTAAAAAAAAAATTAGCTACAAAGATAAACGTGTGAAGCACAAAACCCTGTTCAAAATAGTATTTTAGAAAAAAAGGTAGATGTTTTCTTTTTTCAAAAATAGGTTCTTTCCTATTCAGATTTGGAACGTTTAGCTCAAAACATCCAAAGTCTGATTTGTATGAAGTATCGAAAATGCAGCTCCATAATGTTGGTTCAGATGCATATGTAGAGGCAGAGAAAGAGAGATGGTAGAGTCTAGTGATTATGAGTGTGTGAATGAGGGAAAGATATGCATTTACTTGCTGTGGCCTAATTCATGTTGCAGAATAGAAAAAAATATAGAGGAAAGGAAAAAGAGGAAAGAAATACAATTAAGTTGTGGTGAACATAGAGATTGCACGCTTTGGTCTTTGTTATCAGACCAATATATAAAGCTTGTCACAAACAATACTTCAAACCCTTATCCTAAACCTATTTTAAACTTGTCTAATACTAATATATGTGTTTCTGTATCTTATAGTTTGATGCTAATTTCATATTAAATGATATTTATTGTCCTTAAAGTCCTATACTATTGAACTATTACAACTTCCTGGCCTTTGTGTCTGCGGTGGAGGAGATTAACAATAGTTCGGAGCTCTTACCCAACCTTACACTGGGGTTCCACATTTATAACCCTTATAACAATTTATTACTAATGTATACAGCTGCCACGAGCATATTTTCAGGAATGGACACTGGGATCCCAAATTACAACTGCAAAACATCTGGACCACTGGCTGCTGTTATTGAAGGTCTTTCAGCTGAGTATTCGAGCCAGTTTTCCATCCTCTCCAAGATATACCACTATCCACAGGTCAGAGAGCATCTTTGATTTCACTTCATTCACTCTTCTATAAACCTTCCTTAAAGAACATCAACCTTTAGCAATATGAAACCAAATTATTAACCTCTCTCCCTTAACTGTGATAAACTGTAGAATTTAAATAATGATTCAGAGACAAAAGTTTGTAAAATGAACTACATGAAAGTAAACAATGGGTAAAATATTCAGTCATCAGAGCAATAGGCTGAGACATCCTATTTCCCCCTCCTGGTATTTCTTACAACTTTAGCCTCTGTTGCCTCTGGTTCAAACTTTAAGGCCAATGTGATTAATATATATGATGTATTATTTGAACTCATGAGAGTAAAATTATTAATTCTCAGTACAATAAGAAGTCTGAGAGGGAAATTTGTTGCAAGTAATAATTTGTTGTATAATAACCAAACTGGTAGGGTTTTATTTAAGCAGCAGTTTCATTATAACAAATGTATTTTCCTGAATGAAACAAACCAAAAGTATCAGGTTGCATGATTCTACTTCCTGGAAACAAGGTGAATTGCTCTAACTCAGCAGTTCTCAACCAGTGTGTCGGGCCAGCACTCAAAGCAATTTTTTTAACCTTCCCTATTCTTCCTGCCACGGACCAAAAGCCTCACCTTCATATGATTTTAGCTCCTTCCCGCTCTCTCATGACTCCTGCTCCCATGGGTGTTGACTGGGGGGGGGGGGGGGCGAGGGGGGCATAGTAGTAAAAGCAGCAAGCAGCCAGCCTTGACTCCGTCCTTCGCTTCCTGCCCTCTCAGCGCCCTGCCCACCCAAAAGGAAATGACATCAGAGGAAGGCGGGACGTAGAGATGGCAGGAAGCGAAGGACGGCGTCGAGCCTGGCTGCTTACTGCTCTTACGCCTGCCTGTTCGCTGCTGCAACTTCAGGAGTGGAGTGGAAGTGAGCCAGCCTATCTAGTCCACTGTAAGGAAGGAAGCCATTTGGTAAATCCGTTTCCATTCCCCCGTGCAGCCGTCGCCGTTCACTCAAAACACAGCAAGCAAACCTGTGAGCTGCTGCATCCACGTTGTCATTCTTTATTGAGAGAGGGGAGATGCTGTGAAGGGGGAGAGAGGGGGAGGAGGGAGACGCTGGATAGAATGGGGAAGGGGATGGAAAGAAACAGGATGGGCAGGGGAGAGAGGAGAATTGCTGGACAACAGGGATTGAAGGAGGGGACAGGGGAGAGAGGAAATTTGCTGGAGATGGATGGAGGAGAAGTCAGAGGAGAATGGAGAGTTGCTGGACATGGAGCAGAGGGCAGGGGAAGGAGGAGAATTGCTGGACATGGATGGATGGAGGGGAAAGGGGAGACAGGAAATTTGCTGCATATGGATGGATGGAGGAGAGGGCAGGGGAGAGAGGAGAATTGCTGAACATGGATGTATGAATGGAGGGGGCAGGGGACAAAGGACATTTGCTGGATATGGGTTGATGGAGGAGAGGGCAGGGGAGAATGGAGAGTTGCTGGATGGATGGATGGAGGGAGAGAGGGAGGGAGGGAGGGGAGAGAAGTCAGGGAGGAGATGCACATGGATGGAGGGGAGGGAAGAGAGGAGAAATGCTGGACATGGATGGAGGGAAGGAAAGACAAAGGAAGGAGATGCACATGGATGGAGGGGAAGGGAGAGAGGAGAAACGCTGGACAAGGATGGAGGGGAGGGAAGACAGGGGAAGTAGATGCACATGGATGGAGGGGAGTGAGGAGAAATGCTGGATATGGATGGAGGGAAAACTGCTGAGTTTAAGGGCTGGTTTGGAACACATTGAGAGCAGATACTGAAACTCGAGGAAGGATAGGAACAGGGCTACAGATGGTAGACAGGACGCATAAGGATACAGGAGGATGGTGGACATGATGAGAGAAAAAATATCAAATGGAAAGAAGACACTGCGTAAAACAGAAGACATTGGGACCAAAGTGAATAGAAAAACTAAATGATCAGACAACAAAGGTAGAAAAAAGTATTGTATTCAGAATTTATTAATTGGAATATGACAGCTTTTGGAAATATGCATCTGTGATATTTTGCATGTAAGTTTCAATTTTTCTGGTATTGCTGCATGCTGAGTCTGACTTCTTGAGTTAACTTTCCAGTTCAGTATTTTGCCTTTATATTTTTTGATTTCTAGTTCCTTGTGTCATGTTTGTTGTGTCATGTGTTTTTCATGTGTGATGAAGGTGCAGTATTCTGCTAGTGTGTAGTATTTGCAGCCCTTTTTGTTTTGCTTTTTTTTCACGAGGTAATGTATTGGTGTTTTAGAGCCTGGTGTAATTGCAGTTCTGCCTTTTCACGCATAAGGTTGTAGCTCGTCCTGTTGTTGGAATTAGTGCTGTTATGGTTTAGTAAGGCTACGAGTGTGTTTTTGCACAAGTTTGTGTATAGCGTTTTGCAGTGGAGAGATTGTGTGTTGGCCTTACTGAGGTGGCACCAAAACATCAGAAAGGTTGTAGAGCCTAAATCATGACACACACTACCTCTTGAAGGAAATACATATAGAGCCTATGCATTTCTAAGGTCAACACTGGCATGGTATGGGAAAGGGGGTGGGGAAATACTACTGGAGAGGAAGAGATTGTACTGGGTAAGGAGGAAAGAAGGAAGGAATGAAGGAAGGGAGAAAGAGCTGGCTTGATATCTCATACATATTCATTATGGTTAGTCCCAAAAAAAGCCAGCTTTTTCCCTTCCTTCCTTCCTTCCTCCATATTAGCATATTCATTTGCATATATATATATAAATATATGCAAATGAATATGCTAATATGCTGTGCCCTATCCTTTGCCCCCCCAAATGAAACAGTCAAACTACGCCCATGCCTGTTCCCCTTCTTCGCCAGCCCCCTCCTCTGGTGGTCAATCCTCCCTTTTATCAGCCGTGTCCCAGAGGAAGGAAAATGGTAAAACTAGAGGACATGAATTGAGACTTAGGAGTAATGTCAGAAAAATAATTTTTCACAGAGAGGGTGGTTGATGCCTGGAGGGAGGCGGTGAAGAAAAACTGGTGACAGAATTCAAAAAGGCATGGGATGCACACAGAGCATATTTAATTAGAAAATGAATGGTATAAAAATCATAACTTAAATAGCTATATGTGTGTTTGTATGTCACGTGGTGCTTAGATGGCAACTCTGGCTGTGAATAACTAAGGCCAGTGGGCAAACTTGTATGGTCTGGATCCTGTTTATGACAAACTGGTTTAAGATGGGCCGGAGAGGACTTTGACAGAAATTCCAGTAATTTGGAATATGAGGACAGAACCAGGCAGACTTTACTGTTGATGTCCCACAAGTGATGAGACAGATATGGATAGGCTGAAGTGGGCCTTGGCGGCAACTTCAGTAGTTGGAACCTAAGGACAGGGTTAGGCTGATTTCTGTGGTCTGTGTCACTGAAATGCCAAGAGAGATAATGATCAAGTATTTTATTTCACATTCATTTGTTTTGTATAATCAGGAGTTGATAATGAGTATAATTGTTGGGCAGACTGGATGGACCACTCAGGTCTTTTTCTGCTATCATTAATATGTTACTATACTCGTTGGCTTTATTATCACACCTTTTTCTGCTCCGCTCTTTACAGTATAATTAGGTTCTAAGGTTTTGATATATGAATACAATGTGATCTTTTCATAATAAAGGTACTCATAAATTCCATCTTTTATTTTCACCAGATCAGTTACACCTCAGGGAATCTTGTCATGAGTGACATGGTTGAGTTTCCTTATTTCTACCGAACTGTACCCAGTGAGTTGCACCTCTGTGCTGGGATAGTCAAACTATTGAAGCATTTTGGCTGGACCTGGGTCGGTATTGTTGCATCCAGTGATGAAAACAGTATGAGGGCTGTGCAGATCCTGAGAGAAGGGATTGAGCAGAGTGGAGGTTGCATTGAATTCATAGAAACCTTCAGTCAGTCCAGATCTCTGCTCTCTCAAAATATGAGTAATATTTCTGAGATCATCCATACATCTTCAGCTAAAGTGATTATTTTGTATTGTAGTAAAGACTATACAGAGGCTGTAGGTCATGCATCCATTTGGGAAGCACCTGGAAAGATCTGGATCATCATAGCTGAATTGGAATTTTTCTTTCCCTCATACTATGTTGATAGAAAAAACACCTTCTCTTTCACCGTGGGAAAGAAAATTATTCCAAATTTTCACAAATTTGTCCGTGAGGTGAATTCTGCCATGTTTCCTAATGATTCATTGACAGAGATGTGGTGGAAGGACCTGTGTAACAACCAGTGCCCCAAGAGCATCCAAAGATCCTGCAGCAGTGATGAAACATTTGCCTACATCTTACACTGTAATGTCATAAACTCTGCTGACAGCTATAATGTATACAATGCTGTGTACAGCTTGGCACATGCATTGCATGACATGATCACTTCTAGATCTGGAAATACCACAATATGGAGTGGAGAAAATGAGAGTTTTTTTGATTCTTTGCCATGGAAGGTAATTTCCTATGTTAGAAGAATGTTATTTTCAGAAAGAAGCGATGCTATATGATTGCACAGTGTGAAAGGGAAGCAGGATGCAGTGAAGTCTGTATACTCACACAGATGCTGCATGTCAAACATCATGGACATGCAGTTAATTGCAAAGATAAAGGCATGGTTCTTTTATTTTTCAGGCTAGTAAATTGTGCAATTCTATACCTGTACAAATTAAATTTGGGTGATTTCTGGCTATATACTATTAGATAAAGGTTCAAAAACTTATCTTTTTAATAACTATTTGAATGAATAATTTTGAAGGGCTTTCTTGCTTCGAAATGTGCGTTTTTGATATTATGTAACCCACATAGATTCTGCATTGATATTAGCAGGACATAAATACTTTGAATAGAACAGAATAGAGATATAGTGTTGGAAATTTGAACACTCTAATAAGATGGCATTAAATCACCAGTTTATCTTATGTTTTGCATGCTCAGTGATGTTAAGTGGAAGGACTATGTGTGCATGATCTGATAGTGTGATACTTTCAGTACTGGAGTGGCGTGTTTTATCTAAAAGGGAGCTGGATATCAAAAAATAATCTATTCTGGAACATGAATTGTGTAGTGAGGAATGTAGCTGTATCATTACTTCATGCAGAACTGACCAAGCCTTGGATGTTTTGATAGGATATATGGTTTTTCTATCGATTTCAGGATTTTGAATTAAATTAAAATCTCCCCCTAGTCACTTTCATTAGATATTACATCAGCAGCAATGTGAAAGAAATCAGGGCTATCAGAATTTAGAGCTTAAGTGTACAGCACTGCGTACGTCTAGTGGCACTATAGAAATGATAAGTAGTAGTAGTAGTAGAGCTTATATACTCAATATGATCAAAGGGGTTGCCCCACAAAGTGACTTCCACTTTAACCCAGCATCCAGGACTATCACTGTCATGAGATATCAATTATATGTCTGTTCTTTTCCTAATCAAAGTGGCTACACTACTTTTGTGCCATCTGCTGAAGAGAAAATTGTTTGTAGGGACCATTTGGTTTGTAGCTTAGCAGATTCAGCCACATTTAAATGTGTCTCCTGAAAGTGTATAAAAACTGGTGACGATTTAGACAGTGAGTTAAGGATTTTTTTTTCTTTTTATTGGGTTGTTCAGTCCTTTAACATTCAATGAAATGAAGGTGACAGCCAATAATATAAAATATTATTGAGGAAACCTCCACTCAGTTGGGATATGATAAGGAAGCATACCTTAACAATTAAGAATCCTATATAATAATTCTCACCACCAACGTTCTAATATGTGACTGCCTGTGTCTGTGGCTCCTGGAGTTGCTGAGCTAGGCTCCATAGCCAGGCTGACGTCACTCACAGCTGATTCCCAGGCAGGGGAAGGAGTAAGGAAACACGTGGAGCAACTTGCTCCGCATGTTTCCCTATTCTTCCCCCTGCCTGGGAATCAGCTGTGAGTGCGCCGCTCCCTGCCTCTTGCTCCGAGCAAGGGGCAGGGAGTGGCGCATCAAAAAACTACAAGCGCGGCACCGCAGACAAACCCCCCCTCGGTGCATCAACCCCCCCTTGGGGCATCACCCAAGCCCCCCCGGCAAACACCCCCTCCCCCCGAAGCACATCAACACCCCCCCCTGAGCATATCAACCCCCTCGCCACCCGCAGCTGCCACTGGTAACGCTGTCCAGCCGCTGTTGCTTCTCCTATTGAGCAGCAGTGACTGCTACAAAAAGAAAAAAAAAACCATAAATGCTTTTAAACATCAACCGTGGCATCGCACACAGCCATTGGCTGTTGGCTTTGCAGCCGCTCCTCCTCTTGCCTCCACATCACTGCCCCTGGAGTAAGACCCCGGAGGAGCGCAGCGACGTGAGAGTAGAGAGGAGGAGTGGCTGCAGAGTCAACAGCCAATGCCTGATGGCTGTCTGCGGTGCCATGCTTGATGTTTAAAAACATTTATGACTTTTTTCTTTTTGTAGCGGCCGCTGCTGCTCAACAGGAGAAGCAGCAGCGGCCAGACAGCGTTACCAATGGCAGCTGTGGGTGGCGAGGGGGTTTGATGCATCAGGGGGGGAGAGGGGAGGGTCACTGGACATGGGTGGCTGCAGGTGAAGAGGAGGGTCACTGGATATGGATGACTGGAAGGGGGGCAGGGGAGACGGAGGTGGGGAGGCGGTCCTGAGACCAGAGAGGTGGGGGTGGGGAGGGGGGCCCTGCGAGAGGGGGGGTGGGGGCCCTGCGAGAGTGGGGTGGGGGCTCACACTCACTCACTCACTGTCTCTCACAATACACTCTCTCTGACACACTCTCTGTCTATCACACTATCTCTCTGTCACACACACACAGACACTCTCTCTCTCACACAAACACACACACACTCTGTCTCTCTCTCATTCTCTCTCTGACACACACACTCCATCTCTCACACACACTCTCTCTCAAACATACACACTCCGAGGAAAACCTTTACATTGTAAGCTCTCTTGAGCAGGGACTGTCCTTCCCCATGTTTAAACTTGTACAGCGCTGCGTAACCCTGGCAGCGCTATAGAAATGCTAAGTAGTAGTAGTAGTAGTAGCTAGCGCCCATTTCATTTGTGTCAGAAACGGGCCTTTTTTACTAGTATGAACTAATATTCATAAAAACATAACCATATGCAAAGAAGCAACAAGCAATGTATAAACCATGAGTTGATTAGACCAAGGGAAAAACAGCCACCTGACACTGACCTCTATTAGATGGAATGACAGTGAAATAAATTCTTAATTAAGATATAAACCACAATCTTAACATTTTAGTTGAATGAGTGAATATGAGTACAGAAAGAATTAGTAACAGAGCATATTTACACCCATAAAATTATAATAATTATAAAATAATTGTGAACAGCACCTCAAAGTAATAAAGCAACTATAGTTGCAATGTTTACCCCCCGTTTAGTAAGCTGCATTAGAAGCTACAGCTCGGCAATGCCAACCAGGCCAAAGTGAATGGGCTTTTTCGGCATCACTGCACTGCCAGCTGCTATTGTCACTTAGTAAACAGTGTGGATTAAAAACTGGTTAAAAGATAGAAAACCGAGAGTAGGGTTAAATGGTCAGTATTCTCAATGGAGAAGGGTAGATAGTGGGGTTCCCCAGGGGTCTGTGCTGGGACCGCTGCTTTTTAACATAGTTATAAATGATTCAGAGATAGGAGTAACTAGTGAGGTAATTGAATTTGCTGACAACACAAAATTATTCAATGTTGTTAAATCCCAAGAGGATTGTGAAAAATTACAAGAGGACCTTAAGAGACTGGGAAACTGGGCATCTAAATGGCAGATGAAGTTTAATGTGAGCAAGTACAAAGAGATGCATGTGGGAAAGAGGAACCCTAATTATAGTTATGTAATGCAAGGTTCCACATTAGGAGTCACCGACCAAGAAATGGATCTAAACGACATCATTGCTGATATGGTGAAACCATCTGCTCAGTGTGCAGCAGCGGCTAAGAAAGCAAATAGAATGTAAGATATTATTAGGAAAGGAATGGAAAACAAAAATTAAGGATGTTATAATGCCTTTGTATTGCTCTATGGTGTGACCACACCTCGAATATTACTTTCAATTCTGGTCATTATATTTCAAAAGGTATAGAGAAGGGTGACGAAAATGATAAAAGGGATGGAACGACTTCCCTATTAGGAAAGGATAAAGTGGCTAGGGCTCTTCAGCTTTGAGAAGAGATGGCTGAGTTGAGATATGTTAGAGGTCCATAAAATAATGAATGAAGTGGAACGGGTAGACATGCATCGCTTGTTTACTCTTTCCCTGAGACTAGGGGCATGCAATGAAGCTACAAATTAGTACATTTAAAATGACTTGTAGAAAATATTTTTTCACACAGCGTGTAATTAAACTCTGGAATGTGTTGCCAGAGAATGTAGTAAAAGCAGTTAGCTTAGCGGGGTTTAAAATGTTTTTGGATGGCTTCCTAAAGGAAAAGTCCATAGACCATTATTACAATGGAGTTGAGGAAACTCCACTGCTTATTTCCTGAATAAGCAGCAAAGAAAGTTTTGTATTCCTTTGGGATCTTGAAAAGTACTTGTGACTTGGATTGGCCTTTGTTGGAAACAGGATGCTGGGCTTCATGGACCTTCAGTTTGTTGCAGTATGGCAATACATGCACTTATGTAATTATGAGATGTAGCATTATATAATATAATACAATCCTATATAATAATTTGCACCTCCAATGTTCCATCGCTGTCTGGCTGCCTGGGTTCGTAACATCAAATGACGTCAGCCAGCCTCCAGCGTTCCGGTCCCCCTCACTGCCCCGCCCTCGCGTCAAAACGTAATGACGTCAGAAGGTGGAACAATGAGAAGGAATGGAACGCTAGAGGCAAGCTGAACTGACGTTAGGGAATGTTACGAAAACAGACAGGCAGACAGCGATGGAACCCCGAGGTACAATCTAGGCAGCAGGGCGGCGGAAAGCAGGCGAAAGCAGTAAGCAATGGCACGAGACTGAGAGGCGAAGGACAGCATCCTACAACGCTACATTCCCCCTCACTGTCCTGCACTCGCAAAAAGACATTATGACATCAGAGGGCGGAACAGTGAGAGGGAAGGGAAAGCTGGAGGCAAGCTGAGCTGACATTAGGCAGACATGGAGCCATGAGGTACCCAGCGGACGACAAAGCACATACATTTATATATATAACAGAAAAAACAGGATAATATCTCAAAAAGAAAAGGATACAAAACACACAGACAGTGCAATCACTGTCACACACTCTCTCTCGCTCTCTCTCTCACACAGACACACACACACACACACAGAGTCTGTGTGTGTGTGTATCTCTCACACACTCACATGAAGTCTGTCTCTCAATAACACACACACACTCTCTCTATCTCACACACACTCTATCTCTCTCACAAACACACTCTCTCCCTCTAACACAGTCTCTCTCTCTCTCTCTCTCACACACATACACACACACTCAATCTCTCTGTCACACACACACTCTCTCTCTCTGTCTTACACACACACACACTCTGTCTCTCTCTCACACACACACTTTCTGTCTCTCATACGCTCTGTCTCTCATATTCAGTCTCTCTCTCTCACATACACACTCACTCTCGCTCTGACACACATACACACATTCTGTCTCTCTCTCTCTCTCTCCCACACACACACACACACTCTCTCTCTCTCTCTCACACACACACTCACTGTCTCTCTCATACTCACTCTCACACACACATTCTCTCTCTCTCTCACACACACACACTCTCTCACACACACACACACACACACACACACACTCTCTCTGTCTCTCAGACACACTCACTCTCTGTCTCTCTCACTCTCTCTGTCTCTGTCTCTCTCTCACACTCACTCTCTCTCTCACACACTTACTCTCTCTCTGTCTCAAACACACACACTCTCTCTATCCACCAATCTCTCTCTCACACACACAATCACACACAGGCGAATTGCAGGATATGGATGGCATGGCCGGCAAGGGGAGGGGAGAACATCGGCGAATCGGTGCACATCATGTAGAGGCCACAATCGCTGGAGACAGAGGGGAGGGAAGGGGAGGGAACGGCACAGGAGAATCATTTATGGCCCCTATTCACATTCTCTTCCTAGCTCTGTCCCTTCCTAATCTTTTCCCTCACCCCCTACCTCTCTCCGCTACAGGAACTCACTTCCCATCCATTGACTTCATCACCTCACCTTCTCTCCTACCCTCTTCCTCCCTCTTGGCTTTTAATCTCCGTCTCTTTCTTCCCTCCATTTTGCCTTCCCCATTCCACCTATACCTCTCGCCTTCGACGCCTTTGTGGCCACACCTCTCCTACTCTCCTCCGCTCTCTTTTACTCCTTCTCTTACTCTCAGCTGGTGACATCAATCCCAATCCTGACCCTCCTCACCAACTATTATCCAAACTCTACAGATCTCACCGTGACCTCTCTAACCTCATCTCTATTCCTCTACTCCCCTCCTCTTCTCTGCCCTTCTCTTGCGCCCTATGGAATGCCCGCTCTATCTGTAACAAACTCCCCTATATCCAGGACCTCTTTATCTCGCGTCACCTCCATCTGCTCGCCATAACAGAAACCTGGCTCTGCCCTGATGACTCTGCTTCAGTCGCAGCCCTGTGCCATGGTGGTTATCTATTTTCACATACTCCTCGCCCTGCTGGTCGCGGGGGCAGTGTTGGACTACTTCTCTCTCCCTCCTCCAGATTTCAATCCCTTCTTCCACCTCAATCTCACTGTTTTTCCTCCTTTGAAGTCCACTCTATCCGCCTTTTCTCTCCTCTGCCTCTTTGAATAGCGGTCATTTATCGTCCCCCTGATAAGTCCCTTTCATCCTTTCTCAGTGACTTTGATGCCTGGCTTGCCTTCTTCCATGATCCTTCCTCCCCCTCTCTCATCCTTGGTGACTTTAATATTCCTGCTAATGATCCTTCCAACTCTTATATTTCCAAGTTACTCGCTTTAACGTCCTCCTTTAATCTCCAACTATGCTCCACCTCCCCCACTCATCAAAATGGTCACTGTCTTGATCTCATCTTCTCCTCCAACTGTTCACCTTCTAGTTTCCTTGCCTCTGATCATCCCTCCTCTGATCACCATCTTATAACTTTCACACTTAAATCTACTCCCTCCCAGTCCCGTCCTATCCTATCTAATTTATCTAGGAATCTTCACGATATTGACCCTTCATCTCTATCCTCCCATGTTACAAACCTCCTCTCTACTGTGGCACCATCCACGTCTGTCAACGAGGCTGTTTCTTCTTACAACAATACTCTATCCTCTGCCTTAGACACTCTTGCACCTTTGATGACCCGCCCTGTAAGGCGTACAAAACCCCAACCTTGGCTGACTTCTAATATCCGCTACCTACGTTCCTGTACCCGCTCCGCCGAACGCCTCTGGTGGAAATCTCGGGCCCTTGCTGATTTCTTACACTTTAAGTTCATGCTGACCTCCTTCCAATCTGCTCTTTTACGTGCCAAACAGGATTATTATATCCAACTGACCAACTCTCTTGGCTCTAATCCTCGACTTCTCTTCACCACATTGAACTCTCTCCTCAAGGTGCCCCCTCTCCCAACTCCCCCTTCATTATCTCCTTAGACCCTTGCTGAATTCTTTCACAACAAGGTTCAAAAGATAAACCTTGCTTTCTCTACCTCACCAGCTCTCCCTCCACTAGTCCGTTCCCCTCTCTCTCCTTCCCCTCATTCCTTTTCCTCCTTTCCTGAAGTTACTATTGAGGAAACTACACTTCTCCTTTCTTCCTCAAAATGTACCACCTGTTCCTCTGATCCCATTCCCACCCACCTTCTTAATGCCATCTCTCCTACTCTTATTCCTTTTATCTGTCACATTCTCAACCTCTCACTTTCCACTGCGACTGTCCCTGCTGCCTTTAAACATGCTGTGGTCACACCTCTCCTTAAGAAGCCTTCACTTGACCCTACTTGTCCCTCTAATTACCGACCCATCTCCCTCCTTCCTTTTCTCTCCAAATTACTTGAGCGTGCTGTTCACCGCCGCTGCCTTGATTTTCTCTCCTCACATGCTATTCTTGACCCATTACAATCTGGTTTTCGCCCTCTCCACTCAACCGAAACTGCGCTTACTAAAGTCTCCAATGGCTTATTACTGGCTAAATCCAGAGGTCAATATTCCATCCTCAATCTTCTTGATCTTTCCGCTGCTTTTGACACTGTCGATCACAGCATACTTCTCGATACCCTGTCCTCACTTGGATTCCAGGGCTCTGTCCTTTCCTGGTTCTCTTCCTACCTCTCCCTCCGCACCTTTAGTGTTCACTCTGGTGGATCCTCTTCTACTTCTATCCCTCTGCCTGTCGGCATACCTCAGGGTTCTGTTCTTGGTCCCCTCCTCTTTTCTATCTACACTTCTTCCCTTGGTTCATTAATCTCATCCCATGGCTTTTCCTACCATCTCTATGCTGATGACTCCCAAATCTACCTTTCTACCCCTGATATCTCACCTTGCATCCAAACCAAAGTTTCAGCGTGCTTGTCTGACATTGCTGCCTGGATGTCTCAACGCCACCTGAAATTAAATATGACCAAAACCGAGCATCTCATTTTCCCCCCCCAAACCCACCTCCCCGCTCCCCCCGTTTTCTATTTCTGTTGATGGCTCTTTCATTCTCCCTGTCTCCTCAGCTCGAAACCTTGGGGTCATCTTTGACTCTTCTCTGTCCTTCTCTGCTCATATCCAGCAGACCGCCAAGACCTGTCGTTTCTTTCTTTACAACATCCGTAAAATCCGCCCCTTTCTTTCCGAGCACTCTACCAAAACCCTCATCCACACCCTTGTCACCTCTCGTTTAGACTACTGCAATCTGCTTCTTGCTGGCCTCCCACTTAGTCACCTCTCCCCTCTCCAGTCGGTTCAAAACTCTGCTGCCCATCTCATCTTCCGCCAGGGTCGCTTTACTCATACTACCCCTCTCCTCAAGACCCTTCACTGGCTCCCTATCCGTTTTCGCATCCTGTTCAAACTTCTTCTACTAACCTATAAATGTATTCACTCTGCTGCTCCCCAGTATCTCTCCACACTCGTCCTTCCCTACACCCCTTCCCGTGCACTCCGCTCCATGGATAAATCCTTCTTATCTGTACCCTTCTCCACTACTGCCAACTCCAGACTTCGCGCCTTCTGTCTCGCTGCACCCTACGCCTGGAATAAACTTCCTGAGCCCCTACGTCTTGCCCCATCCTTGGCCACCTTTAAATCTAGACTGAAAGCCCACCTCTTTAACATTGCTTTTGACTCGTAACCACTTGTAACCACTCGCCTCCACCTACCCTCCTCTCTTCCTTCCCGTTCACATTAATTGATTTGATTTGCTTACTTTATTTATTTTTTGTCTATTAGATTGTAAGCTCTTTGAGCAGGGACTGTCTTTCTTCTATGTTTGTGCAGCGCTGCGTATGCCTTGTAGCGCTATAGAAAAGCTAAATAGTAGTAGTAGTAGTAGATTGCATTGGAGGGGATAAGAGCGTAGGGAAGAATTGCAGCACATGGAGGGGAAGGCAGGGCACTGAGGAGAAGCAGAGACACAGTCCAACATACTGTAGCTCATAAACAACATCAGAGACACATACCAACGTGGTGAACATCACATGACTAGAAAAAGAACACTAACTGCTGAGGAGCAGGCTGAAGTTAAAAGAAAAAGAGCTGAAGCACAACAAAAAAGGCGTGAAGCTCTGAGTGAAGACGAAAAGGCACATTAAAGTCAAAAAGCCACTGCAAGAAAAAGGTCCAGGATACAAAAGATGACTGATGAGGACAGTGTAAGTAACTGACAAAGAAACACCGATTCAGAAAGGCACAGAATTGCTGAAATGACGGACGAACAGAGACAAACACACAGAACAAGGCACACTGCTATACAACGCAAAAGATTTGAAGAAATGACAGAAGAAGAAAGAGCAACAAATAGAAAATGGAGAACATATTTAGAACATGAAAGAATTAAACAAATGACAGAGAAACAGAGACAAACAACAAGACAAAGATGAAAAGATTTAGGATGGAAAAGACTTGCAGAAATGACAGACAGGCAACGAAGAATGACTATACAAAATATAACAGATTTCAAACGCAAAACAATTGGAAATCTGAAACAAAAGAAAAAAACCATGTGCCACAGCACAAAATAAAGCAAGAAGAACGGATACAGTGACAGCACAGTGCAGAACTTCAACCACAGGAATTGCAATAAGAGACTATCAATGAGAAAGAAACTCAATACTATAGTTATGGTCCAATGAACGCAGTCTGTATATTTTGCAATGCCAAACATTTTCACAATGAAACAACTTCTGACAACCTATTTACACAATGTTGTAGTAAGGGCAAAGTACAACTTCCAGGGATTAGTTACAATGAATTAATACAACAGTTTCTCTCCGGGGAACATGAATAGTCAAAGAAATTTGTACAAAACATTAGGTCCATTAATAGTTCCTTAGCTTTTGCCTCCATGGGAGCTAACATTGCACCACCACCCGGATATGGCCCTTATTGTTTTCGAATTAATGGTACTGTTTACCATAGAACAGCAGCACTATGTCCTCAAAATGACAATCAAAGACAATTGGCTCAATTATATATTCTTGATCCTGATGAAGCAGCCGTTCAGAGACTACGAATCTCAACAAATGCACACATCAACCATACATTACTGAGACAATTTAGCGATTTTATGGCACCGGAAAATCCATTTGCAGATGCTTGCAAGATGCTGTATGAAGTAGAAAATGAATGCATATGTGAAGCACAATGAAGAAGAATAGAACCTCCAACAGTTTCAATGGCCATTGTTCAAGATCGCAAAAACGATTCAAGATGATACAATGCCCCTAGAGCCAATGAGGTGGCTTTCATTTTTCAAAATACAGATGGGGAACCTCCCTTACATAGAGATCTGATAATACATTGCTGAAACAAGCCAAATGAAGAAAACAAAACTGAGATAATCAGTGTGTTGGACCCCAATCTAGAAGCAATGGTATATCCATTACTCTTTCCATATGGAGATCAGAGCTGGGGGAAACATATTCCTTTGTCTAAACAACCAAAATATATAATGCACCTCCGTCTCGCAAATCAAACAACCCAAGACTAAGAGTTATGCAAATGCAGTACTATGGGTACCGTTTGGCAATAAGAGACAAATTCAATCCTTTTCTTAGTGCAGGAAAACTAACCAACAATATTTTGTGGATGCATAGATTAAAACAGAGGCAAACAGACTTAATTATATTCGACAGAGTTGGAAAAATACTCTGGGTTAATGGACCACCTTGCAAGTGAAGCTGCAAATAGAGGATTTACACCTAGCCAGGCATTTATTTTACCATCATCATTTGCTGGCAGCCCAAGAAATATGCATCAAAGTTTTCAGGATGCAATGGCAATAGTTCACAAATATTTTTTTTATATTTGTACCCCACACTTTCCCACTCATGGCAGGCTCAATGCGGCAATGGAGGGTAAAAGTGACTTGCCCAGAGTCACAAGGAGCTGCCTGTGCCTGCAGTGGGAACCGAACTCAGTTCCTCAGGAGCAAAGTCCACCACCCTAACCACTAGGCCACTCCTCCAGATCTGTTCATTACTATGACCTGCAACCCAAGATGAGAAGAAATTACTCAAAATCTAAAAAAAGGTCAGGCACCAGAGTTTCGACCTGACTTATTGGCAAGGGTGTTTCATTTAAAACTAAAAGAGTTACTACACGATATATGCAAAAAACATATACTTGGTGTCTGTCTTGCAAAAATTCATGTCATTGAATGTCAAAAGCGTGGTTTACCTCATGCTCATATATTAATTATCATGAAAGAGGAACACAAGCTGAAAAGAAAGGAAATAATTGACAAAATCGTATGTGCTGAAATTCCAGAAATAAACAACTTTCCATGTCTCCATGCAACAGTTGGTAAACATATGATACATGGCCCATGCAGTGACCATAACTTAAATTATCCCTGCATGATTTATGGGAAGTGCTCTAAACAGTTTCCAAAACCATTCTAAATGAAACTATTGAGAACTGTGACGGATATCCTAAATACCGCAGAAGGGATAACGGTGTCGGTACACTCTTAAATGAAAAATTCATTAATAACAGTTGGGTAGTCCCTTATAACCCTTACTTACTTTTAAAGTACAATTCCCATATAAATGTGGAAGTATGGGCATCTATTAAAAGTGTCAAGTACCTCTTTAAATATGTCTACAAAGGACACGATTGTGCCAATGTAGTTATTACAGAGCACCAAACTTTACAACATGATGAAATTAAAACGTTTACTCATTCTAGATATGTTAGTGCTCCTGAAGCTGCATGGCGATTAAACGGTTTTGCATCACCAATCACATACTATCCAGAGATTGGAAGTACACTTACCAGATCAACAAAGCATTGTTTTTCACCCTAACGAAGTTGAGGCTGCAGTACAAAGAGCCAGAACCAGGGACACCACTTTAACAGCGACAAACTTAATGCAGAAGACAATCCTTCAAAGACCATTTTGTATATAGATATTCCTATGTACTATACTTTCGACAAAAGAGAACGAAAGTGGAAACGTAGAAAAGCAGGACATGACAAAACAATTGGGAGAATGTATGCAGTTCATTTTTCAGCGGACCCTGAGCGTTACTGTTTAAGGCTAATTCTACTACACAAACCAGGGGCTAAGTCCTTTGAAGACTTAAAAACAGTTGCATGTGTTCTTTATAATACATTTCAAGATGCAGCCAAGAAAATGGGGCTTATTGACGATGAAGCTCTGTGGGAGAACACCTTAGATGATACACTCACATACAGCATGCCACAGCAAATCAGACACCTTTTTGCATACATTTGTGTTTTTGCCGTACCATCAAATGCTTTCCAAATTTTCCAAAAATACATACTTAATATGACACAAGATTTGCAACACATCCATGGTTGCAAAGGTGATTGCTCCATTTGTGAACAATTGTGCCTTCAGAAAATCCAAGCCATTCTGACTACACATGGCAAAAAACTTGAACACTTTGGTTTACCAACAGTCATCCAACAGAATAGAAGATCCTAAACTTGCCTTCAATGTTGGAGATGAAAAGCAGAAAGCTGAACAAATGGTAGAAAAACGAAATAATGAGCAAAGGGAAGCATTTCATACTATTCTTTCTGCCTGTAATACAAAAAACATAACCCACACGTGCTTCTTCCTAGACAGTCCTGCTGGAAGTGGAAAAACGTATACGTATAATACTATCCTGAACTCCATCCAAGGAGATGGAGGAATTGCACTACCTGTTGCTTCTACAGGAATTGCTGCAAATCTCCTTCCAGGAGGACAAACATCATTCACAGTTTAAGTTACCTGTTCCTCTACTGGAAACATCAACATCAAGTATCAGATTAACATCAAATGATGCTTCCATCATTAGAGATGCTAAAATCCTTGTTTGGGATGAGTCAACTATCCAGCTTATAATCGAAAGTGATCGCCGGCCATTTCCCGACATATATCGGGAGATGGCCGTCGATCTCGGAAAAGCGGCGAAATCGGTATAATCGAAAGCTGCGTTTTTGACAGCATCACCGCTTTCCCGTCGCCTCGCCGGCGAAAGTTCAAAGGGGCGTGTCGCTGGCTAAGCGAAAGCGGGACATGGGCGGGCATGGGCGTAGCTACCAGATGGCCGGCTTTCGCCGATAATGGAAAAAAAAACCCCGGCGATAAGCAGTATTTCGCTGGGTTTACTTGGTCCTTTTATTTTCATGACCAAGCCTAAAAAAGGTGCCCCAACTGACCAGATGACCACCGGAGGGAATGGGGGATGACCTCCCTGTAGTCCCCCAGTGATCACCAACCCCCTCCCACACTAAAAAAATAAAATTACAAATCTTTTTTGCCAGCCTGTATGCCAGCCTCAAATGCCGTACCCACCTCCATGACAGCAGATTGTGTTCTATCCTCCGACAGCCTTTCCCTAGTTGTGATGTGGCTCTCGGGTGAGTGTGACACCTTTTCTGTTAGGTACACTGCAAAGTCACATCAGCAATGCATTGTGGTGGGTGTAGGGTACTGGGCTGTACTCCCATGGTGCTTTTCCCCCTGCTAACTGGGTCAGAGTGTGCCCTGTTTTACTTCTGTTAGCCCATGAGGTAGTGGCCATATTTGTAAGCCAGTTTTAGATCCCTTTCATGTGTTACCCACGTTAGAGAACTTAGTTATTACCTTGAATGTTGCTGAAAGAGGGCATTGTACACCATTCTGCCAGCTCTAACCTACTGCTAATCTCAGTACCAGGAAGACTCTTTGCCAGTGGGGCACAACCTCTGATCTGCAGTTAACTGTGAGTAAACGTGCTTATTCAAATAAAGGACTTTTTCAAAGAGATTAGTCTTCAGGTGTCAACTGGTGTGGCCAGTTTATACAGCAGCAACAAGTCCTGTCCCTGGAGCACTTTTAGTGGGTACCGCAGTGTACTTAAGGCAGGCGGACCCAGACCCATCCCCCCCTACCTGTAACAGTTATGCTGGTAATGGGAGCCCTCCAAAACCCACTGTACCCACATGTCTAGGGTGCCCAGTTGGTGTCCTGGCATGTCAGGGGGATCAGTGCGCTACAAATGCTGGCTCCTCCCATGACCAAATGGCTAGGATTTCGCCGGGTTGGAGATCGCCAGTATTTTTTTCCATTATCGCTGAAAAACAAACCCGGCCATCTCAAACCCGGCGAAATCCAAGCCATTTGGCCGTCCTAAATCGTATTATTGAAAAAAAATGGCCGGCCATCTTTTTCGATGATACGGTTCCGGCCAGCTGTAGCGCCTCCACCACAATACATCGCCGGCGACCTATTTGGCCGGCGACGTTCGATTATGCCCCTCTATGGCACCCAGTATGGCACTTACTGCTGTAGGTAGAATCCTCAAAGACATCATGAACAATCAGAAACCATTTGGCGGGAAAGTTCTTTTCCTTGATGGAGATTTTCGACAAACTCTACCAGTGGTACCACACGGTGATCAAGCTCACATTATTGAAGCCAGCATTAAGTTAAATAAACTATGAAAAAAAATTGAAATACTAAAATTAAACAACAATGTCCGCTCTGTAGACCCAGATTCCAACAACTGGCTTATTACTTTAGCAGACGGAAATTTTCCATGTCCAGACGGTTTCAAAGATTTTATTGAAATCCCACAGAAGCATGTTTGTGATGGCGATATAGTTAATGCCGTTTTTGGAGAAAAAATTACCACAGATACTGTTTATAACGTTGCTAAAAAGGCTATTCTTTGCCCCCCAAATGCACATGTTGATAAGATAAATGAGGCTGTTCTAAATATTTTAGAAGGTGAGACAATTACTTATTTAAGTTCGGACTCCATTCATGACTCCAATGATGAGGAACATCAGTTATATCCTGTAGAATTCCTTCATGAACAAACTCCAACTGGCATGGCTTGCCATAAACTGCATTTAAAAATTGGAGCCATAATTATCCTACTCAGGAACTGAGGAACTGAGTTCCATTCCCACTTCAGGCACAGGCAGCTCCTTGTGACTCTGGGCAAGTCACTTAACCCTCCATTGCCCCATGTAAGCCGCATTGAGCCTGCCATGAGTGGGAAAGCGCGGGATACAAATGTAACTAAAATAAAAATAAATACCAAGTGAGGTTTATGTAACGGAACTCGCTTAATAGTGAAAGACTTGAAAACTAACCTCATTATTAGTCAAGTAATCACTGGGTCAACTGCAGGGAGTACTGTTTTTATCCCATGTATTGAACTAACACCATCTAACACTGACCTTCCATTTACATTACGTCAAAAACAATTTCATGTGAAATTGGCTTTTGCAATGGCAATTAACAAGTCACAAGGACAAACATTTGAAAAAGTTGGCATTTTCCTCCCAGAACCAGTGTTTACACATGGGCAACTGTATGTAGCATTTTCAAGAGTTCGAAACTCTTCTAATGCAATTGTAAAAGCCATAGATGGTCCTGAACAAGGAAAGCTTTTCCCTCAATGTAACAAAGTTTTCACTAAAAATATTGTTTATAACATAGGCACCCCGTATAAGAGGCTTGGGGAGGCTAAACCTCCCCAGCCCAATCATGGACTTCCGTTTTTTGTGACCCCCAGCCCGCCCTCCCACCCTCCGTGCACGTTTTATCTTTTTTACTTCCGTGGCAGCGATGTGATGTCGCTTCCATGGAGAGTTAGGAGGTAAGCTCCGCCCATGGCAGCGACATGACGTCGCTTCCACGGAGACGGAGGTAAGCTCCGCCCCCTTTAGCCTCCCCAAAACAGTTGGCTACCGACCGTCTATGGTTTATAAAGAAATCTTGCAAATGTAAACAAGCATTATCTCTCTATATAAAACGCACCTCCAACGTTCTAATGAAGCCTCAGAAATTTCTTTCCAACGTTCTAAAGTTGTAGTTGAAAGATCGCAGTTTGTCTGCCCCGCCCTCGCGTCACAACATGATGACGTTGAGGGCGGAGCACTGACACTAAACGAATCGGATCACACGCACCACGAGTTTGACAGCGCAACCCACAATCTCAACCAGCCACCTAACATTGCCTACACGAACGATGTTGATGTCATTTGCAAACACTATAGGGAGGGAGCGAGCCAGCCTGAACGTGACAGGTAGGGATGGAGGCAGGCAGCCACAAACACCACGACGGAGGGAGAGCGGGAGCGAGCCAGACAGCCTCCCTGAACGTAGGACTGAAAACACACACAGGACCCCCCCCCCCCAAATGGACCCACAGGAGGCAAAAAAACGGAAACCCCAAAACAAAACCCACCGAGCAACACACCGCCCCCCCCCCCCCCCCCCGGCAAACAGAATTACAAAAATCCCAGAAACTCAGTTTTCCCTCCAAGTACACGGTCCACCCAAGCCAGGGGCGTATCTGGAATCCGGCGGTAGGGGGGGCTAGAGCCAGAGAGGGGGGGGCACATTTTTGCCTCTCTCCCCCCCCCCCCCCCCCCGCCGCCGCCGCCTCTCTCCACCCCCTCCCCACCGTCAACCCTCCCCCGCTGCTTACTTTTGCTGGCGGGGGGCCCCAACCCCCGCCAGCCGAGGTCCGACCCGCAATCTCCATATTTCGTCTTCCTCCGTGGCCATGTGCTTCAAGGAAGTAACGCTGCAGTGCTGATTGGTTGAATCCAGTTCGGCGTCTGGATTCAACCAATCAGCACTGCAGCGTTACTTCCTTGAAGCACATGGCCACGGAGGAAGACGAAATATGGAGATTGCGGGTCGGACCTCGGCTGGCGGGGGTTGGGGCCCCCCGCCAGCAAAAGTAAGCAGCGGGGGAGGGTTGACGGCGGGGAGGGGGGCCAGGGCGAAATCTGCGGGGGCCCAGGCCCCTGTGGCCCCACGCAGATACGCCCCTGACCCAAGCCCCTACCCACCCGTCACCGTTAAACACCCCCATACTAACCCTCCTCCCATCAAGCTCCCTCTTCTACATCAACTGCCCTCCTTTGTTTCCTGCTGCCCAACCATAGCATTAAAATCAGTTCACTAACCTGACAGAAGCAGAGTCCAGCCGGCTCCCCTTCAGCTTTCCCCTACTCTATCAACGTCCCGCCCTTGCATAAACAGGAAATGAGGGCGGGACCACAGCTGAAACAGAAGGGGAAAGCAGAAGGGGAGCCGGCTGGACTCTGCTACAATCAGCGAAAAGCAACAAAGAATAAAAAAAAAAAGAAGCACTTCAATGCTGCCACAACAACTTTTGAACAAGGTACACTTCTCAAAAAAAAAAAAAAACCTACATGTGTCTCTCAAACAACTCCACCTCTCTCACATACATTCAGTCACTCCCACACAAACAATATCTCTCTCATACACTCTGTGACAAACTCTGACACAGTCACACGCTCTCTCTCTCACACACACACACTATCTCTCTCTCCTCACATACCTGCGATAGGAAAAAAAATGCAAACACCTGCACCACCATAAACACTGACTCCCCTATAGAGAAACAAGCTACAGCTTAATTTAAGTACAACCCCCCCCCCCCCCCCCCCCACTCTCAATGCCTATATCACTGACACCCAGGACAATAAAAAAAACATTCACTCTATTTGTCAGACACACATTCTAACACTCATACACACTGTCTCTCTTCCCCTGACACAAAGAGACATACAAGCCCAACACTACCCCCTCCAACTTCTCCATCCATGCCTCCCCCCCCCCCCCCAGGGAATTCCCCCCAAGGGAGTTCCTAAAAAACAACTCTTATCACTAACACACACAGTCACTCATTCAAACGCCCCTTCCAACCTTCACCCTTCCGCCACAAAACAAACACACACACACAAAAAAAACACACAAACACACACACATTCACTTTCTCTCGCTCTCTCACACACAGTCAATCTCACACATACTCTCCAAAACATACACACTCCAAGGAAAACCTTGCTAGCGCCCGTTTCATTTGTGTCAGAAATGGGCCTTTTTTACTAGTATTTCTAATAAAAATTTTTAAATTTCTGTGTACTCTTTAGCTTTTTGGAAATATACTATAAATAAAAATTAAAACAAAACACAAAGATTAAAACAAAAATCCACATGTCATACCCCTGGACCATATTACTCATTATACACCCTTCCCAATTATTCTTTATCATCACAGCACATTCTTCCTAACAGTTCCCTTAAAAACATAATCGCCATTAGATGATAACCTTGCCAGCACCCGTTTCATTGGTTTGAGAAACGGTCCTTTTTTACTAGTATAATATAATATAACATAGAATGACAAATGCAGCATAATTAAAATTTGTGTGAAACCTTATAATTGCTCATGAGGTCTCCCTGACAAATTTGAAGGAGTCAAACTTAATTATATTTTTTGGAAAAGTTATTCCTAATATCCTAGGTCTCAGTTTACTAAGGATTTTGAGCTGGAGTGGGCACACTGAGTCCCAGCATTATAGTGCCAATGAAACACGAGAGCAGTGTTCTACAATATCACCTAAATTAGAACATGATTACCGTGAAGATCAGAAAGCAGTTTTTGCTTTCAGACAAAGTCTTTGAGAGATAAATGCTTACTTTGTCATTTTTTTGAGGCTTGAATGTGAGTCACTTACGAGAACTGCAACAAAGGACTTTATATATCCCAATGCGATGCTGTGGTATAATATTAAAATAGGTGTGGAGAGGGTTCATCAAAAGTGAAGATTCTAGACATCAATAACATAGTTTTGTTCAGATGGGGGAATTACCTCAATGAATTGTTGTCTGGATTGGAATATCTGACGAAGTTGGAAAGCAGTGGTTAAAATTGAAAGGATCTATTGTAACAGCTATTGTAAGGGCTACCAACCTTTTTGTAAGGAAAGTTAATAAAAACAAGAGTTCTCAAAGGTAGTAGCTGACAAGGTAATAAAGAGGTTAGTCTTTATAAACCTCAAGAGATTGCAGAAAGAGGAAAACTGGCAACAGTATCTGGAAAAGCTAAGAGAAGATGGTGGAGTAGTCAGGAAAACAAAATACAAATGGGTAAAAAATAGCCAATATGGTAAAATGAAGAGGGGGGGATGGGACAGTACTTTTTTTTTTTTAAGATATATTAGTGATAGGTGGAAAGTGGCATTGTGAGACTCAAAGGTGAAAAAGGAGGAATATGGAGAAGCTGATAAAGATAAGGTAGACTTGCTTAATAAACATTTCTGTTCTGACTGGGAGCAAGATTATTATTATTACTATTATTAGTTACATTCGTATCCCACATTTCCCCACCTTTTCCAGGCTCAATTACAGAAGACAAACACAAATAGGAATGGAGGGGTGGTAGTCCATGAATGACTTTCAGAGGACTGTGTTTGTGAGGAGCTGGCTAAACCAAGGTGGACAAAGTGATGGGGCCGGAAGGTATATATCCGAGGGTACTGAAGGAACTTAGAGAAGTTCTTGTAGCTTCACTGACTGACCTTTTCAATGCTTCTGTAGAAACGGGAGTGCTCCTGGAGGACTTAAAAAGAACAGATGTGGAACTAAGGAAGAGGTTGGGAACTACAGGCCAGTAAGTCTGACTTTTTGTAGTAAGTAAATGAATGAAAATGCTCTTTAAAAAGAATAGTAATGTTTTTAGAATCCAATGGTTTACAGAACTTGAGGCAAAAAAGTTTCAGTAGAAGCAGGTTTTGTTAGACAAATCTAATTAATTTCTTTGACTGAGTGACCAGACAGTTGGATTGAGGGAGAGCACTAGATACAGTATATTTAGATTTTAGCAAAGCCTTTGACACAGTTCTACAAAAATGAATACTAAATAAACTAAGTACCCTTGGATTGGGCTATCAAAGTGACTGACTAGGTTAGAAACTGATTGAGAGGAATGTGAGAGAAGGTACTGGTAAATTGAGCTTATTCTGAGGAAAAGGATTTTACCATCGTTGTGCCCAGTGGTAAATCTCTTCTTTATACCGTCGCCTTTAAATTTAGGTGAACACTTAATCCCTGAACCTCCAGAGTACCTTTTTGACTTAAGAGAATTAATACATCCCCATTGGGACCCTGCTCCAGAAGACGATCCCAATTGGGACCCCTTCACACGATATCAGACACTGTGTGAACCCTTATTTGACAGTTGGACACTAGGTCCTAGCCGAACGGTCACACACTCTCTGGTACTGTTTGGAGGAACGTTAGGTTTACAAATTGAACAAACCGACGACCTCCTATTAAGACCAGAGACTGGTGACGTTGTAGATTTTTGGTTAATCACATACTCCGTACTAGGCACAGACTGGATACCCTTCCTGTTCATTAGAGAAGTTGGATTGGGACCTTTGGAAGTATATAGTCTTTTCGAAATCCCCGACACTACTGAAAGAGGAGCTATTAGAATTTACCCACCCTACCCAGCTATTAGAATTTACCAACCCTAACCAAATTCTTCCTAATGATATATCAAGCTTTGGTATACCTAGGAATATTAATTATAGCAATTGCAGTTCTGGCTAAGACCCTAGGATTAATTTTGTTACTCATTTTCATTAACCGCCAATTACCTTTGGTACAATCCAGATCTTACATTTAACCATGAAAACTACCAACATGAAGTACCTAGCCCTTCTGTTGTGTGTGCTCACCATGCCCATGATACAGGGAGCACAGCATCTTGAAAGTTTCCTACAACAATTTATTACCACCTACGAAATAACCTTACCCACTACTAAGGATACGACCACAATAACCCTTGATGTGTGTTCTTATACAATGTGTGGTGAACATCCTGTGCAGCAATATTTGTCAGCTTTTGAAGTGTACATGTGTCCCTTCTCCAATTGCGGAAGTTGGGCACAGGTATGGTGGTACACAGGTTCATGGGTTCCATACTCAGGTAGTGAGATTCCAGATCTAAAAAAGAGCATTTCCATAATGAAATTGCGAGTGAATGGCCTTTGTCCAATGACCAAATGTAATCAAGTGGCTATCACTTTCAGAGGAGTAACGGCTGTTACATACAGAACTTATTCCTTAGGAATTGATGCCACAGGAAGAGATCCCATTGGAAAATTCAAGATTGTTCCACCCCCAGCCCAACCTGAAATGAATCCTTTGATGCCAACAAAGATCCCAGAAGAAAAGATTCCTTACCAGATTGTGCCGATTAATGATTCTAAAGATTTAGTGGCACTAGAAACAGGATTTGGGGAGACAAACCTGTGGCTCGAATGGGCACATTATACTACGAAGAGTTTGAATGTCTCTAATTGTTATTTTTGTGCCCATGCAAGAGCAGAACCAACTGTAGTTCCTTTCCCTTTAGATCTCCACAATGATCCAGATGGTTTTTGGTGTATGCTAGAGTTGCTTCAGGTAACAACTGAGGTGAATAAGTCTTGTCAACATCTTGACAAGCACCACCCCTACTTACCCCCTCGGCTGAGGGTTCCACCCGCATTCAGGATTCCAGATCCTGCTACCAGATATCATACATGTCTGGAACGATATGGGGTGAAGAATACACGGTTTCTGGGAAATTTGACCAATTGTAACACAACCCTACAAAAAGGAACTCTGCGAAATCTAAATCTCACAGACTTTTCACAAGCTAGAGCAGATGTATGGTGGTATTGTGGAACTCGTACTATCCACCACACACTTCACAGAAGTTGGACAGGCAGATGTGCCTTAGTCAAATTGGTAATTCCAATTATAATAGCATCTTTGCTCCCTCCTCATAGCAGCTCTTCCTCACGAGTGAAGAGAAATGCAATGCCTGGATCTTTTGATGATCGGGTCTATATAGATGCAATTGGAGTTCCAAGAGGGGTTCCTGATGAGTTCAAAGCCAGAAACCAAATAGCTGCAGGATTCGAATCAGCCTTCTTTTGGTGGGCGACTATAAATAAGAACGTAGACTGGATAAACTATATATATTACAACCAGCAGAGATTTGTTAATTATACCAGGGATGCAGTTCAAGGAATTGCAGCACAATTAGACGCCACCAGCAGAATGACGTTAGAAAATAGATTAGTTCTTGACCAGATTTTAGCATCGGAGGGCGGAGTGTGCCGGAAAATAGGTACACAGTGTTGCACCTTTATCCCCAACAATACTGCTCCAGATGGATCAATCACCAGAGCTTTGGAAGGCTTAACCTCACTGTCACAAGAATTGGCGGAGAACTCTGGTGTTGACACATCCTGGACTGGTTGGATGGATAAAGCTTTTGGTAAATGGAAGACATTTATCATTTCAGCAGCCACTACTATAATTATAGTGGTAGCAATTTTTGTACTAGTAGGATGTTGCATAATCCCTTGTGCTAGAGGCTTAGTAGAACGCTTAATTGAAACTGCAATAATGAAAAAGACGACAGCAGGACAGTATGCCCTGTATGAAAATCTCCTTCCCAACACCACAGGAGATAACACATTGGACTATCTCCCTCTGAGAAGGACCAATCGCTATGCAACTGCTAGAGACACTAGAGAGATGTCTGCAACTGTATAATCAGGAAAAAGCACACAGGGATATAATATAACCATATAACGCTTTATAAGATGATGTGATACATGAGCAAAATGTCTATGCAAATGTATACAAATGTAGAATTTATGATTGATAACAAAATATACTCACATAGGTAAGAATAAGTTAAAACCTGCATATTAAAGGGTTGAAGAAAAATATTAACATAGTAACTATAAATCTTAGTATAACCACAAATGTAGATAAGAGGATTGAAATAATTGAAGTGGTGCCAATAATCTAAAACCAAATACATCTGACTGTGCCGGTTTACATTAAGACTCAGAAAAATAGACGGCCTTACAGAATACCTTCTGGAATGGATGGTACCATGGTACATTTACCCTGGTGTCACCCTATGGGATAGGGTGAAGAGGGGAATGTTAATATATGGCCTGGCTTCAGACCCACCACTGGAATAGAGGTGTGCAAAGCCACACGGCCTAAAACAACAGAAAAAGTACTGACAAGGCCAGATAACAAACAAATGATTTTATATTTGAGAATCTGCAGAAAGCAGATCAGAACAATGAGTCTTGACACAAACAGGTACAACTTGGTAATAGAATATAGCACCTATAATGAAAGAATGAAAGATAAAATGGATAAAATGTGGTTTTTAAAATGGAGCTTATTTTTGTATAAGATGGTACAGAGATCATCAGATGTTAAAGATATTGCTAAAGGAAGATGTGAAACTGATAAAGATATTTTGAGCGAGAAAAACAACGTGTTCCAAAAACATGTTGACAGTACCGGAAAATGTGGCAATCTGTAGAAATAGCTAGAACGGAAAAGAGTTGGGTACAGAACAGGTGGCCGGATATGAAAGTATGATCTAAGAAATTGAGAAATATTTGAAAAAAAATAGGTCCAAAATAGGTCCTGCCATAGACTTCTATTGAGATGTGAGGGTATAAAAGAAGGGAGAATTTGGCTTAATTTAGGAGTCCTTCGTCGACACCTTGGAAGCAGCGAAGCTCTGTCCGGTTACCTCCAGAATCTGTACCGAACTGAAGACCCTACTTGGGGTGAGCTGTCAGACTAAATCTGTAATTTGTACCAACTTGAAGACTTGTCTTTGGGTAAGAAATAAAATGTACTTATCTTCCTAAAACTATGTTTGTCTTAATTTCTGTCTATTCCTCACTTCTCTTTTATTCTACTAACGAATCTACAAAATACAATTGACACTCATTGTCTGTACAATACACTGTTACATTTAATACAATACGTTTTGGGTACACAGATAACCAAGAGTTCATTCACATCCTGATAGACACAAGACCATGATCATGGACAATATCCTGGTGTTAGGCCTTCTGGTACCTCCACAGCAGAAATATTACTGGGATGGGATGCAATATCAAAACAATGTAGACAGGCAGCCCAACAGATAGTGGAAGTGCAGACCCTTTGTCCCTGGAGAAGAATATGCCGGGGGAGCAAAGGGGGCCCTTAGAATTTACAGAATGGAGGGGTGGTAGTCCATGAATGACTTTCAGAGGACTGTGTTTGTGAGGAGCTGGCTAAACCAAGGTGGACAAAGTGATGGGGCTGGAAGGTATATATCCGAGGGTACTGAAGGAACTTAGAGAAGTTCTTGTAGCTTCACTGACTGACCTTTTCAATGCTTCTGTAGAAACGGGAGTGCTCCTGGAGGACTTAAAAAGAACAGATGTGGAACTAAGGAAGAGGTTGGGAACTACAGGCCAGTAAGTCTGACTTTTTGTAGTAAGTAAATGAATGAAATGCTCTTTAAAAAGAATAGTAATGTTTTTAGAATCCAATGGTTTACAGAACTTGAGGCAAAAAAGTTTCAGTAGAAGCAGGTTTTGTTAGACAAATCTAATTAATTTCTTTGACTGAGTGACCAGACAGTTGGATTGAGGGAGAGCACTAGATACAGTATATTTAGATTTTAGCAAAGCCTTTGACACAGTTCTACAAAAATGAATACTAAATAAACTAAGTACCCTTGGATTGGGCTATCAAAGTGACTGACTAGGTTAGAAACTGATTGAGAGGAATGTGAGAGAAGGTACTGGTAAATTGAGCTTATTCTGAGGAAAAGGATTTTACCATCGTTGTGCCCAGTGGTAAATCTCTTCTTTATACTTGTAAATGTATTAGGCATGTACAGTTATTGTTTGGAAGAAAGTTAATGTGCAACTGTTTAGGGCATTTGCACTTTCTATATTTTTTAACAAACCAGATGAAAAAATGCTAGTTTGAATCAAATCTGTATTCATTGCATTTATTTTCAGCTTAGACACAGCCCAAGGGATGGGAGAGGTTGAACAAACCAGAGTTAATGTAGGCGTGTTTAAAAAAGGTCTAAATAAAATCCTGGAGGAAAAGTCCATAAACTGTTATTAAGATAGACCTGGGAAGGCCACTGCTTATCCATAGGAGTAAGTAGCACAGAATCTTCCCATTTTTGGGGACTCTGCCAGGTACTTATAACCTGAACTGACCTCTGTTGGAAACAGAATACTGGGCTAGATACACCCTTGTTCTGACCCAGTAGGCTAAGTCTTATGTACTTATGATCTAGGTCCAGCAGTAGCATTACAGGGAGGAACCAAGAGAATAGTCTACTTCTGCAGAAGCTTACTAGAAGTCTAAGAGAGATTGTTGTAAAGAATAGAGGACAGACATCTGCAGCTTCTAGTGCACCTATGAAAGGCTAGTTTTTTTGCTCCTTTCTTTACATAGATGTGAAGGAAGCCAGAGGCAACACAGGGTGAGAAAACGAGTCCAGCAACATGTAAAGCCAACAGAGTGGAGCTGGGGGCAACCTCTACTGTCTGCTGAGAAGGTCATGGAGCAGCTTTTGAGAGATACATATACTGATGGATCATTGTTTCAGGAAAATCTATCAGAAGTATCAGATATTGACAGTATACAGTGGGGGAAATAAGTATTTGATCCCTTGCTGATTTTGTAAGTTTGCCCACTGACAAAGACATGAGCAGCCCATAATTGAAGGGTAGGTTATTGGTAACAGTGAGAGATAGCACATCACAAATTAAATCCGGAAAATCACATTGTGGAAAGTATATGAATTTATTTGCATTCTGCAGAGGGAAATAAGTATTTGATCCCCCACCAACCAGTAAGAGATCTGGCCCCTACAGACCAGGTAGATGCTCCAAATCAACTCGTTACCTGCATGACAGACAGCTGTTGGCAATGGTCACCTGTATGAAAGACACCTGTCCACAGACTCAGTGAATCAGTCAGACTCTAACCTCTACAAAATGGCCAAGAGCAAGGAGCTGTCTAAGGATGTCAGGGACAAGATCATACACCTGCACAAGGCTGGAATGGGCTACAAAACCATCAGTAAGACGCTGGGCGAGAAGGAGACAACTGTTGGTGCCAGAGTAAGAAAATGGAAGAAGTACAAAATGACTGTCAATCGACAAAGATCTGGGGCTCCACGCAAAATCTCACCTCGTGGGGTATCCTTGATCATGAGGAAGGTTAGAAATCAGCCTACAACTACAAGGGGGGAACTTGTCAATGATCTCAAGGCAGCTGGGACCACTGTCACCACGAAAACCATTGGTAACACATTACGACATAACGGATTGCAATCCTGCAGTGCCCGCAAGGTCCCCCTGCTCCGGAAGGCACATGTGACGGCCCGTCTGAAGTTTGCCAGTGAACACCTGGATGATGCCGAGAGTGATTGGGAGAAGGTGCTGTGGTCAGATGAGACAAAAATTGAGCTCTTTGGCATGAACTCAACTCGCCGTGTTTGGAGGAAGAGAAATGCTGCCTATGACCCAAAGAACACCGTCCCCACTGTCAAGCATGGAGGTGGAAATGTTATGTTTTGGGGGTGTTTCTCTGCTAAGGGCACAGGACTACTTCACCGCATCAATGGGAGAATGGATGGGGCCATGTACCGTACAATTTTGAGTGACAACCTCCTTCCCTCCGCCAGGGCCTTAAAAATGGGTCGTGGCTGGGTCTTCCAGCACGACAATGACCCAAAACATACAGCCAAGGCAACAAAGGAGTGGCTCAGGAAGAAGCACATTAGGGTCATGGAGTGGCCTAGCCAGTCACCAGACCTTAATCCCATTGAAAACTTATGGAGGGAGCTGAAGCTGCGAGTTGCCAAGCGACAGCCCAGAACTCTTAATGATTTAGAGATGATCTGCAAAGAGGAGTGGACCAAAATTCCTCCTGACATGTGTGCAAACCTCATCATCAACTACAGAAGACGTCTGACCGCTGTGCTTGCCAACAAGGGTTTTGCCACCAAGTATTAGGTCTTGTTTGCCAGAGGGATTAAATACTTATTTCCCTCTGCAGAATGCAAATAAATTCATATACTTTCCACAATGTGATTTTCCGGATTTAATTTGTGATGTGCTATCTCTCACTGTTACCAATAACCTACCCTTCAATTATGGGCTGCTCATGTCTTTGTCAGTGGGCAAACTTACAAAATCAGCAAGGGATCAAATACTTATTTCCCCCACTGTATTTGCTGAAGAGGTTTTCAAAATGTGAATGCTAAGTGGTAAAGAAGAACCCCCCCCCCCCCCACCTCCAAATATAGAGCAGGTATTGGAAGAGTGTGAATGATCACTTGGCTGTTAAACTTCTGTCCTTTCCTCAGACCCAGTACCAGTAAAACAGTAGCAAAAACACCTGCAAAGAGGAAGCATCACAAAACATTAGAGGTGTAGAAGTATTTTTATGGTTTATGATTTCTTCAACTTGATATATTGCACTTCCTGACTGGCAGAAAAATTACATTAAATTATTACAGCAAAAATTACACTTTTATAATTGTAGGATAGAGAAATGAAAGTAAAAGAAGAAACGTAGGCAAAGCCAATCTGTTCACAGCTGACTGAGTTACCACATTATGAATCGATGAGGAACTCAGCCTTTTTAGCTTCAGTGCTCTGGAATGCTTTTCTATCATATATCTAGTCAGAACTATCATTTGCTTATTTTAAAATCCATCTGAAAACTCATTATTTTGAATTAGATAATGGCATGGGGTGACGGGTAGACTAGGGATTCAGCACCTTCTTAATTCATTGTGATCTTCTGCTTATTTTGTGTGAATGAGAACTGTTCTAATGATTTACTGCATTCTTTTCAATGATTATATAATAGATTTCATGTTTTTGTGTTAAGCTCTTAGAACTGCTTATGATAAACAGCATAGCAAATGGAAACATTAAACATAAGCCTTTTATTTAAATTAATCCCCTTGTTTATTAAGCCACACTAACGGCTGCAGCATGGCAATGCTGACATAGCCCATTCAAAGTGAATGGGCTTTGTCAGCATTAGCGCATGGAAGCTGCTAACACAGCTTAGTAAACAGCAGGGTAAATGTTTATTGAAATAAAACAGTACATATTACCCCCCAGATTCTATTCATGGTGAGTAAATTTACAGAGAATCCATGTACGTGGAGAACTCAATAGAACCCACGGAGTAAAAAGTGAAACCAAAAAGGAGTGGGAATGTAAACCAGGCTTATCCAAAAACTGGAACCAGACAACAAGTATATTAATAATCAAACATACAAAGTTTATTAATATTTTTGTAAAAATGACTCGGCACAACGTTGTGTTTCAGCCTGGTGGCCTACATCAGGAGTCTTGTATCTGTAGTGAAAATAACACTCATGAATTGATGATATAAAATATTCTCAAGCTTCAATCAATAAATGAAAGTCTTGAGACAAAAACATAGAGTTGGTCTTGAGAAAGACCGTTGTGAATGTACCGCCTGTCACTGGGATCTGCGTGAGCGTGGTAGACAGACGGCACATTCACAACGGTCTTTCTCAAGACTAACTCTATGTTTTTGTCTCAAGACTTTCATTTATTGATTGAAGCTTGAGAAAATTTTATATCATCAATTCATGAGTGTTATTTTCACTACGGATACAAGAATCCTGATGTAGGCCACCAGGCCGAAACACAACATTGTGTTGAGTCATTTTTACAAAAATATTAATAAACTTTGTATGTTTGATTATTAATATACTTGTTGTCTGGTTCCAGTTTTTGGATAAGCCTGGTTTACATTCCCACTCCTTTTTGGTTTCACGAGTAAATTTACATGCACAATTTTGGCGGTTGAGTTGTACACATAACTCAATTAACAATCATTCAGCACCAATAAATGGACCCTATCAAGCAATTAATGAAACTAATAGGCAATAATTAGAATTTATGTGCAGACTTGCTAAGCGTATTTTATAAAGTAATATATACATTCTTCCATGCGGATCTCAAAAGGAGGATGATCAAGGTTGGGTCATGGATATTCCTAAAACTTATATGCAGTGTTATAGAATATACCTGCTCTGCACCTAAGTTAGGTGTACATTTAGTCACAGGGTCAGGCATTAGGCATAGTCTAAAAACATGCTGAACTTTAGACAAAGTTGGCACACTTTATAGAATACTACTAAGTGTATTTTTTTCAGCACTGATTTTTTAGGCGGCATAAATAAAATCTAGCCCTACACATATATCATAAACACTGCCAATGGTAGTGACACCTTGGCGGCCATTCCATGACAAGGGACCCTCTTCAAAAATAAGGTCCACCCTAATGTTGCTTCCAAATTAAAACATGTCTGTTTGCACGTGCTTGAAGTTAGAAGTGTATCCCTGCAGTGAGCTTCACTAAAAAATGTTTTTCTCTTTTTCATTAGCTTCATCATTATCTGAAGAACCTCCACTTTAAGAACGCTCTGGGTGAGGAAATCTTTTTTGATGAGAATGGTGATCTCGCCATTGGTTATGATATTTTAAGCTCAGTGTTCCTACCTGATGGGACACAGATTAATGAAATTGTTGGAAGTTACAACCCTTATGCTCCACCAGAGCAGGAATTTACTATCTATGAAAAGGTGATGACGTGGGACAGCACATTCACCAAGGTCAGATTTCAATTCAATTTAAACTCCTTGCTCTGGCATTTAAGGCCCTTCCTTTTTGCACCCCTTCTTACCTCACACTCTCATTTCTTCCTACAACACTTCTCATCTTCTCCATTCTCTCTTTGTCTCCCTCCTTTCTATCCCTCTGGTCCATTTGTCTCATGTGCCCTCCCACTAACCCTCGATTCTGAACAATTATTGGGTCAATTTAAGCCACCTGCTTAAACTATCCACTCCCTTTGTTACCTTCCCTGGGGTCCAGGATTGGAGATACAGCCTACTTAATTTACTTAATTTAATTTTTACTCTATATTGATTTTCATTTCATTTTATTTTATTTGAATGCTCTTTTTTTCCTTTTTCTTCTTTACTTCCCTTGTATTTTGTAGTTTCTTTCCTCCTGGTTTTATTTGACTATTGTACACTGCTCAACTTTATAGAATCCAAAGTATTATGTATGTTGATATAAAACATATAACAATGTTGAAAGGCTGATTTTTAAAAATGTACCCAAATATTGGAGCCTAGGGCCCCTATTCTCAACTAAGCTTAGCAGCCTAACCTTTAAGGTTCAAATTTAACTAAATTTACACACCTACAACTTAGTAAGGATATGCAGATCAAAAATGTCCATTTTTTAGTTTCCTGTGTGGTTTGCTAGATTTTGTTGTTGTTGTTTATACAGGTGTTTTCTTTAAATTTCCATTTTTTTAGACTCCTGTATTGTTTACTAGATTGAGTGTCTTATTCAAGGTTTTTTTTTTAAAATATTTCTGATTCAATGTCATCAATAGTGTACCCTATGGTATAAAATAGTCTGCTCTGTTATTCAAATAGTGCACAGTATTGCTCAAATAATATGCCCTTTCTGTCCACACTTTATAGAATTGCGCTTAAGTGCCTAAATTGTCACTTAAGTGTCAAATTTAAGGCGCTTGCATTTACACCTGCTGAAACTAGTTGTCCATGCCCCAAGCCTAAATTAGATGTGAATTGGGCTGTTCTATAATGGGGTGTAAATTGGGCTTATTCTATAACTAGGTTTGTAACTGATATGAAAACCCTGAAACTCTCCTAAGCACCCCCCTTGAAATTACTTGCTTCTGGAGTTACATGCACATCATTATAGAATGTGATATATGCCCAACTCCCAATTAAGGCCAATAATTGATTGTTAGCTACCAATTATTGGTGCTGATTGCCTCATTAATCAATTAAGTTGCATATACAAGTTGGCTATGCATGCTGATTTGCATGTGCAAGTGTACTTGCCAGTGGCGTAGGAAGGGGGGGGGGCGGTCTGCCCTGGGTGCACGCCGCTGGGGGGGTGTCAGCTCTGTGCTGGTGCACTGCCCTCAGAGAGAGCAGTGAACCAGCGTGGAGCCGACATACCCCAGCAACTTGTAGTCGGGGTGGATCGGCCCTCCCGCCCGTCCCTCGCCGTAGGTATGCGCTCCGGGGGGGAGGTATGCGCTCCGGGGGGGGGGGGGGTGCGCTCCAGCGGGAGGAGGGTGCACCGTGCTGCACCCGGGGGGGGGGGGGGTGCGCAGCGGCGACCCGCCCCGAGTGTCAGCTCCCCTCGCTATGGCTCTGGTACTTGCCATATATAGAATTCAAGGTATGTGTGCCTGTTCAATAATATCACGTGTTATAGAACAACAGTGCTCATTATTGAGCAATTGGGCACACTGTTAAGCAATAGCATGGCCAATTTGAACAATTGTTGGCTCTATTTGCTCACTTTCAGTTATCTAGTGTAAATGGGTATTTAAAATTTAAAATATGAAGCTTGCCCCATTCAGGGGCTTACCTTGGTTCCAGGGTGGTCCCTGCAATCTATTTACCGGACTGGGGGCTGCTCTGAGGTCCATCTGTTTTATTTTCTGGGACCCTTTTAGGGTCTGGGGTTTTCGGGAGTGTTCCCGATCTTTGGGCCATGTTGGGGCCCATTCTACCTTTCATTGGTGGCCAGTGACAAAATTACTGGGGCTGGGGGGCTCTGGGGCTCTTCAAGGTCTGGCGGCATCCAAACTCATCCATTTGTGTTGCCGCTGGACCATTGAATGAGCTCCGGAGGAAGCAGGCAGGCAGGAAAATCCCCTGCCTGAGCCTGCTTTGGAGCCGGGAGGGTTCTGAGCATGTGTGAACTTTCGCGTATGCTCAATAGAACACTGGAGGGTCACAGTAGGCCGTAAGAAAGCCAGGGACTCAATTTATGAGATGCTCCTCTGGAGTTACAGGCCTTTTGTGACCTTGCACCTCAGAAAATGGGAGGAGCACCAGGGGTCTACCGGGACCCCGAAGAAGAATTTGAACCACCTAGTGGGCTTTAAGGGACCAAGATAAGAGGTCTTCTGACCTTGATTTGGGTTTTTTTTTTGGCTCTTTCTGGGTGTTTTGCTGTTGGGCTTTCTAGAATTATTTTAAAATTTTTATTTTTTATTGTCAGGGTGCCTTTGGTTCTCTAGGGGACAGGTTCTGATATTAGATTTATTTTAAATAATTTTGGGGAGTTTTATTTTGGTCAGCGTAGGTTATGGGAATCCAGTATTAAAAGGGTTAATTTTTTTGTGTACATTTTTGATATGTGTGGATTTCTAAGAACCTTTTTTTGAAAACTAGGGGAATGGTTTTAGGAGAAAAGTGTATTTTATGGGGTAATCATAGTCCCAGGGTAATGGTTTGAGCCATCTAGGAAGTTTAAAAATTATTTTTGTGAATTGTCCTCGATGGAGAGGGGAACTGGGACTCAGTTTTATTTGTTGGAAATGTGAAAAGTGGAATTTGAGTAATTTTAATATGATTTATTTGAGAAAAGTTTGTGATATCTTTTAAAATGGGTGGTTTTGAAATCTAAAAACGGAAGGTCGTGGAAAAAGATGTGCTATGGCAGCATGGCAAATTTGAGTGCTTTTGGTATTTAATTATTAATATTTAAAAATATGAATTTTTTCATTGCTTTCTATGGGTCCAAGATGCAGACCTTAAACTTTTCAGTTAGGTTCCATGCTTTTAGAAGTTTGTTGTAGTGGGTTCTGATTGGCCGCTGAAGGTCAGTTGGGGACTCCAAGTCACTGTCACACTTGACAACAGCTGTCCTGACAGTTGTGAGAGGAACTGAAGATACAGAGGGGATCTGACCTGTGTGACAGGGGCTCTGTATGTGTGAAGGAGAAAGTTGTGAATATGTGAAAGAGCTTGATTATAGCATAGCTTTACTGTGACAGAGAAGCTGAAGCACAGAAAGAGCAATACCATCATCACTCTTAAGATCTGAAAACATCAGAGGAAATTATTTTACCATTTTGTATTGCACATCATATGTAATCCATTGGGTTGGTCATGAGCCCTTGGGCCCTGACTGAGGCCAGCAGGGCACCAACCCAGGCCAAGGGGAGACCGACCCACCACCACACACCCCAGCTACCCAATACCCCTAAGCTACCCCTCCCCACAGTCCCTCAGGAAGAAGGGAAATAGGCATACAGGTGGGCGTTGTGGCCGAACCGGAACCCACGCACACAGAGCCACTCTTGTGGGCCGAACGGGAACCCAGACACACACAGGGAGGGGTGAAAGAACCCAGAGGGCCCCCCCCAGGACCCCAAGATGCCAGACACGCGCTGAACACCAGCAATAGCGTAGAGGGAGAAACAAAGGACCAGAGTGGGCCACGCCCACCCAGGGGACTAGCGCAGGACAGGGAACTAACACAGCAACCCCCCCCCCCCCACCAGGGTAGGAAGCCCCAGGCAGAAGCCAGAGGAACCAGACACAAAAGGAAGGCAGAAAGCCTTTGCCTCAAACCCACTGTAGACAGAGGCAAACAGAACACAAAGGGTTAAGCTTGTAGAACCAGCAGAGAGAGAGAGAGTTCCATAAATCAACAAACAATCAGAGAGAAGCTTCCCTTCCGGAGAGGGAGCAGAGCCCATAGAACAAACACACTGGCAGAAGCAGGAACACAATACACACATTACACAAAGGGTTAAACTCACTGAGCCAGCAGGCCTGGGAAGTGAAATCCTTAAAACAAACAAACAAAGGAGATAAGGCTCTCACTCAGCCCAGAGCCCCAGAGGCTGAGCAATGCCCATCCCCCACTAAACAAACGAGCAGCTGACCCTGATTACAGAGCTACACACACACACACACACAGCAGCAGCTAACCCAGAGGGAAGGAAAAGAAAACTCTAACACAAACACAGATCCCTGTCAGAACCCAGAGCTCGTTCTGAGAGAAAACTATCAGGCTTTCCAGTTACCACCAAGCGTAAATAACGAAAAAGCAGAGGAACTCTTCAGCTGCAGGCCAAAGTACTATCCCCTGACGTAAGCACAAACCCTGGCAGCCAATCAGAAGAGACGTCCCCCCCTCCCCCTCAGCCAAAATCATAACATCATATAACATTTATACTACATATTTTCCTCAATTTTTCCTGTAAGTTTCCTGAGTGATGGGAGTTTAGTGTGGAAACCCATACACCATGATTACAACATCTTACCACTCATTCTAAAACCTCACCACCAGGGAATCTACAAGTGGCATCATGGACAGGATTAGGGTTTAGAATTCAAAATTTGAATTTTGAATTCTGAGAAGTGGAACAAAATTGTGATTGTTGGGAATATATGATGTAAGACTGAATAACTTTAATGAGTTTATGTTAATTATTCCTGGGTGATTCATGTGTCTCTCCAAGAGTGAAGATTTCACAGTTGGAAATGGAAGATGACTGGTGGTTTAGCCATGCAAAATATTAGGAACAATTTGGAGCAGGTTATTCAGAGACAAAAATGGGGACGTGAAAAGTGTTCCTCAATTCAACTAATAGCAGATTTGAATTGGAAGGAGGTGATGCAGAAGAGGAATATGGCTGGAAAAGAAGCAGGAGGGAAGAATATCAGTGGAGTTACCCTGAAAGGAATAAAGGATTTCAGTGCCAGAATGATCTGAACAGCAAGAAGCTGATCATCTGTTATAATTGTGGAGAGGAGGGACATATAAGTTGGAATTGTAGATGGAGGTGAATAGAACAAGAGGATTCCTATGCTCAAAAATACCCTGTGAGTATGAGAAAATTGAGCTCAAATTTAGAGGAGCAGTACAAAGTAAGTCAAGACTCTGAAGGATATTGTCATCTCTCATGGAATGTACGGCAGGATGAAGAACTGAGAAAACACTCTGCACAGTGGAAAGAGAAACTCTTGCAATTGAAAGAAAAGAGAGAAAATGGATAAAGAACAGCGAAGAACTTATTCAAAGTTGGAATCTTTCAAAGAAGTCTGAGAGTAAAGTAGAAGGGACAAAAGAAGAGCTGAAACAGGTGTCTGACTGAGGAAGTTTTGTCAGTTGAACCTGAAGAAAATGCGAAAGAAGAACAAATGCATAAAATCTCTTCAACCAAAGAAGATTTTTGCTTGTATACATCAGAGGAGGAAATACAATATACTGAAATCACAGCTGTAGAGAATATTGCCCCAGAGAGAGAACAGAAGAATGAAAACCCTGTTGAGAAAGAGAAATTACAGGAGGAGAGTCAATAGCAAAAATCAGAAGAACTTTCTTCTGGCCGGGTGGAACCTCAGGAGACAGAGAAAGGCCTCACTGAGGAGGAGCAGTATGCCGAGAACAGTTTGAATATTGTGGAAGAAAATGGAAACCTTCTTCAAAAAGTGGAGGAAGGATGTACGGATGCTGAAGGCAAGCCAGAGAGAAATAAGTGTGAATTAGACAAGGAGGAGGTTTGTTACTTCAGGGTGGATGAGAAGATGAACGGTGTAAATATGACAAAGGAAAAAGAAATCAGTCAATATGAGTTGAAAGCAGAAAAAAGAAGCTGTGACACTCATGATTAAGCAACAAAAGGAGAAAATGAAATAAAAGTGGAGAGGAAGAAGAAAGGAGATTTATTGATAAGAAAGAAAAAAACCAAAGGAGAAGAAAACTGTCTGTGACAAAGAAAATCTTGGAGACATTGGTAAATATTAATGAAAAAGCAGAGATGGGAAAGAATTTACAGAAAGGAAGTGAGTGCAGTTTTCAAAATGAAGGAACAAAGTTTTCTTGGTATAGAAGGAAATGTAGCAGAAAGAAAAATCTGTACCAGTTGATATTTTTACAGAGTTTAAAGAAGGTTTTGTGTTGGAGTTTAATGATCAGTGTCACTCTTTCATGAGAAAATGAACAGAAGTTGTACCTTCTTACAAAAGAATTTATCGATGGGAAAGAGCGAAGGAAGAGGAAGAACTTTAGAAATGAACAGTATGGGATTCATTTACAGCATCCAGAAAGCAAACTTATGAAGGAAGAATAACAAACAAGACATTTATAATTAAAAGAAAAGAAAAAGAAGGGGTCCTGGTTGAAGTAAGAATGAAATCTTTTGTGCTGGAAAATACTGACAGAAAACTTGGATTGTATAAAAGAAGAGTACAAATATACTGAAATTAAAAGGCATGTTTAGTAAGAAGAAACTGAGTGCTAGATAACTCTGATCTTGAGGGGAGATTCATCGTCACCCATGGAATGATTGAACAGAAATTATTATAAGAAAATGAAGACGTGTTGTAATGTAAAACATGTTTCAGAATTTGTGGCTTTATTAACAAAAAGGTTAAGATGTATAATGAGAGATAGTATAGAATGTTGTCAAAGAAAATTGCCAACTGTTTTAACTGTAAAACGTTCCTGAGATTCAAGAAAGTTGATAATTTGTTTGGATAATTTGTAATGGCGAAAGGTTGAGGTTAATATTTATGATTGCCAGTTAAAGAAATGATGCAAGAAAATGTGTAATATATCAAAGGTTACAGAGAACCTGTTAATGTGGGAATAACATTGAAGAGAGGAAGAGCTGTGCCATGGTATAACTGGGAACAACATTTATTAGATTGTTTAACTATTAGAAGTTAGGTACTTCATACCACTTGTAGTGGGAACTAAGCTGGTGGAGAGCAAGAATGATGATACAGGGTTCAATGAATAGTGGACTGAGTTCCTGTCTTCTTGGCCACACGTGTCTTGAATTTGAGGGACACTGTTTCTTATCAGGATGATTCTGTATACAGTTTGCTTCAATAACCTGAGTTAATGGAAAAATGGTTAGGGATCCCATATTAATTCAATTTGGTCAAGATGCTGTACTTTGAGATGGAATGTCTGGTTTCTGTCAGGGCCGCCCCTGGGGCATTAAACATGTCTTGTCCAGTTCGGTAACATCTTGATTGTTTGACAGTCCAGCACAAAGGGGCATGGGATCTCAGTTGAGGTACCGGCTCCTATGTGTCCAGGATGTGTTGGATGAAGGACTGCACTATGTAGTAGGCACTCAGAATGGACTATGCCATTGAGTGCTTATCTAATGAGGTACTTACACCCATACCTCTGCATTGAATAAATAGAATCATGTATATTTTGATTGGTGTGGGGAGGTAATTCTGTTTTAGATGTTTAGGTGAAATGTTGAGATGACATTTATAAAGACCGGGTGATGTGTATATGGAGTATTTAAAATTTAAAATTTGAACTTTGCCTCTTTCAAGGGCTTACCAGGGCTCTGGTGTGGTCCCTATGGTCTGTTCACTGGTAGAGCTTGTACAAGATCTGAGTTACATGTATTTGTGGTCAACTGTCTAACACCACAGACTGCCTTCAGTCAGGTCCGTGTCTGAAATATGAAATCAGATTGGATTTCTCAAGAATAGGTGTCTTGAAAGTGAGTCATAAATGTCACGGGTGAAGTGGAAGCTCTAGGATTTCTTGGATCCAAGCAAGTAAACTAGTTGTGGTGCTGCAACAAATAGTGGGCTAATATTGATCATCATTGGTAGCCACTGAGTATCAGTAGGTCAAGTGGAGGGCATTTTCGATATGACATCTAAATCTGAATTTGGACATTTTACACAAAACGTCCAAATTCTGAACAGGAAAGAAGGTCATTTTCAACAAAAAAGACTATCTTTTTCTTGCGAAAATACTGTTTTGAAAAATGTTTATGGTTCAGATGTTTTGTTTTTCAGTCCATTTTCGAACAAAAAACGTCCAAATACAAAACGAACAAAATCAAGCCATTAGGATACAGACCATAAGAAAGGTTCCAGTCCCAGGAAAGCATTCATAGAGGTTAACTAAGTTCAAACTGCTGTAGAAGCAGTCCTGTTACACTTGTGGAGGAAACTATGAACCCTCCAAAACTCACCAGAAACCTACTGTACCCACATATAGGTGCCCCTTCACCCGTAAGGGCTATAGTAGTGGTGTACAGTTAGGGGTAGCGGGTTTTGAGAGGGTTTGGGGGGGGGGGGCTTTGCAGGCAAAGTAAGGGAGCAATGGTGAGATGTGTACCTGGGAGCATTTATGAAGTCCACTGCAGTGCCCCCTAGGGTGCCCTATTGCTTTCCTGGGATGTCACTTTTCCATTATTCTATCTGATGCCAAGCTTTCTATTTTTTTTTTTTTTAATAATATCTGAGCCTTATGTCTATTGTTTATCAGTAGATTTGGGCTTTGAATTCAGATGTAGAGATAAAAAGGAGGTTTTATTACATATATTTAAATACCAGAGTGCTATTTTTCCATACTTCATAGCAAGAGTGTACGTTTCCTAATTACCTGTCCCAATGCAACTGAAGCTTTTACCTCCTCAGTGCATGTAGATGGCTTCATCCATGTGTGGATTCTCTGATGCCATGTGAGGCTTTCTTTCCAACCAAAAGCTTTATCCACACTCAGAACACGTAAATGGTTTCACTCTATTTTGGATTTTATTCTGTATTGTGAGGTCTGCCTTCTGCCTAAAGCCTTTACCACACTCAGGGCATGTATATTGTTTCACTGCAACATAGATTCTCTGGTGGACTGTGAGGCTGTCCTCAATGACGCTTTTACCAAACTTTCTATATGCAACTGTTTTAACTTCTGAATGGATTCTATGGTTCATTGCTAGACCAGTCCATGAGAAGGGTATGGACAGATAAGGGGCAATCCCATAAAATAGTTGTGAGGTTATAGAATACCTACATTTGCACGCACAATTGCCTTCATTTGATGCCAGTACTTACATCAACCTTCAGCAGGTGTAAATGCTCGTGCCCAAAGTTAGGTGTGAAATGCACACTCAGCTAAAGTTCTCTAAAGGTCAATTCATGCAGAGCATCCTCTATAGAATACTGTCATAGCACTCATTATTTCAGTGCCTATGTTTAAGAACATAAGAATAGCCATATTGGGTCAGAACAATGGTCCATCTAGCCCAGTATACTGTTTCCAAACAGTGGCCAAGCCAGATCACAAGTACCTGGCAGAATTCCAAATTGTGGCAAGTTTCCATGCTACAAATCCCAGGTCAAGCTGTTGCTTCCCCTTGTCTGTCTCAATTGCAGACTATGGACTTTTCCTTCAGAAACCTGTCCATTTTTTAAATCCAGATACGCTAACTGCAGTTACCACATCCTCTGGCAATGAGCTCCAGAGTTTAATTATTCATTGAGTGAAAAATATTTCCTCCTTTTTGTTTTAAAAGTATTTCCATGTAACTTCATTGAGTGTCCCCTGGTCTTTCTACTATTTGAAAGAACTGGCCTATTATGTGCAATTCTGGACCCCCACATCTCAAAAAACATATAGCAGAAAAGGTTCAGAGCTCTAAAATTGAAATGATTAAGTGAAATGATTAAGGAGACATAACAACTTCAATGTAAGAAAGATTACGGATGTTGTGGCTCCTCAGCTTATAGAAGAGTCAGTTCAGGGGAGATATGATTGAGGTTTATAAAATCCTGGAATGGAACGTGAAAACGTGAATCAATTGTTTATTTCTTCATTGCACATTACCCAGTCTTTGTGCTTTTTGAAATTACATAGCAATGCATGTTACATAATAGGAGAAAACAAATTCACTCAATACATAGTTAAGCTCTGAGTATTTGAGTATCTGAAGGAAACAGTGTTACAAGGCAGTGGTTGTAGCCAGAAGGATGCTATGCTATTTAGAGAGAAATGTAACCAACAGAAAAAAGGAGGTGTTGATATCCCTGTATAAGTTGTTGGTGAGGATCCACTTGGTGTATTGTGTTCAGTTTTGGAGCCCATATCTTCCTAAAGATATAAAAAGAGTTGAAGTAATCAAGAGAATGGCGACAAAAATGGTAATGAGCTTGCACCAAAAGATGTATGAGAAGAGAGTGAAGAGGAGAAGAAAGACAGTACAGATATAATATAGACGTTGAAATACTTGAAAGGTATTAATATAGAAACAAATATTTTCAGAGAAGGGAAAAGGGTAAAACTTGAGGACATGAGTTGAGGTTGTGGGGTGGTAGACTTAGGAGTAATGTCAGGAAAGAGAAAAATGATGACAGAATTCAAAAAGGCAGGGGATGAACACAGAGGACCTTTAATTAGAAAATAAATGGTATAAACAACAATATTTAGATGATTGCATGTGTGTCTGCATGTTTAGTGGAGATTAGATGACTACTCTGGCACTGAAGGACAAAGGCCAGTGCTACACAATCTTATATGGTTTGGGTCCCATAAATGAAAATCCAGTTTAGGATGGGCTGGAGAGGGCTTCAATGGAAGCTGCAGTAACTTGGAACATGAAGGCAGCTCCGGGTAAATTTTTACCGTCTATGCCCTTCTCACGACAAGATGGATTTGGATAGGCTGGAGTGGGCTTTAATGGCAACTTCAGTAGTTGGAACTGAACAAAAGGACCAGTTGGACTTCTATGGACTATATTCCAAAAATGCCAAAAAGAGATAATGATCAAGTATTTTATATCACATTCACTGTTGCTTTAATCAAGATTTGATAATGAGTGTGACTGTTGGGCAGACTGGATAACCTTTGAGGTCTTTATCTGTTGTCTTGCTCTCTTCCTCCTGACATGGGAAAATTGCAAACTACCGTCCAGTGGCAAGCACACTCCTTTTTAGTAAAGTATTAGAAACATACGTTAGTAAACATCTCTCTTCATATCTGGACTTTTTTTCTGTTTTACACTGGTCACAATTTGGCTCCAGATTATCATATTGTATGGAAACATTGCTGCTAGTTCTAACTACATATGTCAAACAACATCTGTGCAAAGGTGACTAAATAATTCTTCTCCAATTTGATATATTGGCAGCGTTCAATGCGGTTGACCACACAGCAGCTGTGTTCAAATGGTTCAGCGAATTCCTTTCAAATCAAATTTATTCTCTCAAGAAAAACAACCAACTTTCCAACTTCTGGTCTCCTAACTTCCTGTCCCGCAGGAATCTCCCATCGCACCTATCCTGTTCAATCTCTTTATTTCATCCCTTGCCTCAATACACCTGGGACTTAATGAACTACTATTATCCTATGCGGATGACATCCTGCTTCTCTTACCAGTGACAGCATCAAACTTACCTGTTCCTCTGATCCTATTCCCACCCATCTACTTAGCACTATCTCTCCTACTGTTATCCCTTCTATCTGCAATATCCTCAATCTATCACTTTCCACCTCGACTGTTCCTGAAGCCTTCAAACATGCCGTAGTCACACCACTCCTTAAAAAACCTTAATTAGACCCCACCTGTCCTTCCAGCTATCACCCCATCTCCCTCCTACCTTTCTTCTCCAAGATACTTGAACACTTTCTTTCATCTCAAGCTATTCTTGATCCACTTCAATCTGGCTTTCGCCCTCTTCATTCAACTAAAACAGCGCTTGCTAAGGTCTCCAATGTCCTGTTCTTGGCCAGATCCAAAGTTCTCTATTCTACTACTACTACTTAACATTTCTAAAGCGCTACCAGGGTTACGCAGTGCTGTACAGTTTAACATAGAAGGACAGTCCCTGCTCAAGGAGCTTACAATCTAAAGGACAAATGTACAGTCAGTCAAATAGGGGCAGTCAAATTGGGGCAGTCTAGATTTCCTGAATAGGTATAAAGGTTAGGTGCCAAAGGCAACATTGAAGAGGTGGGCTTTGAGCAAGGATTTGAAGATGGGTAGGGAGAGGGCTTGGCGCAAGGGCTCAGGAAGTTTATTCCAAGCATAGGGTGAGGTGAGGCAGAAAGGGCAGAGCCTGGAGTTGGCGGTGGTGGAGAAGGGTACTGAGAGGAGGGATTTGTCCTGTGAGCGGAGGTTTTGGGTGGGAACGTAAGGGGAGATGAGGGTAGAGAAGTAATGAGGGGCTGCAGACTGAGTGCATTTGTAGGTAAGAAGGAGAACTTGAACTGTATGCGGTATCTGATCGGAAGCCAGTGAAGCAAGTGTCTTGAGGAGAGGGGTGATATAAGCATATCGGTCCAGGCAGAATATAAGACTTGCAGCAGAGTTCTGAACGGATTGAAGGAGGGATAGATGGTTAAGTGGGAGGCCAGTGAGGAGTAGGTTGCAGTAGTCAAGGCGAGAGGTAATGAGAGAATGGACGAGAGTTCGGGTGGTGTGCTCAGAGAGGAAAGGGTGAATTTTGCTGATGTTAAAGAGAAATAAGCGAAAGGTCTTGGCTATCTGCTGGATATGCACAGAGAAGGAGAGGGAGGAGTCGAAGATGACACCGAAGTTGCGGGCAGATGAGACGGGGAGGATGAGGGTGTTATTGACTGAGATAGAGAGTGGGGGAAGAGGAGAAGTGGGTTTAGGTGAAAAGACGATAAGCTCGGTCTTGGCCATGTTCAGTTTCAGGTGGCGGTTGGACATCCAGACAGCAATGTCTGATAAGCAGGCCGATACTTTGGCCTGAGTTTCTGCAGTGATGTCTGGTGTGGAGAGATAAAGCTGGGTGTCGTCAGCATAAAGATGATATTGGAAACCATGAGATGAGATCAGCGAGCCCAGGGAAGAGGTGTAGATTGAAAAAAGAAGGGGTCCAAGAACAGATCCCTGGGGAACTCCAACAGAGAGCGGGATGGGGGTGGAGGAATATCCATGATAATGTACTCTGAAGGTACGGTGGGAGAGATAAGAGGAGAACCAGGAGAGGACAGAGCCCTGGAACCCAAATGAGGACAGTGTGGCAAGAAGTAAATCATGATTAACAGTGTCAAACACGGCGCATAGGTCGAGGAGGATGAGGATGGAGTCATGACCTTTGGATTTGGCAAGGAACAGGTCATTACACAGACTTTAGTGAGTGCTGTTTCTGTTGAGTGTAGAGGGCGAAAACCGGATTGAAGCGGATCGAGGATGGCATGAGAGAAAATCAAGGCAGCGGCTGTGAACGGCGCGCTCAAGTATCTTGGAGAAGAAGGGTAGGAGGGAGATGGGGCGGTAGTTGGAGGGACAGGTAGGGTCTAGTGATGGTTTTTTGAGGAGTGGTGTGACTACGGCGTGCTTGAAGGTGTCAGGGACAGTTGCAGTGGAGAAAAAGAGAGGTTGAGGATATGACAGATGGGGAGAGGGGGGGGGTGACAGTAGGAGAGATGGTGTTAAGTAGGTTGGTGGGGATAAGATCAGAGGAACAAGTGGTGCATTTCGAGGAGGAAAGAAGGTGGGCGGTTTCCTCTTCGGTTTCCTCTTCTTGATCTATCTGCTACTTTTTGACAATGTTGATCACTGCCTACTCCTTGATACGCTGTTCTCACTTGGATTTCAGGGCTCTGTTCTTTCTTGGTTTTCTTCCTATCTCACCCATCATAATTTTAGGGTGTACTCAGGTGGATCCTCCTCCACTTCTATCCCACTATCAGTTAGTGTATCTGTCCTGGGATCTTTTCTCCATCTATACGTGTTCCCTTGGTACTCTGATCTCATCCCATGATTTTCAGTAACCTTACTGATTATACCCAGATCTACCTCTCCACACCAGAAATCTCAGCAGGAATCCAGGCCAAAGTATCAGCCTGCCTGTTTGACATTGCTGCCTGGATGTCTCACTGCCATCTGAAACTAAACATGACCAAGATTGAGCTTCTTATCTTTCCCCCTAAACCAACCTCTCCTCTTCCTGCATTCTCTATTTCTGTGGATAACACTCATATCCTTCGTCTCATCAGCTCGTAACCTCATCTTCGACTCCTTTCTCTCCTTTTCTGCACATATTCAGCAGACTGCTAAAACCTGTTGTTTCTTTCTCTATGGGTCAGAGAAAAACCACATGGAGTGTGGAGGTGCCCACAGGAGGTCCCCACAGGACAAAAAAGCGAAAACAGAAAAGGGGTGGGGAAAATAGGCTGTATTCAAACAATGGGGCAGACATATAAATTAGTTACAATAATGATTTTTATTGTGAATAAATGACTCAACACAGCCATGTTTCGGCGCCGTAGCGCCTTCCTCAGGAGTCTATAAAAACAAATATAATGACAGAAATAATACATAAATACTGCATACAAAATAAATATATCAGTGTAGGTATATACTAAATGAACATCTCAAAACATATATATGAGTTAAAACCAAATGAACATATATAGATGTAAAAAAACAAGCAAAATTATAACCAATTTCAAATCCATAAAAGTAATATTAAAATAACAGTCATGTAATCTCTAAAAGAATTAAATGTGAAAAAATGGTGTTGCAGAGTAAATGCATGCATCAGTAATGCAAAAATGAATGCTTATACAGGGAGTATCGTAAGGTGTGATGTTTACACAATAGGCAGCAAACACAGGGTTCCAAACAGTATCTGATTGGTTACATACAAGAGTCTGTAGGTGTCCAAAAATTGTTGGCCAGAGAGAGTACAAGGAGTATACAAAGAGTGACAGAGTCGCAACATTATATATAGACAAATAGAGTGTATAGATAATAAGGGGTAAGGTAGATTTGAAACATGCACATGAAAAAAATAAGCACATAAAATATATATTTGAATATATATGTGAGAAAATAGACAGAGAGTGATGATAAGGTGCTAAGAGAAAGAGAGAGGGTATGGGGGGGGGGGGAAGAAGAAGGAGGGGGGAGGAAGAAGGGAGGGAAAAACAGGACTAAATTAGGAAAAAATTAAATAATAATAATCATAATGTCAAAAAAGGGGTGTATCAAAAATAATCAGGTAGAAAAATGATATCAAAAAGAAAATTTCCAAGTGGATGTATAACTAACCTTCTGGAACCTTTTCTAAAAATCAGCGTTACATTGGCCACCCTCCAATCTTCTGTTACCACGCTCGATTTTAAGGATAAATTACATATTACTAACAATAGCTCCGCAAGCTCATTTTTCAGTTCTATCAGTACTCTGTGATGAATTCCATCTGGTCCAGGAGATTTGCTACTCTTCAGTTTGTAGAAGTGCCCCATTACATCCTCCAGGTTTACAGAGAATTCATTAAGTTTCACCAACTCGTCAGCTTCAAATACCATTTCCGGCACCGGTATCCCACCCAAATCTTCCTCGGTGAAGACCAAAGCAAAGAATTCATTTAATCTCTCCGCTACGGCTTTGTCTTCCCTAATCGCCCCTTTTACTCCTCAGTCATCTAGTGGTCCAACTGATTCTTTTGCCGGCTTCCTGCTTTTAATATACCTAAAAACATTTTTTACTATGTGTTTTTGCCTCCAACGCAATCTTTTTTTCGAAGTCCTTCTTAGCCTTCCTTATCAGTGCTTTGCATTTGACTTGACATTCCTTATGCTGTTTCTTATTATTTTTCAGTCGGTTCCTTCTTCCATTTTCTGAAGGATTTTCTTTTAGCTCTAATATCTTCCTTCATCTCACTTTTTAACAGCGCCGGCTGTCATTTGGTCTTCCGTCCTTCTTTTTTAATACGCGGAATATATTTGGCCTGGGCTTCCAGGATGGTGTTTTTGAACAGCATCCATGCCTGATGTAAATTTTTGACCTTCGCAGCCGCTCCACTAAGTTTTTTTTCACTCTTCTTCTCATTTTATGATAGTCTCCTTTTTTAAAGTTAAATGCTAACGTATTTAATTTCCTATTTATACTTACTTCAAAGCTAATATCAAATCCGATCATATTATGATCACTGTTATCAAGCGGCCCCAGCACCATTACCTCCCGCACCAGATCATGTACTCCACTAAGGACTAGGTCTAGAATTTTTCCTTCTTTCGTTGGTTCCTGTACCAGCTGCTCCATAAAGCTGTCCTTGATTTTATCAAGGAATTTTACCTCCCTAGTGTGCCCTGATGTTACATTTACCCAGTCAATATTGGGGTAATTGAAATCACCCATTATTATTGTGTTGCCCAGTTTATTTGCATCCCTAATTTCCTTTAACATTTCTGCATCCGTCTGTTCATCCTGGCCAGGCGGACGGTAGTACACTCCTATCACTATTCTTTTTCCCTTTACACATGGAATGTCAATCCACAGTGATTCCAAGAAGTGTTTTGTTTCCTGCAGAATTTTCAATCTGTTTGATTCAAGGCTCTCGTTAATATATAATGCTACCCCTCCACCAATTCGATCCACCCTATCACTATGATATAATTTGTACCCTGGTATGACAGTGACCCACTGGTTATCCTCATTCCACCAAGTCTCAGAGATGCCTATTGTATCTAATTTTTCATTTAGTGCAATATATTCTAACTCTCCCATCTTATTTCTTAGGCTCCTGGCATTCGCATATAGACATTTCAAAGTATGTTTGTTGTTCCTATTTACATCATGCTTAGTACTTGACAATATTAATTTGCAATCTTTTGTCTGATTTTTATTCTTATTTAAGGACACCTGATCTACTACGGTCTCTTTTGCAACTTCACTATCAGGACACCCTATCTTCCCTGTTTTGGTGATATCTTTGAAAGATACCTTATCCCGGACCATGCACTTTTGAGCGACTGTCGACCTTCTCCCTGTTTCTAGTTTAAAAGCTGCTCTATCTCCTTTTTAAATGCCGATGCCAGCAGCCTGGTCCCACCCTGGTTAAGATGGAGCCTAACCTTTTGGAATAGGCTCCCCCTTCCCCAGAATGTTGCCCAGTTCCTAACAAATCTAAAACCCTCCTCCCTGCACCATCGTCTCATCCACTCATTGAGACTCTGGAACTCTGCCTGTCTCTTGGGCCCTGCGTGTGGAACGGGTAGCATTTCAGAAAATGCTACCCTAGAGGATCTGGATTTGAGCTTTCTACCTAAGAGCCTAAATTTGGCTTCCAGAACCTCTCTCCCACATTTTCCTATGTCATTGGTACCCACATATACCAAGACAGCCAGCTCCTTCCCAGCACTATCTAAAATCCTATCTAGGTGACGCATGAGGTCCGCCACCTTCGCACCAGGCAGGGATGTCACCAGGTGATCCTCATGCCCACCAGCCACCCAGCTATTTATATGCCTAATGATCTTTAAAGCTGACTCAGCAATCTATGCAAGTATTCTACTTCCCTACACCTTAATTAACACTTAATTGATGTCGCTGGATGAGCTACCTCTCCAGCAGCCAAGGAACAGAAAATAACTGCCTTTTAGAACAAGAGTTTTTGGCTGTTTAGTTTCTACCTCTAGAAAAGTTTCAGTTTAAAACTATGGGGAAAATGCCTATTTCTAGAGAAAGTTCAGTTTAAAACTATGGGAAAAGGGTTTGTACACGGCAACTAGTTAATAATGCTTGCTTTTCTCTCTCTCTCTCTTTCTTTATTTCCCCCTTAATACTAAACTAGGTCCTGCTTGCTTTTCCCTCTCTCTATCTTTTTTTTATCCCCCCTTAATACTAAAGTAGATCCTGCAGTGCCTGCTAGATTCTGTTAATGCTGTGGTACAAAGTTTTTAGAACTAAGTGGAAAAGACTATCCAGCTTATTTTCGAAAGAGAAAAACGCCTATAGTGCGACCTAAATCGGGAGATAGACGTTTGTCTCGCAAAGGCGCCCAAATCGGTATAATCGAAAGCCGATTTTGGGCGTTTCCAACTGCACTCCATCGCGGAAATGAATAAAGTTGACGGAGGCGTGTCGGAGGCGTGGTGGAGGCAGAACTGGGGCGTGGTTATCAGCCGAGGAGAGATGGGCGTCTTTAGCTGATAATCGAAAAAAAAGGCGTTTTGACCACGATTTTGGGTCACTTTTTTGGGACCCTTTTTTTCATGAACAAGTCCCAAAAAAGTGCTCCAACTGCCCAGATGACCACTGGAAGGAATCGGGGATGACCTCCCCGGACTCCCCCAGTGGTCACTAACCCCCTCCCACCAAAAAAAACCCACTTTAAAAACTTTTTTTCCAGCCTGTATGCCAGCCTCAAATGCCGTACCCACCTCCATGACAGCAGAATGTGTTCGATCCTCTCACAGCCTTTCCCTGGGTCAGATGTGGCTCTCAGGTGCTGTACAGGGTCACATCAGCATTGCATTGTGGTGGGTGTAGGGTATTGGGCTCCGTGATTTCATTAGCTTGTGTTACAGTCTCACGATGTTGGTAGTTGGTAGGCTCTTCTCCCATGGTGCTTTTCCCCTGCCTACTGGGTCAGAGTGTGCCCTGTTGTGTTTCCTGTTGTAGTCCATGCGGTAGTGGCCATTTTTGTAAGCCAGTTTTAGTTCCCTTTCCTGTGTTAGCCACGTTAGACAACTTAGTTCTTACCTTGAATGTGGCTGAAAGAGTAGGGTTACCATACGTCCGGATTTCCCCGGACATGTCCTCTTTTTGAGGGCATGTCCGGGGCGTCCGGCGGATTTTGCCCGCGCCCACGTTTGTCCGGATTTCTGGACAAACGTGGGCGCGGGTGCGGGCAGGCGCGTGCGTGCGGTGGGCGTGTGGGCGGGAGATCGGCGCCGTGGGTCTGGTGACCTGGTCTCCCGTCCCCTCCCCTTCCTTACCATGTTCCCTGCTGGTCTAGTGACGTCTTCGGGGCAGGAAAGAGCCCCCTCTTTCCTGCCCGGAGCGCTGCCTCCCCTGTCTATCATCCTTCTCGGTCTGGCTGGGGATTCAAAATGGCCGCCGAGAGTTGAACTCTCGCGAGGCCGCTTCAACTCTCGGTGGCCATTTTGAATCCCCAGCCATACCGAGGAGGATGCAGCAGGCAAGGGCAGGCAGCGCTCCGGGCAGGAAAGAGGGGGCTCTTTCCTGCCCAGAAGAGAAGATGCTACTAGACCACCAGGGCTAGATAGTAAGTGAGGGGGGGTATGTGATGGGGGGGAGGGGACTAAGTGATGGGGGGGCGTGGCGGAACCCGGACCTGAAGGGGGCGTGGCAGGGGCGGGGCATGAGGCGTGGCGGGGGCGGGGTAGGGGGGCGTGACATGTGTCCTCTTTTTCAGAGGACACAAAATGGTAACCCTATGAAAGAGGGCATTCTGCCAGCTCTGACCTACTGCTAATCTCAGTACCAGGGAGACTCGTTGCCAGTGGGGCACAACCTCTGCAGTTAACTGTGAGTAAACATGCTTATTCCAATAAAGGACGTTTTCGGAGAGATTAGTCTTCAGGTGTCAACTGGTGTGCCAATGTTATACAGCAGCAACAAGTCCTAGAGGCCTGCGTGTATGCAGGTCCCTGGAGCACTTTTAGTGGGTACCGCAGTGCACTTCAGCCAGGTGGCCCCAGGCCCATCCCCCCCACCTGTAACACTTGTGCTGGTAAATGGGAGGCCTCCAAAACCCACTGTACCCACATGTAGGTGCCCCCTTCACCCCTAAGAGCTATGGTAGTGTTGTACATTTGTGGGTAGTGGGTTTTGGGGGAGGGGGTTGGGAGCTCAGAACTCGTGGTAAGGGAGCTATGCATGTGGGAGCTTTTTCTGAAGTCCACCGCACTGACCTAGGGTGCCCAGTTGGTGTCCTGGCATATCAGGGGGGCGAGTGTACTACGAATCGTGGCCCCTCCCATGACCAAATGGCTCGGATTAGGACGTTTTGAGCTGGGCGTTTTTAGTTTCCATTATCGCTAAAAAAACCAAACGCCCAGCTCAAAAACGTCCATTTTTTCGAAAATACGGTTCAGCCCGCCCCTTCACGGACCCGTTCTCGGAGATAAACGCCCATGGAGATAGGCGTTTCCATTCGATTATGCCCCTCCACGGAGATTAGTTGATAAAATTTGCTTTTTATATTTTTATTTTGCCTATCACTAACCTACAACTCCTCCTTTAAACCCCAAGCTTTATGTTTCCAAAGCACAAAGCAAAATAGTTTTCACTTACCAGAGAAATGTCCTCTTCTCTCGGAACTTCTCACCTTTTTAATGCTGCTTTTAACTCCTACTACTCCTAGCCCTTACTCACTTGTTCAGTACCCAGACTTTATCATTTCCACCTTAGTAGTTCCCTTAATCTCTTATTTGTCCTGTTTGTCTGTCCTAATTAGATTGTAAGCTCTTTCAAGCAGGGACAGTCTCTTCATGTTCAAATGTACAGCGCTGCGTACATCTTGTAGTGCTATAGAAATGATAAGTAGTAATAGTAGTACATAGATCCAACTCAGTCTGTAGCGAATGGTATGACTGCTGTCAGCACCTGGGTCCTGACCAATACACTGAAATTGAATGCACAAAAAACCAAGGTCTTGTGGTTCCAATATCAGGGAGTTGAGGTCCTGTCTTCAATATCTTTGACAATGGTCAAATTTTTGCAGTTGTATCTGAAACTAGGGTACTAGGGGTCTTGCTTGACTCTTCATTTACCTTCGCTTCCCATATTAACCAGCTATGGAAAAAAACACTATTTAAAATGACACATCTACTTCTAGTTAGATCATTCTTCAACCAAAAAGCCTTCGCACTACCAGTTCAAATGTTAGTCCAACCCCACTTGGGTTACTGCAATGTTCTATTTCTTGGTATTAAGTGTCAATATCAGAAAAAAAATCTGCAAATCATATAGAACACAGATGCTAGACTAATATACAGACTGAATAGATATACTAGTGTTTCAACTCATCTAAACAAATTGCACTGGCTTCCCATAGCAGAAAGACTCAGGTTCAAAGCTGCTTGTTTAGTTTTTTTAATCCTACAGGGCTGAGCTACTGACTAATACTGCTTCGCTAGGTATGGTCCAGTCTAACAGACTGAAACAACAACTGATGCTAGCATCACCATTCCAAAAGACAATTAGACATCACAAGATTTTCAGCTCTCAAGCCCCTGTTCTTGGAGTCAAAATATGGAAATCTCTACCTATTCCCATCAGAACAGAAAACAGCTACCTCAACTTCAGGAAGAGGCTAAAAACCTTTCTCTACCTAAAGACTGCTTCAAAACATTCCATCATGACTTCTACCTCCGAACACCATCCATTATCCTTTCATGAATGTTTTAAGTGTCATGTATTAATTTGATGGTCTCTCATGTTTCTTAAACTTCACACTAACACTATTTGCTTTTGTCTCACCTAGAATGTAAACCGCACTGAACCCTGTAAAGAATTGATTTGAATTGGTTTGAACTGAATTGAAATGTCATTTACTATTTATTTATTTGCTGCATTTGTATCCCACATTTTCCTACCTATTTGCAGGCTCAATGTGGCTTACAATCAAAGATACATGAAAATATCGCATGGATATTACTATGCTAATGTAACTGCATAAAGATATGCTAATTTATCTGCATAATTTCATGATATATTCAATAGTAATATTTATAATTATTACGATTTATTTACAACATTTTTGAAGGAATTCACTCAAGGTGGTGTACAGCAACATAAGCCAAACATAAGCAATTGACAATTACAGTAGTAAAAATATTCAAACAATAATATAAAGTGTGGTATATAAAGCTACTTTAGAATGTCAACACAATATGCAATAAACCCTTCAATATAAATTATAATGTTCTATTAAGTATTGTGTTGACATTGTAAGTAGTACACCATGCCATACTTTGTATTGTTTTTGAATATTTTTACCGCTGTAATTGTCTATTGCTCATGTTTGATCTATTCTTATTGTACACCGCTTTGAGTGAATTCCTTCAAAAAAGTGGCAAATAAATCCTAATAAATAAATAAATAAATTTTAAAAGACAGCATAGGGTGTCAGCAGAGATAGAACATATAGATAGATAAGATAGAGTAACAGGAGTAAGAAAATAAGATTCTAATTTAAATAAAGTTACAAATGAGGTCAGAAAGGTGCTTGAATATTACCTTAGCGAGGGTAGGAGTGGATAAACAGTGATTAGTAAGTTAGTTGCTTCTTCCATTACAAGCCTGCATGAAAAGCCAAACTTTCACCTGCTTCTTGAAGCAAAGACTTTCAGGGAGTACATTCCAGAGTGGAGGCTACTCTGGAGAAGGCTCACTTGCAGGTGTCATATCATGTGATGCCTTTTGGAGAGAGTGTGGTTAGTGATACTCCCTGGGAGGGTCTTGACGACCTTGGAGGAGTGTAGAGGAAGATCCTGTTCTGTAAGTACTCCAGACCATTTCCTTGAAGGGCCTTGAAGATCAGAGTTTTACATTTGGCCCTATGTTGTACTGGTAGCCAGTGAAGATTTTGCAAAAATGGTGTGATGTGGTCACATTGCTATATAATTTAGCTTGCTTAATACACCGGTGTAACTTTATGTAGATAAGTTAATAATATGAAATTAGACTTGCTATTTCTGCAGTGTATATCAATGGATAAGTTATCTGGATAGTAGATGCTATTTGTATAATATTAGACCCTGCTCCTGAAACAACCTTGCTGCATCCTTCAGATATCAAGATAAATTTGGGTTTCATGAAGCCTTAAATGGCCAAAATATATCCATTTGAAAAGTCAACAAGTTTAAACAAAAAACAAGTGGAGGGGCATAATCGAATGGGGCGCCCAAGTTTTCCTTTCGGAATAGGTTCCCCCTTCCCCAGAATGTTGCCCAGTTCCTAACAAATCTAAAACCCTCCTCCCTGCACCATCGTCTCATCCATGCATTGAGACTCCGGAGCTCTGCCTGTCTCTTTCTCCCTGCGTGTGGAACAGGTAGCATTTCAGAAAATGCTAACCTAGAGGATCTGGATTTGAGCTTTCTACCTAAGAGCCTAAATTTGGCTTCCAGAAACTCTCTCCCACATTTTTCTATGTCATTGGTGCACACATGTACCAAGACAGCCGACTCCTCCCCAGCACTATCTAAAATCCTATCTAGGTGACACATGAGGTCCGCCACCTTCGCACCAGGCAGGCAAGTCACCAGGCGATCCTCATGTCCACCAGCCACTCAGCTATCTATATGCCTAATGATCGAATCACCAACTATAACGGCTGTCCTAACCTTTCCCTCCCGAGCAGCACGTTAATATTTTTCCTTTGTGAATGACTGTGGGGTCCTGTGAAATGTTTTGGCATAGTTTGCAGCTGGATATATTACAAGGATGTGTGACTCTCTCTTCTTCTTCTTCTTCTGTGTTGGGAGTTTACTTCTAATTAGCTTGTGTTTTAAGGTGGGTGGCTGTCAGAAGGCCAGCACTGGTGGGGGTGGGAATATCTCTTTCAGTAATTCATCCTCCTGGAGTAGTGGCTGTAGATCTTTTATGATTTCTCTTAATTTTTCCAGCTCTGGGTTGTATGTCAAAACAAGGGGGATTCTGTCTGTAGCTTTCTTTTCCTTGTACTGTAGCAGATTTTCCCTGGGTGTTTTGAGGGAAGAGGCAATATTCTTGGAGATTATTTTGGGGTTGTAGCCTTTCTGTTTGAAGGATACAGTCAGGGTTTTGAGGTGTCTATCTCTGTCCCCTGGGTCAGAACAAATGAAGCGAAGATACTTACCTGTAGCAGGTATTCTCTGAGGACAGCAGGCTGATTATTCTCACATGTGGGTCGACGTCCACGTCGGCCCTGGAAAAGGCACTTTGCAAGCAAAATATAAAAAAAGTTTTGCCAGAGCCTTCTAGTGTGCGTGGATCGCAACTGGAGATTGTGCATTTCCCAATGGCGACTCCCCTCCTGTTGGGATCGAAAGAAACAAACAACTGGGCGGACTGTCTGAAGGGCTTCATCCGCTCCATGTAAAAGGCCAATGCTCTCTTGCAGTCCAAGGTGTGCAAACTGCTTTCGCCAGGGTAGGTATGAGGACGGGGAAAAAATGTTGGCAAGACAATTGACTGATTCAGATGGAATTCCAACACCACCTTCGGCAGGAACTTAGGGTGCTTGCGGAGAACTACTCTGTTGTGATGAAACTTAGTATAAGGTGCATCGACTACCAGGGCCTGAAGCTCATTGACCCTATGAGCTGAAGTAACAGCCACCAAGAAAATGACCTTCTATGTCAAGTACTTCAGATGGCAGGAATTCAGTGGCTCAAAAGGAGCTTTCATCAGCTAGGTGGAGGTTTGACAGGGGGCTTTGACAAAAGCAAACCTCTCATGAATCGAACAACTAAAGGCTGTCCAGAGATAGGCTTACCCTCTACACACTGATGATAAGCACTGAGGTGAACCCATATAGAGTTGATCTTGAGACCAGCACTCTGACAAGTGTAGAAGGTATTCAAGAAGGGTCTGTGTAGGACAAGAAAGAGGATCTATGGCCTTGCTGCCACACCAGATGGCAAACCTCCTCCATTTAAAAGAGTAATACTTCTTCGTGGAATCTTTCCTGGAAGCAAGCAAGACCTGGGAGACACCCTCTGAAAGACCCAAGGAGAATTCTAAGCTCTTAACATCCAGGCCGTGAGAGCCAGAGACTGGAGGTTGGGATGTAGAAGCGACCCCTTGTTCTGAGTGATGAGGGTTAGAAAACACTCCAATCTCCACAGTTCTTTGGAGGACAACTCCAGAAAAAGAGGGAATCAAATCTGACACGGCCAGAAGGGTGCAATCAGGATCACGGTTCCGCGGTCTTGCTTGAGTTTCATCAAAGTCTTCCCTACTAAAGGTATGGGAGGATATGCATACAGAAGGCCTGTTTCCCAATGAAGAAGAAAGGCATCTGACACTAATCTGGAACAGAACTGAGGGACCTTCTGATTGTAGTGGTAAAAAGATCAAACGCTTTATGGCCTTTATGGTCGAGCATGAAGGGGTGCCTCATTCTCTTAAGATCTTGTGGACTACACCCAGTGGTGTGCTGGAGCCGGCTCGCACCAGCTCACAAGAGCCGGTTGTTACATTTATAAAGCTCTTGCGAGCCGGTTGTTCCTGCAGGCGAGCCGGCTCCCAGGGGTGGCGCAACATGGCGGTAATGGTTACTCTCCCTAGTACTGTGTTGTCAGCGGGGAGATCTGTCTGCCGGATGCATCCTCCCTCCCACGCACTTCCTGCTGCCAAGAAGGGGGTGGTTCTTCTAACTTGAGTCGTCGAAGTCGCACGTTCCGTTTTTCCTCCCCCCTTGCTCTGAGTGTGCGATGCGAGCGACCTGGCAGATCTGAAGGGCTGTTCTTCTCTGATTCGTGAGTCCGGACTGGGGGGGCTTTTGATGTTGTTCTCTTGCCTGCTGTCAGAAGTGATCTTTGCGCCTCCGTGTGTCCTGCTGCTGCCCTTGTACAGGAGGTGGCGGCTCGGAAAAGGGAAGGGTTGGCTTTCCTTTCACATGCTTTGTGTTTAGTGAAAAAAACAAAAAGGAAAGCGCAGCTGCATGCTGGTGTCCAACTTTTTTGGGGACTGCTGAAAGGCACTAGCAGATTAAGGGAAGTGCTGGGGTTAGACCTGCTGGGGCCCACAGCTGAAATCTGACCCTCCCCATCCCTTTACAGCCCACTGGAAAGCTGTGTTTTCTTAAGCTTTAGGCAGGTTTGGGGGTCCCAGAGCAGTTGCCCGGTTTGTACCCCACTAGCACCGATCCTGCATTACGTTTACCTCCTTGGTAAGTTTTGAAATTTGGCATCTGAAGGGCAGATCGCCTGGGGTGGGCTGCAACATGTGCTGTGCCAGTCCCCTGGCACAGTATTTGCAAAACTAACCGGTGATGCGCCCAGGTATCATCAGAGAGGGATGCTGCTCTATTTTTTCACCATCAAAATCGGCAATCGGATGTTCCCGCTGGGTAAAAAGTTGAATTGAACTATGATTTTTGTGAGGTAACCTAAGGGGACACTTTTCTTTGTTATTATTATTTTATGTTGAAATTGTGTGTTTGAATGGAGACTCCGGAGGAAGCATTTCATTTGCATACATATGGCTGACATGATACTGTACAGGCTCTGCCGTGGACTTGGTGTTTTTTTAGGTTTGATGTGGTACAGCGCGTTTCAAGGTGTTAATTTCTGCTTTTATCCTTTACTCTGCCTTGGACTTTTGCTTGTCTCTAGCACAAACAGGATAGCGGGTGGAAGGAAATATTAGGGAAATGCTGGAGAGGAGGTGGGTAGATGCTAGAGAGAGGTGGATGGAAGGAGAGATTGGCAGAAGATGCTGGAGAGGAGGCCAAGTGGAAGAGGAGATCAGGGGGAGACACTGGATGTGCTGGAAGAGTAGATGGAGGATATACTGGCCACAGAAGAAGGTGGGAGGGGAGATCCTGGAAAAGTAAAGTAAAGAAATAAATGGAAAGGAAGCCCTGGAAACAGCAGAATCGGATACTGGGCCAGCATGATCAGAAAAACGAAGTCACCAGATAACAAAGGTAGAAAAAAAATCATTTTATTTTCATTATAGTGTTTGGAATATGTCCACTTTGAGAATCAGGTGCTCAACATTAAAAGTTTATATTTATTTATTTACTTATTTATGGCATTTTAGCCCACATTAAACATGAATTAGATTGGAACCTGGGATCATTTAATTTTTTTTCCTGGAGTAATGCATTGCCCCCCCCCCCCCCAGGCTCTCTACCAGGCTATAGCCAGCTCTGCAATTTGGGGGGGGGGCGCAGAGGTGGATGGGGGGGCACAGAGGTGGATGAGGGGCGCAGAGGTGGACGGCGGGAGGGGGGGGGGTCGCAGTGGTGGACCGGGGAGAGAGCCTGTTGTTAAACATTTACCAGCACACCACTGACTACACCCATGTTCAGTGACCACTCGTGAGGTTGTATTACCCTGCTCAATCTGTCAGCCAGACTGTTGTTTACACCTGCCAGATAAGTGGCTTGGAGAAACATGTCTTGACGGTGCACCCAAAGCCACATCTGGATGGCTTCCTGACACAGAGGGCGAGATCCAGTGCCCCCCTGCTTGTTGGTGTAAAACATCGCAATCTGACTGTCTGTTGCCGAAGGGTTAGAAGGTAAAGTTTGCCTATTTGAGGATGATACTAAGATCTGTAACAGAGTGGACACCACGGAGGGAGTGGAAAATATGAAAAAGGATCTGAGGAAGCTAGAAGAATGGTCTAAGGTTTGGCAATTAAAATTCAATGCGAAGAAATGCAAAGTGATGCACTTAGGGAATAGAAATCCACGGGAGACGTATGTGTTAGGCGGGGAGAGTCTGATAGGTACGGGCGGAGAGAGGGATCTTGGGGTTATAGTATCTGAGGATTTGAATGCGACGAAACAGTGTGACAAGGCGGTGGCCGTAGCTAGAAGGTTGTTAGGCTGTATAGAGAGAGGTGTGACCAGCAGAAGAAAGGGGGTGTTGATGCCCCTGTATAAGTCGTTGGTGAGGCCCCACCTGGAGTATTGTGTTCAGTTTTGGAGGCCGTATCTTGTTAAGGATGTAAAAAGAATTGAAGCGTTGCAAAGAAAAGCTACGAGAATGGTATGGGATTTGCGTTACAAGACATATGAGGAGAGACTTGCTGAACTAAACATGTATACTCTGGAGGAAAGGAGAAACAGGGGTGATATGATACAGACGTTCAAATATTTGAAAGGTATTAATCCGCAAACGAACCTTTTCCGGAGATGGGAAGGTGGTAGAACGAGAGGACATGAAATGAGATTGAAGGGGGGCAGACTCAAGAAAAATGTCAGGAAGTATTTTTTCACTATGGACACCAGGGACAGGAGGTTGTCTGCCTTTGCCTCGGAGAGATAAGCTCTGCTTTCTCAAATAACTCTTAAGGTTATCAATAGAAATCAAACAAAATAAAACATGGAAAAGAAAATAAGATGATACCTTTTTTATTGGACATAACTTAATACATTTCTTGATTAGCTTTTTTGAAGGTTGCCCTTCTTCGTCAGATCGGAAATAAGCAAATGTGCTAGCTGACAGTGTATATAAGTGAAAACATTCAAGCATACCTCCTACCCACCCCCATCCTCCCACCCTGTCAGACTGTCAGACTGTCATAGTAATGCTTGAATGTTTTCACTTATATACACTGTCAGCTAGCACATTTGCTTATTTCCGATCTGACGAAGAAGGGCAACCTTCGAAAGCTAATCAAGAAATGTATTAAGTTATGTCCAATAAAAAAGGTATCATCTTATTTTCTTTTCCATGTTTTATTTTGTTTGATTTCTATTGATAACCTTAAGAGTTATTTGAGAAAGCAGAGGTATTTTCTCATACTTTTATTCAAACTTAAAGATGACCAGCACAGTAACATTGTTCAAAACATTCCCCGATCAGCCTAAACGACTGATTCCAGGCCAAACATATTTCATATTATTTATATTTCTAATCAAAATAGAGCTCGTACTGATCTCTATATTCTACAGAATTTCTTGGCAATGAGCTCAAAATCTAAATGGAAAAAATGACTCATGTTTAAACAGAAAAGTAACACTGCATTTGCAAAGTCATAATCCAGTATTATGTCAAGTTATTCCGATTTTGTCCCAATACTCAGATAGCTCCAGAGTCCAGATGCAGCCCGAGTTGCTCTCCTGGGTTCAGGAAATTAACCAGGGAAGGAAAGCCTGTCTGCTGCTATGACTGCATCCCCTGTCCAGAGGGAGAGGTCACCAACCAAACTGGTGAGTGAATTCATGTTTTAATGTGCCACGTTCATGGGCACTGTTTAGTCACTATCAGGCCCATATTCAGCCTTTATTGAAGACCTAACATGGGACAGCAAATATGTATCTATTCCTACTTTTTCCAAAACATCACCATAATTGAACACATCCTGATCTGGATGTCTAAATTGCAATCTCAATATTCTATGTAAAATGGGTCTTCACATGGCCTAGTGGAATACCTTATGTCTAATCCAAAAATATGAGCTGGATACTGCTAGCAAAACTAATCACACACTCTAATTGGATAAGACATATGAAATCCTTTAAAAGCATCCATTTCAGATGGAAGTATTTTTATCAGGTAATCTCAAAAAGCAAACAGGCATGTGGTTTGCAATATCTAGAACAGCAAAAGAAGAGCATAACCACGAAGAAAAATGAAATAATATTTGTTCAATGCAGATACATAAAAACAGCACACGATTTTCTTCTACCTGCCCCACATGGCCATATTTTGCCCTAACAAGGACTGTATCAAGGGCTTAACATAAATTCTCTCTATATATAGATTCTATATTTGGTGCCTGAAAATTCTGTGCAGAAAAAAAATACACCTAAGCATGTTCTCTAAAGTATGCCTAAATTTTAAGAATAGGTTTAAATTTCCATGTGGTATATAGAATACTGAGCGAGGGTCCACACCACTAAATTTAGTAATGGTCAGTTACACTAACTATAACCTGGTGTATATCCTGAACGGGTGTATTCTATAACAATGCACATATATTATAGAAATGCCCATGACTCACCCATTCCACGCCTATATCCACACCCAATTTTCAACTATGTGACTTAGAATTCAAGTGCACCATGTTACAGAATTTGCTTTGACAATAGTGCATGGAAATTCTAATTTATGCCAATTAGTGCTGATAATTGCTTGTTAACATCCAATTGACAGCGCTGATTAGCTAGTTAACCAGTTAGGTTATATGCATTGTAATAGAATATGCTTCAATTTCCACATGGAAATTAAGGCATGAAATATAGAATCTGGCCATTAGGGGGCAAAACTCTATAAATGGCGCTTTAAAAATCTGCACTGAAAAACCATGCGCTGGGCATGATTCTATAAACTATGCCTAAAGTTAGGTGTAGTTTATAAAATATGCTCACATGCTATTCTTACAACTAAAATTTAGGTACACCCATTTAGGCCTGTTAAAACCATACCTAAATATCTACATCTAACTTAGGTACAGATTGGGTATTTTCCATAATAGTGTGCATTGTTTTTTGAAACACCCAAAGCCTGCCCATTCCACGCACATGGCCATGCTCCCTTTTTAGCTGCACACTATTGTAGAATACACCTAGAAAGTTGTACGTATAAACTCTAATTAACTGTTAATTGGTTGTTAACTACCAACTATCAGCACTGATTGGTTTGTTAATCAATTAACCAAATTAGTGCACACAACTTAAGGCACCCTTTATAGAATTTGAGAAGGGTGTATTAAGTTGTAGATCTTTTTCTTAAATCACATTATCTGATGGCCTTTTAAGTATTCATTTTACAGTTTTAAGTTAACCCCCTGTCTCAGCTATTGTTAGGGTGAAACATGGCCAGGTTGGGCAGTTAGAGGAAAATTGTATGCTGTTTTTATGTATCTCCGTTAAATAAATATTATTTCATTTTTCTACTTGGATCTGCTCCTCTTTTGCTCTTCTAAAAGATAATACATGATTACATTTCCAGTAAGCTCATTTTTCATTACTCTTTAATGTATGATACTGTCTGTCATTTTGAAACAAGCCTTATTATAAGGAAAAGCTAATGTCCTATAACTGATGCTATCTGTGAGATATTGGGACAATATTTTTCATTCTCAGATATGAACGCTTGTATGAAATGCCTAGAGGACCAATGGCCCAATCAGAAGAAAGATGCCTGCATCCCGAAAGTGATAACCTTCCTGACCTATGAAGAACCTTTGGGGATAATTTTGACTTTCATCTGCATTTTCTTAATTCTCATTAGTACTGTTATCTTGGGGATTTTTATTCATTACAGAGACACCCCCATAGTGAAAGCAAACAACCGAGAACTTAGTTATGTTCTCCTCATCTCACTCATGCTCTGCTTCCTCTGCTCCTTGGTCTTCATAGGCCATCCTGACAAAGTGACCTGTTTTCTCCGACAGACTGCCTTTGGGATCAGTTTCTCCATTGCTCTCTCCTCAGTTTTGGCCAAAACCATCACTGTGGTCACAGCCTTTCATGCCACCAAGCCTGGAAGTAAGCTCCAGAAATGGATGGGTTCCAGGGTTTCATTTTCTATAGTAATTTCCTGTTCCCTTATTCAGACTGTTCTGTGTGTTGTCTGGTTGTTCACTGCTCCCCCATTCCCATATCTTAATAAGAATTCAGAAACTGGAACAATACTTACTGAATGTAATGAGGGATCAATAGTTGCATTTTACTGTGTTTTCGGTTACCTAGGATTTTTGGCTGCTATCAGCTTCATCGTAGCTTTCTTAGCAAGAAATCTGCCTGACAGGTTCAATGAGGCCAAGTACATCACCTTCAGCATGCTGGTGTTCTGCAGTGTCTGGGTCTCCTTCATCCCAACATATCTGAGTACCAAGGGCAAATACATGGTGGCAGTGGAGATATTTGCTATCCTGGCCTCCAGTGCTGGACTTCTGGGCTGTATCTTTTTCCCTAAGTGCTATGTTATTCTGCTGAGACCTAAAAGGAACAGCAGAAAATGCTTATCAAAAGACTAGAATTATCAATATTTGTGTACAGGATTGATTCATTTAAATATTGTTATCAGTTGTTGGGCATGTCCAACCAGAAACTGCATCATTGGTTGGGTTCATCCTAAATTTCATATATGTTATATTGTAGCTAAAATTAGATATTATACACAGTTTGAATATAAAATTAAGAAGATATAGTGGTCAATAATAAAGTTGTTGGTGATATCTTTTTATTGTAATAAATAGATTTCTGAGCCATCCTCCACACATCAGGGAAACAGTGCAGTAACACTTGGGGTTAGTTAGAAAGGGGATGGGATTTGATATTCTGCCTTTCTGTGGTTACAATCCAAGCAGTTTATTCATTATACATACAGTACTTATTTTGTATCTTGGGCAATGGAGAGTTAAGGGTCCCTTTTACTGAGATGCAGCAAAAAAGGGCCTGCACTGACTTTGGTGCATGTTTTTGACCCTCTTTTACTGCAGTGGGTAAAAGGGAAGTCTTTCTTCTTTTAAAGAAATGGCGGTGCAACAAATGAAGACCTTGCCGCATGGTCATTTGGGGGGGGGGGGGGCCCTTACTACCACCCATTGAAGTGGCGGTAAGGGCTCCTGCGCAAACCCAATGGTAAGTGGGCAGCGCGTGGCACTGCCTGATTATCGTCGGGTACACACATACTGGATATGACGGTGTGCTGAGCCTAACATCAGTGTGGGGCAAAATGGTAGAGACTATTATAAAGAACAAAATTACAGAGCATATTCAAATGCATGGATTAATGAGACAAATCCAAAATGGATTTAGTGAAGATAAATCTTGCCTCATCAATCTATTACATTTCTTTCAAGGGGTGAACAAACATGTGGTTAAAGGTGAGCAAGTCGATATTGTGCATCTGGATTTTCAAAAGGCATTTGACAAAATACCTCATGAAAGACTCCAGAGGAAATTGGAGAGTCATGGGATAGGAGGTAGTGTTCTATTGTGGATTAAAAAGTAGTTAAAAGAGAGAAAAAAAAGAGAGTAGGGGTCTGTGTTGGGACAGCTGGTTTTTATTTTTATAAATGATCTAGAAATGGGAATAACTAGTAAGGTAATTACATTTGCTGATGACAAAAATTTATTCAAAGTTGTTAAATCGAAAGAGGATTGTGAAAAATTACAAGTGGACCTTACCAGACTGGGAGACTGGGCATCCAAATAGCAGATGATGTTTAATGTGAGCAAGTGCAAAGTGATGCATGTGGGAAAGAGGAACCCAAACTATAGCTATGTAAGTCAAGGTTTTATTTATTTATTTATTTGCAGCAATTATACCCTGCTCTTTTCCGTTCCAAATTAGGAGTCACAGACCTAGGCGTCATCGTTAATGATAGGTTGAAATCCTCTGCTCAGTGTGCAGTGGCGGCTAAGAAAGCAAATAGAATGTTAGGTATTATTAGGAAAGGAATAGAAAACAAAAATGAGGATTTTTAATGCCTTTGTATTGTTCCATAGTGTGACAGCACCTCAAATACTGTGTTCAATTCTGGTCACCGCATCTCAAAAAAGATATAGTGAAATTAGAAAAGGTACAGAGAAGGGCGATAAAAATGATAAAGAGTATGGGACGACGTCCCTATGAGGAAAGGCTAAAGTGGCCAGGGCTCTTCAGCTTGGAGAAAAGACAGTTGATGGGAGATATGATAGAGGTATATAAAATAATGAGTGGAGTGGAATGGGTAGACACAAATCACTTGTTTACTCTTTCCAAAAATACTAAGACAAGGGGGCACACAATGAAGCTACAAAGAGATAAATTTATGAATCAGAGAAAATATTTCTTCACTCATCATATAATTAAATTCTGGAATTCTTTGCCAGAAAATGTAGTAAAAGCTGTTAGCTTAGCAGGGTTTAAAAGGTTTGATAGTTTCCTAAAAAAAAAAAACCTTATTAAAATGAACTTTGGAGACAATCCACTGGGAAAGATCAAAGGTCCATTACATACTAACGTGGAGGGGAATAATCGAACGTTGCCGGCAAAATAGGTCGCTGGCGATCTATTTTGGCGGCGGCGCAACAGCTGGCTGGAACCGTATTTTCAAAAAAGATGGCCGGCCATCTTTTTTTTTCGATAATATGGTGTGGCCCGGCCAAATGCCTTGGATTTCACCGGGTTTGAGATGCCACCAAGGGCAGGGCGGTGGGGGCGGTCTGCCCCCATAGTCAGCAGGTGGGGGGTGCTCCGCCGGCACCTGAGTCCCCACCTGCCTACCAGCTCCATGGACAGACGACCCTCTTCTCCTGCCACCCGGCACCTGACCCAGCCTTTTAAAAAAATCTGTGAAGCAGCAACGCAGCGCCTCGCGTCTGTCTGCTCTGCGTGTAAAGGAAGCAAATCGCCTCGTCGGCTGGCCTTCCCTCACTGTGTCCCACCCTTCCAGAAATAGGAAGTTACATCAGAGGGCGGGATACAGTGAGAGAAGGCCGGCCAACGAGGCGATTTGCTTCCTTTACACGCAGAGCAGACAGACATGAGGCGCTGCGCTGTGTGGCCACCTTCACAGATTTTTTTTAAAAGGCTGGGTCAGGTGCCGGGTGGCAGAAGAGGGTCATCTGTCCACGAAGCTGGTAGGCAGGTGGGGAATGGGTCGTGGAGGGGGGCTCAGATGGGAGAAGGGGAGGGATCAGATGGGAGAAGGGGACTGGGGAGGGGAGGGGCGCAGATAGGAGAAGGGGCCTGGAACTGGGGTCTGAGAAGGGGGCAGGAGGGAGAATGGGGCCATGCCTGGGGCAGGTGGGAGAATGGGTCTGGGCTTGAAAAGGGGGCCCTAATGCAAGGCATGTGGATGAAGGGGACTGGAGCTGGGGGCTGAAAAGGGGCAGGGGCAGGGGCTGAAACTGTGGGGACTGAGGGCTGAAAAGGGGACAAGGAGAAGTGGCTGGGGCTGAAGCTCGGCACTGGTGGGAGAAAAGGGCTGGGGCTGAAACTGGGGACTGATGGGATAGTGGGGCTGAAACTGGTGGCTGAAAAAGGGGGGCAGGTGGGAGATGTGGGCTGGGGCTAGAACTAGGGGCAGGTGGGATAATGGGGCTGGAAATTGGGGCCAAAAAGAGGGGGCAGAGCGAAAGGGCAGACAGTGGATGGAAGCGGGAGAGAGAGAGAGGGCAGATGGGCAGATGGCAGGGGCGTAGCTACGGGTGGGCCTGGCTGGGCCCAGGCCCACCCAATTTCAGCCCAGGCCCGCCCAGCGCCAGCCCCAGCTCCCATTGCCGGCCACTGCTGCTTTTCCTGTTGAGCAGCAGGGCCGGCGCTACAAAAAGAAGAAGGACGAAAAATGTTTAAAAAAAAAAAAAAAGCGTGGCACCGGCAGGCACTGTCTAGGCAGCCTTGAGGCATTGGCTGCTGGCTCACAGGCTCCTCCCGTCTCCTACGTCACTGCCCCTGGAGCGACGCAGGGGCAGTAACGTAAGAGATGGGAGGAGCCTGCAGAGCTAGCAGCCAATGCCTCAAGGCTGCCTAGACAGTGCCTGCCGGAGCCGCGCTTTTTTTTTTTTTTAAACATTTTTCGTCCTTCTTCTTTTTGTAGTGCCGGCCCTGCTGCTCAATAGGAAAAGCAACAGTGGCCGGCAATGGGAGCTGGGGCTGGCGCTGGCATGCAGGGCGGGCCTCGAGGAAAACATGGAAGGATGGGGAGAAAAAGAGGGAAAACAGATGGAAGGATGGCAGAGAAAGAGGGAAAACATGGAAGGATGGGGAGAAAGAGGGAAAACATGGAAGGATGGGGAGAATGAGGGAAAACATGGAAGGATGGGGAAAAAGAGGGAAAACATGGAAGGATAGGGAGAAAAGAGGGAAAACAGATGGAAGGATGGGGAGAAAAGAGGGAAAACAGATGGAAGGATGGCAGAGAATGAGGGAAAATATAGAAGGATGGCAGAGAGAGAGGGACAACATGGAAGGATGGGGAGAAAAGGGAAAACAGATGGAAGGATGGCAGAGAAAGAGGAAAAACAGATGGAAGGATGGGGAGAGAAAGAGGGGAGATGGATGAAAGGATGCAGAGAGAAAGGGGAGAGACTGGAAGGATGTGGAGAGAGAAGGGACACTGAACAGAAAAGGGTAGAGAGATACAGAGACACTGGTTAGAAAGAGGGAGAGAGAGACATTAGATGGAAGGATCAGGAGAGAGGGTAGATCGATGGAAGGATGGGGCGAGAAAGAGGGAATACGCTGGATGGAAGGGTAGGGAGAAAGAGGTGACACTGGACGGAAGGATGCAGAAAGAAAGAGGGGAGACTACTGGAAGGATGGGGAGAGAGAGGGGAGACTGGAAGGATGGGGAGAGAAAGAGGAGAGCTGCTGGATGGAAAAGGGGAGTAGTGAAAGACTGGAGAATAAGAGGAAGGGGCATGGGGAGAACAAGGGTGAGAAAAAGATGAAAAGTCATAAGTAGATGAAGGAAATTAAAGAATGGATAGTAAGAATGAATTAAATCAGGACAGAGAGAGAGAGAGGCAGAAAAATATTGAAGAAAGCAAAGAAAAAGGAGAGAAAAATGACAAATGGCCAGGAAAACCTGGCAGAAGAGTTAAGCGAAAACAAAGGAAAGCAGAATCTAGAGACTGGGAGCGACACAATGAGAAAAAGTAAATGGCCATACAAGAAAGGTAAAGAAAATAATTTTATTTTTAATTTAGGATAAAGTAATATGGTACCTGTGTTAATGAAGTTTCAGAGACCAATACTTTCTTCCTTAGGTCAGGAGAGGATACTAACAGCATTATACTGACCTGAGGCAGGAGGTTTTGGCCTCTGAAAGCTCACTGAAAAGGGTGTTAGGCTATTAAATTATTTTCTGAAACCTGATGCACTGAAAAGCAGCACTTTACCCTGTGTGACAAATGCATCTGATTAGTGTGACTAAATTTTGCTGGAGGAGGGGGGTAGAGAGAAAATTTTGTGCCCACCCACTTTGGGTTCAGGCCCATCCAAAATTGGCAGTCTGGCTACGCCACTGGCAGATGTGGATGGAAGAGAGAGATAGGGCAGATGTGGATGGAAGGGAGAGAGGGGCAGACATTGGATGAAGGGAACAGCCATAGGTGGTCAGTGGCCCAATTGTCTGGGGAGGCTAAATGGGGCGGGGTTAGGGGTGGAGCCAGGGGCGGGACTTATATCCATAATTGTCTGACAACACACAGAAAAAAAATAAGTAAAAATAAAATAATCACAATCAATACCTTTTATTAAATTTAGATATTAGATATGTATCATATGTCAAAGAATAAAGTGGTTGCTCAAAGCATATACTAACCACAATTGCTCAACTGCAAAACACTATGCACAACTTTGTGCAAAAACACACTCATAACCTTACTGTACCTTAAATATTACACTGGGCAGACCTAATACACCAATATACCACCATACGGAAAATGCAGACAGTCAACAATATGAAACAAGGGATCATAATATCATGATACGTGTAGAGCCAAAAAACACCCTTTTAGGGTGGCTAGTGTTCACAATGAGCTCCTTTTATTAATGACCATATGTAGATCCTTCAAGAGGTAGTGTGTCATGATTTAGGCTCTACACCCTTTCTCATGTTTTGGTGCCACCTCAGTAAGGCCAACACACAATCTCTCCACTGCAAAACACTATACACAAACTTGTGCAAAAACACACTCATAACCTTACCAAACCATAACAGCACTAATTCCAAGGACAGGACGAGCTACAACCTTATGCGTGGAAAGGCAGCACTATATTTACACCTGGCTCTAAAACACCAGTACACAACCTAGTGAAACAAAACAAAAACAAAACAAAAAGGGCTGCAAATACTACATGCTAACAGAATACTGCATCTTGATCACACATGAAAAACACATGACACAACAGATATGAAGGCAAAATACTGAACTGGAAAGTTACCTCAAGAAGTCAGACTCATCACAGACAGTTCCAGGGTGCCCCTCCCTCACAGACAGTTCCAGGGTCCCCCCTCCCTCGCTCCCTTCGAGTTCCAGGCTTCCTCCAAATTTTAAACGTCATCTATCATACCTCGTGGTGTTAGAGCAGCAGTGAAAAGCATTGCAGGCTGCTGGGCTCCATGCTTTACTTGTTTTGCCTTCTCTCTCTCTCTCAGCTCTGGCCCACCCTTGCGTAAACAGGAAATGAGGGCAGGCCAGAGCTGAGAGAGAGAGAGAAGGCAAAAAGCACAGAGCCCAGCAGCCTGCAATGCTTTTCACTGCTGCTCTAACACCACGAGGTATGATAGATGACAGAGAGAGAGACGCTTGGGGCTTGTGGCTGGGGAGGCTTAGCCTCCCCTAGCCTCTTATACCGGGTGCCAATGGGAACGGCAGAGAGAGAGGGAAGACAGATGCTGGATGGAAGGAAGACAGTGAAAAGAAGATGAGGAAAGCAGAAACCAGAGACAACAAACTGTAAATAAAATATATAAATAGAACATGTAAATAAGGTAATCTTTTTATTGAACTAATTTTAATACATTTTGACTAACTTTCAGAGACCAAAACCCCCTTCCTCAGATCAGGATAGGATACTGTAACAGCACTATACTGTATTGACCTGAGGAAGGAGGTTTTGGCCTCTGAAAGCTAAATGTATTAGTCCAATAAAATGGTATTATTTTATTTTCTACTAGTAAAAAAGGCCCGTTTCTGACACAAATGAAACGGGCGCTAGCAAGGTTTTCCTTGGAGTGTGTATGTTTGGGAGAGTGTATGTGAGAGTGACTGTTTGAGAGTCAGAGTGAAAGTGTGAGTGTGTGAGAGAGAGAGTGAGTCTGGGTGTGAGTGTGTTTGTGAGAGAGTGTGTGTGAGAATGAGAGTGTGTGCAAGTGTGTATGTGAGACAGTGTGAGAGAGAGTGTGTGTGTGTGGGCAAGAGAGAGAGAGTGTGTGTGAGACACAGATTCTCTGTGAGAGTGAGTGTGTGAGTGACTGTGTGGCACATAGAGAGTGAATGTGATACTGTGTGAGACAGAGTGTGTGAGAGTGAGAGTCAGAAAGACATTGTATATGAGAGAGAGAGTGTGAGCCGTGCCCTCCCAATCCATGGCCATCTGTCCCCTGCCCCCTCCATTCATCCTTTTCCAGCAATTCCCCTCTGTCCCTGAGCCCTGCCCTCCCAATCCATGGCCATCCATGTTTGTCTGTCACCTGCCCCCTCCATTCATCCCTATCCAGCATTTCCCCTCTCTGCCTGAGGCCTGCCCTGCAATCCATATCCATCCATGCCCATCTGTCCCCTCCATTCATCCCTATGCAGCAATTCCCCTCTCCCTGAGTCCTGCCCTTCCAATCCATGCCCATCCATGCTCCTCTGTCACCTGGCCCCTCCATTTTTCCCTATCCAGCATTTCCCCTCTCTGCCTGAGGCCTGCTCTGCAATCCATATCCATCCATGCCCATCTGTCCCCTCCATTTATCCCTATCCAGCAATTCCCCTCTCCCTGCGTCCTGCCCTTCCAATCCATGCCCATCCATGCTCCTCTGTCACCTGGCCCCTCCATTTTTCCCTATCCAGCATTTCCCCTCTCTGCCTGAGGCCTGCTCTGCAATCCATATCCATCCATGCCCATCTGTCCCCTCCATTCATCCCTATCCAGCAATTCCCCTCTCCCTGAGTCCTGCCCTTCCAATCCATGCCCATCCATGCTCCTCTGTCACCTGGCCCCTCCATTTTTCCCTATCCAGCATTTCCCCTCTCTGCCTGAGGCCTGCTCTGCAATCCATATCCATCCATGCCCATCTGTCCCCTCCATTCATCCCTATCCAGCAATTCCCCTCTCCCTGAGTCCTGCCCTTCCAATCCATGCCCATCCATGCTCCTCTGTCACCTGGCCCCTCCATTTTTCCCTATCCAGCATTTCCCCTCTCTGCCTGAGGCCTGCTCTGCAATCCATATCCATCCATGCCCATCTGTCCCCTCCATTCATCCCTATCCAGCAATTCCCCTCTCCCTGAGTCCTGCCCTTCCAATCCATGCCCATCCATGCTCCTCTGTCACCTGGCCCCTCCATTTTTCCCTATCCAGCATTTCCCCTCTCTGCCTGAGGCCTGCTCTGCAATCCATATCCATCCATGCCCATCTGTCCCCTCCATTTATCCCTATCCAGCAATTCCCCTCTCCCTGAGTCCTGCCCTTCCAATCCATGCCCATCCATGCTCATCTGTCACCTGGCCCCTCCATTTTTCCCTATCCAGCAATTTCCCTCTCTCCCTGAGTCCTGCCCTCCCAATCCATGCCCATCCATGCTCCTCTGTCCCCTGCCCCCTCCATTCATCCATTTCCAGTAATTCCCCTCTCTCCCTGTGCCCTGCCCTCCTAATCCATACCCATCCATGCTCCTCTGTCCCCTGCCGCCTCCATTCATCCTTTTCCAGCAAGTCCCCTCTCGCCCTTCCATGACCCCCCCCTCGCATCCATGCTACTCTCTCTCCCATGTCCCAGCCTGGCCCGCCCTCTTCTCCCCCCCCTTCGCATCCATGCCCCCCCCTTCGCATCCATGCCCCCCCCTCGCATCCATGCCCCCCCCTTCGCATCCATGTCCCTCCCCCTTCGCATCCATGCATCCCCCCCTTCGCATCCATGCCCCCCCCTTCGCATCCATGTTTTTTTTTTTTTCTTCTTCGTTTTAACTTTACCTCCGTGGCGGTTCGTGCAGCGAAACGTCAGGGAAGGAGGCGGCGCTCCCGACGTCTTGCTTTCCCTTCGCTGTCTCCCGCCTTCTTTGAAGGCGGAACACAGCGAAGGGAAGGCTAGACGTCGGGAGTGCCGCCTCCTTCCCTGACGTTTCGCTTCCGGATTTGTTTGGTTTGAGGCGAGGGCGGGGCAAAGACGGCTGGCTGGCTTGAAGGCTTCACAGCATGAATCCACGAACCCTTCAACCTGGGAGTGACGTCAGATGGCTTCATGGCTTCAAGGCTTCAGGCTTCAGGCTTCAAGGCTTCAGGCTTCAAGGCTTCACAGAACGTTGTCCTCAGAACGTTGAGGGTGCGTTTTATTATATTAGATATTTGTTTTATTTCTATTTGTTAATTTGTAAAGTGGTGATTGGTATTTGTTAGTTTTTTCAAATGTACATTTTCTGTTTCTGTTGTGGTGCATTGTATGCAGAGTCTGGCATCTTGGGGGTTCAGTTTAATTTTTGTCTAAATAGAAAGTTTATGATTACTTATTCTATAGTGGATTAGGGTGTATCTGTGTTTGTGAAAAAGACATGGCTTTCAGTTGGCATTGACTGTGCAGGATCGACGATCTGTACTATTCTGTCTGGTTTCATTTTACAATAGGTGTAGTGTTTAAGATGCTTTCCTTTTCATTGTGTGACTCATAGAAATTACTGCTTATGGTATGCTAGAATTGCTCTATAGGTCCCGAGTGTTTTATATTCTCGGTATGCCTAGTACTGGATTTTGGAGGGGGGGGGGGGGTGTTAAAGAATGACCAGCCCCGGGTGTCAACTACCCTAGGCACGCCACTGAATGTATTGTACTGTTTTGGGAACTTGTCAGGTACTTGTAACCTAGATTTGTTACTGTTGGAAACAGGATCCTGGGCTTGATGGACCTTTGGTCGGTCCCAGTATGGTGACGTGTTACTCCTATTCCAGTGCTCTGCTATCGTCGGTTTTGCCCTGACTCTGTTTCACTCTTTCTGTTTCTTTTCCCCTTTAGAGGGGTTTGCATTCTTCATGCCACTGTTAGTGCCCTTTGTCCCATTCCTTGTTCCATGAAAGATGAGCATCAAATATAAATTAATTAAAAAAAATAAATGGAAAATCTCTCTAGTATTTATTTATTTATTTTCCCACCTATTTGCAGGCTCAATGTGGCTTACATAGTGCCAGAGAGGTGTTTGCAGGCTCTGGGGTAAACAAATACAAGGTGATGTTGTGGGAGGATAGGTTCATGTGGTAGGGCCACATAAAAGATTTGTTGAGTGGAAGCGTTGTGTAATGTCCATTTCGGTCTTTAGTGATGTTGTGTCGCAGGGTCCTGTCAATTATGTTGGATCGGAAGGATATGCCTTTTTGAACAAGTGAGTTTTTAGTGTTTTTCTGAAGTTTATGTGGTCGTATGTAGTTTTCAGCGCTTTTGGCAATGCATTCCATAGTTGTGCGCTAAAGGAAAAGCTGGATGCATAGGTTGTTTTATATTTGAGTCCATTGCATCATGGGTAGTGTAGATTTAGGTATGAGCGTGTTGATTCAGAGGTATTTCTTTTTTTTTTGTTTCATATTTTTATTAAGGTTTTTCAAAACATAAAACAGAAAGGTAAAATCAAACGATAATAACAATCCATGGCAAATAAGATAAGCATAAATGAAAAGACAGAACATTATCAGCATTCCATGACAATACCCTTAAACAATCAGCAGTTATACTGTGGTATTTCTGATTGGTAGGTCAGACGCATGCAGAGAAACTTGCAGAGAAGATGATTGAGGAAGCAACGCGAAGGGCACAATAGCACGTTGGCTGTCGGGGGTTTGGGTCCCCCGTCAGCACAGGTAGTCCACAATGGCAGCGGGGGCGGTTTTTGGTGGGCTACGGGGGGTCGAGGGGGCCGTAGCGCGGGGGGTGACAGATGATTCCGAGGCAGGGGGAGGAGTAGGGAAACACGCTGTGCATGTTTCCCTACTCCTCCCCTTGCCTTGGAATCAGTTGTCATGACGTCAGTGACGTCAGTGCGTGTCTGCCTAGCAGACCACCTCCAGGGATCCACGGTCTCAGGCACAGAACGTTGGAGGTGAGAATTATTATATAGGATAATCCATAGAGGCAAGGTCATTATTTATATAGGTAGTAGGACTGAATCTACTGATACTGACTTCGCTGGCTTTATGGTTTTAGCTTAGGCCAGTGGAATAAATCTGTATCAAGCAGATTTATTTTAATTATTACAAAGCATTGTGACTAAAGGTAAGAAAGATGGGGTGCAGGATGGTAGTCATAGGGATCAGATGTGCTCTACTATTCGTGGTGCTGGATTACCAAGGAAGGGGCACAATAGACTGTCTAGGAGAGGTGCTTTGTAATTAGTGACACTCTAACTGGAATCTCAGATGTATCAAAGCAGTATGGACACAATATCTGCAGAATGAATGGGCTTTTTTAAAAATCTTTTTCTGTTATCATCAACTGTATTGCAATGTTGTGTTATAGTGAGGTCCAGACAAGCATCCCAATCAAATTAATATTTGTCTTTAAGTTAATGAAGACAGAGGATCCATAAGGTTATATTTAAAAGAAACAACCTATATTTCAAGATAAATGAAGCTGTCAGGAGCAGATATCCCTTAAGGATGAACCTCTGAGCAACAGAGCCCAACAGAGACCACATGATGTCCTCACAGGTGTTGGAGCTCAGCTAGAAATAGAGCAATCATCTCACCATAAGGATTACAATTGTTCAGTCTTTCTTCATGCTTTTTGTGTGTAAATGCACAGGTCTATTTCACTGCAATTTAATATTGAATGTTTTCTGCCCATCATTCAAATATTCAGTTAGATAGCACCATCGGGAACCATGCAGCACATCCCATGCTATGCCCAACGATAACATTTGGAAAGGCAAGAGCGAACATTATCACAGTATAAACTGTTTCATAGCATTAACGATGGAAGCTCATTTGGTTCTAATAGTATTGATGCTCTGTGACATCCTGTGGAAGAAGGCTGAGTGTCAGTGCACACTTGGAAACTACTTCTCAATACAGCTATGACCAGGTTACCATAGGGATGGGGACATCGCGATCGGGGGACTTGTAACTGTAGAAAACTTTCACCCATTTCATCATCCATCCTTTACAACTGTTCCTTCATTTGATGGACATACCTAGTAAGTAGCATCATGACAATTCATATATGAGACATGCTTGGTTTTTGTTTGTTTTGTTTTAGGTTTTTTTTTTTGGTTAGTCAGTGGCATGAACTGCAAATATAACCTGATTACAATTTACTAATTCTCTCATATTAAGTATGAGTATTTTCTCGTTGAAAGGTACCCTGGGGAAAAAGGACCTGCTAAGAATTTCATCTCTTTATCGGTAAATATTTTCCCCATAAAATCATTGTGAAAATACACAACTGGATGTGGTGTTGTCTCTCTCAATCCCTCATGTTTTTAGGGCAGGTAAAAATGTACTTTTCTATGTCTACTTCTTTAATGAACAGAGTGAAAAGTTTTCAGACATCTTCAGATTCTGGGTAAATGTATTGGGGAAAAGTGTTTGCATTCTGATGCTGTTTTCTATTGAACTTTAGAAATCCAATATACTTTCCAGGAAAGAAAAAATTCATATCTTTTTTTGAGATTCGCCCCTTCTTAATTCCTTTGACATTCTTTTAATATTGAGTTTTTCATTCTTTTGAAACTACTACTTGTTTGTACCTTATTGAAAGCACGTAAGTATGCAATATCTTCCTTTTGCTTTTGTTCTTATGTCGCGTGTGTCTTTAACTCCTTCATCCCCTGTGTGTGACTTATTTTGCAGACTATGCACCATTTTGCTCACTTTTGTATGAATTACCTCCATCCTAACTGTCCTTTAGAGCAGAAACTTTACTTCAGCTGAGGTAGCCACTCCACCTAAGGTGAATATCTGATCCTGAGCAACTTAGTAGCCACAGCAAACCTTGCTTTTCACTCCCCTCAGATCATCACAACATTTTGTGATTTCCTCTTTGTCTACTGTTATCTGTAAAAATGGTAACACTCCTGATGCAGTAATCTGTGGTATGCGCTATTTTTCTATCATTGCACGTTTTCTAATACAGCAGCAGTTTGCTTGTCATTAGTTTACTGTATCGAGAAAAATTCTGTACATGCATTAGAGCATTTTGTTCTGAAGCTCAGTGCAACACTCTAATGTACAGATGATTTTATATCTGATGATTGACAGCACATAACAAGTGAAGTGTTTTGCCTGAATATCCCAGGAAACCTAAATACACACAATCTGTGCATTAAGATTTAGGAATTCAAACACTGATGTAAAAGCCTGAGGGTTTTCCTGTAAATTGTCTGCCATTTTCCACAAAAATAAAATACATCTACCCATAAAAATGAATTGGATTATGAAATTTGTTAAAATACTTCCATGTTCTATCATTATCATGTTACCAAAAATTCTCTGCTATTACTAAATGTATACTTTCTCATGTATTCTCACTAATCATGATGTATTGTAAGCCACATTGAGTCTGCAAAGAGGTGGGGAAATGTGGGATACAAATGCAACAAATAAATAAAATAAAATTTTGCATGAAATTTTTAAATAGTCAACTTCATTGATGTTTAGAGGTCTTCTCCTACCTCAACTCCTCTTCCTTCTTGCTCTTACCCCTTTCCTTTCTCTTCTCCTTCTGATCTCCCCCTTCCTTTTTTTTTTTTTCTTTTTCCTTCCACACTTTATGAGGCTCATTTTCGAAAGAGAAAAATGTCTAAAATATTTTTTTTAAACCTGTTTTGCAGACGTCTAGCTATGCATTTCATCTGCAGGTCATCCAAATCACAAGGGGATGTGTCAGAGGTGTTTCAAAGGTCGGATTAGGGCATGAAAACTTGGATGTTTTACAGTCATAATGGAATAAAAACAAAACATCATGGCAAAATCTTCAACGTTTTGTTCTACACCTGTTCTTCTAATGAACAAGACACAAAACGTTGCCCTCTGTGACCAGATGACCATTGGAGGGACTCAGGGATGATCCCCTTACTCCTCCAGTGGTCACCGACCCCCTCCCACCACCAAAAAATGTGACTAAAAATAGTACTCACCAGCCGCTATGACAGCCTCAGATGTTATAGCCAGGTCCATCAGAGCAGCATACAGATCCTTGAAGTAGACAGTATACTTCATCCATCCCAGGCCTATTCCTCCTAATACCTATTACAGTTGTGGTGGAAACTGTGAGTCTTCCAAAACTCAGCAGAAATCCACTGTACCCACATAAAGGTGCCCCCTTCACCCATAAGGTCTATTGTAGTGGTGTACATTATGGGGTAGTGGGTTTTACGTGGGTTTTATAGGGCTCAGCAGACAAGATAAGGGAGCAATGGTGAGATGTGTACCTGGAAGCATTTCTATGAAGTCCACAGCAGTCCTCCCTGGGATGACCTATTGTTCTCCTGTGATGTCTGGGGGACCAGTCTGCTAAAAATGCTGGCCCCTCCTACATCCCAATGGCTTGATTTTGTGCATTTTTAACTTGTGCTTTTTTTTAAATGGCCTATAAAGATAAAAGCACAAAACCTTTTTTGAAACAGGATTTTTGAAAAAAAAGATAAATGTTTTTCTTTTTTCAAAAATGGGTATATTTCCTATTCAGATTCGGAATGTTTAGCTCAAAACATCCAAAGTCTGACTTAGACAAACTACCAAAAATGTCCCTTCAAATTGTTGGTTCAGATGCATATGTATAGGCAGAGAAAGAGAGGTGCTAGAGTCTAGTGATTATGGGTGTGTGAATGAGGGTAAGATGTGCATTAACTTGCTGTGGCCTGATTCATCGCTGAAGAACAGAAAAAAATATGGGATAAGGGAAAAAGAGGAAAGAAATGCAGTTAATTTCTTCTAAAGCTGGAACATACACATTTCTGTCTCTGTTATTAGACCAATATATAAAGTTTGTCACAAACAATGCTTCAAACTCTTATTCTAAACCTATTTTACTCTTGTCTTCTACTAATGTCTGTATTTCTGTATCTGTTTGATGCTAATTTTATATTAAATGACATTTATTGTCCTTAAAGCCATATACCATTGAACTATTACAACTTCCTGGCCTTTGTTTCTCCGGTGGAGGAGATTAACAACAGCTCAAAGCTCTTACCCAACCTCACACTGGGATTCCACATTCATAACCCTTACAACAATTTATTATTAATGTAAACAGCTGCCACGAACATATTTTCAGGAATGGACAAAGGGATCCCAAATTACAACTGCAAAACATCTGGACCACTGGCTGCTATTATTGAAGGTCTTCCAGATGAGCATTCGAGCCAGTTTTCCAGCCTGTCCAGGATATACCACTACCCACAGGTCATCTTTGATTTCACTTCATTCACTCTTCTATAAGCCTTCCTTAAAGAACATCAATATTTTCAGAATGAAACCAAATTATTAACCTCTCACTCTTAACTGTGACAAACTGAAGAATTTAAATGATGATTCAGAGACAAAAGTTTGTAAAATGAACTACATGAAAGTAAATGATGGATCAAATATTAAGTCGGCAGAGCAATGGGCTGAAACATCCTATTTCCCCCTCCTGGTATTTCTTACAACTTTAACCTCTGTTGCCTCTGGTTCAAACTTTAAGGCCAATGTGATTAATATATATGATGTATTATTTGAACTCATGAGAGTAAAATTATTAATTCTCAGTACAATAAGTCTGAGAGGGAAATTCTTTGCAAGTAATAGTTTATTGTATAATAACCAAACCAGTAGGGTTTTATTTAAGCATCAGTTTTATTATAACTAATGTATTTTCCTGAATGAAACAAACCGAAGTATCAGGTTGCCTGATTCTACTGCCTGGAAACAAGATGAATTGCTCTAATTCAGCAATTCTCAACCGGTGTGTATTTATAAAACACAGGTGCACATCTCAGCAGCCCTGTTTTCTGGATCACAGCAGCAGTTAGACAACCTACTATATGTAAAACAATCATCCACCCTTAAGTTGTTCGGCAATCATGATCTACAGAAGCTGAAGAAGAGAATAACAGTGCCTTGTGAAGAAATTAATAAACAAAGCTTCTGTGAAGTTTGAAGGTCAGAATTTCATCAGTCGCAGCAACAGAGCTCACATGGGGGAAAGTTGCCTTTTACTCGGCGGTGTCCCAGAGAAGGGAAAATGATAAAACTAGAGGATATGAATTGAGGTCTTAGGAGTAAAGTCAGAAAATTATGTTTCATGGAGAGGTGGTTGATGCCTGGAATGCTATTCTGAGGGAGGTGGTGGAGAAAAAAATGGTGACAGAATTCAAAAAGGCATGGGCTGAACACAAAGCATCTTTAAGTAGAAAATTAATGGTATAAAAATCATGGCTATACGTGTGTTTATATGTCATGTGATGCTTAGATGGCAACTCTGGCTGTGAAGAGCTAAGACCAGTGGGCAAGCTTGTATGGTCTGGGTCCCATTTATTGCAAACCGGTTTAGGATGGGCTGGAGTGGGCTTTGATTGAAATTCCAGTAATTTGGAATGTGAGGACAGGGCCAGGCAGACTTTACGGTTGGTGTCCCACAATTTACAAAACAGATTTGGATAGGCTGGAGTGGGCTTTGAAGGCAACTTCAGTACTTGGAACCTAAGGACAGGGTTGGGCTGACTTCTATGGTCTGTGTCACAGAACTGCCAAGAGAGACAATGATCAAGTATTTTATATCACATTCATTTTTTTTGTATAATCAGGAGTGGATAATGAGTGTGCTTGCTGGGCAGACTAGATGGACCATTCAGTTCTTTTTCTACCATTATTAATAGCATTAATAGTGGAGGAGTGGCCTAGTGGTTAGGGTGGTGGACTTTGGTCCTGAGGAACTGAGTTCAATTCCCACTTCAAGCACAGGCAGCTCCTTGTGACTCTGGGCAAGTCACTTAACCCTCCATTGCCCCATGTAAGCCACACTGAGCCTGCCATGAGTGGGAAAGCGCAGGGTACAAATGTAATAAAAATAAATCATACTATACTAGCTGGCTTTATCATCGCACCTTTTTGCTCCTCCACTCTTAACAGTAGAATTAGGCTCTAAGAATTTGATATATGAATAAAATGTGATCTTTTCATGACAAAGATGCTGATAAATTCCATCTTTTATTTTCAGCAGATCAGTTACACCTCAATGAATCTTGTCATGAGCGACACAGTTGAGTTTCCTTATTTCTACCGAACTGTCCCCAGTGAGCTGCACCTCTGTGCTGGGATAGTCAAACTGTTGAAGCATTTTGGCTGGACCTGGGTTGGTATCGTTGCATCCAATGATGAAAACAGCATGAGGGCTGTGCAGATCCTGAGAAAAGGGATTGAGCAGAGTGGAGGTTGCATTGAATTCATAGAAACCTTCAGTCAGTCCAGTTCTCTGCTGTTTCAAAATATGGAAAATATTTCTGAGATCATCCAGAAATCTTCAACTAAGGTGATTATTTTATATTGTAATAAAGACTACACAGAGATTGTAAGGCATACATCTATTTGGGAAGCACCTGGAAAAGTCTGGATCATCACAGCTGAATGGGAATTTTTCTTCCCCGCATACTATGTTGATAAAAAAAAACACTTTAGCTTTTACAGTGGGAAAGAAACTTATTCCAAATTTTCACAAATTTGTCCGTGAGGTGAATCCTGCCATGTTTCCTAATGATTCATTGACAGAGATGTGGTGGAAGGACCTGTGCAAAAACCAGTGCCCCAAGAGCATCCAGAGATCCTGCAGCAGTGAAACATCTGCCTACATCTTACACTGTGACATCATAAACTCTGGTGACAGCTATAATGTACACAATACTGTGTACAGCCTGGCACATGCACTGCATGACATGATCACTTCTCGATCTGGAAATACTACCATATGGAGTGGAGAAAGTGAGAGCTTTTTTGATTTTTTGCCATGGAAGGTAATATCCTATGTTAGAAGAATGTTATTTTCAGAAAGAAGCGATGCTATATGATTGTGTAATGTGAAAGGGAAGCAGGATACAGTGAAGTCTATATACTCACACAGATGCTTCATGTCAAACATCACAGATATGCAACTAATTCCAAAGATAAAAGCATGGTTCTTTCTTCATAGGGAAGTTGTCCCATCCCCGCTATCATTTTAGTCGCCCTTCGCGGCACCTTTTCCAGTTCTACTATATCTTTCTTGAGATGCGGCAACCAGAATTGAACATAATACTCAAGGTGTGGTCGCACCATGGAACGATACAACGGCATTATAACATCCTCACACCTGTTTTCCATACCTTTCCTAATAATACCCAACATTCTATTCGCTTTCCTAGCTGCAGCAGCACACTGAGCAGAAGGTTTCAGTGTATTATCAATGACGACACCCGGATCCCTTTCTTGGTCCGTAACTCCTAACATGGAACCTTGCATGACATAGCTATAATTCGGGTTCTTTTTTCCCATATGCATCACCTTGCACTTGCTCACATTAAACGTCATCTGCCATTTAGCCGCCCAGTCTCCCAGTCTCGTAAAATCCTTCTATAATTTTTCACAATCCTGTGGCGAGTTAACGACTGAATAACTTTGTGTCATCAGCAAATTTAATTACCTCACTAGTTACTCCCATCCCTAAATCATTTATAAATATATTAAAAAGCAGCGGTCCTAGCACAGACCCCTGAGGAACCCCACTAACTACCCTACTCCATTGTGAATACTGCCCATTTAACCCCACTCTCTGTTTCCTATCCTTCAACCAGTTTTTAATCCACAATAGGACATTTCCTCCTATCCCATGACCCTCTAATTTCCTCTGTAGCCTTTCATGAGGTACCTTGTCAAATGCCTTTTGAAAATCCAGATACACAATATCAACCGGCTCCCCTTTGTCTACATGTTTGTTTACTCCTTCAAAGAATTGAAGTAAATTGGTCAGGCAAGATTTCCCCACACTAAAGCCGTGCTGACTTGGTCTCATTTGCTTATTTTAAAATCCAGCTTAAAACACATTATTTTGAATTAGCTAATGGCATGGGGTGACAGGGAGACTGGGAACTCAGCAGCCTCTTAATTTATTGTGATCTTCTGCATGTTCTGTTTGAATGAGTACTGTTCTATCAATTTTATGGTGTTCTTTTCAATGATTTTATTTTGGATTTCATGTTTTTATGTTAAGATCTTAAACCTGCTTATGACAAACAGCATAGCAAATAGAACGGCCCTTTTACTAAGCCATGTAGGCACGTCCTATGCACGTCAATTTTGAACTACCGCATGGCCCAGACAGTAATTTCAGTTTTTTACACACATCTGCTACGCGCGTTGGAAAAGTTTCTGGTGTGTGGCACAAGCCGGGAGGTAATTGGCATTGTGCGTGTGCTGACGATTATTGCCCGGTTAACGCATGAGACCTTAACCCTGTCAATAGGTGGCAGTAAGGTCTCAGGCCCAAAATGAATGTGTGCCAATTTTCATTTTGCCGCACGTCCATTTTTGACCCCCCCCCCCCAAAAAGGTCTTTTTTGAAGTGCGCTGAAAAATGGACTTACGCGCATCCAATACATGCATATACACCAGTGCAGGCCATTTTTCAGAGCACCTTAGTAAAAGGACCCCAGAAATAATAAACATAATCCATTTATATACATTTTTATTTATTTATTTATCATTTTTATATAACAATTACATTACACAAGCTTATCACTTGCAAAAGAAAAATTCTGCTATCACAATCAATTTCTACAAAAATATTGAATAAATTAAAGACACTAAGGAAAAGACTCTATAGCTTCATATAAGTCCACAACTAGAGTCCAAGATTCCATATATTGGAGATAAAGAAAAAAGTAGGCAATAATCATTTTAAATCAAAATGAGTTACAAACATGTTTCTATTCGACTATCTTTAAATAAGGGTTCTTTTAGCTGTTATAAAAGAAGACAATTGGACAGGATCAAAATAAACATACAGTATTTCCCTGCTTGATAAGAAACTAAACATTTACATGGATACTTGAGGTAGAATGTTGCTCCCAATTGGAGTACCTCCTGCTTCATTTGCAAACACTTTTGTCTTCGTTTTTGCATTTCCCTCGCTAGGTCTGGAAACACACGAGTTTGCAAACCACGAAAAACTTTTTATTTTTTCTGGAAATACTTCCCAGACCTTATCTGAGGGTAACGCTACTGTAGCCAGTAAAGTAGTGGCAGTTATTTGTTCCCTATCTGACATTTCAAGCAAAGCTGAAACATCAAGTGGTTGAACATTTTGTACATTATTCTTTTGTTGAAATTCCATACTCTTCGCAGGGATATAAAAAACCTGCGAAAAGGGCGGTATATCTTTATCTTCCACCTCTAAAAGTTCCTTGAAATAATTCGTCAACATCTCTCTAGGAGAAATTAGTGGTTGTCGTGGAAAATTGATAAAACGCAGATTGTTGCTTCTTGAGCTATTCTCCAACATTTCTGATTTTCTCCTCAGATTAACCAGGTCTTTAAGCATTGTCATTTGTAATGTCTGCATTTGTGAGGAGTTTTTTTCTTGTTTAACCAAATCTATTTTAATTGCTTTCAGATCATTTTCAGTTTCTTTGACTTTCCCATCTAATATCACAGCTTCATTACTTATTTTCCTCATCTGGGGACATAAAGTTTTCCCCATTTCAGCAATCAACTGCCACAAATTATCTAGTGTCACTTCTTGTGGTTTTTGAAAGAGTTTTGCAAGTGAGATATCCTCACCTTCTTGATGTGAGACATGCTTCTCACCTTCCACTGTCTCTCGTTTCTCCTCCCTCGATTTTTCCTCCGTGTGTGCTGGCAGGGAGAAAGATGTAGTGCCTCCCTGGTTCTCTGCTATAGCTGTAACTACTTCCCGTCCAAGTCCGCCCCGTAACACTTCAGAATTCGGGGCAGCGGACGCTGCCAACGGGGAACTTCTTCCCACAGGCTGGGGAGGAGGAGCCCTTCCATCGGGGCTTAGATACACTTCCAGTTCAAGGTTCAGCTCATGGTCTCCAATCCTAGGCTGTACCAGCGAACCGCTCTCCGACATAGCTCTCGAAATTTGAGCTCGCTGCAGATATGATCAATCAAACCCAAAGCAATCGGAGGTCTTTGCTCCTGAGAAGCAGTAGCAGCAGCTCTACCTCTCCTCTTCGGCATTTTCAAGGAAATAATCGTAAGTATGAAACACCGCAGGAGCTCTGAAACACGTCTGTCTCAGTCAGCGGCCATCTTGCAACTCCTATATAAATTAAATGTTTATTGAAATAAAAGAGTGCACACTACCCACCAGATTCTATATATGGGACTAAAATTATGTACGCAATTTTGGTGATCAAATTATACATGTAACTTAATTAGCAATCATTCAGCACCAATAATTACATGCTAGCAAGCAATTAACAACACTAATTGGCAATAATTAGAATTCATACGCACACTTGCTTAGCGTATTTTTTAAAGTAATGCTCATAAATTCTACCATGCAGATCTCAAAAGGGGGATGAACAAGGGTGGATCATGTGTGTTTCTAAAATGTATATGCAGTGTTATAGAGTACACCTGCTCTGCGCCTAAGTTAGTTGTAGGAATTAACAGCAAGTTTTACTTGACGTAAATGGCAATGCCTATATTTAGTCACAGGGACAGGCATTAAGCATAGTCTTAAAATGTGCCGAACTTATAACACTAGGCGTATTCTATAAATAGCGCCTTAAGTTGGCACAATTTATAGAATACTGCTAGGCATATTTTTTCCAGTGCTGATTTTTTTAGGTGCCATAAATAAAATCTAGCCCTACACGTACATCATAAACACTATCAATGGTAATGATACCTTGGGGGCCATTCCATGACAAGGGACCTTCTTCAATATAAGCTCCACCCTAATATTGCTTCAAAATGAAAACATGTCCATTAAATCGTGAGCAGATTGCATGTGCTTGAAATTAGGAGTGTATCCCTGCAGTGAGCTGCACTAAAAAATGTTTTTCTCTTTTTCATTAGCTTCATCATTATCTGAAGAACCTTCACTTTAAGAATGTTCTGGGTGAGGAACTCTTTTTTGATGAGAATGGGTGGGGCACGGAAGGAAGGAGGAGAGGTCTGCCTTGCCACTGCTTGCTGCGAAGGTGAAAGGCGGCTTAAGGTTAGTTCCGAGGGCCCGGCCGGTAGCGGGTGGAGGGGGCCCGGCGACCTCGGGTAGGTGGGCGGCGGGGGGGGTCCGGCGATCTCGGGTGGGCGGCGACCTCTGGTGGGGGGGCGGGGGCGGCCTTGTCCCGGGCCCCCCCGGCTCCGGCTCTCGGTGGCCCTGCTTGTAGGCGCATATCTCGACATCAGTGCTGTCATCAGCTGTTTGTAGATCGTAATCAACAGTTACGTAGTGATGAAACTCCTCTTCAGTAACACCGGCTGGGATGTCAATAGCCTGTTCATCTGATGCGTTTGCAACAGCTGCATCTCTTTCATCCCTCTCCACATCCTTAACAAAGCTTGCCCGCTTGTAGCAGTTCACAATGGTTGCCTGTGTAACATGATTTCAGGCTTCTTTCTGCACATGTAGGGACTCCAACAGTGATAGATTACAAGCCAGTTCAACAGCACGTTTATCCTTGCCAGTCTGGTCATCCATAACGCTCATCAGACAACGTAGCACAAGAGCCCGATAATGTTTTTTGAAATTGGTTATTATGCCCTGATGCATAGGTTGGATCAGAGAGGTAGTGTTTGGTGGCAGGAACACCACCTTGACGTTAGACAGCCTGACATCATCCCTGTGTGCACCACAATTATTACAAAGCAACAAAATCTGACGCTTTTGTGCCTGCATTCTAGTGTATAACTTCTTTAGCCACTACTTCCAAATTTCCCCAGTCATCCATGAATTTGCGTTAGCCTTGTATGACACAGGAAGTCGCTTAACATTCTTGAAGCAATGGGGCTGTTTGCTCTTTCCGACGACAAGTGGTTCTAACTTCTCACTCCCATCCATATTGCAGCAAAGGACGATCGTCAGTCGGTCCTTCGATATTTTACTTCCTGTAGTTTCGGCTTGTTTGAATGCAAGTGTTCCATCAGGAATCGCTCGCCAGTAGAGACCGTTTTTGTCAGCATTGAAAATGTCACGAGGTGCAAACTCGTTCAAGATGGTAGGAAGAACTGAAACAACCCAATTTTCAGCACCAAAGTCATCAGCGTCTTGCTTTTCACCATGCTGTTTCTTGAATTTTATGTTCCTCTCCTTCCATCTTTCCAACCATCCAACAGTGGCTTTGAATTCAGTTAGTCCAAGACTTTCAGCTAGCTGATTAGGTTTCTCCATAAGCAGTGGACCACTGACAGGAAACTGTCTACTCCTGTCTTGAGAAAACCACCAGAGAAGAGCATCTTCTACATCCTCAGCTTTTCCCGCCCGTTTACGTTTACGTTGTGGATTTGTATTGTTTTGCCAGTCTTCCAGAAGCTGGTCTTTCTACTTCAAGATACGTAAAATTTGACTGGGATTGACACCATATTCTTTAGCAATAGATGCTTGACTTTGTTTGTTTTCTAATTTTTTAAGAACTTCTATTTGTTCAGCCAGTGTTAAAGTCTTACAGTTGCGCGATGACGACGACTCCTCCAGTGTACACTCTAATAACTTTCTTTCGCTTATTCTGCCTGTGGCAATTAACCAATGAGATTTCAAATTTATCGCCCCTTTGTCATGTGCCAATCGGCTTCCATATTCTATGCGTGTGCTTATGCGGAGTCTTTCCTGCAGAGAAGCGGTCTTAAACCATGCATATAAGCGAATCTTGCACTTATCAGTGGTGCGCTAAACCGAAGTTTGTCCCCATAGACATTGATGGCGCCAAAAACGGGACCAAAGTACGGCATGCAGTTAGAGCATGCGCTTATCTGACGTGCACTTAAATGGAGTGCACTGTATATATATACATATATATATATATATATATATATATATATAGATAGATAGATAGATAGATAGATATAGATATATATAGATATATATATATATATATATATAGATAGATAGATAGATAGATATAGATATATATAGATATATATAGATATAGATGTGTCTAGCATTAGCGCACGCTAAAAACGCTAGCACACCTTATTTATTTATTAATTTATTTGTTACATTTGTATCCACAAAAAAGGTATATACTGCGGGTCTACTCATACAGAGTGTGAGACCTAAACCATGAATGGAAGGAGGGAAGAAACCTCAGACTGGTGAAATTCCAGCACAACTGCTGACAACACTCTAATTAGTGGATCACCGTAAATCAATCATTGGTCTCAGCCCAACCTCCTCCCTTGACGTGGAACAATCTATTTTTTTATGGTATTTTTTTTAGAAAATATGCTACTTCCACTGTGTGTCCCAAAATTCAAAAAACATATAGTGTATAAAAAACACTTAGCTCGATGCAGCCTCGGAAATGGGGTTTCCCACCCAACGGTCCCGTTTCACCAGGAGGGCTTCTTCAGGGGAAACACGAACACCCGGTCCAAAAACACTGCTCAAGTGGCAATCATAAGATTCTGAAAAGACAACACATAATGGGTAACCATTCAAAGTCACATTAGTCACACAAACTGCACAAAAAACTGAAAAAACATACCTACATTTAATCAGCCTGACTCACGGCTGAAGATTAAGCTGCTGCACGAACGTCGCGAAAAAATCAGCTGTTTTTATATGCTTAACGGCCAATCGTGCATCTGATGCGATAATCAAACAACAGCTGTGTGCAAGCCCCGCCCACGTAGTGGGTGGAGTTACCTGCTGTGGACTGTGACGTCAGCAGGACCAAAAACAAAGGCTTGAACGGACTTTTAAAAAAAACAACTTTAAAAACCTGAAAAACCAAAACCACACAAAGTGAAACATAAAAGAAAAAGCAAACAAAGCAGGACAAAAAGAAAAAAACGGCCAAAACGGCCCCATAACTAGTGCATCCTCTGCATCATGTGAACACAAAAACATTGTAAACATAACTCCGTAAAAGATGCAAAGTGTCGCGTGATTGGGCACATCTGAAGAGGTAATGTACTCTCCACTGCTTGAACACTATGCTCACATGTGGTATCCTGTAACAATAAGAATCAGGACACCAAAACACACAAAACAATAAATCAGAAAAATACAGTCCAATCAATTTTGTTGTTGAGACCCTGAAGATCCACTGACTGCAGGCGGAATATCCACCGCTGTTCAAGTTGTAACAGGCGTCTGTCAGGGTTGCCTCCTCGTTTCTTGGGGAGCACACGATCAATTACCCTGACGGAAAAATCTTCAAAGGAATGTGATAAAGCTTGACAATGGGGCACAAGAGGTGCCCCAGCTCATGAGTGGCCAAAACTATGTCTATGCTCATTCATCCTAATATTGAGAGGTCTGATGGTCTTGCCCACATATACCTTTGCACAGGGGCATTGTAACATGTATACCACATGTGTTGATCTGCAATTGGTGTAAAAAGAGGACCTATATACTTTTTGATCATGCGGATTGATGAACATGTCTCCTTGCATAGTGATATCACATGTCTTACAATGGCCACACCTGTAATGGCTCATTTCGGTGGTTGATAATAATTCCACCGGATCCACTGGTAATTCAGATGAGCTAATGATTTCTTTAATATTTTTTCCTCTGGAAAAGGCTATCAATAATTCCTGATCCTGGAATACTGGGCGTCCCTGGTGAGAATTTGGTCCGTTTTATTTGGTCCCTTTTTTTTTAGGTCCAAGTCACAAAAAAGTGCCCGAACTGCCCAGATGACCACTGGAGGGAATTGGGGATGACCTCCCCTGACTCCCCCAGTGGTCACTAACCCCCTCCCACCCTTAAAAAAACAACTTCAAAAACTTTTTTTGCCAGCCTCTATGCCACCCTCAAATGTCATACTCCGGTCCATCACAGCAGTATGCAGGTCCCTGGAGCAGGTTTAATGAGTGCAGTACACCTCAGGCAGGCGGACCCAGGCCCATCCCCCCCTACCTGTTACACTTGTTGTGGAAAATGGGAGCCCTTCAAAACCCACCCGAAACCCACTGTACCCACATGTGGGTGCCCCCTTTCACCCCTTAGGGCTATGGTAGTGGTGTATAGTTGTGGGGAGTGGGTTTTGGGGGGGACTTGGGGGGCTCAGCACTGAAGGTAAGGGAGTTATGTACCTGGGAGCAATTTGTGAAGTCCACTGCAGTGCCCCCTAGGGTGCCCGGTTGGTGTCCTGGCATGTGAGGGGGACCAGTGCACTATGAATCCTGGCCCCTCCCATGACCAAATGCCTTGGAGTTGTTCGTTTTTGAGATGGGCGCCCTCAGTTTCCATCGAAAATGCCCCTCTATGTGTTATAGAAGAACAGTGCTCAATATTGATCAATACGGCATACTATTAAGCAATAGTGTGAAATTATGAAACAATCTCAGACTTGATGTATGTAATCAGTCCTCTTTTCCTGCCTTCAAACATGCCCTTAAAGCCTATCTGTTTATCCTACCTCTTGATATATTGACCAATCTCTCTTCCGTTCTCCCTGATCTCCTGATTATTCTTCCCTTCGAGCTGTATCTTTGCTTTTTTATCTACTGTAAACCACTTCTTGCCTTTTTTAGGCCATAGCAGTATATCAAATTCGCTGACATAAACAAACAAACAAACAAAAAAACAAACAGATGCTTATCACTCAATATGCCTGTCAATAGCAGAGCCTGATGTTGTGTACAAAGCCTCAAGACCACCAGGTAGACATGAGTGGACATGTATTGATGATGTGTTCATTTGTCTGGAAGACAGTACATAGACAGTTTGGATCGCCTCTAAAGATTCAGTGCCATTCACTGAATGTGTACTGACCATAACCTGTCACGGTTGTGGCTGTAACCCGTGTCTACACTCACCTCACCTCCTGGTGACCAAGCCCTGTAGCTGCTGTGGACTGCCTTCTTCCTGTTTTCTAAACGTGTTCCAGAGGTCATTCCAGTCCTATTTTGATGTTCCAGCATTCCAGACTTGCTTTGGGGTTCCTGCAGCCAAGCCTCACTTTCAAGCCGTGCTCTGGTATTCTTGCTGCCAAGCCTCACTCTTACTTGTGACATCATCTGTAAATGCCTTTATTAAGCACCTGGGAACTTTCAGGCTTTGCCTTTGCAACAGAGGTCTTCAGATGAGTTTTCCTCTGTCTGTGCTTGTTGCAGTTCCTGCCCTGCTAGTTCTTGTCCTGCCAGTCTTCAACTTCTACTCCAACCCTGCTTGTTCCAGCCCTGTAAGTGTTCAGCAGTTTTAACCCTGCTTGTTTCAGCCCGGTCTGTCTTCAGCTTCATTTCCTCCACTGCTTGTTCTAACCCCGTCTGCTTTCAGCTTCCTTTCCAGCCCTGCCAATCTCCAGCTTCAGCTCCAGTCCTGTTATTCCAGTCCTGCTTATTCCAGCCCTGCCTACCTACAGCTTCAGTTCCAATCCTGCTTGTTCCGGTCCTGCTTGTACCAGCCCTGTCTGTTTTCAGCCTCGTTTCCTGTTTGGGAGGTTCATCTGCTGCTGCCGGTCACCGGCAGTGGCCCAAGGGCTCACTACTCCTGACTCTGTGACATAACCTAACTGAAACCAGCCTATAAGTATGACCACAAATGAAGCGGAAGGTTGAAACCAGGTGGTCAGATCTTATACAAGATCTGAGTTACATGTATTTGTGGTCAAATATCTTGCACCACAGACTGCCTTCAGTCAGGTCCGGGTCTGGAATGTGAAATCAGATTGAATTTCTCAACAATAGGTGTCTTGAAAGTGAGTCATAAATGTTACGGTGAAGTGGAAGCTCTAGGATTTCTTTTATCGAGGCGAGTAAACTATCTGTAGTGCTCCAACGACAAATGTTTGGTGGGCTAATATTACTCATTTTTGGTAGCCACTGAGTATCAGTAGGTCACAGAGTGTCACTAAATTGGGATTTTGCCAGGTACTCATGACCTGGGTTGGTCACTGTTGGAGACAGGATACTGGGCTAGGTGTTCCATTGGTCTGATCCAATATGGTTTAAAAAATGTTTGGACAAGTTCCTGGAGGAAATGTCTATAGTCTGCTATTGAGATAGACATGGGTGAAGCCACTCTTTGCCCCTGGATGGGTAGCATGGTATGTTGCTACTAACTGGGATTCTGCAAGGTACTTGTGACTTGAATTGGCCACTGTTGGAAGCAGGATATTGGGCTACATGGACCATTGGTCTGACCCAGTATGGCTATTCTTATGTTCTTAAAGATAGGCACTGAAATAATGCTATGGCAGTATTCTGTAAAGGATGCTCTGCATGAATTGACCTTTAGAGAATATTAGCTTAGTGTGCATTTCACACCTAACTTTGAGTGCGAGGATTTACACCTGCTAAAGGTTGGTGTAAGTGCTGGCACCCAACTGAGGGCAATTAGGCATGCAAATGTAGGTATTCTATAACATCACAACTAATTTATGGGATTTCCCCTTACCTGTCCATGCCCTTCCCATGGCTACACACCCTTTGGAGTTGCACGCTATAAAATTTAGGCATGCGTGTTACAGAATTGACATGATGGGGATCCACACGCAACTCCTAATTACTGACAATTAAGGGCTTGTTAAAAGCAATTATTGATTGTTAATTTTTAATTGGCTAATTAGTTTGCACAGAGTTCTGCTATCTATGCCCAAATTGGCTCATCCAACTGTTAGCGATCAATACGGAATGTGGCAGAATACACATTAGAGCACTCTATAATAGGGATGGACAGCCCAAAAATCCTTTCATTTTCCATGTCATTTACAGGAATGTTCATTTTATTTGTTTTCTTTTGGCAACGTTGTCATGGGAACAAAATTACTGAATGTTCATTCTTATAGAAGACTGTGCAGTACTTGCAAATAGGGCAACAATTATTTAAAAGTATGCACACTCTTTTCCACAATAGTTTGAATGGGTGCATTATCGAGAAAAGAGTGTGTACTCTTTTGAAAGGGTGCACATCACTATTGTTAACCATATGCAAACAACAGCCAATCCATTCATACTGAATAGCAGCCCCCCTTGTTTAGAATTAGGTAGAGTAATTATCAAAGCATTTATGGACCTAATTTTGGGAGTCAGTATCCTAAATTTACCACCTTTTTAACAAAATTGCTGTTTCTTTGAGTTTGCTTGGCTGTCAGAACCTATTGTTTTGCTTTGATGGCGCTGTTGTTGTTTTTTTTTTTCGCTGCGCTGAAGAAACTGGCTTTCCAGATGCTTAGCTAGTCATGTCTAGTGGTTGGACCAGCCTTTTGAGAACAAGTGCTCTGTTGATCTGTTATACTCTGCTGGAGTAGTGGGCCAATTTGATGTACAACTGCTAAATTCCACAAAGTGGAGCAGCAAAATTCCATACTACCCATTCTGGGGCATACTATCTCAGGAACTTGTCCAAACCTTTTTTAAACACAGATTCGCTAACTGCAGTTATCACATCCTCTGGCAACGCTCTTCAGAGCCTAATTATCTGTTGCAGTGGCGTACCGAGGGCGGGGCAGTAGGGGTGGACCGCCCCGGGTGCAAATCAATGGGGGGTGTTCTGCTCCATCAGTCCCTGTCCATCCCTGCCTGCACCCTTCCCCTAACTAAACTTATCTATTACTACACTTCTGTCTTCATCTTCAACAGCGCTGCTCACTGCATCTCCTCCCAGCGCCAGAGCGGCTCCTCTCTGTCGCTGTCCCGAGACATAACTCCCCTCCCTCAATGCCGCCTTCCTCCTGGGCTCTGCGGAACCCTGCGCCAGTGTGCGTGCGCCTTCCTGCTGCTGCGCCTGCGTGAGTGACATCTTCTTTCTCCTCTGGGTGTCTGGCTCCGCTCCTCCTCTGTCTCTTCTGTCGTCAGTATGCAGCAGCGCCGCCAGGCCAGACTGCCTGCCTGGGTTTTTCACCTCCAAGTGGCTGCGCTCGCATTCCACCCCCGCTGGGCCACCAGTAGCATCGGGGGCAGTGGCACGTAGCATCAGTGGATCTTGGTGGAGAGGGATTTTGGATCACCAGCCATCATCGACCGGACCGACTCTGCCCCAAGGTTGGTGCTGTTGACCCCCAGCCCTCTCCCTTGAGCCTTCTCACTCGTCGTTCGACTTCCATTCTAGCCAGCCAGCAGAGCCAGGTAATTTGGCCCCGCGTCAGGCGCGATTAAATTATTTATTAATTTAAATTGTCACTGTGCTGACTTGGCTCTTTTTTTAAAAACATTTTATTGCATTTGCTTGCTGCTGTGCTGCTGCTCCTAGTTTGGTAGGAGCAGCATGGGGGGGGGGGGGGGGGGGTCATAAAATGTGAAAGGACTGAGGGGGGCCAAGAACACCGGATGAGAGAGAAAGAGGGCACACTGCATGGATGGATGGAAGGGACAGACTAAGGGCCGGAATGCGCTGATGGAAGGGAGAGAAAGGGCAGACCAGACGCTGGATGGAAAGGGGCATTGCTAAAAATGATTTTTTTCATGGGGAGGGGGTGTTAAAAAAACCGTCGGCCCCAGGTGTCAAGTACGCTAGGTACGCCACTGATCTATTGAGTGAAAAATATTTCCTTCTTTTTGTTTTAAAAGTATACCCATGTAACTTCATTGAGAGTCCCCTGGTCTTTGTACTTTTTGAAAGAATATAGCCATTGTGTGCAATTCTGGACCTCCACATCTCAAAAAACATATAGCAGAAAAGTTTCAGAGCCCTACAATCAAAATGATTAAGGGGATGGAACAACTTCAATATAAGAAAGATTAGGGATGTTGTGGCTTTTCAGCTTATAGAAGAGTCGGTTCAGGGGAGATATGATTGAGGTTTACAAAATCCTGGAATGGACTGTGTAAGCGTAAATTGTTTATGTCTTCATAGCTTGTTGCCCAGTCTTTGTGCTTTTTGAAGTTGCATAGCAATGCATGTTATATAAGAGAAGAATAAAAATTCACTCAATACATAGTTAAGCTCTGAGTATCTGAGGATCTGAAGGTGAAGAAACAGTGTGACAAGGTGGTGGCTGTAGCCAGAAAGGCTTTATAAAGAGCAATGTAACCAGCAGAAAAAAGGTGTTGATGTCCCATGTACACGTTGTTGGTGAGGCTCCACTTGGAGTAATGTGTTCAGTTTTGGAGGCAGTATCTTCCTAAAGATATAAAAATAGTTGAAGCAGTCCAGAGGAAGGTAATAAAAATGGTAAGGAGATTGCACCAAAAGATGTATGAGAAGAGACTGGAAGACCTGAATATGTATACCCTAGAGGAGATGAGGGAAAATGCAAATATTATATAGAGATTTAAATACTTGAAATGTATTAATATAGAAACAAATATTTTCCAGAGAAGGGAAAATGGTAAAACTAGAGAACATGAATTGAGGTTGTGGGGTGGTAGACTTAGGAGTAATGTCAGGAAGTTCTTTTTCACAGCGAGGGTGGTTAATGCCTGGAATTCCCTTCTGAGGGAGATGGTGGAGACAAAAATGGTGACGGAATTCAAAAAAGCATGGGATGAACTCAGAGGATCTTTAATTAGAAAATGAATGGTATAAACAACAATACTTAGATGGTTGCATGCATGTTTGCATGTTGAGTGGCACTTAGATGGCAACTCTTGCACTGAAGAACTAAGGCCTGTGCTGGGTAATCTCATATGGTCTGGGTCCTGTATATGGAATTCCTGTTTAGGTTGGGCTGGAGAGGGCTTCAGTAGAAAATGCAGTAACTTGGAACATGAGGTCAGTGCCAGGCAGATTTTTATCTATGTCCCACACATGAGAAGATGGATTTGGATAGTCTGTAGTGGGCTTTGATGGCAACTTCAATAATTGGAACTGAACAAAAGGACAAGGCGGACTTCTACAGTCTATGTCCCAGAAATGCCAAAAAGAGACAGTGATCAAATATTTTATATCACATTCATTGTTGATTTAATCAAGACTTGATAATGAGTGTGTCTATTGGGCAGACTGGATGGACCACTGAGGTCTTTATCTGCCATCATTTACTATGTTACTATGACTGCATAACGATATGCTAATTTATCTGCATATTTTCATGCTATATTCAATAGTATTTATTTATGATGATTTACTTACCACCTTTTTGAAGGAATTCACTCAAGGTAGTGTACATCAAGATAAGCCAAACAAACGCAATAGACAATTACAGTAGCAAAAATATTCAAACAGAATACAATGTATGACATACTGAGCTACATTACAATGTCAACACGGTGTGTAATAAATCACGCGTAGCCATTTTCGGTGACACGCGGCCGCATGTGGCCGCATACAGAGAAGCAGCGGCGTTCCTTGCTGACACCCGGGCGGATCGCCGATGCGCCCCCCCCCAAGGTGCAGCGCGACCTCCCCCCCCCCCCCCGGCGAAATCACACCCCCCTCCTGGTGCATGTTTACCCGTGTGCACTCCTATTGGCTCCCTCCGAGTCCTCCGCTCGTTCCCTCCCTGCTGCTCCCTCTGCCCCGGCTCCTGCACGGCCGTTTGACCTCACTTCCGGCCAGCGGAGCAGAGAGCAGCGGAATGCTGTGGGGGACGCATCTCTGAGGGCCCTGGGATCGCCATTACCAGCAACCACATAACCACAGCAACCATCATCCAATCTACTGTTCTGGGGTGTCGTGGATTTCTAATTGACCATCATTACTGAGATAGGTGAGGGGGAGGCTGGGAGAGGCGAGGGCATGTGCTATGGGTGCCATTTCCCGCCATTAGAAATAGCGGCAGCCATCTTAATTTACATAAGGTGGTCAGGCTAGTTAACCCCTAATTGCCTGCAGGGCTAACAGGCTATCTATAATTCTATCTTCTGTCACTGCCCCCCTGATGGAGAACCCAAAAAATAAAAAACCAAGGTTAAGTAAAGGAAGTGGTAGTAGCAGTAGCCGACCCTTTCAAGAGACATGGACCGAGATGTATGGCATTATAGAAAAAAATGGCAGATCATTTTGCGTTCTATGTACTGAAACGGTAGTAAGCAGAACATGGAATATAAATAGACATTTTGAAACTAATCATTCCCAGCTCTTGAAAAAAAGTGAGGATGAAAGGAAGGAATACATTTCCAGGCAGCTACACTTTTATAAGAGCCAATCTAATTCCATCCTTACATTTGTAAAAGGTTCTACAAATTTAACATCTGCAAGTTTGAGCATTGCTCACTCCATAGCTCAGCATGGAAAAGCACTCAGTGAGGGAGGATTTATTAAAGAAACTCTCCTAAGATGTGCATCAGTTCTATTTCATGATATGCAGAATAAAGATGCAATTATTAAGAGAATATCTGAGTTACCAGGAAATTTGGAGTGCCTGGATCCGATTACCAGACACTTTTAGCACCCTGAAAAATATAGCAATGGCTTTACTCACAATTTTTCCCTCTACGTACTTTTGTGAAACCTTATTCTCAGCGTTAAATAATATCAAAACCAACAAAAGAAACAGATTGAAAGATGAAGTTAGTAGCGCTTGCTTGGGCTTGAAGTGTACAAAATACCAACCTTCAATTGAAGATTTAGCCAATGAAATTCAGCAACAAAAAAGTCACTAATAGGCAAATTAGTTAAAGAATTCCCCCTCCCCCTCACTTATCTTAGTTCACGGCACCCCACACAAGTTAAATAATATCAAGACCAACAAAAGAAACCGACTGACAGATGAACAAAAAGTCACTAAGCAGGTAAGTTAAATAATTAGTTTTTGGTTTATTAAATACAGTTATATATTACAATTATACATTTTTGTTATTTAAACTATAAATATTGCGAAATTATGGTTTTTTTCTCGAAGTGACACACCACCCGAGTTATGCTTGGTTTTTTGGCGAATTTTGACACACCAAGCTCAAAAGGTTGCCCAACACTGATATAGTGTGTCAGCAAAGATGGAAGATATAGTTAGATAAGGTAGAGTAACAGGAGTAAGAAAATAAGATACCAGTTTAAAGAAATTTACAAACAAGGTCAGAAAGGTGGTTGAATATTATCTTATCTCGGGTAGAGTAGATAAACAGTGACTAGCAAGTTAGTTCCTTCTTCCATTAAACACCTGGTTGAAAAGCCAAACTTTCACCTGCTTCCTGAAGCAAAGCCTTTCAGGAAATACATTCCAGAGTGGGGGCTACTCCAGAGAAGGCTCACTTGCAGGCATCACATCATGTGATGCTCTTTGGGGAGGGTGTGGTTAGGGATACTCCTTGGGAGGACCTTAGTGAACCTGGAGGAGTTTAGCAGAAGATACTGTTCTGCAAGTACTCTGGGTCATTTCCTTTAAGGGCCTTGAAGATCAGAGTTTTAAATTTGGCTTTGTGTTGGACTGGTAGCCAGTGAAGGTTTTGCAAAAATGGTGTAATGTGGTCATATCGCTATATAATTTAGCTTGCTGAATATGCTGGCCTAACTTTATATAGATAAGTTAATAATATAAAGTTAGACTTACTATTTCTGCAGTGTAATTTCATATCAATGGATATGTTGTCTAGATAGTAGCTGAATGGTATTGGTATTTGTATAACATTAGACCCTGTTCCTGAAACAACCTTGCTGCATCCTTCAGATATCAAGATACATTTGGGTTATATGAAGCCTTAAATGGCCAAAATATATCCATCACATCATGTGATGCCCTTTGGGGAGGGTGTGGTTAGGGATACTCCTTGGGAGGACCTTAGTGAAACTGGAGGAGTTTAGAGGAAGATCCTGTTCTGCAAGTGCTCTGGGCCATTTCTTTTAAGGGCCTTGAAGATCAAAGTTTTAAATTTAGCTTTGTGTTGGACTGGTAGCCAGTGAAGTTTTTGCAATGGTGCGATGTGGTCACGTTGCTATATAATTTAGCCTGCTGAATAAGCCAGCCTAACTTTATATAGGTAAGTTAGTAATATGAAGTTAGACTTGCTATTTTTACAGTGTAATTTAATATCAATAGGTAATTTATGTGGACATTAACTGTATAGTATTGCTATCTGTATAACATTTGGCCTTGCTCTTGAAGCACCCTTGCTGCATATATCACAATGAATTTGGGTTACGTGGAGGGGCATAATCGAAAGGGACGCCCAAGTTTTGCTGGGGACGCCCTTGCAAAATGTTCCCGTGAAGGGGCGGGTAAACCCGTATTTTCGAAACAAGATGGACGTCCATCTTTCGTTTCGATAATACAGTCGGGGATGCCAAAATCTGGAAATTTAGGTCATCATTAGAGATGGTTGTCCCTAGACTTGGTCGTTTCTGATTTTCGGCGATAATGGAAACTAAGAACGCCCATCTCAGAAACGACCAAATCCAAGCCCTTTGGTCGTGGGAGGAGCCAGCATTCATAGTGCACAGATCCCCCTGACATGCCAGGACACCAACCGGGCACCCTAGGGGGCACTGCAGTGGTCTTTAGAAATTGCTCCCAGGTGTATAGCTCCCTTACCTTGTGTGCTGAGCCCCTCCAACCCCCCCAAAAAAACCCCACTACCCACAAATGTACACCACTACCATAGCCCTTAGAGGTGAAGGGGGCACCTAGATGTGGGTACAGTGGGTTTGTGGTGGGTTTTGGAGGGTTCACATTTACCACCACTAGTGTAACAGGTAGGGGGGGATGGGCCTGGGTCCACCTGCCTGAAGTGCACTGCACCCACTAAAGCTGCTCCAGGGACCTGCATACTGCTGCGATGGACCTGAGTATGACATTTGAAACAATTTTTTTGAGGTGGGAGGGGGTTTGTGACCACTGGGGGAGTAAGGGTAGATCATCCCCGATTCTCTCTGGTGGTCATCTGGTCAGTTCGGGCACCTTTTTGTGTCTTTAGTCGTAACAAAAACAGGACCAGGTAAAATCATCCAAGTGCTCATCAGGGATGCCCCTTTTTTTCGGTTATGTGTCGCGGATGCCCATGTGTTAGGCTTGCCGAAGTCCCGCCTTTGCTACGCCTCCGACATGCTCCCGGGATCTTTGGTTGTCCCCAAGACGGAAAGCAGTTGGGGACACCCAAAATCGGCTTTTGATTATGCCAATTTGGGCAACCCTGTGAGAAGGACGCCCATCTTCCGATTTATGTCAAAAGATGGGCATCCTTCTCTTTTGAAAATAAGCCTGATAATGCCTTAAATAGCCAAAATATATCTATTTGACAAGGCAACAAGTTTAAACAAAAAAATACCTAGTATACCTGAATGAAACTCTCTCTGTTTAAAAGTGATAGCTAAATGATTAAAGAAGCAAAAGTACTTACAGTAAGCAACCAATGGTGAGCATATCCATTAGGTAAATGTTCAGTCTTAGAGGTGTAAAAGTAGGCTACATCACCTAAAAGTCCTTTTCTCATATTGAAAGTCTTACAAGGAAAGGGAGAATTCAGAGTTATTTGAGAAAGTAGAGGTATTGTCTCATACTTTTATTCAAACTTTAGGGTGACCAGCACAGTAACAGTGTTCAAAACATTCCCCAATTTATATTTCCATTCAAAATACAGTTCATACTGGCCTCCATAGCCTACCGAATAGCTTGGTAATGAGCTCAAAAACTAAATGGGAAAACCAGCTCATGTTTAGACAGAAAGGTAACACTACATTTGCAAAGTCATAATCTAGTATTGTGTCACATTGTTCAGATTTTTTGTCAATAACCAGACACCTCCAGAGTCCAGATGCAGCCCAAGTTGTCCATCTGGGTTCAGGAAATTAACCATGGAAGGAGAACCCGTCTGCTGCTACGACTGCATCCCCTGTCCAGAGGGAGAGGTCTCCAATCAAACTGGTGAGTGAATTCACGTTGTAATGTGCCACACTCATGGGCACTGTTTAGTCACTTTTAGGCCCATATTCATCCTTTATTGAAGACCCAACATGGGCAGCAAATGTGCACGCACTCTTGCCCTTTTGAAAACATCACCAGAACCGAGTACATCCTGATCTGGATGTCTAAATTGCAATCTCAGTATTCTATGTAAAATGGGTCTTCACATGGCCTAGTGGAATACCTTGTGTCTAATCCAAAAATATGAGCTGGATACTGCTAGCAAAACTAATCACACCCTGACTGGATAAGACGTATGGAATCCTTTAAAAGCATCCATTTCTGATGCAAGTACCTCTAACAGATAATCCCAAAAGGCAAACAGGCAAGCTGTCTGCAAAATCCAGAACAGCAAAAGAGGAGCAGAACCATGTTGAAAAATGAAATAATTTTTGTTCAATGAAAACAGCTTCAATTTTCATCCAATATGGCCTAACAAGGACTGCATCAAGGGCTTAACATAAAACTGTAAAATGAATACATAAAAGGCCATCAGCTAACGTGCTTTAACAAAAAAACTACATCCTAAGGGCTAGATTCCATGTGTGGCGCCTAGAAAATCCACGTGAGAAAACAATACACCTAGGCGTGTTCTCTAAATAATGCCTAAATTTTAAGAATAGGTTTAAATTTCCACACAGTATATAGAATACGCCAAGAGATGGCCCATGTGATAAATTCATTCGCTGTTAATTACATGAACTAAAACCTGGTGTAAATCCTGAGTGGCTGTATTCTATAACAGCACCAATATATTATAGAAATGCCCATGAACCACTAATTCCACACCTATAACCACATCCACATTTCAACTAGGTGACTTAGAATTTAAGCACACCATGTTAAAGAACACGCTTTGACAGTAGTGAATGGAAATTCTAATTTACACCAATTAGTGCTGATAATTGTTTCTCAATATTCAACTATCTGTGCTGATTAGCTTGTTAGCTAGTTAAATTATGTTCATTGTTATGGATTACGCTTCAACTTACGTGCTGAAATCTCAGCACAATATACAAAAGCTCGAGGTAAGTGAATAGCACATTTATCGGCAACAACACCTCATTCAGAAATACAGAAAAACCAAAGTTATAAACTCGTCAGGAGTAGTTCCAATGTTTTCCCTGTCTGGTTAGTGCAAAAAATATAAATAATTAAATGGTATAACAAAAAGATTACAAATAGCTATGTGTGTAGCCGATTTTCAGGTTTAAAATTCCAAAAATGTAGCATTTCAGCTAATTGGAAGGTGGGCCTTCATATGTCACCTTCTGTTTTCAAATCAGAGTATTTTAGAGTGAAAAGGCAGCATTGGAAGTAAGTCTGCACATTTTTTGGTATATGTTTAAGCAGAATATATCATGAACAATGTGACTTGCATTTTTTAAAATTAGGATTTATTTACCACCTTTTTGAAGGAATTCACTCAAGGTGATGTACAGTAAAAATAAATCAAACATAAGCAGTAGGCAATTACAGCAGTAAAAATATTCAAATAACAATAAAAAGTATTGCATTGTACACTAAATAAAGTTTGGTTTTGGTTTTGGTTTTTTAGTACAGAGGAAGGAAGTAGGGTAACTTTGACCCTGGCCAAACACATAGGGCTAGATTCTATATATTGTGCATGAAAGTTCCACGCGAAAAAAATACATCTAAGTGAATTCTCTAAAATATGCCTATATTTTATAGAATAGGCTTACTTTTCTGCATGGTATATAGAATACACCAAGTGCCTCCCATGCAATCAAAGTTAGTCATGGCCATTTATGCCATGTTTTACTTGGCGTAAATCACGATGCCTAAATTAGGCCCAGTACAGGTATATTCTATAACAATGCATAGATAATGCTGCAGATAACTCAAGCTAAGCTTTATTAAAATTCCCCCATAGATTTTAGAAATGTCCATGCCTGCCCAATGCCACACCCTGTTTTCAACTATGCAACTTACAATTTATGCACAACGCATTACAGAATTATGCTTAGCAAGTTGTGTGTGTAAATCTTAATTAATGCTAATTTGTGCTAATAATTGCTTGTTAACATCCAATTGACAGCTCTGATTAGCTAGTTAACCAATTAAGTTACGTGCATTGTTATAGCATAAGCTTCAATTTCCACACAGAAATTAAGGCATAATATATAGAATCTGGCAGTTAGGGGGCCAAACTCTATAAATAGCGCTTTAAAAATCGGTGCTGAAAAACCACGAGCTTAGCTAGATTCTATATGCTATGCCTAAAGTTAGGTGTAGTTTATAGAATATGCTCACATGCCATTCTTGCAATTAAAGAGCTGACTGTGGCGACCCTCAAGGCTTGCCTCTTTCCCCTACACTCTTCAACATAATGCTGATTCCTTTGGCCAAGTCCCTATCCAAGCTTGGCCTTAACCCGTTCATTTATGCTGATGACATCACTATCTACATTCCTTTCAGAAATGATTTATCTGAAATCTCCAATGAAATTAAGCTTGGATTACACACCATGGTCACTTGGGCAAATTCATTCAAATTAAAACTTAATACTGAGAAAACTCACTGCCTTATCCTCTCCTCTCCCCATAACAAATTCAAACCCTCAACCTTAATCACTCCTGATTTTACCCATCCGGTCTCTGAGAGTCTAAAAATGCTTGGTGTAATTGTTGATCGTAATTTATCACTCATCAATCAAACAAACTCCACCACCAAGAAAATATTCTTCTCTCTATGGAAACTCAAATGGATAAAACCTAATTTCCCAAGAAAAATATTTTGTAACCTAGTTCAATCAATGGTATTAAGCCACCTAGACTACTGTAATGGAATATAAGCAGGATGCAAAGAACAACTTCTTAAGAAACTCCAAACTGCCTAGAATACAGCAGCCAGATTAATCTTTGGAAAATCAAAATTCAACAGTTCTAGACCCCTTCTTGTGAAACTACATTGGCTTCCAGTAAAGGAACGAATTACTTTTAAAATTTGCACCCTGGTCCATAAAATTCTTTATGTTGAAGCCCCAGGTTACATGGCCACCCCTATCAATCTGCCACCTAGGAATTCTTCCAGATCATCCCGCTCATATTTAAATCTACATTATCCTACCTGTAATGGTCTCAAATATAAATCCACTTACGCTTCCACCTTTTCCTTTATTAGCACTCAACTATGGAATGCATTGCCCAAATCTGTGAAAACTATTCATGATCATCTGAAGTTCAAAAAATCTTTTAAAACCAGCTTATTTGGAAAGGTTTACCTTAACGGACCTGTCTTAAATCCATAATTCCTGGAATAGAACTAATTTATGGACCTCATGGACTTTATTACCCCCCCCCCCCCCCCTTTTCTCTTATCCCTTGTAATTACAATCCTTGATGTTCACCTTACTATACTTCGTTTGTTTTTTTACTGGATTTGCGATTGCCTTTATGGTCTGATGTTAGCCGCATTGAGCCTGCTGGTAGGTGGGAAAATGTGGGGTATAAATGTTATAAATAAATAAAATTTAGGTGCACCCATTTAGGCCGCTTAAAACCATGCCTAAATACCTGCGCCTAACTTAGACGCAGATCGGGTGTATTCTACAATAGTCTGCATAGTTTTTTGAAACACCCACATCCTGCCCATTCCATGCCCCCTTTTCAGCTGCCTGCATTAGAATTTACGTGCACTATATTGTAGAATAAGCCTAGAAAGTTGTATGCATAAATTCTAATTAAAGCCAATTAGTGCTGCTAATTGGTTATTAACTACCAATTATCAGCACTGATTGGTTTGTTAATCAATTAACCAAATTAGCGAACACAACTTAAGGCACCCTTTATAGAATTTAGGGGAGGGTGTATTAAGTTGTAGTTCTGTTTCTTAAATCATATTATCTGATGGCTTTTTTTGTTGTAGAGGAGTAGCCTAAAGGTTAGTGCAGCAGGCTTTGATCTTGATAACCTGGGTTTGATTCCCACTGCAGCTTCTTGTGACCTTGGGCAAGTCACTTAACCCTCCATTGCCCCAGGTACAAACAAATGTAGATTGTAAGCCCTCTAGGGACAGAGAAAGTACCTGCATATATGTATAACACTGTGCAAATCTAGTAGCGCTATAGAAATGATTAGTAGTAGTACTCATTTTACAGTTTTATGTTAACCCCTGTCACAGCTCTTGTTAGGGAGAAACATGACCATGTTGGGCGGCTAGAGGAAAATTGTACGTTGTTTTTATGTATCTGCATTAAATAAATATATTTTTATTTTCTACGTGTGTCTGCTCCGCTTTTGCTCTTCTAAAAGATAATAAATGATTTCATTTCCAGTAAGCTCATTACTCTTTAGTGTTTGCTACTGTCTGTCATTTTGAAACAAGCCTTATTATAAGGAAAAGCTACTGTCCTATAACTGATGCCATTTGTGAGCTAATTGAACAATATTTTTCATTCTTAGATATGGATGTTTGTATGAAATGCCCAGAGAACCAATGGCCCAATCAGAAGAAAGATGCCTGCATCCCGAAAGTGATAACCTTCCTGACCTATGAAGAACCTTTGGGGATAACTTCGACTTTCATCTGCATTTTTTTAATTCTCATTAGTACTGTCATCTTGGGGATTTTTATTCATTACAGAGATACTCCCATAGTGAAAGCAAACAGCTGAGAACTCAGTTACATTCTCCTCATCTCCCTCATGCTCTGCTTCCTCTGCTCCTTGGTTTACATCGGCCATCCTGACAAATTGACCTGTTTTCTCCGACAGACTGCCTTTGGAATCAGTTTCTCCATTGCTCTCCCCTCAGTATTGGCCAAAATCATCACAGTGGTCACAGCCTTTCATGCCACCAAGCCTGGAAGCAAGCTCCAGAAATGGATGAGTTCCAGAGTCTCACTATAGTCATTTCCTGTTCTCTTATTCAAACTGTTCTGTGTCTTGTCTGGTTGTTCACTGCTCCCCCATTCCCATATTTTAATATGAAATCAGAAATTGGAACAATACTAACTGAATGCAATGAAGGGTGGATAGTTGCATTTTACTGTATTCTGGGATATCTGGAATTTTTGGCTGGTCTCAGCTTCATCGTAGCTTTCCTAGCAAGAAATCTACCTGACAGGTTCAATGAAGCCAAGTACATCACCTTCAGCATGCTGGTGTTTTGCAATGTCTGGGTCTCCTTCATTCCAACGTACCTGAGCACCAAGGGCAAGTACATGGTGGCAGTGGAGATATTTGCTATCCTGGCCTCCAGTGCTGGACTTCTGGGCTGTATCTTTTTCCCTAAATGCTATGTTATTTTGCTGAGACCAGAAAGAAACTGCAGAAAATACTTATCAAGAAACTACAATCATTAATATTTATGTAAAGGATGGATTCATTTAAATATTATCATCAGTTATTGGGCAAATCCAACTTGAATGTCCTTTTTTTTACCCAGAAACTGCATCATTGGTTGAGGCCATCCTAAATTTCATGTTATTTTATAGCTAAAATTAGATATTATACACAGTTTGAATATAAAATTAAATAGATATAGAGGGGCATAATCGAACGCGAATGCCCATCTCCATGGGCGTCTATCTCTGAGGACAGATACGTGAAGGGGCGGGACAGACCGTATTTTCGAAAAAGATGGGCGTCCATCTTTTCTTTCGATAATACGGTTGGTGCTGGGCAAATGCATCAGATTTGGGCGTATTTGAGCTGGGCGGAATCGTTTTTCAGCGATAATGGAAACCGAAGGCGCCCAGCTCAAAAATGAATAACTCTAAGGCATTTGGTCGTGGGAGGGGCCAGGATTCATAGTGCACTGGTCCCACTATCTGAATGGAAAAAGCCCTTCCCTAACGCTGCATGCCCCGGAGGGGAGCTATACCAACAGGCAGGATGGCGGTGATTCAGGGGGAGGATTTCTGGAGGAGGAGGCTGGTCATTCCCTGGGGCCTGAGAGGAGTGCGGATTTCCTGAGTAAGTCTTCACTTTTAACTAAGCCTCAGAATTTTACCTTGGAAACCATTTGGGATGCGTTGCAGGTTTTGGAAACTTCATTGTCCAAAAAAATGTTATTGCTGTCGCAAGCCTCACAGCTACCAACAGAGACTGTAGTAAAAATGGGACAACAATTAAAAACTGTTGAAGAGAGAGTTGTGGCCCATGATTTGGCCATTAAGTCTGTTCAATCGGTACAAGCTACCATTATTACAGATAATAAATGGTTGCATAGGAAGATTGAGACTCTTGAAAATCGGCAGAGGGCTAATACTCTGCGAGTGATAAATTTTCCCAAACAACAACTGATTGCACCGATTGTGACTTTTAAAAGATATCACTCTGATGTGTTAAAAGTGCCTGAACCGGCGTGCCCGCTTATCTCGCAGATTTATTATTTGCAACCTTTTAAGCGAGTGGTTCATGGTGAGCAGGCCGGTATTGGGGAGTCTGCGGTGCGTTTTGACACCTTGGACGCTATCAGGGAGTTGGAGGGCGAAGAGGAGCGGCGGGAGCGAGCCACTCTTATAGTGACATTTGTTTCTCATTTTGATCGAGAAAGGATTCTGAAGTTATTCTTTAAATTCCGGAAAGAAAAGTTTTTGAATGTACAAGTGCGGATGTATCCGGATGTGACTAAGGTGACGCAGAGGAGGCGGCAAGCTTTTCTTAAGCTGCGCCCCACTGTGTTTCAATTGGGGGGCCTTTTTTGGCTCAATTATCCCTGTAAATGTGTGGTGAAGATGGAAGCTGTAAAGTACGTGTTTTTTGAACCTGTGCAATTGAAAGCATTCCTGGACTCTAGGGGGGGTGAGGGTGCTCCTTCTCTGTCACCTGGAGTAGAGATGTCATCTACACCTCAAATTTAGTAGTCTTCCACGCCTCTCATCAGTGCCTTTTTGGTGAAGGTATAGAGACGTTTATTGTTTGCCCAGAATTGTGGTTTGGTTTTCTGTTTATTGTGGACTAAGTTAGGAGACAGGAATGTAAGTTGAGGGGAAGATTTCCTGGGGAAAATGTACCTAAAAGTTCTCCTTAGTTGTACAAGAGGTTCTTGGAATTGTATATTTGTAATGTACAAATAAAGAATTATAAAAAAAAAAAAAAAAAAAAAAAAGCCCTTCCCTTACTAATCTGGAAAGGAATGGGCATGCATGAAGGAAATTGAATGCAAATGAGCTGCTCGCTGTTAGCTCATTTGCACACGATTTCCTTCCTAAGGAGGATGCCCGAACTGCCCAGATGACCACCGGAGGGAATCAGGGATGACTTCCCCTGACTTCCCCAGTGGTGATTAACCACCTCCCACCCTGAAAAAAACAATGTTTCAAACTTTTTTTTTTAGAGTATGCTCTTCGCTATGCCTCCGTCCCTGCGACAGCAGTTGAGAAGGTCCAAAATGCTTCCCACACCCTCTTTATTTATTTAGATTGTGGATCACAAGTAGCAGCAGTGGGATTTGAACCAACCACCTCTGGATTACCAGGCTAGTGCTCTAACCACTAGGCCAGTCAGCCACTCCACTTTTTTCAAATTTGGCTGTCCCTGTAGGGGGGCAGTTCAGGATGTCCAAAATGTTTGAAAGAAAGATGACCATGCCATTGTTATGCCTCTGCTGACACACACACACCTCCCCCGCCCAGGGACCTACATACTGCCCCCCCCCCCCCCCCCCCACAGTGATGGCCAAATTTCAAGGAAGTGGTGGAGTGGAGGAGTGACAGACTGGCCTAGTGGTTAGAGCACTGGTCTGGCATTCAGAGGTAGCTGGTTCAAATCCCACTGCTGCTACTTGTGATCCACAATCTAAATGAATAAAGAGGGTGTTGGAAGCATTTTGGACATTCTCAACTGCCATTGCAGGGAAGAACATCCTCAACTGCTGTCGCAGGGACAGAGGCATAGTGAAGGATATACTCTTTAAAAAAAAGTTTGTAAAGTTGTTTTATTCCGGGTGGGAGGTGGTTAATCACCACTGGCGAAGTCAGGGGAGGTCATCCCTGATTCCCTCCGGTGGTCATCTGGGCAGTTGGGGCACTTTTTGGGGACTTGTTCGTGAGAAAAAAAGGTTCCACAAAAAGCGGCCCAAATTCTCGCTTCTGGCGCCCTTCTTTTTTCGATTAACGGCCGAGGGCGCCCATCTCTCAGATGATAAACACGCCCCCGTCCCGCCTTCACCACGCCTCCAACACCCCCGTCAACTTTGTCTGTTCCTGCGACAGATTGCAGTTGGAGACGCCCAAAATCGGCTTTCAATTATACCGATTTGGGCGCCCACGGGAGAAAGGCATCCATCTCCCGATTTGGGTCGAAATATGGGTGTCTTTCTCTTTCGAAAATGAGCTGGATAGTTGTTAATAATGAAGTTGTTGGTGATATCTTTTTATTGTTATAAATAGATTTCTGAGTCATGGGGAAGCGACTGATATACTGCCTTTCTGTGGTTACAATCAAATCAGTTTATACTGTATATTATATACAGTTACTTATTTTGTACCTGGAGCAATAGAGGGTTAAGTGACTTGCCCAGAGTCTCAAGGAGCTGGAGGGGGAATTTAACCCAGTTCTCAGCCCACTTTACTAACCATTAGGCTCCTCCTCCACTCTAAGCTTCATTAACTGTGAACATGAAAATTCAAATGTACCGATAGTTATTATGGTACTTTAGCAACTATTACACATTAATTGTAACAATTACTGAAGAGAAGATGGATAAACTCACTGCAGTAAATAGCCTTTTCACTTAAATAGTGAAGTCAGCTTTCGGTTGCATTAAAAGTCAGTAAAAAAACAGCAGTTTTGTTTGTATAGAAGAGGTGATGAGACAGATGATAATTTTCAAAGACATGAAGAAAAAGAGTAGCCTGGTGGTTAAAGTACTGGACTGACCTCCAAGGAAGGCTGGTCCAAATCCTACTGCTACTCCTTGTGATCTTGGGCAAGTCACTTAACTTTTCATTACTTCAGTACAAACTTAGAGGCCCTTTTATTAAAGTGTGGTAAAATCTGGAGTGAGTCCCCCCAATATTTAAAAACATTTAACTGGCCAGGAATGGCTCCTGATGGTTAATTGGCACTTAACAGCTTATCCGGCAATATCCAGCAGGACATAGCTGGTTATCTCCCACTGAAAATTGCTGATTAGAGCTTAGGGCCAATAAATCCCTGCATGTAGATTTAGGTGTACTGACCCATAGTCTGTAATTATGAGTGGAAATCTTGGAATGCCCAAGAAATGCCCATAAATACACCCATAAACACACCCCTTTTAAGCACCATGTGTTTATTTTGAACTGCGCACTTTGCAGTTTAGGCCCAGTTCTTTATAGAATACGCTTAGTGATTTCCATGCATAAATTGTAATTATTGCCAATTAAGTTACGCGCATTGTTATAGAATATGCTTAGTTTTCGGCGTGGATCTCTAGGCACTCTATATAGAATCCAGGGGTTAGTGAATAACTGGTTATATCGTGCAATATAACCGGCTATCTGCTAATATTCAGTGCATCGCTGGCTAAGTTTGGCAGCCAAATTAGGCCACCGAAATAGCTGGCCTATCTTTGACTGGTTTAAACTTAACCAACTAGGGCTGAATATTTGCTTGGCTGGCTAAGTTTAAATAGGTCAAACATAAACCAGATATTCAATGCCAGTCACCAGAAATGACCTGGCATTGATTGGGCTCAGAGCTGACTGCGGGAGGCAACCTAGCTAACTCCTGCTGTTTGAGTATCGGACCCTTATTTATTTATTTAATTTATTTAAAACACAGTTTCTAGATCACAGTATCCCAGGTTCTAGGTGGTTTACAATATAAAAATATTCATAAAATGTTCTAATATGGGACTTTCTTACATGCTAAACCCAGATTTAATGAGGCAGTTATAGGGAGAGGGGGTGTTGTACATATATTTTAGTGCAGGTTGTACACTAATCTTGTCATTTGTGTGAAAGAAGATGAGTCAAAAGCAGCATTAATATCCAGCTAGACAGAAAGAGCAAACTTTCCTCCATCCAGTTGACTACAAATCTTGCTGCAGAGAGACACTAAAATAGTTTCTAGACTATAATTCTCATAAAAATCCAATTGATGTGGATGAAGACGATTCCGTTTATATACACAGGGAATGTTAAACATGGGTCAATACAGTAACTAGTCGGCAAAGAGAAATCCAACAGTCTTTTTTTCAAAATCTATTTTAAACACAGATGATTTCAATGAAGAGGGTAAAATGCCAGAATGGAGACCTGTGTTTATTTTAGATAGAATAAATGAATGGAGAGAATGACACCAATTTTTCATTAGTATTGACGATCTAGGATTATTTTCAGAAGAAGAAGTGGAATATGAAGCTGAATACATTTTTGATAATCTGATAAAGGAGACAGAATTGAATGATGACCAACACACCATATGAATGACCAGAGAGGAGGCAGAATTTGAGGTATCAGCTTGGACGTGACTAGATAGGTCAGAAAGCAAATGACAAAAGATACCACCACACTGTCTGTCTGGCCTGATTAAAGATGATGGCAAAGGAAATCCATCTAGATTGAAACATTGGCATATGTTTAAGATTTTATCAGGGAAGAAAGCATTGCAATAGGTAGCAATGCAGGATCTAACCTAGGAGCTTCATCTTTCCCTAACAGCTTCTGTACCACACAGAAAAGTTCCTTACCTGGAGAAGAACTAGTTTCTATCCCCTTCGTTCCATATAGTGTACCAAAAGTTAGACGCCAATTCAGCAAGTAACTTCCGCTCTACAATGGCAATTACATGCCAAAATGGGGGTGAAATGGCAAATATTTGGGTAAGCACACTTAGGCCCTATATGACACCTAAGTGTTCTAATGCATAACTACAACAGAGACATTCACCTGGCAAGGGCAGGGGCAGGTTCCAAGGAGTAGAGGATGCAGTGCTTTTTTTGTAGAAAAAAAGGTGCTGGTACTCATTATGGGCAGGGTCACCACATATGACTCCACCCCCATGATAGCCACACCCACATTAGCCACACCCCTTATACCAGCCATGGCGCATATAAACAGACATCATCTCTCTATATAAAACGCACCTCCAACGTTCTGAAGCCTCCACAAGTCCCAACGTTCTAAATGCATGGTGGTGAAACCAGGAATTCACCCATGAGTGTTGGCCCCGCCCCCCACATAAAACGTCATGACGTTGAGGGCAGACCAATGACACTCAACCAATCGCAGCACGAACCCGTTACTAAGCGACGGAATGTGACATAAGACACATCGCGGAACAATGAAAACCAGCAGCAACAGTTGCTACGCGATGACAACAGCAACGCTAAAAGGACCATATAGATCTCTGCTCTCCACACAAACAACGGACACGGAGGGCATATGAGGGAAGGAAAAAAAACAGCACATACACACACGCTCTTACTCTTAACTGGCTATAAGGAGCAACTGACCTGCCACTATCACAGGGACTGCTAGCACCTCTCTCTCTCACACACACACACACATACACACGGGACACAGAGGGGATGGAAGACAAGGAACGAATCATTGGGTATGGAGGGGGCGGCAGGGGAGATAAGGCAAGAACTGCCTCAAATGTTTGTGCTGTGCTATGTACAATTATAATGCTGTCTCTTCATTTTGACCCTACCCTTTCATACTCACTTTCACACACACGCACACACACACACTTACACTGTCTGTATCTCACACACACACGCACCCACACACATATGCACACTCTCTAACACAGACACATAAACACGCCTCAAATGGTTCAGTTGTCCTATGTAAAATTTCACTGCTGTCTCTTCATTTTCACCCTACCTGTGCACACTCTCTTTCACATAGAGACACACACACACACTTTCTCTGTGTCACATACACACAGACACACATACATATACACACTCTCACTCTCTCTATAGCCTTGCTAGCGCCCATTTCATTTGTTTACGAAACGGGCCTTTTTTACTAGTTGAAAATATTATACTAGTATAGGAGAAAAAAATAACAATCTTTTTTTCATTATAAATAATTTCTGTAAGCTGTTACAGCTCCAGTATACCCAATGCAAAATAAGACAGCAGATGTAAATTCTCAAATTGGACATATTCCAAACGCTAAAATGAAAATAAAATGATTTTTTCTACCTTTGTTGTCTGGTGACTTTGTTTTTCTATCCATATTGGTCCCAGTCTCTGATTCTGCTGCTCTCTATCTGTTCTCTTAACTCCGTTTCCACAGCTTCCTTTCCATATATTTCTTTACTTTCCTCCTTTCTTCTTCATTTCTTGCCCTGCGTCCATAAGCAAAAGCTGGGTCCTCCTCCGTGGAATTGACTGGAGGAGGTATAACGTGGATCAAGCTTTTGCCTATTTTCTCCATCCATGTGCAGTTTTTCTCCTCTCTTCCCTTTCCCTCATCTCTATCCATGTGCATCTTCTTCTTTTTTCTTTCCTTCCCTCCATCCATGTCCAGCACTTCTCATCTCTCCTACCCTCCATCCATGTCCAGCATTCTCCTCTCTCTTCCCTCCCTTGTATCCATATAAAGCAATAATTCACTCTCCCCTCTCCTCCATCCAAGTCTACTACTACTACTACTATTTAGCATTTCTATAGCGCTACAAGGCATACGCAGCGCTGCACAAACATAGAAGAAAGACAGTCCCTGCTCAAAGAGCTTACAATCTAGTCCAGCATTTCTCCTCTCTCCCCACCAACTCCTCCATCCATCCATGTTCAGCAGTTCTCCTCTATCTCCTGCTCTCCTCTCCATCCATTTCCAGCATTTCTCCTCCTCTCTCCCCTGCCCTCCCCTCCATGTGCATCTCCTTCCTCTCTTCCCTCCCCTCCATCCATGTCCAGCATCTCTCCTCTCCATAGGAGCCAACTTTTCACAATGATTGTTAGGAATGTTAGGAAGTATTTTTTCATGGAGAGAATGGTGGATACTTGGAATGCCCTCCCAAGGGAGGTGGTGGAGATGAAAACAGTAACGGAATTCAAACATGCGTGGGATAAACATAAAGGAATCCTGTTCGAAAGAAATGGATCCTCAGAAGTTTAGCCAAGATTGGGTGGCAGAGCTGGTGGGGGGAGGCGGGGTTGGTGGTTGGGAGGCAGGGCTAGTGTTAGGCAAGACTTCTACGGTCTGTGCCCGGAAAATGGCAGATACAAATCAAGGTAAGGTATACACAAAAAGTAGCACATATGAGTTTATCTTGTTGGGCAGACTGGATGGACCATGCAGGTCTTTTTCTGCCGTCATCTACTATCTTACTATCTATGATTGGGAGTGCTGAACCCAATGGAAATGACCCCTTCCTGGACACAATAAGAGTTTGCTCAATATTGGGGGTGCTCAAGCACCCACAGTGCCGGCTCCTGTGCTCCTCTCTCCCCTGCCCTCCCATGTCCAGCGATTCTCCTCTAGCCCCTGTCCTCCCCTGCCATCCATGTCCAATGATTCTCCTCTCTCCCCTGCCCTCTCCTTGCATTCATGTCTAGCGAATCTCTCTTTGCTGACTTCCCCTCCCATCCATGTGCAGCGATTCTCCTCTGCCCCCTGTCCTCCACTGCCATCCAGTCCAGCGATTCTCCTCTCCCCTACCCTCCCCTCTCATCCATGCCCAGTGATTCTCCTCTGCCCCCTGTCCTCCCCTGCCATTCATGTCCAGTGATTCTCCTCTCCCCTGCTCCCCCTCCAGCCACCCATACCCAGTGATTCTCTCCTCTCCCCTGGCCCCCCTCCAGCCACCTATACCCAGCGATTCTCTCCTGCCCCCTGCCCCCCTCCAGCCACCCATACCCAGCTATTCTCTCCTTTCCCCTGCCCCCCTCCAGCCACCCATACCCAGCGATTCTCTCCTGTCCCTTGTCCCCCCTCCAGCCACTCATACCCAGCTATTCTCTCCTCTCCCCTGCTCCCCTCCAGCCACCCATACCCAGTGATTCTCTCCTGTCCCCTGCCCCCCTCCAGCCACCCATACCCAGCGATTCTCTCCTCTCCCCTGTCCCCCTCCAGCCACCCATATGCAGCTATTCTCTTCTCTCCCCTGCCCCCACTCCAGCAGACAAAGGCAAATTGAAACAGAGTATCACTGCTTCTCCATGACAAGTAAAATCACTATTCACCTGGGCATATCACCAAGTAATGTATGCAACTTATAGAGTACTGTCAGTTGCACATGTTGGATGCCACATTTGGGTGTGCACATTTACACCTGCCATTGACATCGCATAAGTGAGTGCACCTATATGTTGGTGCTTAGCAGTCGATTTATTCTAGTATCTATAACAGATTTGGCATGCAAATTTGCCATTATAGAATACTACCGTGGTGCTTAGATTTTTGGCATGTAACTTTTTCTGCCCTTTGTAGAATTGTCTCTTTTATAGTTAGAGAAATAATTAAGTTTTCACTGACTATCACAGCTCGATAGTCTTTGAGTCATACCTTGAATAGCTGAAGACATCTTTGATTTAGATTTCCATCATAGACTTTCGGCTCTTCTCAGTTGTCTGTAAACAACAATCATCATGAAACCACAGATTTCCCTTTTTACCATGCGCAGCTGAAGACTTAGCAGGAACCATTGTATTGAAGGCAGGGCTGCATTGTGACTTTTCTGGGTCCTCACCACTTTTGCCTTTCATGGGTCCCTCCCTCAGTGGCATTTACTATATGACTGAACTATTAATTCAAACTGTATGCATATTTTATTACTATATCTATATTCTATTTATTGTGTATATTTTCAAGGCTGAATGGCAAGGCATCAAAATAAACAACTTATATTTAATTTTTATTCCTTCTGATTTTAAATAATGAAGGGCCCTATTTACAAAGACATGTTAAAAATTAGCACACACTGTGTAGGTGCCTACAAAGTTAGCGTGAGCTAAAGAATGCTAGCGCACCTTTGTAAACAGAATCCTAAAACATTTTCATGGGCCCTAGGCTTTGTGCTTAATGTATTTAATGGATAACTCTGCCCTGGTTGAGGGCCTCAGAAAAGAGAGAATTCCAAATGGATGCGGTCATCATTGATGATACGTTGAAACCTTCTGCTCAGAGTGCTGTGGCAGGTAAGAAAGCAAATAGAATGTTAGGTATTATTAGGAAAGGAATGGGAAAAAAATGAGGACATTATAATGCCTTTGTATCATTCCATGGTGCAACCGCACCTCGAATATTGTGTTCAATTCTGGTCTCCGCATCTCAAAAAAGATATAGTGGAATTAGAAAAGGTGCCGAGAAGGGTGACGAAAATGAAAAAGGGGATGGGATGACTTCCCTATGAGGACAGGCTAAAGTGGCTAGGGCTCTTCAGCTTGGAGAAAAGACAGCTGAGGGGAGAAAAGATAGAAGTCTATAAAATAATGAGTGGATTTGAATGGGTAGACGTGAAACGTCTGTTTACTCTTTCCAAAAATACTAGGACTAGGGGGCATGCAATGAAGCTACAAAAAGATTCTGAGAAAATTAAACTCTGGAATTTGTTGCCAGAGAATGTGGTAAAGGTGGTTAGCTTAGCAGGGTTTAAAAAAGGTCTGGACAGCTTCCTAAAGGAAAAGTCCATAGACCATTATTAAAATCGACTTGGGGGAAAATCCACTGCTTGTTTCTGGGATAAGCAACATAAAATGTTTTGTACTTTTTTGGGATCTTGCCAGGTATTTGTGACCTGGATTGGCCACTGTTGGAAACAGGATGCTGGGCTTGATGGACCAATACTTATGTACCTATGCTTCAAATGGGAGAAAAAGTATCAGGAAAAAGACAAAGGGTGTAATCCAGCTGGCAGTGGCCAGCGTTTAACAAAATACTGACTGCCGCCAGCTGAATATTACCCCCATGTGTGTATGGAGCCACAGATGGAACCACAAGGCAGAGCCACAGACAAACGAAGCAACTTTATTAAATGGCCCATCACAGCCCGTGTTTTGGCAAATGCCTGCATCAGGGGTTGGGTAACATTCCAAGCAGGATATATCTTCCTTTGAACTTCTTCACTTCATAACAAATGAAGGTACCAAATGCACCCACTTCAAGTGTCTGAAGCAAATAGGCAGAACATCCTGCATCATGAAAGAAACAAAATCCGGCAGAACTTCCTGCGTCATGCAAGAAATTGTGCAAGTACTTCACAAATCTGCCCAAACTTTGCTCTTAAACATACCTACAGTCTGTGCATAAGTGCATATCTTCTTGTCAGTACCCATAATTTTACACACTATGGATCAAATTCTGTAAATGGTGCCCAAAAGAAACCATGTTAAGCGCTATTCTATAAATGGTGCTCAAAGTTAGTCATCATTAATAGAATAGCGCTTAGCTCTGGAATCCAAGCCTAACTAGACATGAGGATTTAGAACAACTAAACCCTGGTATAAATCCTTGTGCCTAAATTAGGCACAGACTTTCCTTACTCTATAACAGTGCGCATAAATTGCAGGAACACCCCTGATCTGCCCATGACCCTCTTATGGTCGCGCTCCCTTTTGAAGCCACACATACATTTTATGAGCAGATCATGATGCCTAAAATGCACATGCACACTTTAATTGATGCCAATTAGCACTGATAATTATTAGCACCCAATTATCAGCGCTAATTGGCTTGTTATTCAATTAAATTGCATGTACAATTCTGAGCTTCTTATATAGAATTTGGGTGTATATCATAGAGTAATTCTATAAAAGCCCTATTCTGTGGAATTTCTATTTTAGGGAAGCTATTTTCCCGAGAAGATCTTTTGAAGGTGTTGGGAATTTGGTTTGATTGTCATTTGTCCATCAAAGATCAGGTTTCATGTCTGGTTTATAAAGTGTTTGTTAAATTAAGACAATTGCAACTTCTAAAAAAGATGTTGAGTCAGGAATATTTTCAACAAGTAGTTCAGGTATTAGTGTTATTGCGGTTGGACTACAGTAGGTTGTTAGAAGACATGTATGAGGAGGTTACAGATTTTATAAAACACTACAATGAAGCTAATTTTCAGTAAATGGAGAACTGACCGGGTTACACCTTTACTATGGTGCATTTACTGGCTTCCAAAGGAGGACCATCGTCAGTTTAAGCACTGCACATTAGTTCACAAGATATTGTATGGATATTTCCCAGAATATTTGTTGAACTAGCTACGATAAGAACTACAGATCAATCTCTTCAATCAACAGATACCTTGAGGTCTGGTTATGCCCCTGGTCTATAGAAAGCCCCAGTACTGTCTCGATACTGCTGGGAAGGTCAGAGGGGCTATTTAGCAACACTGTCCAGTTAGTGCCACTGAATCTCACTCACGTCCGCTAATCGGGTAAGTGCTTTTGAATATTGGCCAGTTAGCATTTTCAGCTCACAAGGTATGCCAGCAAAGGACCTGAAATCATTACGAAATAGTCTAGGCCCAATTTTCTTGCACACCTTGATTTTGACCCAGAGATGACGCAGACCAGGAATTGTGGCCGGCTAAGAAATTGCATGAGGATGTGAGGGAGGAAACCTGGAGAAGACAGTGGCCAGGACAGAACTGCACACATTCTTCAGCTTGGAATAGGGACGGCTGAAGGAGTATATGATTGAGGCCTACAAAATCCTGAGTGAAGTAGAACAGGTAAAAATGAATTGAATTTTCACTCTTCAAAAAAATACATTAGAGGCCAACTGAAACTGTTCTTTTTCAGTTTCAGCCAAAGTACATAAGTACATTACTACTACTACTACTATTTAGCATTTCTATAGCGCTACAAGGCGTACGCAGCGCTGCACAAACATAGAAGAAAGACAGTCCCTGCTCAAAGAGCTTACAATCTAATATAAGTATTGCCATACTGGGAAGGACCAAAGGTCCATCGAGCCCAGCACCCTGTTTCCAACAGTGGCCAGTCCAGGTCACAAATACCTGGATTGGCCACAAAACTGCCATAGAAACTGCCTGAAGGGTTTTGGATGAATTTAAAACAGGGGACACTCAATGAAATCACATGGATATACTTTTAAAACAAATTCACTCAAACAATAGTTAAGCTCTGGAACTCGTTGCCAGAGGATGTGGTAATGGCGGTTAGTGTATTTGGGTATAAAGGGAAGGGAATTGATATACACCTTTCTGTGGCTTTTGAAACTACATTCAAAGCAGTTTACATAGTATATACAGGTACTTATTTATACCTGGGGCAATGGAGGGTTAAGTGACTTGCCCAGAGTCAGAAGCTGCTGCAGTGGAAATCAATCCCAGTTCCTCTGGATCAAAGTCTGCTGCACTAACCACTAGGTTAATCCTCCACTAAAAAAGATTTGGACAAGTTCCTGGAGGAAACGTCCATAGTCTGTTTGTGAGATAGACATGGGGGAAGCCACTGCTCATCCCGGGATTGGTAGCATGACATGTTGCTACTAACTGGGTTTCTGCCAGGTATTTGTGACCTGGATTGGCTACTGTTGGAAGCGGGATACTGGGCTAGATGGACCATTGGTCTGAGTCAGTATGGCTATTCTTATGTTCTTATGTTATGTTCTTAAAAGTGAGACACAGGGAATAAGTGCACATGAGTGACTGAGAGAAAATCAGGGTAACAACAGTTTAAGACAAGAGAATGAATCAGCAACAGCAGTAATAAGGGGTTAAGGGTGAGTGAAAACTGATCAGTCATTGTGCTCAGTGGTCGAGGTGTGTGAAATCATTGCCAAAGGAGAGAGAAGCAGAAGACAAAGGATTGTTCACATTATGCTCATCTTGAGGAATCAATCAGTCTTATAAAGGATTTTCCACAAGTGAAATCTCTTTTATACAATCACATGCAACCACGTCAACAGCATGTCATGCATTTATAAATGTGACACATGTAGGAGTTCACTGGGACATAGTTTGTGCAGAACATGGGGCACACATATGTTGAAACCAGCATCAGAGCAGATTGAATGTGTATCGGTATTTGCACATTACAAGAAATAACTTGATAAGTCAATCTATAAACAGTGACCCCTTCTCTGTCCAGCAAGCATCTTTTCCACACCTAATTTCTATTTTCTGTGGATCAAATGCACAATATTCTTTTTTGGTATAATTATCTATTCCACCAAGAATTCCAGTCAAATTAGTATTTGTCCAGCTGCTAATAAAGACATAGCTTCTGCAAGGTTATTTTTTTAAAAGAAAAAAAACCCTATATTTAATATTAAATGTACAGATCTGAAACAGATATCCCTTGAGGCTGAACCTTTGAGCAGCAGGGCCAAATAACCACCACACGGTGTCTCTATAGACTTTGGATTTCAGCTAGAAATAGAGCTCACCTAGGTGTGTGCATTACACTTTCACTGTCTTCTCTCAAGCTGCTTTGTGGATATTTCAATATGTGATTGTTTTTCTGTCTGCAAATGAAAGTTAATATTGGGTGGAACCGTCAGGATCCGTACAGCATCCACCACCAAGTCCAACTGAAGGGCAGGAATTACCCAAAGAAATGCAGTTTCACGTCTTGAAAGATGAAAATTCACCCTCTTCTAATTTTAATGGTGCTTTATGATGTGCTGTGGAAGACTGCCGAGAACCAATGTAAGCTAGAATTCAACTGGGGGCATTTGCCAGGATATTACAAGAATGGGGACATCATGGCTGGGGTAATTGTAACTGTGAAACATTTTCATATAGAAGAACATTTGTCCTTCACAACACCCTTCGTCTATGGAGAAACCCAGTAAGTACCATCAGCGCTTAGTTCCCATCCAAGATCTAACCTGTGTCTGTTAGAAGCTTCTTTAGATGCAGGAGACTTTCCTTCGATTTTACATATCCCTACCAGTATCCTTTGGTCATCCTTCTATAATTTAAGACTTTATTAAAAACACATTATTTTATTGTAGCTTATTCTATCTTTGGACTTTACCTGCTACAACATTATTTTCTTTTGTCTTGTCTCTGTTCACTCCCTTCCCTCCTTTTTATGGTTTGTTTCCTTGTGTTGGCAAATCCATATTTTCTGGAATACGGAAGCATAAAAAATGTCAGATCATACTACTAAGGGGTAGATCATCAAAATGATTAAACTGCTGCCCGGTCAAATTGCAGAAGCCAGCTCCCTCACTGATACTCAATGGCAGGCCACCCAGATAATGTCAATACCAGGATAACTCTATGTTTGATTTTCAAGGTTCTCAGATAAAATGTGCCCAGAGTACCTCTACTTCAGGAAGCAGGTGAAAGCCTGTTTTTTTTTTCTAAGCCTTTAATACATAGGGTGACTGACTAACTCTGCATCTGGACTAGCTTGCTACACACACTGTAACTTAGATCAGTTCCTTATATCTTGTTTAACTGTAGAAAGAACTTCCCTTGAATTAAGCTGCCCATCTATTTATCCCAACTGCCATTGAACTACCCATCATGTCCCCATCTATATATCTGCACTTGGCCCCTCCACAAAGTACCTCTATCATGTCTATGTTAGTTGAATATTCTAATGCAGGAATTTGTTGCCAGAGAATGCGGTAAAAGCAGTTAGCTCAGCGGGGTTTAAAAATGGCTTAATTTCCTTAAAAAGAGTCTAAAATCCATTATTAAAATGGACTTTGGAAAATCTACTGCATATTCTATAATAAGCAGCTTAAAATCTGTTTTGCTGTTCTGGGATCTTGCGAGGTACTATGACCTGGATTGGTCACTGTTGGAAACAGGATACTGGGCTTGATGGACCTTCTGTCTGCTCCAGTATGGCAATACTTATGTTATTAGGTGTACCATTAGTATTATGCTAACACTGTATTATATCTGTGGTATTTGAATTCCAGTGCTGTTAAATGTGTATAGTTTTGATACTGTTTCACGGTAGTTCTATTATTAGGTATCAATTTACTGCTTTCAAATTTACCTCTTTTATTGTATTTATGTTTATTCTTGGTTATTTTACTATTGTTATGCTGTTAACAAAATTGCAAGTTTTATGTTAAACTGTACATGCTGGGTGAATCTCTTCATAAAGGTGATTAATAAATCCCAATAAATAAATAACTAGTCTTCTGGTCTTGATTGAACCACTAGCAGTCAATATTTCTTTAACCTCTGACTACTGTTAGCTAAATTAGCCAGACTATTCAGTCTCATACCCACAGTATTAGGATTGCCTTTTTGTACGATCTGCTGGTTTGTTTTCCACGTTGGATTTTGCAGATCGTCTGCCTTGTTGTTTTCTGGGACCCTTTTTGTACGGTCATACATGCCTGCTTAGCTATACAGGCCAGTAAAGAATATCGCCGTGCCTGCATAACTGTAAGCTCCTCCCCTTTTAAATCTCTTGAAATATCAGCCTATACAATGCGTAATTATCTCTTTTATATTCTCTGACATTTAATGTCATACCAGTTTTTTTCCGGAGAACTACTTCAACTTTCTGGCTTTTGTTTATGCCATTGAGGAAATCAACAACAGCTCCAAGATCTTACCCAACCTCACTCTGGGGTTCATTGTACATGAATCTTACACTAATCCAACCCTAACACTTCAGGCTGCCATGAAAATATTTTCAGGAATGGAAACCTGGATCCCTAATTATAAATGTGAAACATCTGGCACACTGGCTGCAATCATTGAAGGTCTTCCAGTGGAGGAATCAATTCATATATACAATATATTCAATATATACCACTACCCACAGGTGAGGGGGATTGTTAATATTATTTTATACAATATTGCATAACCCAACCTTATGGAACATGATCCTCTGTCAAATGATTCCAAAATTATTATCTATGGACCAATTACATTGTTTAGGGATCTGCATTGGCTACCAGTTTGTGCATGCATAAGGCTAGATATGATGCCTGAAAAATGTGCACAGTAAAAAACATGTCTAGGCGTATTCTCTAAAATAGACCTAAATTTTATATAATAGGGTTAACTTTCCATGTGGTATATAGAATACAATGAGCACCTCTCCACACAACCAAATTTGGTCGCGTCCAATTAAGCCATGTTTTATTTGGTATAAATCTCAACATCTAAATTAGGTGAAAAGTGGGTGTATTCTATAATAATTTTTATTTATTTACTTATTGCCTTTGTATCCCACATTTTCCCACCTATTGGTAGGTTCAATGTGGCTTACATGTTCCCAGAGAAATGGTTATAGATTCCAGAGTAATTGAATACAGAGTGCTTAGTACAATTGATTAGAGATTGCATAGTCTGTGTTTATAGTATGTATGGGATGGATTGGGTGGTAAAAACGTTTGCATTGTTGTCTGTTTTTGTGAATATTTAGGTTCTGTTTCGATGGTCTGGATGTTTAAGCTGGTTCTGTGTTGATGAACTTCCTTAGGAGGTGGGTCTTTAGGTTTTTTGGAAGTTTAGGTAATTGATCGTGATTATGTGCATAGATTTTCAAAACGCCCATGACCCATCCATTCCACACACCCTTTTCAACTATGCAACTTGGAATTTATGTGCATCATGTTATAGAATACCCTGACCCCTGGATTCTATATAGTGCGCCTAGAGAATTGCGCTGAAATCTATGTGGATTCTATAACAATGCATGTAACTTAACAAGCTTAACAAGAGCTGATAATAGCAATTAACAAGCAATAATGAGCATTAATTGGCACTGATTAGAATTTAGGCGTTCAACTCGCTAAGCGTATTCTGTAACGATATGTGCTAAACTTCTAAAGTGCGCTGGCAAAAGGGTCATGGTTATGGGTGGGAAAATGGGCATTTCATGGGTGTTCCAAAATGTATGCACCTAGTTATAGAATATGACCTCGTGAGCCTAGATCATCAAAGTGCAAGGATTTACACCAAATGGATGTACGTAGATTTAGGCGCTGAAATATAAAGTAAGCATATTCTATAATCGCACCAATTATAGAATATGCTTAGTCAGAACTAATTTCTTAGGCATCATATATAGAATCTCCTCCTTAGCGAGTTGTGAGCATAAATTGTAATACCAATTAGTGCTGATAATTGCTTGTTAACATCCAATTAACAGCGCTGATTAGCTAATTAACCAATTAAACTTATGAGACTCCTGAGGCAGGCGCACTGCATGCCAAAATGCAGGACTGCATCAAGTTTTGATATTACATCTTTTTATAGATTTTATAGATCTCTATGGACTATATATATTTTTTCACAAATTCTAATATACGAAAGCTTCCACTCAATACAAAACTACAATGGTAGGTGGGGAAAAGCCTCAAAGAGCTCCCAGATCAAATGTCAATCTGTCGGAGCTGAAACAGACCAACTAGTCTTCTCTTCATCATTGGCAAAAACCCCTTGTGAGCAGCCCCCAAAATTTTTTTATGGACCGCAGTAAATTTTCTATTTTTTTGAAGTTAAGAATTTTTTAGGAAAAAAAGCGTGTTGATTTCTAGAACATACTTAGTATATAATGCAATACACTTAGCTTTATTGCTTGGTATTCAGTATTACTGCTGCTTTATGCTGCGCTGTTCCCTATTAGGTTACCCTGAGCTGACGTTGGCCAGCGTTTCGCTGCTTCTTCAGGGTCTCGGGTAATTACTAGGGAATACAAATACAAAAGTTAATATAATGCAGCATAAACAGATTGACAAAAAATTCTTAATACAAAACCATCAGCATAGTACTTGGAGCTCGTTGCACAGCGCTTCAGATGCAGCACATCTAACCTAGAGAGACGTTGCCCCGCTAGTATAAATAGAAAATCTGACGTCAGACGCTAACAAATGATTCTCCAATCAGGGGTTCTGAAAAAAGCTCCTATCAGGTGTTTTAAAAGAAATAGCACCAATCCAGTCGTGAGTTTAAACCTCGCGGTTCTAAAGAATGCAATTTAAAAATCCATCGTTGTTCTGCCTGTAATAGTTGTCTTTGATGATCACCTCCTCGCATAGATTTTGAGATTTCTTGTAGGACAAAACATTTCAGATCATTAAACTCATGCATTTGATCAATACAATGTTTGATCAAAGGTAGACCTATTTTATGAGAACTTATGGCGCTTTTATGTTCAATTATGTGCACATGTAAAGGTCTAGAAGTTTGTCCTACGTATAGTTTCTTGCATGGGCAGAGTAGACAATATATTACTGAACTCGATCTGCATGTGGTGTTTATCTTGAGTTCATATATCTTCTGATCCAATGGGTTGACAAAAGTGGAGATCTCCAACATAATGGAACATACTGAACAGTTCTTGCATTTGATATGACCAGTCCAAAAAGGCGGAGGAACTCTGCTCGATAATATGGCTGGGCTAAGGAGTTCCTTTAAATTCCTATTTCTACTGTATGCCAATCGGAGCTGGGCATCTGAAAACTGTGGGTGGGTTTGAATGAGTTTCCAGTGTTTCCTCAATATTGCAGAGATTCGAGGCGATGTGGAATTAAACTGTGTAACATAGGTGAAAATCTGTTGTTCATTTTCTTCTCTAACCTCTGGAGTACTCGCTTTTAAAAGATGTACTCTATGATTGTAGCGTGCTCTTCTATATGCATATTTAATCACCGATTTGGGGTAACCTCGAACTTGAATGTCTAACAAATATCCCTTGGTTGGTACTTCTCTGGTCATTCCCCTTTTTGTTTTGTTGTTTCTCCTTGGTTAGTTTTACAGTGCACACATTTTGAGCGCATACAAATCGCTGGGTAGACTCTAGAAGGAACCAGTAATTAACCAGTTAGCAGTGATATTCAGACAGCTAACCAATTAAGTAAGTGGTTAAAGATAGGACAGCAAACAAGTCATCAAGTTAATTGGGCATCAGTCTGAATATTGGCCAATGCCTGGTTAACTTCTTGGTAGCAGCAATGGGTCTTCTGCCCCCCCCCCCCCCCAGTCCCGATCTTCCCTCCCTCCAGCCTGAAGAAAAATCAAGCTCCAGCCCAAACTCCCCCCCCCCCCCTCCATCCCTGTAACACCCTCCTCGGGCCTACCTGGAACCACACTGATGGTCTAGGGATGTCAACCAGGTTGGAACCATGCCCATTTGCTCCTGTTTGTTGTAGGTGCAGCCTCAATATGGCTGCTGCATCACCTAGTGGCAGTCTCATGGTACTCTGGGTGGAAATAGGAGAATCAGAACACCTAATTGTACCTTGTATAAGACCCAGTGGCTGGCAAGTGCTGAATTAGCTCTGGATATTCAGTGCTGTGATATGGAGCAGCATTGATATCCAAGGCTAATTCTTTGAACTAACAAATATCTACTATATATTTACTTCCAGTGCTTCCTTGGCTCATTAGTTCTTGATTGTGTTCTATTTCATAGAGAAGGAATTTCCTCTTCTTTTTCTTCTCTCAATAAGGTTGCGGCAGACCTGGATTCACACTGCCTCCTTTTATAAGGTGAGGTGGTTCAAGGCAAAGAGGAGGGAATTTTTGGGCAAGTAAAAGAGCCTTCAAGACTTTTGGATAGGTCTCCATAGAGTATTGCTTGGAGACACAAGTACTTTCTCATGAAGCAATTACTACAAAATAATTTACGGGATGACTCCAGACTATATGTGTGACATGATAGATATCTCCCAACTCAAAACTCAACTTTAACTGCAAGGGATTATCTTATTCTACACTTTCCTAATTACAAAAATATCAAATACAAATCCACTCTAATTTGAGATTTTTTTTCTCATTTAGGCACTAAATGGTGGAATTCTATCCCAAGGGAAATACTACAGCTCAATAACTGTCTGACCTTTTGCAAATGATTGAAGGATTTTCTTTTCTATAAGTTCCTTCACTAGATGTTGAAATTGGTTATAGCCAAGATCTTTCTCCCCATTGCTACTTTTTCAGTAATGTTCCTTTAACTCTTACAGTTTTCATAACATGCATTATACATTAACTTGTGCTGTTTATTACTTATGTAAGCTAAATAGAGCTGAATAATTGTATTTGGATAATGTGGGATACAAGTATCAAATAAATAAATAAATTCCACATCTGTAGTCTTCTGTACATCTGTTTGTGGAAGGTGCTCCAAGAACAGATGAAATGTTGTTTCATGCTGAGGAATGCCTCAGGAGGAACCTAGACCTGCAGAGATTCGTCTGCAAAGTATCTACAAGCTTTCAAGCTCTGACGAGAGTAGGAAAAGTACCCCTCTGTTGCTTAATGCTGATTGAGTTTCCACCTTTCCATCAGAGCTCAACCCAGCTGTAATACCAAGGTGATTTTATCACCTCTCACTTTTAGCCCTCTACCCTTCTGTGCAAAATACTGTTTTAAATATATCAGATTTCAAATGCTGTGGAAAATGATAAAGATGGTTATGCATTAATTATCTTTTTCTCACCAGATCAGTTTCACTTCTCAGAATCTTTTTATGAGTGACATGGTTAAATTTCCTCATTTTTACCGAACTGTCCCCAGTGAGGTGCACCTCTGTGCTGGGATAGTGAAGTTACTGAAACATTTTGGCTGGAGCTGGATTGGTGTCATTGCATGTTATGAAGATAAGAGCCATAGGGCTATCCAGATCCTGAAAGAAGGGATTGAGCAGAATGGAGGCTGCATTGCATTTGAAGAAATCTTCAATCGTGACAATGTCATGACAACTGATTTCTCACAATTTTATGAGAGAATCAATTCATCATCAACTAGTGTGATCATTCTCTATTGTAGTAGGGATTATACCTGGAATCTACTTAGGAAAGGAAATTATTATACTTTATTAAATAAAAAAGTCTGGATTACCACATATGAGCAGGACTTTATCTCGATTTATCCATTGGGCATCAGTGTGAAGAACAACACCTTGGCATTCACAGTTGCAAAGAAGAATATTCCAAGTTTTTCAAAATTTGTCCGTGAGGTGAATCCTATCCTGCTTCCAAATGATTTATACACTTGGTCATGGTGGATGTACCTGTGTAACAGCCAGTGCCAAAAGAGCATCAGAAGATCTTGTGTCACTAATGAAGTAATATTCAATGCATCACATTGTTACACCAAATACTTCGGGAGCAGCTACAGTGTGTACAATGCTGTGAATGTCCTGGCACACGCTCTGCATGACATGATCACGTCTGTTTTTGGAAATGATACTATGTGGAATGGAGAAAGGAGGTTGTTGGATTATTTGCCCTGGAAGGTAAGATTATTTGTTAGAGAATTGATCAATATAAGATATAAGAGGAGGAGAAGACAGGGTGCTATGGATATATTAAGCAGTAAATTCAATAAGAGGTACTAGGATTTATGTGTCAGATGTAATGTAAATGATTAGAATATGGGTGTATATATGTGTATGTACATATATCCGCTTATAATCCATCTAAATATGCATATATCTTTAACAGTGCTTAGTTTGCAGGTGGAAATCCACCTGACTGAGATGTGTTGACTGCCCTCTGTCCTTCTTTTTCCTGAGATTTTTAATATTTTTAATCTGCTTTTATCTTTTATTAGCAGTGGCAGCATATCAAATACAACAATAAACACAACCATGAGAGTATGCGCATCACTATACCCTGAGCAGTGATCCTGGATGCTACATCAAAAGTGTTAAATGTACCCCTGGCCAGGAATTTTTGACACGCCTTCTGCTGCCTGACCACCTGGCGAAAAGGCTTGGCCTGCTCCAGAGGGAGTGCCTCAACCAAGCTGGACAGTTGCCTCACTGAGTTCCGCAAGTGGACGCTCGTGAAGAGCTGGTATGTCTGGATCTTGGCAGCTAGCATAGCGGCCTGATACATCTTCCTCCCAAAAGAGTCCAAGGTTCTAGATTCTCTGCCTGGGGGCGCCGAGGCATAGTCTCTAGAGCTCTTGGCTCTTTTGAGGGCGGAGTCCACCACCATGGAATTGTGAGGTAGCTAAGACCTCATCAATCCAGGTTCACCATGGATCCAATATTGGGATTCAGCTTTTTTTGGGATCAAGGGATTAGACAGAGGGAATGACCAGTTTCACATAAGGACTTCCTTCAGTACATCATGCAAAGGAGCCGTTGCAGCCTCTCTAGGCGGAGAAGGATAATCCAGGACCTCGAGCATCTCAGCCCACCCTCAACCTCCATAGGGAGGGGAATAGCCGCAGCCATTTCCCGGACAAAGGAGGTAAAGGATAGACTCTCCAGTGGAGAAAGTCTCCTTTCTGGTGGAGGGGAAGGTTCAGAGGGAATCCCATAGGACTCGTCAGAAGAAAAGTACCTGGGATCTTCCTCTTCCTCCCACAAACGGTCATCTTCAGTATAGGACAAGACATCCCTCAGAGTAGTCTGAAACTAAACATGTCTCGATGCTGAGGAACGACGTCCTCGATGGCGATGCCGAGAAGTCGACGCCCGCCTGGACTGTGGTGAAGCTTCCTCCACCAACGTCAAAGGGGAGACAACCTGGCAGTGGCGTTCCGAGGGGCGCTGACACCCGGGGTGGATCGCCGATGTGCCCATCCCCCTTGGTGCAGCGCGACCCCCCCCCCCAGCGAAGGGACACCCCCCAACCCCGGCAAAACAACCCCCCCGGGTGCACACCGCTTGGGGGGGGGGCGCGCACCGGTCAGCGCCATTGGTTTCCATGCTCCCTCTGTCCCAGAACAGGTTACTTCCTGTTCTGGGGCAGAGGGAGCATGGAAACCAACGACGCTGACCGGCACACGGCACCCCCCCAGCAGCATGCACCTGGGGCGGACTGCCCCCACTGCCCCCCTTGGTACGCCACTGCAACCTGGATGGTAGCTGACACCGATGCCGCAGGCGGCACCAATGTCGGGGACCTCACAACAGGCAAAGGGCCAGATGCCACTGCAGCAGACAGTATGGAAGGTGCAAGCGCCCCCAACACCGAAGCAGACTGGCGCAGCAATCCTTCCAGAAGCTCTGCAAGCAGGGCCCTGATGTGCTGGTCGAGAGCTGCCATCAGACAAGGCTAAGGAGTCGGTAAAGGAGCTGGTGGCAGAATCTGTCGAGGTACCGGGCTACCAGAAGATCGACACATCGACACCTCCTGAATAGAGGGGGAGCGATCCTCTCGGCGCCGACGTTTCTCGGGTGCCGACTCTCTCGACGCCCTGGAGCTCCTGGTACCATGTGTCAAAGGAGAACAATGACGGTGCTTCTTCACCTTCGCTCGACGCCTGTCATCGAGACTCCTCGGTACCGATGAAGAGGACGCGGAATCCTCACGTCTCCTTGGGGCTGGGTCCGACGAAGGTCGGTCCCGCGGGGCCTGCATAACAGGAGGCCTTGAGACAGGTGGAGACCCACTCGACGCCTCACTGCTCCCAGCGTGAGTTGGTCTCTCAGCAGCCATTATCTCTGCTCCCAATCGATGCTCCTGTCGATGTCGATGACACCGCCGACCTTGGTACCGATGTCGTTGTCGAAGGACCGGACCGAGCCCCAAAAAGCTTTTCTCGTTGGGCTTCTTGAGACACTTGGGTCCATTTCTTCATACGAAGACACAGACATCAAGCGGCTGGGCTATGGTTGGGCACTGGATACACCAGGCATGGGTATTGGTATCTGAGATGGTCCTGTTGCACTGAGTACAATGTTGGAAGCCGCTGGGTGTCTTTGATGACATGGAAGGAAAAACGGCTTCGGCAAAATCAAAAGGCGCGATTGTGCCTATTAAAAGAAAAAAGGGCACAAAAAACAAGGGAATAACCCAGCCACGTCAAAACACAAAGGAAACTTTAAAAAGTGAAGAAATCTAAAAGACACTACAATTTTTTTGGGAAAACTTACAAAAAGTGAAATAAAATATAAAATAAAGAACAAATAGCGAAAAATTCACAAAGACTCTTTAACTGGGCCTAAGAGGAATGGAGATAAAAACCTACTGCACGTGGAAAAAAAACCTGAGGGAACGCACTGACGCAATAGGTGGGAAATCAGTCCGCGCATGCGCACCAGAAGACTTTGGCAAAACTTTTTATATATTTTGCTTGCAAAATGGCGATTCCTGGGCCTACGCAGACGTCGACCCACATGTGAGAACAAGCAGCCTGCTTGTCCTCGGAGAAATGCTGGATATGAATCAGAGGGGGGGACCTATGTGATTATGGTGGAATAAAGATAGGAAGATGCTGAGCTGTAGGGAGAAGTGAAGAAAAGAAGCTTAAATTCTGGACATGGGGGGGGGAGGGGAGACAGAGAAAGAGGGGAAGCTTGTGAGACACTGGGTGAGGAGAGAGAGAGAGAGAGAGACAGAGAGAGAGAGAGATGAATAGGAGGCTTGGGGTAAGGGAAATGGAAAGCTGTAGAGCAATGTAGTAGTATTGATTGATGTAGTTAATAAAAGAGAGAGATTGAGGACTAAACAGTGGAAAGAAGGGATGAAATCTGAGTGGATAGAGAAGCAGAAAAATAAATTGAAAAAAGCTGAAATTGAAAGATGGATGTAGGGTAGGAAGTGAAGACAGGAGGAGAGAAAAGGTATGGCAAATGGATAGGATCTTCTAGGAATAGAAGACAGGAAAACAAAGTCTGGGGCTGAGATGATTAGAAAAGTAAAATGTGCAGATAAAATAGTAGAAATATGATTGGAATATGTCAGTTTATGGAATCTACATCTGCTGTATTCACATTTTTCACATTACAAGGGGAAATGCAATTTCTCTGACGTTTGAACTCAGTATGTAAATGACTGATATTTTTGTTGGCATTCACAAACAGAAGGCAAATTGCTCCACTTGAAGGAAAAGTGCCAAGCTTGAAACAGTAAAGCAAAGGAAAGCAACCTCTCGCAAATGGTGTCCAAACAAAGTCTTTATTAAAAAGTTCTTCTAAAACAGTTGGGGAGACCCGACACGACTCGTGTTTCGGCCTAAAACAACCTGCATCAGGGGTCTAAAAAGTTTTAAAATTATACAAAAGAATCAAAAAATGAACCATAAACATAGGTGTACATGAAACACATGTGAATAAACCATGTCAAATAAACTTAAGAACGTCACGTTATAAAATAAAACCGCAACATAAAAAATTACCATGTCAATGAATTTAAAAATACTAGAGCACTAAAAATGTGTAAATGCTATCATTTACATATGTAAAATCAAGTAGTACATATCCCACTCGGTAAGATTATTCAAAAAAGTGATAGAATATAGTAACGTTAAAAAAATATAGATATAGAAATAAAAATATAAAATCTTTGAATGCACTGTGCACAAAGGAAAAGAAAATATAGTTGCATATGTCAAAACATGTGGAGAAATACAAACATATGTAGATAAAAAACAACGTCGTGCGGTGATATTTTTCTTGTATAATTCCTGTTCAGACTTTTATCTAGGGAGATTGAAATTCTCAAAGTTATATATGCAATTAATTGAGTATTACCTGTGTAAATGGGCCACTTGGAAATTGTCTTATTGCATACACCTAATATTTTTATGCACATCCTCGGCATGCATAATTCAACAACATTTGACAGAGGCATTCTGAGGGCCAGAGTTAGGATGGGATTTGAAACAAGGCAGGTATTTCTCTCCTTTCTAAAGTAGCCATTTTGTTTTAGATGGAAGAGAACCTATAGGAAAAGCAGCTGCAAACATCTGGGTATTTTTTAATTTGGTGAATTTTAAAGCTAATGTCCGCAGGTAGGAAAAAGTCCACAGACTTTGCAGCTATTCAGTCAGTATGAAAATTATTCTCCAGAATCACTTTAAAAAGGGACATTGTTTTGCTTTTATATATGCTTGAAATTACATAGGTTACCTGGAACTATTGAACATTTACCCTTCATTCTTTAGCTACATCATTACCTGAAGAGTGTCCACTTCAAGAATGGTGTTGGTGACGAGATTTCTTTTGATGAGAATGGAGACCTCATCATTGGATACAATATCATAAATATTGTCTGTCTACCCAATGGGACACAGAGGAATGAAATTGTCGGTAGTTATAACCCCTACGCTCCTCCGGGACAGGATTTCACCATTGATGAGAAGATGATTGTGTGGGAGAGTGATTTCACCCAGGTCAGAATTAAGTAACACTAGAGTAACACAGAATTAAGTAAGACTAGAGTCTTGTTACAATGAGATAGAGTTACAATGTGATTGGCTGACGTCAGTATTCAAAAGTTTGTCCAGATAACTTCCTGAGTTCTAAATACAAATCTTTACTTTTGAAATTCTATATCCTCTGCTCAGTTAAATTTTGCTCGGCCAACATATTGTCTGGGCAAATTTTACCCATTGCCAAATAGACTGAGGGCACATAGTTATCATTGTCAGCTACTGTTCAGTCATGTTATGCTATTTTAGCTCAGGTCTCAATTTATGCAATGAGTCCTAGTTACTAATAACTGAGGTTAACAGTAAAATAACACATCTTAACAGGATCCCTTGTTGATAACTTTCCCCTTTAAGAATAAAGAAATGTTTCTAGAAATGGAAATCACTGTTATGTGTAATAAAAGTGAGCTAAGTATAGAATAATCAAGCCACTGTGACATCACTGATTAGGTTGGTTCTTATTGGTGGAATGAGGCATTATGACATCACAATATCAGCTCTGAAACTCTTCATACTAAGGGGGGGGGGGGAAGTTATTAACGTGGGCTACCATTAAGATGGGTTATTTTAGCACTAACTCATGCTGTTTTAGCACAGGTCCCATTTTATGCAATGAGACGTGTAGTCGTTAATAACTGGGTTTAACAGTAAAATAACACACCTTAATTTTAGCTCACATTGATAACTCCTCCCCCTCCCCAAGATGTAGGTGTTCTGGGATTGTGGTGAACAGTTAGTAGTGAAAAGATATGGCAAATGGGACCAGCATTTCCTGTGTCATTTCATGCCATTTTAAAGTTAAAACTACAGAAAAAAGTCCAAAATTGTGCCTTTTTGTGGACTTTTTTCCTATATTGTCTGTAGTGTAGTATTGCAGAATAGTGCACACTATTGCACAGTTAGTGTGCACTGTTGCTTAATAGTGCACCTTATTGTTCAGTAGTGCATATTATTGCTCAATAATGTGCACTATTTATCACTAGAGGGTCTTTTTACTAAGGCATGCCTAAAAGTGGCCTGTGCTGGTGTAGATGCATGTTTTGGACGTGCGTAGGTCCATTTGCTCAGAGCGCCTGGAAAAAAGGCATTTTTTGTGCCACAAAATGCATGTGCAGCAAAATTAAAAGCAGCGCACATCCATTTTTGGGCTGATACCTTACCGCCACCCATTGACTTAGTGGTAATATCTCACACGCTAAGCAGGCGGTAAGCAGCCTGTGTGCGTAAACCTCCTATTACCTCCAGGTAAGCACCATGTGGTAGAAAATAGAAAATATTTTCTACCGAGTATTTTGGGCACACGTCAAAAACAGAATTACTGCTCAAGGCACACGGTAGCCAGGAGGTAATGCCAATATGATGTGCTTTAGATGCACATAGGAGCCTATGCGCCTTTGTAAAAAGGGCCCCTAGGTACACTATTGAAATATCACTATTGAATAATAGGGTGCGCTATTTGAGCACCATTGCTCAATACACGTTGAAAAGCTTCTTACTATCCCCTGAGGAGGCATTAACCCCCTGAATCTGTAAGATCCCAGATCCACGCATAAACTAATTAGTCAATAGACACTAACAACCAATTATTAGAGTTAACAAGCACTTAATTGCCAGTTAGTAGGAGTTAGGCATGGATCCGCCCTGTGCCCTATTCTGTAACATGCGTGCCTAAATTTCATAGCATGCAGCTCCAAAGAGGGCATGGCCATGGGTGGAACATTCCAAGAAATTAGACATGATGTTTTATAAGAACTGCCTTTGCGTGCCTAACTACCATCAGTTGGATGCCAGCATTTACACCAACCTTTGGCAGGTGCATATGCTCATGCCCAAAACCAGGCGCAAAATGCATGCTGCACAGAGTGCCCTTTACTGAATACTAGCTTAGTATGGATCATTCCAGTGCATGTTTATAAGAAATGTAACTTAAATAGATGCTCAGCAGCTTATGCTGTGAGGTAAAATGCACAGGTTCCCTTTTGTTCCATTCACTGTGTACAGACAAAATTTATGAACACTGCATTTAAAAAATAACATCTAAGCCTCAAATAAACCTATGTAGCTTGTTTTCTCAATCCTCAGACTCCTCCACAGTCCAGATGCAGCCCAGGTTGCCCACTTGGTTACAGGAAATTAACCAGGGAAGGAGATCCTATCTGCTGCTATGACTGTATTCCCTGTCCAGAGGGAGAGATCTCCAACCAAACTGGTAGGTGATATCCTGGAACTTGTGGACTGCACATGGCTATAAATTATTTTTATTTTAAAGAATTTACAATGATCCAATGCCCCCACCATTGGTGAGACAAGCGCCACGGAGCTAGCGTGTTGTCTGCCCCTCTTCTTAGGCATACCGAAGAAGGAAAATCTTCAATTCTCCAGGAAGGCAGAGGTCAGTTTAGGAGCGACTTCTCTCTACTCCCTTCAGGCCGCCATCTTGCCTGCTATAGATTATTCATGATGGTTCATCTCTGGGAAATTAGGCAGGAGAGAAAATCTGTAGAAACTCTGAATAATCCACAGTTTGGTTGGCATTATTTTTCTTTGGAGAATGAGAGAAAAATGTAAAAATGTATGGCCTCTATCCTAAAAGAAGCCTCACTAGATGTTAGATTCTGTCAACACCAAAATGGACAGAGTGTAAAATTATAAGGGGATACATAGTTTAGGAGGGTATATAGGTGATATTCTATAAATACAACATGGACCCCTTTGTGTATTTATAAAATAATAGAATTAAGAGTCAATGATGGTGCCTATCTGTGTCTCACGCGTTTCCAAGTTTATTCAAGTCTTGATATCCCACCCATTGTGAGAACGTCTGAGCGTGTTACATATATTAAAAAGAGATAATTCTCAGAGAGAGAGAGAGAAATGTTAAGGGAAAGTGGATATGTAGATAACAAAGGGACAGTAAAAGAAGAAAAGGTCTACAATTTTCAATAGGAAAGATATAGGATTTAGTAGGGAAGGAAAATGAAGGATGACTTATGTGTCGCAGTGTCAGCCAGGCACACTTTTCTATATGTTGTTTACAAGCTATACCACTGACAAACACAAGATATGTGCGGCTTTTGATATATTACAAAATTCTAGGAGTTGGATTATTTATTATTTGTGGTTCACTGTAGCAGCTATTATCTAAGCTACAGTAAGATTTTGCACTAATTGTGTGCTAGCTGCTAAAATTGACGTGAAAACTGAAAACCTCTGATTTTTAGCTGAAAATTCATCTTAATTTAGGAGCTTAAAAGTTTGCAATTAAAGGGCTCTGTTTATTAAGGTGCATTAGCATTTTTAGCGCATGCACAAAATTAGCCCACAATATTCCTATTCCACAGCTTAGTAAACGGGGCTTAAAGTTAGGCTTGAAATTCTTTTGCCTAGATTTTCAAACGACATACCATTGCATTTAGGTACAATATGAAAAGTACCCTTTTTCGATATAATTCCTATCAATTTTTATAAAAGGACCATCAGAAGGTGGCTACAGTCGTAGCATTCAGTTGCATCTCTTGACGCCAATGTTCTCACCCATTTTCTTCACCAGTCCAAGTATTTTTTTCAAAACATTTTGTTAAGCAGATAGCTTCTTTTTTTTTCTTTTTTAAATATTCTTATTAATCCCATCACATTTATAATATCTTAAAATAAGTACTTATCTCAAATGTATTGTTCTTTTTAGAAGCTTAATATCCAATCCAGTCATTCAATCCATCAACCTCATCCGACATAGCGCTACGTTTTGCTAATCCACCTGCATCAGGGAATTCGGGGTTATGATTAGCTTTTTTTTCCCGGCACCATTCCTTCTGTCAGCATTAGAAAAGCTAATCATTAACCTTGAACTCCCTGATGCAGCTGGACTAGCGAAATGTAGCGCTATGTCGAATGGGGTTGTTGGATTGAATGACTGGATTGGATATCAAGGGCTCCTGTTACTAAGTGGCAGTAAGCCCAATGCAGACTTACCACTCGCTGTACAGGAAGTACCACTGGGCTACCGCAGCAGCCCAGTGGTAGTTCCCACCCCTAGCACACCATCATTTCCAGCGCTACAAAAATTCATTCATTGTAGTGTACCCAGTGGTAATCGGGCAGTGCCGCACGCTACCCAGTTACCGCTGGATTAATGTGGGAGCCCTTACTGTCACCTCAATGGGTGGTGGTAAGGTCTACCCCCAAAATAGTCAGGTCGTTTCCTGTAGGAAGGCAAGACTTCCCTTTTACCAGCTGCAGTAAAAGGGGCCTCGGCATGCGTGTAAAACACATACTAATGCCAGCAGTGGCCCACTTTTGCCACAGCTTGTTAAAAGGGGACCTAAGCTTCTAAAAAAGAACAATAAATTTGAAATAAATACTTCTTTGAAGATATTATAAATGTGATGGGTTTAATATGACAAATAAAGCTCCAATGACAAGTAGCTCTTGAAATTTTAGATATAGGATCAAGCACATGACCATTAACTCTCTTTAATTATATAATGTTTATTCTTCAACAATGACATTTTGAACTCCATTTGTGGACTTATGATTGGTTAATAGAGAAAAAGATATATGTTTTATTATAATTTCTTGTGATCTTAAATAAGATTCTTTAACCAACTTTCTAGACAAGTTTGATATGCTTGTATATATTGATAAATCTAATAAATAAAAAAAAAATACTTATTTGAAGATATTATAAATGTGATGGGATTAATATGACCAAAAAAGGAAAAAAAAAGCTATCAGCTTAACAAAATGTTTTTAAAAAATACTTTGGACTGATAAAGTAAATGGGTGAGAACATTGCAGTCAAGAGATGCAACTGAATGTCGAGACTCTAGCCACCTTCTGATGGTCCTTTTATAAAATTTATAGGAATTATATCGTAAAAGGGTACTCTTCATATTGTGTTTGATATATTGGAGTCCATTGTAAAGTATATTTTTCTACAGCAATTAGAAATATATTGCACTTAGGTGTCATTATATAGAACCAGGTTGTCCAACCTCGGTCCTCTAGGACTGCAATCCAGTCTAGTTTTCAGGATTTCCCCAATGAATATGTATGAAATCTATTTGCACTCTCCCCTACCTTCAGTGTATGCAAATAGATCTCATGCATATCCAATGGGGAAATCATGACATCCCGACCTGGTGAGGGCCGAGATTGGACACCCCTGATTATAGAATAAAAATTAGCATTTGCATGTATGCCTGTATTCTATTAACCTAGGCTCCTCTTAAAACATCATCCTTTACATGCATGAATTCACATGCACTAAAAAAGTAGTTCTATGAAAAAGCTGCTAATTTGTACACATGCGTTACATGAGTATGGGACAGATTCAGTGAATTCCACCAAAGAGTAGGTGCCAGAAAAAATTCATGCTCGGTGCTATTCTAAGGTCACTCCGGGCTGAGCAGTCTTTATAGAATAGTGCTTAGTGCACATTCTGATACCCCAACTTTGGGCATGAGGACTTACACCAACAGAAACCTGGTATAAATTCTGTTGCACAACTTGAGTGCGCAACCTGTGTATAATTCTTTGGTATGCCCCTGACCCACCCATGCCCTTCCCACAGACATGCCCCCTTTTGGGTTGCACAAGAGGATTTGGGTGCAAATCTTTATGGCATTGCGCACAACCAGATCCATGCGCAAACCCAAATTAGAGCCAATTAACATGATTGTTAGCTGCTGATTAAATAATTTATTGGTGTGCAGATCGATCACAATTCGGGGGGCCCCAAATTTGGGCACCATTTATATAATCCAGGGGTAGATGTTTAGAATAACAGCATATATGTGTGTACATACAAGTGTATAGGCCAAGTGGACACCTACATGCCATTCTGTAAATATCCACAGGTCTTGCATAGCACATATTTCCACAATGGGAATGCATAGGGCAGATCCTGGACAGAGTGTAGGTGGGGTTCACACTTAACACATATATTTATACATATCGTTTATCGTTTATTTATTTACTATACCGTTACTTATTGCTTTGGCAAAACAGAACGGTTTACATGTTAAAAGAAGCATTAAAAACAAAAAAACATAACATCTAGGAAATCCAGTAATCGATAGGAAACCACAACTAACCAACCATACAAAAGATAACAACAAATAATAATAACAATTATACCAAACCTACAAATGTATAATAATTCAAACTGTAAATTAGCATCTCATTTATTTTAACTTTATCCTGCATTATTATCAAATGTATTTTGAAAAAGATATGTTTTTAGAGTTTTACGAAAATGGGAATATGTGTCCTCTAATCTTAATAATTTTGGGAGACCGTTCCAAAGTGAGGGCGATAGAAAAAAAAAAGGCTGACTTCCGTGTAGATTCCCATCTAGCCCTCATTGGTGATGGAATTACTAACTTATTATTTGTAAGCAATCTAAGAGTACGTATCGGTGCACATGGTACAGTAAGATTTGCTAAATACGATGGAATTGATAAATGTAACGCTTTATATATCAGAATGTAGATCTTAAATTTTATTCTGGCTTCAATCGGAAGCCAGTGAAGTTGGTATAAAAGTGGTGTAATTCTGTCATATTTCGATGCTCGACAAATAACACGGGCTGCAGTATTTTGTATCAATTATAAACGTCTTAAATTTGCCTTGGTGATGCCTTCATAAATGACATTGCAGTAATCTAGACATGTAATAATATAAGCATACGTTAACGTATGTAGGGAATTTTTATCCAACAAATTTCTAATAGAACGTAATCTCCGTAAATGATAAAAAGATTTTCTTATTACATCTGATATTTGCTCATCAAAAGATAATGCAGAGTCAAGAGTAACACCTAAATATTTAAAAGATGGTACCGTAGGTAATTGCTTGCCAAATAAAGTAGGTATTAATGCTGGTATTGATCCATGACCTGTTATCCAAGATGTTATCGTTTTATCTGGATTTAATACTAACTGCTGTTTTTTAAGCCAACTAGCTACTTCATCAAGGCAATTTTGAATAGGTGTTAAATCAATATTATGCGGTTGCACATAATGAATAAGAAGGAAATCATCAGCATATGAATATGAACTGATACCTAAGGACTGAATAAGCAACGAAAGTGGACTGACATATAAATAAATAGTATAGGTGACAAAACCGATCCTTGTGGTACCCCAAGTGATAATGTGGGACTTTGAAGTAGATCAATTTTGAACAACTTTAAAAGAACGATTACTAAGGAAGGATGTAAACCAAGTGAGAACGGTACCAGACATCTCAATTTCCTTTAAACGACTAAGTAATAGATCATGATCTATTAGATCAAATGCCGCAGAAAGATCAAGTGAAACAATCAGTGCAATATAGCCTTGTTCCACTCTAGAGTATATTTCACTTAAAAGAGAGGTCAAAATCATCTCTGTACTGTGGCCTTTCCTAAAGCCTGATTGCCTTGGATGTAGCACATTCTTTGACTCTATGTATGATTGCAACTGTGCAAACACTGTCGTCTCCATATACAGTACTATCAGCTACTTGCTTATGTCCTACATTTAGGGGTGATCATTCGCACTAGCTCTATGACTATCATAGGGGATGCACCTAACTTCTAGGCTCATAATGTATATACCAGGACAATATGCACCTACATTCCTGTATAGAACATTATCCCATTGCTACAACAGAAAATTATCCAGAATATAAGAAAACTACTTTCACTGTCCTAAAAATTATGCTATTTATGAGATACTTAGAGAATATTCTTCATTCTTAGATGGCGACACCTGTTGGAAGTGCCCAGAAGACCAATGGCCCAATCAAAAGAGAGATGCCTGCATCCCCAAAGTGATAACCTTCCTGTCCTATGAAGAGCCTTTGGGGATAGTGTTGACTTCCATCAGCGTTTTCTTCTTTCTGATCACTGCTGTCATCATGGGAATCTTTATTAATTACCGAGACACTCCCTTAGTGAGAGCCAACAACCAGGGCCTCAGTTACATTCTCCTTACCTCCCTCATGCTCTGCTTTCTCTGCTCATTAATATTCATCGGCTGTCCAAACAAGGTGACCTGCATTCTCCGACAGACTGCTTTTGGGATCAATTTTTCCATTTCTCTCTCCTCTGTATTGGCAAAAACCATCACTGTGGTCACAGCCTTTTATGCCACCAAGCCTGGAAGCAAGCTGAGGAAATGGATGGGTTCCAGGGTCTCAGTTTCTATAGTTCTTTCCTGTTCACTTATTCAAACTGTTCTGTGTCTTGCTTGGTTGTTCACTGCTTCACCATTCCCATATCTTAATATGGAATCAGAAACTGGAACGATATTAATTGAATGTAATGAAGGATCTATAATTGCATTTTATTGTGTTCTGGGTTATTTGGGAATTCTGGCCAGTCTCAGCTTCATTGTAGCTTTTTTAGCAAGAAATCTACCTGACAGGTTCAATGAAGCCAAGTACATCACCTTCAGCATGTTGGTGTTCTGCAGTGTCTGGATCTCCTTCATCCCAACGTATCTGAGCACCAAGGGCAAGTACATGGTGGCAGTGGAGATATTTGCTATTCTGGCCTCTAGTGCTGGACTCATGGGCTGTATCTTTATCCCCAAGTGTTACATTATTCTGCTAAAACCTGACAGGAACAGCAGGAAATATCTAACAAAAACTACTGGGGGAAATATTGAAATATATGCTACTGAATAAAGATAAATTGATATGCTATCAGTTTGTCTTTATTTTAATATTCAGTGGAAATTTCTTTAGGTATGACCACTGAATATCCAGTCCTCTGCTTAAATGGATAAATTGCATATTTGAACTTATAACTATCATTTGTGAGGTCCTTTTTGATCAGTGGTTCTCAAGGGATTCCTCAGGACACACCTAGTAAGTCAGCTTTTCAGGATTCCAACAATTAATATGTGTACATCTGATTAGAAATGGTATGTCATAGTAGCAGTAGTAATAGAATTTGGATACAGTGTGTAGAGGAGTAGCCTAATGGCTAGTACAGTGGACTTTGATCCTGGCAACCTGGCTTAAATTCTTACTGCAGCTCCTTGTGACCTTGGGCAAGTCACTTAACCCTCCATTGCCCCAGGTACAAAAAGCTTAGATTGTGAGCCCTCTAGGGACAGAGAAAGTACCTGCATATAATGTGTACAGCACTGCATATGTCTTGTAGTGCTATAGAAACGAGTAGTAGCAGTACAAATCTTTATTCAAATCTATCTCATTCATGTTCATTGAGGTTATTCAGAACATCAAATTGACTAGATGCTGCCAATTAAGTAGAGACTATATCTTTTTTTTAAATTAGGGGCAAAAGTATGCAGTGGAGGATTAAGAACAATTAGATACTTTAATCACTTTTTTAAATCTATACATTTCTCTTAGTAAGTGCCATACCCAACGGGGAAAGCTTTTAACATGGATGTATATTCTCTAGGGAAGATGGGTAATACAAGTGTAAATTTTAGACACACCTAAATCATGATCAATCCCAAGCAAACTGAGCCCCTCTGAAATCTCAGCATCCTTGTGTCCTCCATATGTAAAGAGAGTTTTTTCTGAAATTTCTGTTTACACACACAAGCAACCTATATATACAAATGCTGTTATTTAGGGTGAAGATGCTCCTACAATAACGACCTTTGTATGGTAAAAAGCCTGTCTCCTCTCCAGACAATGGTGATTCAATGAAGGTTTTTGTAGTATTTTCTGGCCAGTCAATATTCTGCCTGTAACAGTCAGCGGTGTTTTAAGTGCTCACCTTGGACAGCTAAATTAACAGCTACTTTACATTACAAATGGTCTTATAATTCCACTAATACATAAAGTTCTATACGGATTTCTAAATAAGAAGCCAAGCTGTTCTAAGGAAGTACATTATAGTAAAACATCTGCCTCTAAATATTTCTTCAAAGAAAAAGATTTCAGCAAATTTTGAAAAACTAAATAGTTTTCAACATTTTAATATGAGATGGTAATGAATTCCAAATAGTGGCTGCCTAATATGAAAAGCTACATGAGAAAGCTCTCCTAGATCTAAATAGTCTAGAACTGGGGAGATGCAATAGAAAAGTATCTCATAGAGTGCCAATCCTGCCCCCCTTTGGTGGAAGCCTCTCAAATATTATATTGTACATAATTTAAAATGAATAATGAAGATCTATCAATAGAGGTGTAATTTTGTCATATTTATATGCAGAATACATCTGTCTCCTCCCATATCAAGTTCAATATCTCTTGTTTATTTTTAAAGGTCATCTTCCTTCTGCTCCTGCATACTTCAACAATTTTCTTATTCCTTATGTTCCCTCCTGTTCCTTTGGGCTCATCCCACTGTATCCTTCTTGTTCTTCCATTACCTTTTTCTCTCTGCCTGAATATATCCCATAAAACTGCTTTCAGCTACTTTGTGCTCATGCTTTGAAATCTTCCCCATCAGTTTCAGATTTCAAACTTCTTTCGCTAAGTTCAAGTCCCTATTAAAAACCCATCTTTTTCTAGGAGTCCTTCAGACTCATCTCTGCCTAACTTACCTTCACTATCCTTTCCTCCTTTTTTCCTCCTTGCTTCCTTTCACTCTGTACTGATTTTAATTAGTAAACCGTATAGTTGTCGTGCTTTGGCTCTTTTAGCGATATATCAAGATACTGCGATATTACCACTAAAGCTCACGGCAGCCATCTTACAGATGTAGCTTCTGGAGGCAGAAGATAGTGGGGATTGCTCCTGCCTGGGCTACAACATTGGACCACCAGAGAGTATAAGATAGGCCCTGGTTGGGGGAGGGGGAGTCTACAGGTGGGAGGGGGATTCACAGGATCTGTTTTCAAGAGGCTTGGTACCAGGAGGGGGAACTCCATCTATGTATATGTCTATCTGTAAAATTTTGGCATTTATGTGTATATATGCCTATTGTAGTGTGGCTCGTGGCTGTTTGCAGGATCTCATTGAAATGTCACACACACACATTGTAATCCCCTGGGGTGTGGCTGAAGTATCTAGGAGCAGCAGTGGGTCCTCCTCTGAATGCCTGTTTTCTCACACACACACAGTTCAATTCAAAAAACCCCAAAGGATCCAGGTAGGATTCCCCTGGAGTTCAGTTCCACTTGTCTAAGTTGGCTTTAGTTATGCAGCAGAGAAAAGTTTCTCTAATTATGATCTCAGTGAGCAATTTTTTCCCACAGTTTATAAGCTTTCAGGCTGGCAGCCCGTAGCTATAGCCTTTAACTCTCTGGTAAGGCTTCACCCAATCCCCCCCCCCCAAGCAGTTCAAACAGTTTATCTCAGTCAGTTCATCAATTAAGCCAAAAATATCAGCAAACATTTTACTTTCACTTCTCCAGCACACTCAAGAAGCCCTTCTACAATAAGGGCTGGCAGCACACCTCCCACTACACAGTGCTCATTCACCTGTGTCCTCCCACGCTGCCTTTAATAGCTGGAGTTCTCTTGCTCGGTAGTTTCCCATTCCATAACTGCAGGCTCTGCTGAGGGTTCCAGAGGCACATCCTTCCCCTCCTCCATACACTCCATGGTTTCTTCCCCCTCAGAGCTGCTTCTCTAGGCCTCTTGTTCTCGGAGAGTCCTCAGAAATTCCTCCCTTCGCTCACCACACCCAGGAGGAATCACATACTGCTTTCTCAGCCAAGGAATTGAGCTTCATCCCAGCCAGTCCCTCTAGTAGGGGCTGGGCAAATGGCAAGCCTTTCCCTGAGCTACTCCTCCCCCATCTTTGCTAGGACTCCACTCCTGCCTTTTGGTCCTGCCCTTCCCATCCTGTCCCAAAAGGGGTTCTGGGTACTGTAGTCTGAGGGGATTTTGCCTCCTAATGGGGACTTGTGCACTAACCTCATCACAACATATACAGGTTACAAGTAAAAGTCAAAAGGACTTCATTTATGTACACCAAAAAGGCTGCAGTCAGCTCTGTTACTTCACAGGCTTAGTCCTTTTAAGCAGAGTCTCACTCACTCAATATAGTCCCAGCCAATACTCTTCATGGGGCTGGCTCTGAGCCAGGCCCAAACACTATGGCAACAAATGCTATCTCAGGTCCCTTCTGGACACACATCAAATGTATACACCTTAGGAATACTCTGCAAGGTTCTCTCTTGGCAGTCTTCTGTCCATGTAAAATTAACTCATGGAGGCTGACTTGACTGCTTACAGTTTCCTACCCCAGGGAAAACTTAGCTCTGGCTATTTATCTTCCCTGGCACTCTCCTCAGGTACTGCAGCCTCAGTTGCCACTCCCTTAGAGACCTCTTGACTTGGGGGCCTGTACTTGGAAACCTTTTCATTTGAGGCCTCCCTGAACTCTTCTACTTTAGAGTATTAACCCCCTCCCTGCCTGAGCTCTGCCCCTCTGACTTAGTAGGTTAGTAATACCTGCCATAAGGTGGTTCAACTTCAGCCTTGGTGAGGAAGTGATCCTATGGAAACCCAGGCATGTACCACCCAGTCCCTCACAATATCATTTTACTGAACATGAGAGCTAATCTTGAAACAATACACAAGCCAGTCGATATTCAAAATAGTTTGAGTGAGCAGGAGATATACCTGCCATTTTAAATCATGCTCTGTGGACTTATTGTTGAATATCAACTCTGATCAGCCATTTTTGAAGTCACTGGAGAGAGGCATTCCAAGGGTAGAGTTGGGGAGGAGCTGGCAGGTATGTGATCCTGTGGGGAGGGTCTGGATGTTACAGAGAAGAGAGGGAGGGGGACCCTAAATTCCAGAGGGGAGTGGGAGGAAGGGAACGGAGATATAGACGGATTCTGGATGCCCTTCTGGGGAGGGGAGTGGGAGAGAGGGGGGATCAATAAGGGATTTTCATGTTCTTCTGGAGGGAGGGAGAAAGGGGATCCTGGGAGAGTTGCTGGATACTCTGGGACATGGAAAGGGGGAACAGAATCCTTGGTAGGAGATTGGGACCTGGACAGATATCCTGATATTCTGCCAGGACCTGCATAAGACCCAGTGGCTAGCACAAAATGAATTAGCCCCGGCTATTCTATATCAGTGCCTGGACATGGCCCAGCATTGAATATATGGGGTTAATTTTGCCCACAGTGGTCAACAATTAAAAAAACACTAACCACCACAAGATGAATATTGACGGGAAAGTTTTTAAAGGCCCAATATTTCCACAACCCTAATCCAGTGGTCAAATGTAGAAGACCTCAATATCCCACCAAACCTTATATTCTCCCTCCCCAATAAAATTTCCATACCTCAGTTCTCTTGCCATAACCCAGTGGTGTACCAAGGGGGGGGGGGCGGTGGGGGCGGTCCGCCCCGGGTGCACGCTGCTGGGGGGGTGCAGCAGAGCGCACCTGTCGGCTCCGAGTTCGCTAACTTCGCTCGTTCGCTGCAGCTCCCTCTGCCCTGGAACAGGTTACTTCCTGTTCCGGGGCAGAGGGAGCTGCAGCGAACGAGCGAAGTTAACGAACTCGGAGCTGACAGGTGCACGCCGCGGCACTCCCCCCCAGCAGCGTGCACCCCAGGGGGTGTCATTTCACCGGGCTGGGGGGGGGGCGCTGCACCTGGGGGGGGGGCGCATCGGCGATCCGCCCCGGGTGCCATCCAGGCTAGGAACGCCACTGCCATAACCTTCAGCCTAACCCTCTCTAGGACAAAAGTCAAAGGTTCCAGATGATCCAAACCCCTAGAGTGCTCATCTAAACCCCAGGTATAAATGAGAAGTTAGCTAATTGGTATGCATAACTTGAAACAGAAGTAAAAACCAATGGTTAGAAGAGCTGTTGTATACATATACCCTTGGATTCTATATATGGTGATGAAATTTTGGCTTAGGTCCAAGGTATGCACATAAACAAATTGGTTAACATGCCGTTAACTATCAATCATGATCAATTATTGGTTAATTTGTACTAATTTGTTTTTTAGGGCAAATCTGCCTGTGTGCTATTCTACAACACTAAGCACCTAAATCTCATAGCATGCAACTCAAATGGGGAGTGGCCAGGGGAAGGGCTGGGGCAAGTCAGAGGTGTGCTGAAAAGTTGTGTGCAGTGTTATAGAATAGCGCCGTTTATGTGTCAAAATGCCACGAGTTGGGCGGCAACCACTCTAAGTGGAGGAACACTCGATCCCTACGAGCTTCAACAAGGAGGAGTTCAAAGAGTAGGGTGGGTTGGCTCTTCCAAAAAAACCAAGGGACACGCTTGCTTAGAAAAGGTGATCTTTATCGGAAATCATCAAACAATTTTAACGACTTGACACAGGTGCCGTGTTTTGGCGCCAAATCGTCTGCCTCAGGAGTTTTGGAATGTTCATTGTATAATGGTACAAAAAATGTTCAGGATCATATTCAACCTTAAGCGAACAAAGCTCTTTCGGATTTCTGCTGACAGAAGTTTTATGTGCTGTTCCACATCTTGGATATACTTTGTTCGCTTAAGGTTGAATGTGATCCTATTCCTGAGGCAGGCTCTTTGGCTGTTAACAAGCAATTATTAACACTAATTGGCATTAATTAAGGGGCCCTTTAACTAAGCCATGCCTAAAAGTGGCCTGCGCCGGTGTAGGCGAGTGTTTTGGATGCGTGCAGGTCCATTTTTGAGCGTTCCTGGAAAAAAGGCATTTTTTGTGGCCAAAAATGGACGTGCAGCAAAATGAAAACCAGCGCATGTCCATTTTTGTCCTGAGACCTTACCGCCACCCATTGACTTAGCGGTAAGGTCTCATGCGCTAACCAGGTGGTAAGCGGCCAGTGCACGTAAACTGCTGATTACCTTCGGGTAAGCGCCATGCAGTAGAAAATAGAAAATATTTTCTACCGCGTGTTTTGGGCACACGTCAAACATGGAATTACCGCTTGGGACACATGGTAGCCGGGCAGTAGTTCCAATCTGGCACTCGTTGGACGCACATAGGTGCCTACGCGCCTTAGTAAAAGGGCCCCTAAGGGAGTGGCATTCTGTAATGTGGTGTGCTTAAATTCTAAGTCGCATAGTTGAAAAGGGGGTGTGGCTATTGGTGTGGGCATTTCTAAAATCTATGCGTTTTGTTATAGAATACACCCACTCTGTGCCAAATTTAGGCATCAGGATTTATGCCAAGTAAAATGTGGCGTAATTGACCACAACTAAATTTGGTTGCATAGAGAGGTGCTCGGTGTATTCTCTATAACATTTAGAAATTTAAGCCTGTTCTATAAAATATAGACATTCATTAGAGAATACCCCTAGGCGTAATTTTTTCCACACAGAATTTTTAGGCGCCATATGTAGAATCTAACCCTATAGGGAAAGTACATTGATATGATGCCTTTAAAAACATTCTTGATGTTGATTGGTAGATGCTTGGGTTGGTGTCTCTTTGAATACATTTTGGAAGTATTTCTGCCGGAAGCAGTGAGCTCCAGCGAAACAAGGCGCTTCATTGAAGATTTTGAAGAGTTTTTGCTTGTTTGGGAACAATTTTGACAGCACAGAGTGGATGGTGATATTGCTGAAAGTTATCAGAAAGTGACATGGGATTTTTTTTTTCAAAGTTCATGTTGTGCTCAAATTTTATTAATCCTTCAATTCATGCATTTTCCTCACTGGTGTCAAAACAAAAAACAACAAAAAAGTTAGCAAATTGTGTCCCTCTCTCATCATATTTAACACTCCAGCACCAAGAGCTTAATGGAATTCCCAATGCAGCATAGCATCTTAATGCGGAGAAATGCAAAGTGATGTACTCAAAGAAAAGCTACGAGAATGGTAAAGGGTTTGCGTTACAAGACGTATGAGGAGAGACTTGATGACCTGAACATGTATACTCTGGAAGAAAGGAGAAACAGGGGTGATATGATACAGACATTCAAATATTTGAAAAGTATTAATCCGCAAACGAACCTTTTCCGGAGGTGCGAAGGCGGTAGAACGAGAGGACATGAAATGAGATTGAAGGGGGGCAGACTCAAGAAAAATGTCAGGAAGTATTTTTTCATGGAGAGAGTAGTGGATGCTTGGAATGCCCTCCCGCGGGAGGTGGTGGAAATGAAAACGGTAACAGAATTCAAACATGCGTGGGATAAACATAAAGGAATCCTGTTCAGAAGGAATGGATCCTAAGGAGCTTAGCTGAGATTGGGTGGCAGAGCCGGTGGCGGGAGGCGGGGATAGTGCTGGGCAGACTTATACGGTCTGTGATTTGTACCTGTCCTCTTCAGGGCAAAGTAGGGTATACACAAAAGTAGCACATATGAGTTTATCTTGTTGGGCAGACTGGATAGACCATGCAGGTCTTTTTCTGCCGTCATTTACTATGTTACTAAGTTGTAGCTTGACCGCTCTGATGTCCAAAGGATAAAGTGCAGCTGATCAACAATAAAGTTCTTCATGCGCTAAAGCAGCTGGGTTCTCAGGATACTTTTCGCTTTCATTGCTGATCTGAACTTTCCAGGAATTCCTTTAAAATTTGAGGTAGCTCTGGACTATTGTAGATGAACCTATGCCTGTATCCTAGATCCTTTTGAAAAGGGACAAATTGCACTTTAAAGTCACTCAAGCTCCGAGATGCTGCAGCAATGTTATAAAGCTTTCTTCCAAGATGAAATGGCACAACTGGATCATCTTCAGCATGAAGAATAAGCAATGGGCAGGAAATGTATTTCACATTGTCATCACTTGCAAAGTTGATTCTATTTGCAGTGATTGGGTCCAGAAAGAACCAGTCAAACCCAGGGAAATACCTATAAATCACAGAAAATGGATGACTTTTCGCCTCTTCACGTATATTGGTAAAGAGTGATTCCAATATTAAAGCATCTGGAGGAGTTTCTCTTTCACACAGACATCTCACTAAGTTTGTTGCAACTCTATAGAAGGTGTTCTCCGAGGACAGCAGGCACATATTCTCACATGTGGATGTCGTCATCCACGGAGCTCAGTATGGACACTGCCATAGTGCACTGTCACTTTAGATTTTTTTTTAATGTTTATTTGTGATTTTATTGAAATATAATGCAGTGGAATAATACAACATCTGAACCAACCACAACTTAGGTTCACAATAATAAGCATAAAAGATACCAATAGATAACTGACATTTCTTTTATCGCAACATGCCCGTCCACCCCCTCCCCCACCCCTTCCCCCTCCCATTCCTCCCTCCCCCCCCCCCCCCATCTACATCTAGGTTTTTTGCAGAGTAGGTTCGGGGTGAGATGACCATAGAACATATGGGTCCCAAATGCGGTGATAGGCTAGTATACTACCTATACGTAACGCTGTGAGTTTAGACATCAGATGGATATAATCCAGCTTGCGTAATATCACAGATATGTCAGGTAAAGACTGTTGTTTCCATGCTGCCGCCAATACTAATTTGCTAGCCACAAACACTTGTGTAACCAATCGGTGAGTGTTCAAGTTCACACCCTGCGGTTTAACATGCAAGAGACAGTGTTCCATTTTCTTGGGATAACTGATCTCAGTCAAACTAAACACAAATTTCAAAACTTTGGTCCAGAATTCTTGTGCAAAAGGGCAAGACCACCAGATGTGATATATATCTCCCTCCTCCCCGCACTGGCACCAACATAAGGCTGATCCCACCTTGAACATTCTAACCAATCTTTTGGGAATATAGTACCAGCAATAAAGTATCTTGTATCCATTCTCTACCAGGGAGCTTGACACCGATACTTTAAGCAAGGATTTGAATACCCTTTCCCACTCTGTGTATTCATAAGAGATCCTCAATGCCTTTTCCCACTTCTGTAAATAATAAGTAATAGGTTTATTCTGCTGGAGCAGTGCCTTATAGATTCTCAATAGTCCACCTATCCCCCCCCCCCCCCACCAGCCATCGCCTGCTCCAATTGCGTTTCCGTTAGACTTAACTGCCCCTTTGCTCGCCTAAGGATAAAGTCTCACAGTTGGTGATATTGAAATGCATTGGGTGAAGGTATCCCGTATTCTTCTTGTACTGCCCCAAATGCTAAGAGTCTGCCACCCTCCCACACTTGCCCAAGCTCACATAGACTTAATTGTTCCCAATTGCCATAACAGGGATCGGATACCCCAGGGAAAAATCCCGGTGCAAATCGTATAGGCATATGTAGAAAGTGTGTGCGCCCTGGAAAGACGCACCCTCTAATCGCGTACCACTGAAGAAGTGGCGGGGCTATTTTAACCACCCCTCTTAATAATCTCTCAGGTAACCAGGGGATAGCCCTCAGTGGGTATAGGTCAAACCAAGTTTGCTCCAGCATTGTCCAAATCTTTCTCTCTCCCCGAAGCCAAGCAGCCAAAATTCTAAGGTGAGCTGCCTAATAGTAAAGAAAGAACGAGGGGACTCCCATTCCCCCATGAGCTTGTGGTTGGCACATTACCGCTCGACGCACCCGTGGGTGTCTCTTTTTACAAATTACTACTACTACTACTACTATTTAGCATTTCTATAGCGCTACAAAGCATACGCAGCGCTGCACAAACATAGACACTCTCCTATGCAAGCCTTGAAAGAATTTATCGGATAGAGAGATTGGCAGTGCCATAAACAAGTATAGCAATTTAGGGAGCAAAATCATTTTAACTGCATTTATGCGTCCTAGCCAAGAGATCATCAATCCCTCCCACCTTTCTAATTTTAAGAATAGCTCTCGCACTTTAGCAGGGAAATTTGCCTCATAAAGATCCTCTAGGCGCTTAGTTAAGTTTACCACCAAGTATCTAGTAAATCGAGGCGCCCAGCAGAAAGGAAAGCTGAATCTCAACCTCGTAACCTGATCGTCTGGGACTGTGATGTTCAAGGCTTCAGACTTGTCCATATTTATCTTAAAGCCTAGCACCCTACCATAATCATGCAATATCGATGACAAGACTGGAAAAGAAGTACTGGGTTCAGTTAAGGTAAGTAATATGTCGTCTGCAAACAAAAGGATACTTGATTCAATCGTCCCCCGTCGCAGCCCTTTGATATCTGGGTGCGTGCAAATATAGATGGCTAGAGGCTCGATCACCATTGTGAAGAGGAGAAGAGACGAAGCGCAGCCCTGTCTTGTTCCCCGGAATAAGGAAAACTGAGAGGTATGGCTACCATTTACTCGCACTGAAGCAGTGGGCCCCTTATATAAAAGATGTAGCCAATGAAGAAAACAGCCCGATATTCCCATTCTCTCCGCAACCGCAAACAAGAAGGGCCAGTACACCCTATCAAACTCCTTCTCGGCATCTAATGAGAGTAAACACATGGGAACTTTCATGGAATGAGCACAGTAAATAAGGTGAAGCACCCGGCGAATGTTATCAAAAGTTTGACGCCTGTGAGCAAATCCTGCCTGATCCTCCTGCACTAGAAGTGGAAGGTAATGTTGTAAATAAGAGGCCAGTATCTTAGTGAAGATTTTATAGTTCACCCCTAGTAAAGAAATCGGCCTGTAGGAGCTACATAGTTGCGGGTCTTTTCCCGGTTTAGTTAAAACTCCCTGAGCCCATACGCCAGGCCCCCTCCCTGCCCATCTTCAAATCATTGCTCAAAGCCCACCTCTTCAATGTCTTCTTCGGCACCTAACCACTACACCTCTACTCAGGAAAGCTAGACTACCTAAACTAGACATTTCGTCTTTTAGATTGTAAGCTCCTTTGAGCAGGGACCATCCTTCTTTGCTAATTTGTACAGCGCTGTGTAACCCTAGTAACGCTCTAGAAATGTTAAGTAGTAGTAGTAGTAAAACTGTAATAAAAGCCAAATTCGAAGTCTCCAGGAGTGTTTGTGCCTCCTTTAATGAGTTAAACACCATCAAAAGGAGAGGGGCCAAAAGCTTACCAAAAATCTTATAAAACTTATTTGTGAAGCCATCCGGCCCCGGAGACTTGGTAGGGGCCAAGGCCTGGATTACTTCTAGAATCTTATCTAATTCAATAGGTCTAGATTTCCTATGCTGGGCCCCTTCCATTAACCTCAGTAAGCGGATCTGGTCTAGAAAAGCAGATATATCATCCTCCGAGGGATCAATATCAGAGGTGTAAGTTCCTTTGAGCAGGGACCGTCCTTTTTATTTATTTTGTACAGCGCTGCGTAACCCTAGTAGCGCTCTAGAAATGTTAAGTAGTAGTAGTAGGTGTAAAGTTTCGCATAGAACTGTTGAAATATTAGCTGTAGCTCCACTTGATCCGAGGTCACCACTCCATTGCCATCCCTCAATTGTGAAATAGGGGCACGACTCGCCTGCTTTTTTAACTTATGGGCCAAAAGTCTACTTGCCTTATTCCCAAATTCGAAATGTGTCTGTCGGACCCTTTGCAGCTGCTCCGAGATATCGGCCAGTTGCAACATGTATCTCCTGATGAAGTTTATGTGCTTGATCTAATAAAGGTTGAGGGGGAGAGCGAGAGTGTTGCGCAATTATGAGTTTTTCCACCCCAGCCAAACATTTCCGCAAAGAATCCTTTGCCTGCTGATGCTCTTTTTGCACATGAGCTTTTAAGGCAATAAGGTGCCCTAGCATGACCGTTTTGAACCCCTCCCATAACACCACAGATGAGACCTCCCCATTATCATTTAGTTGAATATATTCTTTAATCAGATGCTCAAGTTGTTGAACATTAGTCACATCAGAGAGCAAGGTATCATCTAGGTGCCAGTGTGGGGTAACTTTCGGCGGATCCCGAGAACAAAAACATAGAATGACCGGGCTATGGCCCGACCATGTACGGGGCACTATCCGGTGATCCTGAATACATGGAAGAATTGCCTAACCAAAAATCAATATGAGAGTAACATCGATGAACTGAGGAGAAATACGTGTATTCTCTCTGTACAGGGATAGTATGCCGCCAGAGATCTATCAATTGCCACCTAGCTAGAAATGCATGAAGCAATGAGCGGCTCTGCTGAGCATATTGTATTGCCAGAGTCGAGTTATCCAGCTGGTGGTTGAAGGTAAGGTTAAAGTCCCCCCCCCCCCCCCAAATAACACTGACCCCTCCCCATGTGTCAGTAATAACTGATCCAATTGGTGGAAAAATTCCTTGTGGTCCGCATTAGGCCCATATACATTAACTATAGTATATTTCTGAGTCCCCACTGAAAAAACTAATAATAGAAAATGACCCCCCTTATCTCGAATAGTTTTTTCAATGCGCCAAGGGTGGGAATCATTAAACGCTATCAGAACCCCCTTTGTCTTGCCCCCCTCATGGTTAGATGCAAAATACAGAAGTGGGTAATTACAATGTCTACACAAATGTTTGTGTTGCAACTTTAGATGCATCTCCTGAATCAGGGCAAAGTCCACCTTCAGACAAACCAGCTCCCGAAATAGAAGCTGATGCTTCATAGGCACATTCAGACCCCTGACATTAATTTTACATCTGACATCCAAATAGTTTCATACCCCTACTCCAGCAATCAACAGCTCCTCCATTCACACCCCTCTCCCTCCACTCCCAACCATCATTTAACCTCCAAACCAATCCCCCCCCACACCCAGTCAGGTTCCCTCCCCCTCCCATCCCCCTCCCATTCCCCTCCCATCCCCCCATAACATATTGAGATCCTCCCTCATACTAGAAGAAGTATCTGTTTGAGAGAAGTGACCCACCCTCCCGCCCCCGCTTATATACTTCCTCACCATTGTAGATAAAGCATATCCTCCAATATTCCCCAGCACTCAAACAAGCTAACGGTTAACTTTTAAACGCAACTTTTTTATCCTTTCTAGTCCTACCTGTATCCTCATGTCTCATAACCAATATCAGGATTGCAGTTCAAGTCTTATCCTGGTGTATACATCTATGCAGTTACCACAGTCATGGGAGTCATCCTGCCGATTGTTGGCGTTGCAGGCGCTTATGTCCCTTCGTCACCCGCTGCCACTTAGGGTGCACATCTGATGAAGCAGGTGCTCTCGCTTTTCCGGGTGTCCCCAATGCCGCTGGCTGGTCCTCTGCAGGAAGGATCTCCCTGGCTTCCAATCGTGATCTAACCTGGTGCCGGTGGCCATCTTTATAAAACACCAATGCAAAAGGATGTGCCCAGCGGTATCGCAGTCCCAACTCGCGGAGCCTTGCAGTAACCGGTTTAAGTTCCACACGCCACTTTAGGGTGACCGCTGCCAAGTCTTGATAGATCTCTATATGGTATGAATCCCACTGAAAGTTGTTAAGCTGCCGGGCTGCATGTAACACTCGCTCCTTGCGTTTGAAATCCTGGAAGCAGACAATAATGTCTTTAGACAAGTTATTCCGGATGAGGGCCAAAGCCCTGTGGGATTTCTCAATCAGGATCTCAGTGGCATCCAAGGGGGTTCCTGCTTCTGTCAGAATAGCGTTAGTCACCCGTTTTACCACTGATTCACAGTCAATATACGCAGGGGTTTCTGGGAGCCCCCTAAATCTTAGATTGTGTCTCGGGCTACTATTCTCCAGATCTTCAATTTTATCAGCTAATTGCTGGTAGCCCAAGTGTACATCTGACACCCTGCAATCCAGGGATCCCATCTCCTCCATCTGCTCTTCAACTCGGCTTTCCACTTCCTCCAGCCTATTACCCAGGTTCCGGATCTCACCTCTTGTCTGCCCCTAATGAGGCCAGCTCAGAGCGAACGGCTTTCAGGTCGGAGTGAATCTCCTGCAGCCATTCTTTTAGGTCGATCGAGGGAGTCATCCCTGCTAAGTCCTGGCCTTCCCCAGATGCAGATAGATCTCGGGGCGACAAACTCTGAGTGATGCGAGGTGTGCATGGGTGGTGGTTCCGGGTCCGCCTCGTGGTTTGCAGTTGCGCCTCCTGCATACGCGAACTGTGACAAGTTGGTCTGCAAACTCATCGTCTTTGGCAGCCTGGACTCTTCTCCTTGCCGTTCTAGTCAAAATCAGCTGATTGAAGCTTAGATGCTGGGGAAACGCTTTGAAAAACAGCGTGGGCGAGCAGGAGTAATCTCTTCAGACCGCCATACTGTTTGGTGACGCCACTTCCTCCATGACATGGGATTTTGAAATTCATATTCTTTTGTCGGATAAGTACTAAGTGGTGCACCATTCCTTGCTATATTTTTTCTGATGCAGGTCTTTTTTTGAAATTAGGATTGCTCTTATAGTTTAGTTAAGCATTTTCTCTCCCAGTTTCATATTGAGAATTGAGGGGAATTTTTTGAAACCAACGGTTTTTCTCCTTTTGAAGGAGTAATTTTTATATTGGTTCTTTTTTTCCCTCCTTATTTGATTTAGAAACCAATGATAATATCTTGCTCCGTGTACAGTTGAGGTGTATCCAGTAGTGGTACAGGCATTCATCACTGAATTTCCTCACCGGGAAGTTTTGAGGTTTCTATTGTTTAATATATAGACATATCTTTAAGGAAACTGTGAGAGAATAGTTGCTTTGTATACATGCTGGTAATAATTTGTAGCATAAACATTAATATGTGTAATTATACAGAGAGAAGTAATTCTGTAAAGATGGAGCTGATATTTATGTGATAAATTCATGTGTAAATGACTACAGTACCAGCATATATGCATGTATCTGTGCACATTCGGATGTAAATGCCAAAAATTAGGTACATGCTTGTCAGTAAATACTTGCATATCTTCGATAGCATGTATTTTACAAGTGAGTGTCTACTTGGGTGGAGTCTAGGGAGACCATAGGCAGGACTTACATGCGTGTAACTAGAAGTTATGCACATATTTCTTGAATTGAGATGAATGCATTTACAACAGGTCTGTGGTTGGTGTACGTGCTTGTACCTAATCACATACACGTATATAGTCATGCTAGTATTCTACAAAGGAAAGTAGACCCCCCTACTTTCCTTTATAGATTAGGCTCCAATTAGGCACCTTTTTAGTTCCTAAAAATAGCCATCCCTTTATAGAATAGCAAGGTTACCCAGATGGCTCCAGGTCATGGAGAACAGATTGAGTAAGTCCGAGTTTTACTTCTTTTGCTTTCATTGGAAGTAAAACCTGGATTGGCTCAACATGAACTCCATGACCTGGAGCCATCTAGCAACTCTAAAAGTTATTAGCACCTTTTGGTAAATCTAATCAGGGCCGCCAAGAGGGGGAGGCGGGGGGGGCAAACTTCCCCGGGCCCGGACCTCCAAGGGGGGCCCGGCACCGGGGTCAGGTCACTGGCGCTGCAGTCCCCAGTCTCACCTGCCTGCCTCCTCGGCTCTGGGCCCCCTACATTCAATGTGGCAGTCGCAGATCACCTCTCTTCTGGCCTTCCCTCCCTGTGTCCCGCCCTCGCGGAAACCAGAAGTTACATCAGACGAGGGCGGGACACAGGGAGGGAAGGCCAGAAGAGAGGCGATCTGCATCTGCCACTTTGAATGCAGGGGGCCCGGAGCCATGGAGGCTGGCAGGTGAGACCGCAGACTGCAGCGGAGGGGGGTGGCCCCGGGCCCAGCCTAGTCTCTAGGCGGCCCTGAATCTAATCATTCAATAGGGTGTTACTCTTGAAACTATTTGCAAAAAGAACTTTAGGGGCTCATTTTCAAAACAAAAAATGTCCAAAACTTAGAAACGTAAAACTAAAGGATGGTATGAAACTTTTGTCTTACACAGATGATATTTTCTTGTTGGTTTCAGCTGCATCTCGTGATAATTTGTTTTCTGAATTAGATATGGGATGTAGGAAATAAAATGCTGGTCCCTTTCTGTGAGACTAAATTAAATGCAGATAAGACTAAGGTCTTAAGGTTTAGTACAAACGAATTGAGTATACCTGGGTATGTTTCTTGCTCAGATGGTTCACATTGACTATTGATAGACAGTCGAGAGCATTAGGTGTCACAAGTCTGGGACAACAGGCCTGGGATTTTCCAACATTGTAGTTTAAAGATGCAAAACACTACATCACATGCATGATGTAACAGAGCCACCCTGACCGTGGAGTACATTGTCCCAGTAAACAACAAGTTGTTGTATTCTGTTTCTGCAGCCATTATGTCGGCTCAGTCACCAAGGGAATGTCCAGTGGTCCTTGGCTGGCTTGCAGTCTTTGATGATGTTTGTCATGCCCTTGTTGACTGCGCACATGGACACTGGCCTTAGCAGTGAAAGATAAAGTTAGACAAAGTCTATATTATAAAGTCAGGTTAGAAAAGATGAATAGTGCCATGTATTATAATCCCATATACCTTGGTTATATAGGAACATACAGTGCTATATATAGGGGTCCTTTTATAAAGGAGCACTAGCGTTTTAGCCCATATATTCCTATTGGCGTCTCTAACATTTAGCGCATGCTAATCAGCGCGTGCTACAAATGTTAGTGCGCCTTTGTAAAATATCCCTATAGTGCTTTATGCAGGAACCATTTGCCTCCACATGTCTGCATAGTACATACACTTGTTCTAAGAAAATAAAAGAAATTTTGAGTCTATTATATCTCAGTTGAAAAGTAAAATGAAGGATCAGACAAGGTCAACTATGCAGAATCATGCTTGATGATCAAGATGTATAGGAAAGGATAGGGCAGAATTTTAGGGTATGTAGGGTACTTACAATCTGTGAGAGCTCATTGGTAGTATACTGAAGAGGATATTGGGGCTTATGGATGAGGTTTCCATTATTCTCCTTGGGACTTTGATGTAGGCTATCAACGCAGGTATTAGATAAGCAAGCAGCATCCTATCAAGCTAAAAGATAATTCTCCAGCAGCCAACACAAGAAGAATCTATCCTCCTGGAATACACAGGAAGAACCATCCTTTTTATATTTAGAGATTTCACCACAGATAATCCACGTATCATAGAAATGACATAACGTTATAGAGCACAAGACTTTGGTGTAAAACTACTTTACATAAGTATTATTTATTTATTTTGCATATACCACCATTGAGGAACCATCATGTAGGTTTACAAAATCCAGTGCATAAAACAGGCATTAAACAAATTATAAAACATTAATGAGACAAACCAAAGACAAAAAATAAAAGCAGGGAACATGGCATAGAACAACATATCAACCCTATATACAACTAGTGAGTGGGAGACATTTGGAATGGAAGAAACCATCATTATGACATAATAAACATTCATAAAAATATGCTTAACTAATGAAAAGTCTGAATACAAAAATAGGTTTTCAGGGCAGTCTAATATTTCTTTTCAAATGACTCCAGTCCTCGGGGCACACCCAGCCAGTCAAGGTTTTCAGGGTATCCCCATTGAATATATGTTGCTATTATCAATTCTAGGCCTTTAGGTCATTACATTTTTGTTAGGTACTTCCTACTGTTCTTGTCAGGTCTCAGCAGAATAATGTAACATTTAGGGAGAAAGATACAGCCCAGAAGTCCAACACTTGAGGCTAGAATAGCAAATATCTCCACTGCCACCATGTACTTGCCCTTGGTGCTCAAGTATGTCAGGATAAAGGAAATCCAGACGCTGCAGAACACCAGCATGCTGAAGGTGATGTACTTGGCCTCATTGAAACTGTCAGGTATATTTCTTGCTAGGAAAGCTACGATGAAGCTGAGACTGGCCAGAAATCCCAGGTAACCCAGAACACAGTAAAATGCAATTATTGACCCTTCGTTACATTCAATTATTATTATTCCAATTTCTGATCTCATATTAAGATATGGGAATGGAGGAGCAATGAACAACCAGGCAAGACACAGAATAATTTGAATAAAGGAACAAAAAAGGAGCATAGGAATTGAGACCCTGGAACCCATCCATTTCCGGAGCTTGCTTTCAGGCTTGGTGGCATGAAAAGCCATGACCACAGTGATGGTTTTTGCTAGTATGGAGGAGAGAGTGATAGAGAAAGTGATCCCAAATGTAATATGTCGAAGAATGCAGTTTACTTCCTTTGGATGACCAATGTATATCAAGGAGCAAAGGAAGCAGAGCATGAGGGAGATGAGGAGAATGTAACTGAGGTCTCGGTTATTGGCTCTCACTATGGGAGTGTCACGGTAATTAATAAAGACTCCTAGGATGGCAGCATTGATCAGAAAGAAGAAAATGCTGATGATCGTTAAAGCTATCCCCAAAGGATCTTCATAAGACAGGAAGGTTTTCATTTTTGGGATTCAAGCATCTCTCTTCTGATTGGGCCATTGGTCCTCTGGACATGTTGTACAGGTGTCCATATCTGAGAAGGAAAATTATTGTCTCATTATCGCACAGGTACCATGGAACCTGTTTACTAACGTACACTGCAAGTTTAGTGCACAAAATAGCATGAGCATTGTAACTGTAATAATATGTTGCTTCTAAACAGACAGGGCATTTGCTACTTCAGCCAACAACATGGCTGGCTGGCCAGCTGACTGGAAGAGGGGAGGTATTATCTGGAGTATTGTCTCTCATTTTCCAAAGGGAACAACAATGTCACCCAGCCTGTGGAATAATCAATCACATTTCCTCGAGATTTGCTTCCTTGATTAATTTCACAGAGCAGAGACCATAATGAATAACTTGTATCTATCTTTAACCCCATGTGTTTCATGATATCACTCACCGGTTTGGTTGGAGACCTGTCCCTCAGCACATGGAATACAGTCATAGCAACAGACGGGCTTTTTTTTCCTGGTTAACTTCCTGTAACCAGGATGGCAACTCGGGCTGCATCTGGATTGCGGTGGTGTCTGAGGATTGAGAAAACAGGTTATGTAACTTCATTTGACACTGATTGTTGCTTCTGAAATGGTGTGCTCCTTTTCTGATCACCGGTTGAGATATTTTCTTTGGATATCAGAAACCGAGCAGAATAAGCAGTCCACATAAGTGGGCCAACCACAAAATGTCCCAGGCTCAAGTTTCAATCAACCATATATATCTGTTGCCTTTTACAAAATAGGCCTATGTGCCTTGATAGCCTAGGGAACCTGTTATCCAATTATCCTTAAGGGCCAGTTACAAAGGATCAAGCTACCTAACCATGGCTTGATTGGACTGGTTGAAAATGTTCCTTATGGAGCAGCTAATTACCACTGTCTGTTTTTGCTTTCAAAGTAGGAGTCCCTGGGGGCATGTTTACATTATGAAACAACAGCCAGCAAACTTGGATTTTCAGTTCTAACTGGCTAAGGGACCCTTTTAATAAGCCATGTAAGCGTCTACGTGCGCCCAACGTGTGCCAAAGTGCAGGTACCGCATGGCTACCGTGTGGCTCTTGCAGTAATTTCATTTTTGGAGCGTGTCCGATACGCACATCTGAAAAATAATGTTTATTTTCGGATGCACATATCAGACTTGTGCCAAGTGGCATTTGACGTGCGTAGGTCATTACTGCACGGTTATCACATGAGTCTTTACCACTAGGTCAATGGCTGGCAGTAAGGTCTCAGACACAAAATGGACGCGCGGCAATTTTGATGTTGCCGCACATCCATTTTCGGCAAAAATTTTAAAAAGGCCTTTTTTACAGGCTTGCTGAAAATTGGATCGGCACACGCTCAAAACCCGCACCTACACTACCGTAAGCCATTTTTCAGTGCGCCTTTGTAAAAGAATGCCTAAATTGTTACCCCCTAGACCACTATTACAACTATTACTACTTATCATTTCTATAGCGCTACTAGACATACGCAGTGCTGTATACTAAACACATATGAGGCGGTCCCTGCTCAGTAGATCTTACAACCTGTTCAAGACAAACAGGGCTAATAAGTGATTAGGGAATTACTTATAGTGGGAAGATTAAAACAGACATGGGCACTGAACAGGTGAATAGGTGTTAGGTGTTAAAAGCAGCCTCAAAAAGGTGGGCTTTTAGCTTTGTTTTGAATACACAAAGCAGACTTAACTTTATCTGACAACAGTGTTGCTGACGGGGCAGAACCTGTGGCAGCCAATCACTGACAATCATTCTTTTGATCATTTTATGGCAAGATTCATGATACCTGCTTGGATCAGCACCTCTCATCATGATCTAATATCACTTAAATCTGACCTGGGTGAATGAACTCTCCCATATGATCGCCTTTTCAATAATGGTCAAATCTTGTCCTGGAGGAACATGAGGGTTATAACTTCCAACAATTTCATATTTTCATGTCCCATCGGGAAGAAATAGCAAGGTAAAAATATCGTATCCAGTGGCGAGGTCTCCATTCTCATCCATGTACATCTCTTCCCCCAGACCGTTCTTAAAGTGGAGATTCCTCAGATAATGATGGAGCTAAAGATTCAGGTGTAAATTTACAGCAGTGCCAGTTACTCAGATAATTTCAAGTATACATAAAAACAAAACCATTTTTTTCTTTATAATTATTATAAGGGTAGTAAATTTCAAAGTCATTTCTGCAGATGGACTTTTGTGGGGATTTTTAAAAAATGTCCACAGTTAAAATTACATGTGTTGTGCTATTATGCAGAAAATCACCAGAGTATTCAGTCAGGGATTAACAATATTCTTTTAAATGGTGCCAGCTGATTTAGTCACAAATATTTAGTGCCAGCCCCTATCCAGGTACCAGCATGGACTATCCAAATTTGGGGCAGCTATCAGGACTTACCTTAGTAACACTCATATTCAGAGGCAGACCCAGGATAACTATCCAGTTAACTTAGGGCAGCTTTTTTGCCATCCTAAGTTAAATGGATAGTTATCTGGGTAATACTGCTGAAAACTGGCAGGATTTGGATAGCTGCTGGCTCTACCCAACCGCTCCAGGCTACTCTGGCATTAACCGAATCATGCCATTGAAAATCCATGGCTGCCTCCAGTGAGTATTCAAATTATATGGACAATAAATTTCAATGCAGGGACTTCATATCAACAGTGTGACATAATCCCAGCATAACTAATCACTTATATCACCAGTCACTATATACTCAATTATAATATCATAAAAATGTTATTGACATCATAAAATAGTTTTTTTATGACCATCAGAATATGGCAGACTTAAAACATTGAAATCCTTTAGAAGTAGCTGCCAAATTGACATTGGTCTTGTTTTAATTTTTTTTTCTACAGTATATCTATATGTTCTCAAAACTGAGGGGCCCTTTTAATAAGGTGCACTTAAAAGTGGCCTGCACTGGTGTAGGTGCATGTTTTGGACGCGCGCAGGTCCATTTTTCAGCACGCCTGAAAAAAAGGCATTTTTTTTGCGGCCAAAAATGGACGTGTGGCAAAATTAAAATGAACACATGTCCATTTTCAGCCTGAGACCTTACTGCTACCCATTGACTTGGCGGTAAGGTCTCATGCATTAACTGGGTGGTAAGCGTCAGTGCGCGTACATTGCCGATTACCACCGGGTAAGCGCCACATGGTAGAAAATAGAAAATATTTTCTACCGCATGTTTTGGATATGCGTCAAAAATGGAATTACTGACTGGGACACGCAGTAGGTGTGTTGGATGCACGTAGGCATCTATCCTGCTTATTTTCGAAGGAGAAGGGTGGCCAACTTCCAACACAAATCGGGAGATGGCCGGCCTTCTCCTAATGGCGGCCAAGTCGGTATAGTCAAAAGCTGATTTTGGCTGCCCTCAACTGCTTTCCATCGCAGGGCCAGCCAAAGTTCAAGGGGAGCATGTCAGCAGTGTACCGAAGGCGGGACGGGAGCGTGGTAAACAGATGGCCGGCCTCGGCCGATAATGGAAAAAAGAAGGCCAGCCCTGACGAGCATTTGGCCAACTTTACTTGGTCCATTTATTTTCAGGACCAAGCCTCAAAAAGGTGCCCGAACTGACCAGATGACCACCGGAGGGAATGGGGGATGACCTCCCCGTACTCCCCCAGTGGTAACCAACCCCCTCCCACCCTAAAAATAAATTTTGAAACATTTTTTGCCAGCCTCAAATGTCATACCCAGCTCCATGACAGAAGTATGCAGGTCCCTGGAGCAGTTTTAATGGGCACTGCAGTGCACTTCAGGCAGGTGGACCTAGGCCCATCCCCCCCTACCTGTTACACTTGTGGTGGTACATGGGAGCCCTCCAAGACCCACCCGAAACCCACTGTACCCACATATAGGTGCCCCCCTTCACCCAAAAGGTGTACAGTTGTGGGGAGTGGGTTTTGGGGGGGTCTTGGGGGCTCAGCACCCAAGGGAAGGGAGCTATGTGCCTGGGAGCAATTTATGAAGTCTACTGCAGTGCCCCCTAGGGTGTCCGGTTGGTGTCCTGGCATGTGAGGGGGACCAGTGCACTACAAATGCTGGCCCCTCCCATGACCAAATGGCTTGCATTTGGCCGGGTTTGAGATGGCTGGCCTCGGTTTCCATTATCGGCGAAAACCAATGCCGGCCATCTCTACGGGCGGCCATCTCTGGGGTTGACACAAATGTTGAGATTTGGCCGGCCCCGACCGTATTATTGAAATGAAATATGACTGCCCATCTTGTTTCGATAATACGGTCGGAGACGCCTCTTTACGGTGCCGGCCTTAGAGATGGCCACCCTTATAGATGTGCGCCCCCGTTCGATTATGCCCCTCCACATGCCTCAGTAAAAGGGCCCCTAAATATTTAACTTTTAGCACTGTTGTCAACATTCAGACTTACTGATATAAGTGATGAGTTATGCTGGGATGGTTTGACAATGCCTCTAGTGAGGGGACTTTTCTAGTTCAGATTGCTCCTACCAAGCTGAATATCGACCCTTAGTTTACGCATGTAAAGGGCAGATTTTAGAAAAGCCACTGTGGCTCTATGGCTGGTGTAAGTGCTTACTCCTAAAATATAGGGATATATTTAGCTTTTACCCTAGTATTCTGTAAAGAAAAAGAGGTGCCTACTTTCTTTTATAGGATGGGGTCTATATATGTGAATTCTTGGCACCTAAAATAGGTTCCCCTTTATACACCGTGTTTCTAAAACAATGGGACCCTCAACATTTTTCCAAATAACTCAAAAACAAATATATTTAAAAAGTTATTACTATTACTGACAGGTGTTACTGCAAGACGCTGTAAAAGATCCCTGTTTTCAAAATGACATCATTCAGGAAGTGATCGTTAAGAGCCATTTTATCAAAATGGCGTTTAGTGATTAAGCCAAGTAGAGGAGAGGGATTCAGTGGCGCAGTAGATCATTATAGCAAGAGAAAGGCACAGAGGCCTCAAGAATTGGTGTGAAGAAACAGCAGAATGGCCATTTGGCCTTTATCTGCCATCATGGTGCTATGTTTCTAATTTTTACCAACACCTTTTTTGTATGCAGTAAGGGCTCATATGCTAACCTCATGCTAATCGATTAGCATGTGGCAGTGAAGCTGCACTAACTGAATTGAAGCGGTGCAAAGAAAAGCTACGAGAATGGTAAGGGATTTGCGTTACAAGACGTATGAGGAGAGACTTGATGACCTGAACACGTATACTCTGGAAGAAAGGAGAAACAGGGGTGATATGATACAGATGTTCAAATATTTGAAAAGTATTAAACCGCAAACGAACCTTTTCCGGAGATGCGAAGGAGGTAGAACGAGAGGACATGAAATGAGATTGAAGGGGGCAGACTCAAGAAAAATGTCAGGAAGTATTTTTTCATGGAGAGAGTAGTGGATGCTTGGAATGCCCTCCCGCGGGAGGTGGTGGAAATGAAAACGGTAACAGAATTCAAACACGCGTGGGCTAAACATAAAGGAATCCTGTTCAGAAGGAATGGATCCTAAGGACTTTGCCGAGATTGGGTGGCAGAGCCGGTGGCGGGAGGCGGGGATAGTGCTGGGCAGACTTATACGGTCTGTGCCAGAGCCGGTGGTGGGAGGTGGGGATAGTGCTGGGCAGACTTACACGGTCTGTGCCCTGAAAAGGACAGGTACAAATCAAGGTAAGGTATACACAAAAAGTAGCACATATGAGTTTATCTTGTTGGGCAGACTGGATGGACCATGCAGGTCTTTTTCTGCCGTCATTTACTATGTTACTATGTACAGTGGGGGAAATAAGTATTTGATCCCTTGCTGATTTTGTAAGTTTGCCCACTGACAAAGACATGAGCAGCCCATAATTGAAGGGTAGGTTATTGGTAACAGTGAGAGATAGCACATCACAAATTAAATCCGGAAAATCACATTGTGGAAAGTATATGAATTTATTTGCATTCTGCAGAGGGAAATAAGTATTTAATCCCTCTGGCAAACAAGACCTAATACTTGGTGGCAAAACCCTTGTTGGCAAGCACAGCGGTCAGATGTCTTCTGTAGTTGATGATGAGGTTTGCACACATGTCAGGAGGAATTTTGGTCCACTCCTCTTTGCAGATCATCTCTAAATCATTAAGAGTTCTGGGCTGTCGCTTGGCAACTCGCAGCTTCAGCTCCCTCCATAAGTTTTCAATGGGATTAAGGTCTGGTGACTGGCTAGGCCACTCCATGACCCTAATGTGCTTCTTCCTGAGCCACTCCTTTGTTGCCTTGGCTGTATGTTTTGGGTCATTGTCGTGCTGGAAGACCCAGCCACGACCCATTTTTAAGGCCCTGGCGGAGGGAAGGAGGTTGTCACTCAGAATTGTACGGTACATGGCCCCATCCATTCTCCCATTGATGCGGTGAAGTAGTCCTGTGCCCTTAGCAGAGAAACACCCCCAAAACATAACATTTCCACCTCCATGCTTGACAGTGGGGACGGTGTTCTTTGGGTCATAGGCAGCATTTCTCTTCCTCCAAACACGGCGAGTTGAGTTCATGCCAAAGAGCTCAATTTTTGTCTCATCTGACCACAGCACCTTCTCCCAATCACTCTCGGCATCATCCAGGTGTTCACTGGCAAACTTCAGACGGGCCGTCACATGTGCCTTCCGGAGCAGGGGGACCTTGCGGGCACTGCAGGATTGCAATCCGTTATGTCGTAATGTGTTACCAATGGTTTTCGTGGTGACAGTGGTCCCAGCTGCCTTGAGATCATTGACAAGTTCCCCCCTTGTAGTTGTAGGCTGATTTCTAACCTTCCTCATGATCAAGGATACCCCACGAGGTGAGATTTTGCGTGGAGCCCCAGATCTTTGTCGATTGACAGTCATTTTGTACTTCTTCCATTTTCTTACTATGGCACCAACAGTTGTCTCCTTCTCGCCCAGCGTCTTACTGATGGTTTTGTAGCCCATTCCAGCCTTGTGCAGGTGTATGATCTTGTCCCTGACATCCTTAGACAGCTCCTTGCTCTTGGCCATTTTGTAGAGGTTAGAGTCTGACTGATTCACTGAGTCTGTGGACAGGTGTCTTTCATACAGGTGACCATTGCCGACAGCTGTCTGTCATGCAGGTAACGAGTTGATTTGGAGCATCTACCTGGTCTGTAGGGGCCAGATCTCTTACTGGTTGGTGGGGGATCAAATACTTATTTCCCTCTGCAGAATGCAAATAAATTCATATACTTTCCACAATGTGATTTTCCGGATTTAATTGTGATGTGCTATCTCTCACTGTTACCAATAACCTACCCTTCAATTATGGGCTGCTCATGTCTTTGTCAGTGGGCAAACTTACAAAATCAGCAAGGGATCAAATACTTATTTCCCCCACTGTAACTGATTACCTACTGTCTGCCCCCAGACCCGCCCCAGCGCTAAAAAAAACCCCAATTTGAATTGATACAAAAGCTACAGCAGGATGCCTGAGTGTGCTCAGTGGTAGTGCATGTTAGCTTGCGGTAAGCGTGTGTTAGTACTTCCCGAAGGTTAGTTAAAGGAGGAGGGATTATCAGGAGAAGAAGGGCTAATGAGCCAATGCTCAAAACCTAATGCCAGCGTTAGAAGCAATAAAAATGCTAGTGCGCCTTTGTAAAAGAGGGCCCAATGATTAGCACAGATAGCGTGGAGGAGAATAATCGAACGGCGCCGGCGATGTATTTTGGCGGCGCCGCAAACAGCTGGCCAGACCCGTATTTTCGAAAAAGATGGCCAGCCATCTTTTGTTTCGATAATACGGTTCCGGCCAGCCAAATGCATTGGATTTGGCCGGGGTTTGAGATGGCCGGCTTTGTTTTTTAGCGATAATGGAAAGTTATGTTGGCCATCTCAAACCCCGGCCAAATTCAAGGCATTTGGCCATGGGAGGAGCCAGCATTTTTAGTGTACTGGCCCCCCTGACATGCCAGGACACCAACCGGGCTCCCTAGGGGTCACTGCGGTGGACTTCAGAAAAGCTCCCACGTGCATAGCTCCCTTACTTAGGGAGCTGAGCCCCCCAACCCCCCCCCCCAAAACCCACTGCCCACAAATGTACTGCACCCACTAAAACTGCTCCAGGGACCGGCATACAGCCTCTAGGACTTATTGCTGCTGTATAACTTTGGCACACCAGTTCACACCTGAAGACTAATCTCTCTGAAAAAGTCCTTTCTTGAAATAACCACGTTTACTCACAGTTAACTGCAGATCAGAGGTTGTCCCCCACTGGCAAAGAGTCCTCTGGTACTAAGATTAGCAGTAGGTCAGAGCTGGCACAATGGTGTACAATGCCCTCTTTCAGCACCATTCAAGGTAAGAACTACATTCTCTGATATGGGAAACACAGGAAAGGGATCTAAAACTATCTTACAAAAATGGCCACTACCGCATGGACTACAACAGGAAACAAAACAGGGCACACTCTGACCCAGTAAAGCAGGGGGAAAAGCAGAGCCTACCAACTACCAATACCTACACCTACCACAATGCATTGCTAATGTGACTCTGCAGTGCAAATAACAGAAAAGGTGTCGGAGGACAGAACACATTCTGCTGTCATGGAGGTGGGTACGGCATTTGAGGCTGGCAAAAAAGTATTTGTAACCTGTTTTTTATGCTGGGAGGGGGTTGGTGACCACTGGGGGAGTATGGGGAGGTCATCCCCGATTCCTTCCGGTGGTCATGTGGTCAGTTCGGCCACCTTTTTGAAGCTTGGACCTGAAAAAAAAGGGACCAAGTAAAAGTGGCCAAATGCTCTTCATCGCCGGGTTTTTTTTTCCATTATGGGCTAAAGCCGGCCATTTCGTAACCCCACCCATGACCGCCCATGTCCCGCCTTCGTGTCGCTGCCAACACGCCCCCTTGAACATTCGCCGGCTCTGCGACAGGAAAGCAGCGATGGTGTCAAAATAGCGGCTTTCAATTATACCGATTTGGCCGCTTTTGCGAAATCACCGGCCATCTCCCGATTTGTGTCGGAAGATGGCCAGCGATCACTTTCAAAAATGAGCTGGATAGTGGACACTTTTTAATTTTGCTTGTTATTTACTAACGTTTTGTTTTTCTCCTCCACTTTCCTTTCCTTTCTTCTCCCATTTCATTATGATTGACATTCCTTTCTTTTTCCCATTTTTTATTGTTGTGCATCACCTAGAGTCCCTTTTACTAAGCCGTGTAGGCGCCCACACGCATCAGTTTGGAATTACCACCCGGCTACCGTTTGGCCCAGACTGTAATTTCATTTTTTACACACGTCCAGTAAGCATGCCGGAAAATATTTTTATTTTCCGGTGCATGGGCGGTAATTGGCATTTGAATGCGTGTTGACCATTATCACCTGGTTAACGAATGAGACCTTACTGCTAAGTCAATGGGTGGTGGTAAGGTCTCAGGCCCAAAATGGACGTGCGCCAATTTTCATTTAGCTGCATGTCCATTTTCAGCTCCCCCCCCAAAAGGCATTTTTTACAGGTGCGCTAAAAAATGGATCTGTGCACATCCAAAACGCACGCCTACAGTAGCTCAGGCCACTGTTCAGTGCACCTTAGTAAAAGGACCCCCTAGATTGTTGATTGAGTAGTATATCAAATTTTAAATAAACTTGGAAAATTGGAAATGTAGTCAATGCTCAGAGAACAGCACACAAAACAAAGCCGCCTTTAACGCTGAAAACCTAACACCAGCTCGGAGCACACGTTGGGGTGTTAGTAGAGAGGATTTCTCATGTTTTCCAGTTTTTATCTAATTTGAAAGCAGAAGGAAGAAGCAGAAGGAAGCCTGTGTAAGCCTCTAAGCACTGGTAGTAAGAGACAAATGTATGCAGCTCAGAGTAAACCCAAAAGTGAAAGCACACAGTAGCACCTGTTTTCTGTCCTCAAATATAAGCTTTTCAGCTGAAAATATATTTTTTGAAAAGCTCATATTTAAAGTGCAGAATAATGGTCCCAGTGTGTGCTTTGCTTCCGAGTTTGCCTGGTGCATGCGTACAAGAGTTGTTTATCACAAAACTCTTGTGCACATGCACCAGACATGTTCCTCCCTCTTGCTTTCAGTCAAACAGTGTGGATATTTTTTGTATCTTTTTACAGTTGAGCATCGGGGAGCTATTTTTCAGCGCTGCTCTCGTGATATTGATCGGGCGCTGTTCCAGTGTCAAATTCAGAGCATCGATCCCCGAGTTAGGGAGTACAGTGACCTTTCTCTGCTCTGTTCCAGGCTCACCCCCTTCCTTCATTTTACATAAAGACTGTCTGGAAGAGAGGGGCTGGAGTAGGACACCTCTGCTGCTCTGGATCTGAAAAGAAGTGGTGGAACTGCATTCCAGACTGTTCCCCCCAGAAATTAAAATCTGGGTAGTGTGATGAGCAAGGTAGATATGGGGGGGGGGGGGGGGGGGGGGGGGGGGAGAGATCTTTGGGAAATGGTGCCCAAAAGCCAGACATCTCTCAAAGGACTTAAGGGACTACAATTCCCAGTCTCCATGAGGTAGAACCAGACATTTCTCAGAAGACTTAAAGGACTACAACTCCCAGTTTCCCCAGGGTAGGTCCCATGAATCTTTTAGAGAGGTTAGCCCTCACTACAAGTCCCAAGATCCCTAGGGCAAGTCACGGGACCTTTCCAGGAAGGATAATACTGACTACACTTCCCAAGTTCCTGAGGGTGGGTCTCATGACCCTTTTAGGCCAGCTAATCATAAGGATTATCAGCTGCAGAAGAAGGGGAAAGGGGAGGAACCGATGGAGTGCCCAAAGAAAAGGTTTCAGTAATTCAAGGGGAGGGAGGAACACCTGAGCCACAGCCCATGGACATTTCTGCTCTGGCAAAGGTGAAAGGAGGGCCTGATAAACTTGATTGTGTATTTCATATTTCATCCAAAGGAAGGATCCTTAAAAAGAAAGCCTTGGAGGTATGGGCGCTGGAACCTAACCTTTGGAATTACTGCAAGCATTTAAACCTGTTTCCTTTTGAAGTATATTAGGAACTTGATACTGCATTCAAGCCTGACCCATGTGGGTGGATATCAGATGTTAGGCTGCTGGTATGTTTAAGGGAGGGGTCCCCTGTGCCTCAGAATGTTAACTGAGGAGAGGGTACAAAGGGCTTGAGTTTGCTGGACGTAATTGTAATATATGAACTTTTTCAAGTGAATGAACTTTCTTTAAAAGATAGTATTGAACTCTGTGAGAGACTGGAGCTATACGCACTCTGGTATAGCCAGCGAGTGCATCCTGTTGAAAGGGGGGCTTTATTTGGCCACCCTTATAGGCAAAATCCGTAAGCGGGCTCCCTACATGAACTTAGCTGTTATATGATTTGAACCAGGAGAAGAAGGACCCTGCAACAATGGAGCTTTATGGTTCTTAACTATTATGATTTCAAAATAATTAAAAAACAAATTTTATAAAGAAACCTTCCAAGGAAGTCGTGGACCTGGACTAACAAGTTACTAATTACACTCGAGAGGCATCGCGGTGTGATAGTAGCCATCAAAGAAAAATAATAGATTATGTCAGCCTCACTAACTCAAGAAAACATCAGCATATTATCTTATCTGCAGGGAAATGAGACACAGACCTACATACAAAGCAAAATGTAATATTAAAAGTATGATGTACAACTATACAGCATTGTTGTGGGAGGGGTGGTGTTCAAATTATGATGATTGTTGTTTAATTATCAAAATCCTAGGGAAGAGATAGGATACGTAAGGCTAAAAGTTCAGCTGGAGCACTTAATACAATATACTGTCCCTGCTCTGACCACAAGGACTGAAAATCTATGAAGTCATACAGGGGCCCTTTTACTAAGCCGCATAGGTGCGTATGTGCATCCTACGCATGTCAGTTTTGAACTACCGCCTGGCTACTGTGTGCCCCTGGTGGTAATTTCATTTTTTATGTGCATTCGCTACGGGCGCCAGAAAAGTTTCTGGTGCGTGGCACTAACCGGGTGGTAACCAGCATTGTACATGCGCTGACAATTACCACCCAGTTAACACAGGAGCCTTACTGCTAAGTCAATGGGTGGCAGTAGGGTCTCAGGCCCAAAATGGACGCATGCCAATTTTTCATTTTGTTGCACATCCATTTTCGGCCAAAAAAAAGGCCTTTTTTGCAGGTCCCCTGAAAAATGGACCTGTGCGCATCCAATACACGCGTCTATACCAGCGCAGGCCAGGTTTTTGGTGCACCTTAGTAAAAGGACCCCACAGTCTCCACAGCACTCTCCCTCCTCTGTGAAAGCTTCCATTTCACTCTGTTCCAAAGTATATCACTCTTTTTATTCTGAATAAAGAAGTCCTGTAACAAATGATGTTACCTTCCATGGCAAATAACCCAAAATTTCCCAATTTTCTGTTCTCCGTGTGGTGTCATTTCCTGAGCCAGACATGATCATGTTATGCAGTGCGTGTGCCACGGCATACACAGCATTGTACACATTATAGCTGCTTGCAAAGTGTGTGGTGTGACAGTGATCACTGAATTCGGATGAACCTGTATGGCTGGATATACTCCTAGGGTTGCATTGTCTTTTGATATTCTTTGGGCAGTTGCTGTCACACAGGCTCAGCCACCAATCCAAACTATAATAATCAGTTTTAAGCCAGATAGGATTCGTCTCACGGATAAATTTGAAAAACTTTGGCATATCCTTCCTATGCGTGGTAAATATCAAGGAGTTGTTCTTCATATGAAAACCCAATAGTATTTCTAAACTTAGCTCCATCTTATCTATGGAGATGAAAACCTTGCCAGGTATCTGCAGAAAGTAATACCTCATCACATCCTGTATTGTAAATACAGAATTTTCATTAAAGTAGAGAATGTTCACAGTAGAGGATTCATTAATTAAGCCGGCAATTTTCTCTAATTGCATATCTGGGATTCTGCCGTGGTGAGGGAAGGTTTCATGGAATGAGACGCAGCCACCGTTCTGTTCAATTCCTTCTCTCAGAATCCGCACAGCCCTCTCACTGCCTTCATCATCGGGTGCAATGATACCAACCCAGTTCCAGCCAAAATGCTTCAGGAGTTTGCCTATCCCAGCACAGAGATGCAACTCATTGGGGACAGTGCGGTAGAAATAAGGAAACGTATCAGTGTCGCTCATATAAAGATTCTGTGAGGTGTAGCTGATCTGTTGTGGAAAAATAATGAACATATTGTCATGATAGGTCTATAAAATAATGAGTGGAGTGGAATGGGTAGATGTGAATCGCTTGTTTACTCTTTCCAAAAAATACTAGGACTAGGGGGCATACGATGAAGCTGCAAAGTAGTAAATTAAAAAGAATCTGAGAAAATTTTTCTTCACTCAACGTGTAATTAAACTCTGGAATTCATTGCCAGAGAATGTAGTAAAAGCAGTTAGCTTAGCGGGTTTTAAAAAAAAGGTTCAGATGGCTTCCTAAACGAAAAAACCATACCATTATTAAAATGAACTTGGGGAAACTCCACTGCTTATTTCTAGGATAAACAGTATAGAATGTATTGTACCTTTTTTGGGATCTTGCCAGGTACTTGTGACCTGGATTGGCCACTGTTGGAAACAGGATGCTGGGCTTGATGGACCTTCAGTCTGTCTCCCAGCATGGCAGTACTTATGTTCTTATGTTCATCTTTGTCTCTGTGACATAACAGTTTAAATCACATAGACCATAGGCTTTGGTAGAACAAAATTTGCAAGTGGCTGTTTATATGCATGGAGTCTGGATGGACTATGGAAAAATGAAGACATACTTTATAATTTTCTTTCCTTTAGTCACAGCTGATGTAAATGCTCAAGCTAAGATTCTAGAAATACGTTTGTAACTTACAGTTTATGCACATAAAGGTGTAACCCAACATTCCTTAGCTTCAGCAGCAGATGAATCCAGGAACTGGTGGGTTGTATCCATCTACCAGCTGAAATTGACCACAGACTGCAACAGGGAGGGATCCTGGATTCATCTGCTGTGACTAAAGGAAAGAAAATTATCAGGTACGTCTTAATTTTTCCTTCCTTAGCTTCAGCAGCAGATGAATCCAGGAACTGGTGGGATGCACCCAAGCACTCCCTATGCCAGGCGGGAAGTTGCAGCTCTCCGAAAGAGAACCGCCGCTCCAAAATGCACATCCTCCCGTGCCACAACATCCAAACGATAATATTTAGCAAATGAAAGGTGCGACGCCCATGTCATCGCCCGACAGATTTCCAGAATGGAAAACAGGCAAGTCTCCACTCAAGAAGAAGCCTGTGCCCGCATGGAATGAGCTTTCAAAGTCTGTGGTGGAGACTTCCCAGCCAAAAGGTAAGCCAAAACAATTGCTTCCTTGAGCCAGTGCGCCTTAGATGCTGGGAAACCTCTGTGCGATACCGAAAATAGGACAAAGAAGTGATCCGAGCACTGAAACTCATTTGACATCTGTAAGTACTGCAAAAGAACACGCCGGACATCCAAAAGGTGTAGCTGCCGAAAAGACTCCAGGCAGTCCTCCTTCCGAAATGAAGAAAAAAGAGGCTGATTCAGATGAAATGCAGACACCACTTTAGGAAGAAATAAGGGCACCGTGCGAACCATGACCCCAGATTCTGAAAATTGCAAGAAGGGATCTCGACACAGCAGAGCCTGAATCTCCGATACCCTATGCGCCAACGCCAGGGCCACCAAAAATACCGCCTTAAGTGTAAGATGTTTCTCTGAAGCCTGACTAAGTGGCTCAAAGGGCGCTGACTGCAAAGCACGCAAAACAAGATGCAAACTCCAAGTAGGGCACGGGACACGCAATGGATGACGAAGCTTCAACACCCCACGCAAGAAGCGCACCACATCCGGATGAGCTGCAATCAAAGAATCAGCCACACGGCCCCGAAAACAAAGCAGTGCTGCCACTTGCATCCGAAGAGAATTGTAGGCAGGACCTTTATGCAGACCCTCCTGTGAAAAAGCCAACATCTGGGAAACCGAAGCCCGCATTGGCGACCACACATGCACCGAACACCATGCTTCAAAAGTATGCCAGACCCGAGCATAGGCTGTAGTCGTGGATCACTTGCGAGCCCTCAGCAACATAGCTATCACTTCGTCAGAATAACCTTTCTTAACTTTGCCCTTTCAAGAGCCAAGCCATAAGACCAAAGCGGCAAGGATCTTCCATAACCACAGGCCCCTGATGCAGAAGGTCTGGGAGGGAGAGGAAGACGGAACGGATCCCCCACCAGAAGTCGCAGCAAGTCCGCATACCACGGATGATGTGACCAGTCTGGAGCCACCAGGATCACCAGACCCAAGTGAAGGCGGATCCGTTGAAGAACTCGACCGATCAAGGGCCACAGAGGAAACACATACAGGTGTGGATGGAGGCCACGGCTGTGACAGGGCATCTGCTGAAGAATCGAACGACTTTGGCATTGGAGCTGGACGCCATTAGATCGATCCCTGGCGTTCCCCTCTTGTTGCAAATCTGCTGGAACGCTTCTGTCGCCAATTCCCACTCCACATGATCGAGGGCATGGTGACTGAGAAAGCTGGCATGCACATTGTCCAGACCGGTGATGTGGGCTGCTGATAACAGAAGAAGATGATGCTCCGCTCAAGTCAGAATGACAGCTGCCTTGTAAGCCAACGCTCTGTTCTGTGTGCTGCCTTGACAACTGATGTAGGCCACCACTGTTTTATTGTCCGACAGAACCTGTACTGCTCACCCTTCTAAGATCTTGTGAAACGCTAGAAAGGCTAGATGAACGGCCTTCAGTTCCAGATGATTGATGGACCAACTGGAAACCACACTCGACCATAGGTCTTGCGCACAATGGTGTAGACAGTGAGCCCCCCATCCAGAAAGACTGGCATCTGTAGTCACTAGAATACATTGAGGGGAAGCAAGCGGCATTCCCCGCCTGAGATGGATTTCGGATAGCCACCAAGCCATGCTGTTCCTGGATGCTGGAGTCCAAGGACACCAACACTAATACTCCAGAGAAGTCAGAGACCATCAACTGAGTAAGGCATGCTGCAGGGGCCTCATGTGAGCCCTTGCCCATGGCACCACGTCCAAAGTGGCTGCAATGAGCCCCAGCACCTGGACATAATCCCAAGCTCGAGGGCGAGGAAGTCCCATTAATCGTCGAATCTGTGACTGTAACTTGAGGCGCCTGCCGTTGGGAAGAAATATGCAACCCAGTTCCGTGTTGAAGGAAACCACCAAATATTCTAGAGACTGTGAGGGAACTAGATGGCTCTTCGGGAAATTGACGATCCAACCAAGGGATTGGAGGACCTCTATAACCCGTGATGTGGCTTGCCGACTCTCCAACTCTGAGTCTGCTCGAATGAGCCAAATGTCCAGATAAGGATGGACTCTGACCCCTTCTTTCCACAAGAAGGCTGCCACCACCACCATCACCTTGGAAAAGGTGTGCGATGCCCTGGCCAGCCCAAACAGTAAGGCGCGGAACTGAAAATGCTGGCCTAAAGTCGCAAACCGTAAAAATCTCTGATGAAGTGGGCAAATTGGAATATGGAGATATGCCTCTTTGAGATCCAATGAGGTTAGAAACTCCCCAGGCTGCACCGCCACTATAACCGATTGCAGTGTCTCCATGCGGAACTGCCGCACCCTCAGGGACTCGTTCACCTTCTGTAAGTTGAGGACCGGCCGGAAAGACCCCCCTTTCCGGGGTACCACGAAGTAGATGGAATAGCAACCTCCTCGAAGCTCAGACTGGGGAATGGAACCACCGCACCTAGCTGCAAAAGAGAGCGCAACGTGTCGATCACCGTCACCTGCTTAATGGTAGTAGTGCAGCGGGGCTCCAAAAAGCCGTCTCCAATGGGTGCCGCCAACTCCAACTTGTAGCCATGCTTGATCAGTTCGAGGACCCATAGGTCTGTCATGATTTTGGCCCACTCCTCTAGAAACAGGGCCAAATGGTCCCCTATGCAAGGAACAGAAGAGTGGACCAGCACCCCATCATTGGGAAACCCGGTTGGGGCCTCCCTGTCTCTGTGCAGGATTAGTGGGCATTTTGTCCGAACGAAAGGAGCGCTGTTGAAATGTGGAACACTGTAACGGAACAGAAGTTCGGCCAGGATGATAACGCCGAGCATCACAAAACCTCGGCCTCGCCGAAGGTACTCTGGGCCCGGACTTGAGCCTGTCCTCTGGCAGGCGCTGTGATTTGGAATCAACCAAATCTTTAACAATCTTGTCCAAGTCCTCACTGAACAGCAATTTGCCACGAAAGGGCAATTTCGTGAGACGCTGCTTCAAAGCCATATCAGCCGCCCAATGGAACAGCCATAACAGACGTCGAGCTGAAACAGCTAGGGACATCTGCTTAGCCGAGGCCCTAACCAAATCGTAGAGGGCTTCAGCCAAGTACGCAAGCCCTGACTCCATTCGGGAGGCAACCTCTGACAAGGGGGCTGAAACTTCCAACTCCTGCTGCACTACGTGTTGGAGTCAAGAAAGGCAGGCTCTAGCTGCATACGAAATACGAATAGAAGCCTGCAGAGTCAAGGCCGAAACCTCGAAGGAGCGCTTCAAGGATGCCTCCAAATGGCGATCCTGCATATCCTTGAGGGCAACACCTCCCTCAACTGGAAGGGTGGTTTTCTTGGTGACCGCTGTCTACCTTAGGAAATGCGAAAAGACAGATGTGACTTCCCCCCGCATAGAGTCGGGCCATGGTGAGAGCTACCTTCAGGCTCCCCTCAGGCTCTGGCCACTGGTCCGAGATGAGCTCCTGAATAGCCTCATGTACTGGAAAGGCTCGGACCGGCTTTCTGGTGTTAGCCATTTTGACGTTCAGCGCCGCAGTAGCTACTGCCTCAGGATCCTCAATATTTAGCTCTTGCAAGGAGTCTGAAATAAGAGAAGGTAGCTTGTGTCTATGAAAAATCCGAACTGCCTTCGTGTCGTCTTGCTCCTCCTGACCAAGTTCCCCCTCTTCAAGATCCCCCAGCCCCGAGTTCTGCATGCCTCTGGAATACCCTCCTGCCCCCTCAAACAGGGATGGATGGGGAAAACGGGAAGCAACGAAGCCCGTTTCAGACATGGAAGTCACCTGCCTGCGCTTCAAATACGGCGGGTCTGCAGGAAATGAGGGAGATGTTCCTGCCACCAATTCAGAGCCATGCTGACCTGAAAGGAGCAAAGACTTCAGGGGGAGTGACAGGGAACCCGGGGAGGCCCTCTTCAACAAAAATGCCTGGTGCATCAGCAAATAAACTCGGGGGAAAACTGGTCTCCCTGTCCCTGAGAGGCCAAAGCCTCCGTGGTTACCAACCCCCGAGACTCCCGTGACATCTGCTAGCCTCTTCACTAGCAAGCTGCGCTCCTCCACCTCAGGAACCACACTAGCAGCGTCCCTCGGCGAATCCAAAATGGCGCCTGTCACGAGCTGCGGAGCATGGGAAACCCCATCGGAGGCCGATGGCAGACTCACAGACCCCAACTCCTCCAGGCAGCCTGCACTGCAGAGTCCCGCTACGCAGGGCAGGTCTTAGCAAGTGCGGGGCCCTGTGCAGACCAATTTGGTGGGGCCCCATCCTAGCCCCGCCCCACCCTAGCTCCACCCCATTGATAAGTTTATTCAATTTTTAGAAATTTTTTTATTTATGAAATTTCAAATAAAGACAAATGAAGTTAAACTTGTACAAAAAAACTGATTGAAATAATAAGCACAATGCTATCATGAAACCCCATCCCCAGAAATTATTCAGTTCAAGTCCACTGTGTGCATCCAGTAATAAGTTCACTCACTATTTAAATTATGCAGAAAGGTGATTGTGGGGAGGTTATAGACCTAATCTCGAGAGGTCCTGAACAGTTTGGCTCATGATGAAATGCCAATCCCCATTCTTTTGATTAGCCTTTGACTGCCTCTTACAATAAAGTGCATTGTAGCCAGAAGATTTAAATACTGTACTATAACTTGCACTGATGTGTGGATAGAGCTATGCTGAGATGCTTGAATTGCCTCTTCCTGTTTTTATATTGACCCTAAACAATGAAAAGCCTTAAACAAAGCTGGGGGTCACATAACTAGTGGGTACAGTAGGTTTTGGAGGGCTCACCATACAATATAAGGGGTTAAGGGTGAAATGTGTACCTGGGACCTTTTAGGTGAAGTTCACTGCGGTGCCCCACTGCTTTGCAGGGATATCTGTGAGGCCATTCTACTAAGAATGCTGCCCCCCTCCCCCCCCCCCCCCCCCCCCCCATACATCCTGATGGCTTGTTTTAGTGTGTTTTTCCCTTGGATGTTTTTTTTTTTTTTTCCAAAATGGTCCTAAAAGATAGATGCACTGAGCATAAAAACATCTAGCAAATGGCCATTTTTGAAACAAAAAGAGACGTTTTTCTGGTTTGAAAATCGCTATGTTCACCACTTGAGTTTTGGACATTTTCAGCAAAAATCAGATTTAGACATCATATCGAAAATGCTCCTCCACATTTCATTTCATAGCACAAAGGTGTGTTGCTTTCGCTCTGTAATTGCAAAGTCCATTCTGGCAGATTCTTGTGTTTCCACCTAACATTATTATTGAAAATGGGATTAATCTGCTCATGAGATCAAATGGTGAATATTCACTGGGTGGATACTTCAGTGAACGTTTATATTCATTCTATTTTAAAATATAATTTAATACATGGTATTATAAACTGCAACTTTAAGCTTAATAAACCATACAGAGTGGAATACATATAAAAACAATTGGAAAAAACAAATGATGCATAACCCTTCCCCCACCTTCAAAGCTGGTGATTCCAACCAAAATCCCCATTAATTGGTTTGGTATATTATAATGTTTAAATATCCAAGTTTTTAAAGACGTCCTAAGCTGCTTATGTTTCATGTTAATTTTCAGTTCAGTAGGGAATACATTCCACATAAATTAAGCTATCCATTAAAAACACTGACTCTGTTTTCTTTTGACCTAAACTTCCTACAAGATGACAAATTTAAAGTAAGCGTCGACTGTGATTGCAGTACATGATTGAGGGCATAAATACTTAAATTATGTTTCAAAAATCCCATCCCTATCTCATGAAAAACTTCATACACCAGGCATAAGATTTAGAACCTTTTGCAAAATTCAATGGGCAGCCATTGCAACTGAATCAACCTCACCCTATGTTTTCTTATGGATGATAAAACATGCACTGGTACTTTGAATTCTTTTTTTGTGTTCAATTATTTTTATTGATTTTTAACAAGGTGATAACAAAAATATTCAATTATGACAAACTTAACAGTTGACATGTTAAGACATTGTAAACCAGCTTATAGAGTGTACAGTAAGGTATAGTCTAAAGTCTGATGCCTATGGTGACTTTTGAGTCATTTGTAATACTGCATTTTATAATTAGTCTGTGGACTTTGACTTCTTTGTAACTTTCTTAAAGTACTTTTCAGAAAGCCCAAATAAATAGCATTGCAGTAGTCTACGATTCGTCTACTAGTGCCCAAAATTCCTTTCTTTGGAAGTATGTCCTCAATTGACACACTGACACACTATTCTGCGTTTATTCCATGCTTTCCTTACTACCTGAGCAATCTGCATTTCCATTGTTAGGGACGATATAATGAAGATACATACCTGTAGCAGGTATTCTCCGAGGACAGCAGGCTGATTGTTCTCACGACTGGGTGACGTCCACGGCAGCCCCGAGGAACGGAAATCTTCCTAGCAACAAAAGTTTGCTAGAGCCTTCGAGCGCGCACGGGTGCAGCTATCTTCCTGCCTGTTGCGCGAGAATCCCAATTAGTTCGATAACAAAGCAAAGAGGATAAGGACACCTCCAAAGAGAAGGCGGGCAGGTATATGAGAACAATCAGCCTGCTGTCCTTGGAGAATACTTGCTACAGGTATGTATCTTCATTTTCTCCGAGGACAAGCAGGCTGCTTGTTCTCATGACTGGGGTATCCCTAGCCCCCAGGCTCACTCAAAACAACAAAGAAAGGTCAATTGGGCCTCGCAACAGCAAGGACATAACAAGGATTGACCTATGAAGAACATCTAACTGAGAGTGCAGCCTGGAACAGAATAAAAATGGGCCTAGGGGGGTGGAGTTGGATTCTAAACCCCAAACAGATTCTGCAGCACTGACTGCCCAAACTGACTGTTGCGTCGGGTATCCTGCTGAAGGCAGTAATGAGATGTGAATGTATGGATAGATGACCACGTTGCAGCCTTGCAAATCTCCTCTATAGTGACTGACTTCTAGTGGGCCACTGACGCTGCCATGGCTCTAACACTATGAGCCTTGACATGACCCTCAAGAGTCAGCCCAGCCTGGGCATAAGTGAAGGAAATATAATCTGCTAGCCAATTGGAAATTGTGCGTTTACCGACAGCAACTCCCCTTCTGTTGGGATCGAAAGAAACAAACATTTGGGCGGACTGTCTGAAGGGGCTTGTCCGCTCCACATAGAAGGCCAATGCTCTCTTGCAGTCCAATGTGTGCAACTGACGTTCCACAGGGCGGGTATGAGGTCAGGGAAAAAATGTTGGCAAGACAATTGACTGCTTCAGATGGAACTCTGACACCACCTTCAGTAAGAACTTAGGGTGCGTGCGGAGGACTACTCTGTTATGATGAAACTTAGTATAGGGAGCATGGGCTACCAAGGCTTGAAGCTCACTGACCCTACGAGCTGAAGTAACAGACACCAAGAAAATGACCTTCCAGGTCAAGTACTTTAGATGACAGGAATTCAGTGGCTCAAAAGGAGGCTTCATCAGCTGGGTGAGAATGACGTTGAGATCCCATGACACTGGAGGAGGTTTGACAGGGGGCTTTGACAAAAGCAAACCTCTCATGAAGCGAACAACTAAAGGCTGTCCAGAGATAGGCTTACCCTCTACACGATAATGAAAAGCACTAATTGCGCTAAGATGAACTCTTACAGAGTTGGTCTTAAGACCAGACTCTGACAAGTGTAGAAGGTATTCAAGCAGGGTCTGTGTAGGACAAGAGCGAGGATCTAGGGCCTTGCTGTCACACCAGATGGCAAACTTCGTGGAATCTTTTCTGGAAGCAAGCAAGACCCGGGAAACACCCTCAGAAAGACCCAAGGAAGCAAATTCTACGCCCTCAACATCCAGGCCGTGAGAGCCAGAGACTGGAGGTTGGAGATGCAGAAGCGCCCCCTCATTCTGAGTGATGAGAGGAAGATAGGCACGAGCCGTCTGCGAGTCCAGCAGAGCTCCTATAAATATCTGAGCAGGGAGAAGATGGGACTTGGGGTAATTTATAACAAACCTAAGCAGCTCCAGCAGTTGAATAGTCACCTGCATGGACTGTAGAGCTCATAGGCATAGTTTGACTGTTTCATTTGGGGGGGAGGGGCAAAGAATGGGCGGAGCATATTAGCATATTCATTTGCATATATACATATGCAAATGAATATGCTAATATGGAGGAAGGAATTGAAATTTACAGGCAAAATATCACAGATGCACATTTCAAAAAGCTGACACATTTCATTTAATAAATTCTGAATAAAATACTTTTATCTACCTTTGTTGTCTGATCATTTAGTTTTTCTATTCACTTTGGTCCCAGTGTCTTCTGTTTTATGCAGTGTCTTCTTTCCAGTAGGCTTCCCTCTGCTCCCCACCCTCCCAGTCCCATCCATCTCTTGCTCCTTCCCTCTGCTCCCCACCCCTCCCAGTCCCATCCATCTCCTGCTCCTTCCCTCTGCTCCCCTTCTCTCCCAGTCCCATCCATCTCCTGCTCCTTCCCTCTGCTCCCCACCCCTCCCAGTCCCATCCATCTTCTGTTCCTTCCCTCTGCTCACCATCCCTCCGTCCCATCCATCTTCTGCTCCTTCCCTCTGCTGTGCCTGACCTCTCCCAATCCCATCCATCTCCTGGTCCATCCCTCTGCTCCCAACCCTCCCAGTCTCATCCATCTCTTGCTCCTTCCCTCTGCTCCCCACCCCTCCCAGTCCCATCCATCTTCCCTCTGCTGCCCCCTCCCCCCCCCCCCCCCCGCGAGGTCCAGGATCATGTGTATAGTTCCTTCAATGTTGATATCAAAACTGATCACATTATGATCACTGTTATCAAGCGGCCCCGTGAATCTGATATTGGGACTCAGCTTTTTTGGGGATGGTGGGATTAGTTAGTGGTTTCATCCAGTTCCTAAGCAATGTCTCCTTAAGGATATTATGCAAAGGGACAGTGGATGATTCACTAGGTGGCGAAGGATAGTCAAGAACCTCGAGCATCTCAGTCCTGGGCTCATCCATAGATACCACAGGGAAGGAAATGCCCACAGATATTTTCCAGACAAATGAAGAGAAAGAAAGACTCTCTGGGGGAGAAAGCTTTCTTTCTGGTGAAGGAGTAGGATCAGAGGGAAGACCACATGACTCCTCAGAAGAGAAATATCTTGGATCCTCCTCTTCCTCCCACGAGGCATCCTCCTCGGTTTCGGACAAGAGTTCTCTGACTGCAGTCCGAAACCGGGCTCGTCTCGACTCCGAGGAACCACGTCGTCGATAACGACGTTGAGAAGTCGACTCCCGTGCCGGCAGCGATGAAACTCTCTCCAATGATGTTGACAGGGAGTCGACCTGGGTGGCAGCTGAGGCCGATGCTGCAGGGCACCGATGCTGGGAACCTCACCACAGGCGGAGAGCCAGCTGCCGCTTCCATCAATGGTACCGAGGGCACAAGCACCCCCAGTACTGGAACAGACTGACGCAGCAGCCCTTCCAGAAGACCTGAGAGAATGGCTCAGATGCACTCGTCCAGAGTCTCTGCCGGAAAAAGCTGTGGGGCCGGTGCAGGAGTCGAAGGTAGAATCTGCGAAGGGTGAGGAGGCAGTACTGGGCTGTCCGAGGACCTACGCACTGACACCTCTTGAATGGAGGGTGAGGGGTCCTCCCGGCGTTGACGCTTCATGGGTGCCAAATCCTTCGATGCCCCGGAGCTCCCGGTACCGTGTCTGGAAGGAGACCGATGACGATGCTTCTTAGCCTTCGCTCAATGCACGTCTTCGACACTCCTCGGTGCTGACGAGGAGGACGTGGAATCCACACGCCTCCTTGGGGTCGGGTCCGAAAGCGGTCGGTCCCGGTGGGCCTGCACAGCAGGAGTCATCGAGGCAGGTGGAGACCCACTCGATGGCTCATTGCTCCCAGCGTGCGGTGGTCTCTGGACAGCCATTACCTGCGCTCCCGATGTCGATGCCATCTCCGGTGCCGAAATCGTCGCCGCTGACCTCGGTACCGATGTTGACGCTGAAGTCCCGGGCAAAGCTCCAAACAGACGGTCCCATTGAGCTTGTCTCGATGCCTGTGTCCGCTTTTTAAGGCTAAGACACAACTTACACGCGTCTGGGCGATGGTCGGGCCCAAGGCACTGAATACACCACACATGGGGGTCGATACCTGAGATTGCCCGGTTGCACTGACTGCACTTCTTGAATCCACTGGGAATCCTCAATGTCATGGACGGAAAAATAGCGGCGGTGAAGTCAAAGTTCTCGATGGTGCCAAATAGAAGGGCACAAAAATGAGAAACACGTACGCGCGACCTAAGAGGGCCACAACAAAGGTGAAAAGAAACTTAAGAGACTAAGAAATTAAGGGTTCTTTTTTTTTAAAGGAAAACAGCTCAAACAAGAGCGAAAAAAGAAAGAAAAGTGAAAAAAACGCAAAAATGAAGGCTCTTTACGGGGCGAAAAACAGAGAGAGACCGCAAGCAGTCTCTCCCTCACCGCGGAAAGAAACAAAACTAATCGGGATTCTCACGTGACGGGCGGGAAGATGGCCACGCCCGCGCGCTCGAAGGCTCTAGTACATTTTTGTTGCTAGGAAGATTTCCGTTCCTCGGGGCAGCCGTGGGCGTCACCCAGTCATGAGAACAAGCAGCCTGCTTGTCCTCAGAGAAAAGATAAATACCAACATTTTCACTTCCTGACTAATCACCAACTCCTGATATCAGTTTTATCCACATTGTATAACAAATTTTTTTTGCCATGAGCAAATAGTCTGAATACATTCATTCATCCTTTTTTTTTTTTAGATCACACCTGTATTTCCCTTATTAGGAACAAAAAAAATGCACATCTGCCTACAAATAAGGGGTATAACCAAATGATCTAATAAATGCTAAAAGCTGAAAATATGCATTAAATTATAATGGAGACAATGATGACCCCTGGGGAACTGCATTAGGAAGTGGCATCACATATGACTCTTCTATATGATTATGCACCCTGAATGCTTTATCGCTCAAAAATGAGGCAGCACCACCTTCTCCCAAGGTTTCAGATTATTCAGCAAACAACCATGTATCAAATATATCTGTTTGAATTGTATAGAGTATTGTTTTTATGTTTTGTTATTTCTATTTATTATGAATGTTTTTCTGTGACATGCCCAGAACTTTAGATGGATTGGGATAGAAATTTGTGAAATAAACTATAGTTCACAGTATTGTATGGGTGCAAGCTGAATGACTATACATGAAGAGCCAGGCATCTGGGTGCGGGTATGAAGCACAGTTGGCCCCGTCAACGGTAACCTGTGGAGGGGGAAGCTGGTGGCTTAGATTTGTCTTCAACAATGGGTGCTCTGATGGGTTGCTAGCTACTGCTTAAGCTTGTTTTTCTACCCTGACCTTTGGAACATGGAACAAGAGTGTGAGAGTCAGTGGTGTAGCTATGGGTGGGCCTGGGTGGGCACAGGCCCACCCATTCTTGGCTCAGGCACACCCAGCTGCAGTGCCACACTGCTCTCTTCCCTCCATGGCATCCCGGCATCTGTGCTCTGGTCTTCCTTCTCTGGTATTGGTACAGGTTTTCTTGGTGCATGCAGCAATTCATTCTTGCTGTTTGCACCAGCCCCGCAGGCTTCCATCTGCTGCAATTTGTCAGACAGGAAATAGACGTAAACGAGGGTGGGACATGGCAGATGGAAGCCTGCGGGACCGGCGCAAGCAGCGAGAATGAATTGCTGCAGACACCAAGGACACCTGTACTGACATCGGGGAGGGATGGATTTCAGGGACAGGAGTGCAGATGCTGGGATGCCACAGAGGAGAGGATGAAAATGTGGGATAGGTGAAAAAAATCCTCTTATGTTCTTAAAAAATATCTCTGGGAAGATATTTGTGGTGTGTGGTTGGGGGTGGGGCACAAGCGTATGGAAGGGCCTATCCAATTTACCTCTGGGCCCATCCAAAATATTGAGTCTGGCTACACCTCTAGTGAGAGTGTTTGGGTGGATGGCAGGGGTTGGGCACAGGCAAGAGCAACATACAGGTGGCATAACCAAATTTTCTGGGTTTGTGCTCATATGTTTCCTGCATTAGTATGCTGAATTTCCATATATGTACTTCCATGTGGGAAACAGCTGTGACAACCACATTAGGTGTTGAATGGTTAAAATTTTTTATATATAAAGAGTAGTTATCAAACCTTCAAGGGCAGCAGCCACTGTCTTAGGGAAATAGGACAAAGGCTAGAGCCCTACTTACTCTCACCTCTCTCTCTCTCTCTCTCTTTCTGTCTTTCTCCCACCCACATTCCTTCTCACCCGCTACCACAGCTGCTAAAGAGGCCTGTATCCTCAGCCACTTATAGGAATACTTTGTGTATTTGTTGCTATTCTTCTGTCATAGTTTTATGCAAATGACAGAGATATTGCTGAAAAAAGGTAATCCTTACAAGAAAGTATATGTATGTATTTTTGTTTGGACTAGGGGATCATGGGGGTTCTTGATGGTTCATATCATTGGATTTACTTTTGATACTGTTGGTCTCCTAGTCCCAACCCAGTACTGAAACCCCATTAAAATTCTGATATTCCCTAATCCATTTGCCTCCTCCAGAAAAACCTGGGAATGGGAAAAATGTTTAAAAAGTATATCAGCTGCTCTCATATCATAGGTCTGACATAGTGCTATGTTTCGCTTTACATGGATAGTTGCTTCAGGGGGGGGTTTCAGTCAAACTTTGGCACCATAATCTTTAATCTCTCTGACCTGTGGGTAGTGGTATATCTGGAACATGTTATAGAATCGAAGTGATTCCTCAACTGGAAAACTTTCAATGATAGCAGCCACTGTGTGAGATGAATCACAGTTGAAATTTATGGTTGAGATCTTTCCTGCCAAAATCGTAAAGGCCTCAGAAATTATATTTCTTGTTTCCCTGAAAGACTCTTCAATGTGAAGCCCCAGTGTGATGTTGGGTAAGAGATCTGAGCTGTTGTTAATTTCCTCCACCACAAAAACCAAGGCCAAGAAGTTATAGGTATTGTGTGGAAAATACCTGAAATGAAATAAAGAGCATAATTTTATAACAGGGCACCGAGAAACATTTCCAACAATACACCTATTTTATAAATGTGACATAGATGCTGATAGACCTATATAAAATAGGCTTTTATAACTATCCTTATAGTACCCAAATTCTGCCACGGCTATACATCCATTTCAGAGACGGCATAGATGTGAGTGTGTACTCTATTCATGTACCTGCAACTCTACCCCAGCTCCATAGATGGGTCAGGTTATAGGGCAGGCTAGGGTCAAGGTATGGGCTAGGGTGGGTATGGAGCAGTCTGTGCCCAAAAATGTCATGGAAAGAAAGAAATTAAGTATTTATTTATTTGTTACATTTGTATCCCACATTTTCCCACATATTTGCAGGCTCAATGTGGCTTACATAATACCGTGAAGGCATTCGCCAAGTCCGGTACGGGATAAGTACAAAATGTTGTAGTGGGAGAGGGAAGATAAGATTCAATCAAGTTGGGTTTGAGGTGAAAGGGTTTGTTAATGTCCAATACGATCTTTGATACTGAAGTGTTGAAGGGTTGAGTCATTTAAGTTGGGTCAGTCGGATATGCCTTTCCGAATAGGTGAGTCTTTAATAATTTTCTGAATTTTAGGTGATCGTAAGTTGTTTTCACCACTTGTGGCAGTGTGTTCCACAGGTGTGTGCTTATGTAAGAGAAGTTGGACGCATAGGTTGTCTTGTATTTTAGTCCTTTGCAATTTGGGTAGTGCAATTTGGGTAGTGGAGATTCAGGTAAGACCGTGATGAACTGGTACTCTTTCTGATTTGGAGATTGATTAGGTCAATCATGTAACCTGGGACTTCACCGTAGATAATCTTATGGACTAAGATGATTTTGAAAGAGATACATTCTCTGATAGGAAGCCAGTGCAGGTTTTCACGGAGTGGTGTGGCGCTATCTTACCAAATATCAATCTGGCTGCTGTGTTTTGTGCCATCTGAAGTTTCTTTGTGAGTTGTTCTTTACATCCCACATAGATTCCATTGCAATAATCAACGTGGCTTAATACCATTGACTGAATTAAATTACGGAAAACATCCCTTAGGAAGAAAGGTTTTATACGCTTGAGTTTCCACATTGAATGAAACATTTTCTTTACGGTGGAGTTGACTTGGGACTCAAGTGTAAGATTTCGATCAATAGTAACACCTAGTATTTTGAGACTATCAGAGATGGGAAGGGAATGATCTGGAGTGAATAAGGTTGTGGGTTTGTAATTGTTGTACTGGGATGAGAGGATAAGGCAATGCGTTTTATCGGTGTTCAGTTTCTTTTTTTTATTTATTTATAAATTTAATATACAATTAACAAGGTAATCCTTGCTTAGAAACACAGGCAAATAATATACATCATTAACGTTCTCATCCAATGCTTTACCAGTTTCATACCAAAGAAGAAAAACATCAAAAAAGAAAAATCTTACAATGGACAAAAAAGTTACCAATTTAACTGTACTTTAACACAGAAAATGCTTTAACCTTTCTTAGACCCCAATAGTGAGGGGGAAGTGATAGAGTCAGAGAAGTTTCAAAGAAAATAAACAATATTATTAAGTAAAAGCTGTCTTATATTCCAGGTTATTTATATTACTTCAACTGCTTCATTTCTAGAAATGATTTCAGTTGTTCCGGTGAAAAGAAAGTATATTTGTTTTGACCTAACTTAACTACACATTTAGATGGATATACCAAGAAGAAAGAGCCACCAATATCGATTGTCTTCTGCTTCAGAGCAAGAAATGCTTTTCTTTTTTGTTGTGTTTGTTTAGTCACGTCTGGATACATCCAGACCTTAGATCCACAAAATTGAGCCTTAACATTGCGAAAATATAGTCTTAGTATGTTATTATAATCCTGTTCAAATACAAGGGAAATTAACAATGTAGCTCTATCAAGTATTATTTCTGAAGATTGTTCCAGTATGTCAGAGATATTTTGTAAGTCAGGAGTAATGTTTTCCGTTCCTCGCAATTCCCCTTTTGGTTTAGGAATAAAGTAAATTTTGTTCACCGGAGGAATAGCTTCAAGGGGAATTTTGAGAATCTCATTCATCGGTGTTCAGTTTCAATTGAAATGAGTTTGCCCATGAGTACATGATGTTCAATCCACTCTTGATATCATTGAAGATTTCTGATAAATCATGTCTAAAAGGGTTGTAGATTGTAACATCATCAGCATAGATGAACGGGTGGAGACCTTGATTTGATAGGGACTTGGCCAACAGGATCATTAAAATGTTGAAGAGTATTGGTGATATAGGTGAACCTTGAGGAACTCTGCAGTCTGATTTCCATGTTGATGATATATTTGTATTAGATTTAACTTGGTATGACCTGGTGGTCAGAAAGCCTTTGAACCAATCAAGTACATTTCCACCAATTCCAAAGTGATCTAGAAGTCGAAGAAGTATACTATGGTTGACCATATTGAATGCACTCGCCATGTCGAATTGGAGTAGGAGAATGTTATTACCTAAGGCTATTTCACTCTTGAATTGGGCCAGTAGGGTGACCAGCACAGTTTCGGTACTGTGGGAAGGGCGGAAACCAGATTGAGATTCATGTAGTAAAGATAATTTGTCCAAATAGTCAGTGAGCTGTTTGATCACCAAGCTCTCCATCAGTTTAACTACAAGTGGGATAGATGTAACTGGGCGTTAATTGGTGATGCCATTTATTTTTTTCTTTGCGTCCTTCGGTATAGGGGTGAGTAGAATGTTGCCATATTCTTCAGGAAAAATGACCTTGTTGGAGCATGTAGTTTAAGTACGATGAAAGGTCTTCTAAGAAGCAATTGGGAGCAGATTTGAGAAGGTAGCTGGGGCAAGTGTCCAATTTGCAGTGTTTGTTGGAGAATCTGAGAAGAGCTAAAGTATGCATATATCATATCACTTTCAATGCATATGCTATGATTGCAGGTGCTACTTATCTCTAGGGGTAGAGGGGTAGAATCATAAAGTTAATAGTAGGCATAAGTGCCTACACATCACCCAACGTGCATCAATTCCGAGCTACCGCATGGCCCAGGTGGTAATTTCATTTTTTACGTGCGCCAGAAAATATTTTTATTTTCTGGCACGTGGGCAGTAATCGGCATTTGAACGTACGTTGACCATTACCGCCTGGTTAACGCATGAGACCTTACCATTGCCATACCACACTGAACTCTCTACTCAACATGCCTTGACCTTCAACCCCCCCCCCCCCTCGCTTTCTCCCCGAACTATGGCTAAGTACTTCCATGACAAGGTTCACAAGATTAACTTTAAGTTCTCAACTAAGTCAACTCCACCTCTCCTTCCCCCAATCCATTCCGTCAACACTCATTCAACCCCTGCCACTTTTTTTTTTCTGAAATCACTGAAGAGGAAACTGCACATTTTCTTTCCTCCTCCAAACTACCTGTTCCTCTGATCCTATTCCCACCCATCTACTCAGCACTATCTCACCGACTGTCATCCCATCTGTTATATCCTCAATCTTTCACTTTCCAATGCAACTGTTCCTGATGCCTTCAAACATACCATAGAGGGGGCATAATCGAAAGGCGTCGGCCATCTCTATGGCCGGCCATCTCCGGGGCTGGTGCCGCAAGCGGGCGGAGCCAACTGTATTTTCGAAAAAGATGGCCGGTCATCTTTCCCTTTGATAATATGGTTGGCCCTGGCCAAATGCCAGAACTGGCTGGGTTTGAGATGGCCGGGATCGATTTTCAGCGATAATGGAAACCAAAACCGACCATCTCAAACCCGGCCAAATCCAAGGCATTTGGTCATGGGAGGAGCCAACATTTGTAGTGCACTGGCCCCCCTCACGTGCCAGGACACCAACCGGGCACCCTAGGAGGTACTTCTAAAAAATAAATAAATAAAAATAGCTCCCAGGTGCATAGCTTCCTTCCCTTGGGTGCTGAGCTCCCCAAATCCCCCCCCCCCAAATCCACTCCCCACAACTCTACACCACTACCATAGCCCTAAGGGGTGCAGGGGGGCACCTACATGTGGGTACAGTGGTTTTTTTTGAAGGGCTCACATTTACCACCACAAATGTAACAGGTGGGGGGATGGGCCTGGGTCCACCTGCCTGAAGTGCACTGCACCCACTAAAAACTGCTCCAGGGACTTGCATACTGCTGTCATGGAGCTGGGTATGACATTTGAGGCTGGCAAAAAAATGTTGTAAACTTTGTTTTTTAGGTTAGGAGGGGGTTGGTAACCACTGGGGGAATAAGGGGAGGTCATCCCCGATTCCGTGCAGTGGTCAGCTGGTCAGTTGGGATACCTTTTTGAGGCTTGGTCGTGAATAAAAAGGGACCAAGTGAAACCAGCAAAATGCTTGTCATAGGCGGTTTTATTTTTTCCATTATCGGGTGAAGCCGGCCATCTCTTAAACACGCCCATGTCCCGCCTTCAGTACACTGCCGGCACACCCCCTTGAACTTTCGCTGGCTCCATGACAGGAAACCGGCGAGGGTGTCAAAAATTGGCTTTCGATTATACCGATTTGGCTGGTTTCAGGAGATTGCTGGCCATCTCCTGATTTATGTCGGAAGATGGCAGGCGATCACTTTCGAAAATGAGCTGGATAGTTACATTCCTCAAAAACCTTCATTGGACCCTACTTGCCCTTCCAACTAATGTCCCATCTCCCTCCTCCTTTTCTTATCCAAGTGAATGTGCTGCTCACTGCCATTGTCTTCAATTTTTTTCGTCTCAAGCTATTCTTGATCCACTTCAGTCTGGCTTTTGCCCTCTACATTCAACTAAAACAGCACTTGCTAAAGTCTTTAATGGCCTGTTCCTGGCTAGATCCAAAGGTCTCTATTCTATCTTCATCCTTCTCGATCTATCTGTTTCTTTTTTACCTTGTTGATCACCACCTATTCCTTGATATGCTGTCTTCACTTGGATTTTGGGGCTCTGTTCTTTCTTGGTTTTCTTCTTATCTCTCCCTTCGCACTTTTAATTTATTTATTTATTTATTTATAGCATTTATATCCCACAATATTCCCACCCATGGGCAGGCTCAATGTGGCGTACAACAGTCTACAAAAACATACAACAATTCAGCAAACAAACAATCAATGTCATAAAAGTGAAAGAGAGAAAGGGTAATAGTTAAGGAGGGAAAAGGAGAAAGAGTAGCGGTGATCAGTATGTTGCTACGACAGTTTTAATTCAGAAGTAAGAGATGCCAGGCAGGTTTGGAGCGTAAGCTTTTCCAAAAAATAAGGTCTTGAGGCACTTCTTGAATATATGTTTTATTGGATTCTCCTCCATTTTTATTCCACTATCAGTTGGTGTACCTCAGGGCTCTGTCTTGGGACCTCTTCTTTTCTTAGTCTATACTTATTCCTTTGGTGCTCTGATCTCCTCTCATGGTTTTCAGTATCATCTTTATGCTGACGTCTCCCAAATATACCTCTACACACCAGAAATTTCAGCAGGAATCCAGGCCCAAGTCTCAGCCTGCCTGACATTGCTGCCTGGATGTCTCACTGCCATCTGAAATTAAACATGGCCAAGATTGTGCTTCTTATTTTCTCACCTAAACCCATCTTTTTTTTTTATTTTTACCCCATGCTGGCAGGCTCAATGTGGCTTGGGTACTTATTTGTACCTGGGGCAATGGAGGGTTAAGTGACTTGCCCAGAGTCACAAGGAGCTGCCTATGCCTGCAGTGGGAATCGAACCCAGCTCCCCAGGACCAAAGTCCACCACTCTAACCACTAGGCCACTTCTCCACTCTTCCCCCTCCCCCCCCCCCCCCCCCCCATTCTCAATCTCTTTGATAACACTCTCATCCTCCCTGTCTCAACTCATAACCTTGGGGTTATCTTTGATTCCAGTTGTCACGTCCCGCGCTCCTACCTGCTCTTCCGCTGTGGGAGGCAGGAGCCAGTGTCCTCCACGGCGTGGGATGGTGGCCCGGAGGCTCCAGCGTGGGGGCGGGCACTGCCGCGGAGATGGCGGGTCGGGCCGAGACCGGCGGACGGCGATGGCGACCACTGGTCTCTCTGTCGCCGGGTGTGGAGGCGAGGTTCGCGCCGCCCAAGATGGCGGCGCTAGTATGCTAGGGTCGGTGTCTCCCTCGCTCCAGAGCCGGGGGCCTGGAGCTCCGTCTACAAAGCGCCGGATTGGAGGGCCGAGGCAGTGGCTCCGCCTGGGAGATCGGGCAGAGCCAATCCGAAGGGCTCTGCCGATTACCGGGGCCGGATTGGTGGTTTTCTCCCTCGAGGGCGGGGCGGCTAATGGGGCTCGATATTTAAAGATGGAATCTAAGCTGATACTTTGCTTCAGGTTCTGTTCCCGAAGCCCGCTCCGTTGTTCCGTGTTGTTACTTCCTGGTCCTGTCCAGAGACTTGCTTTGAACCTGATTACTGATTGCTAGCCGCCTGCCCAGAGATTTGCCTTGAACCTGACTACTGTTTGCTAGCCGCCTGTCCAGAGACTGGCTTTGAACCTGACTACTGATTGCTAGCCGCCTGCCCAGAGATTTGCCTTGAACCTGACTACTGTTTGCTAGCCGCCTGTCCAGAGACTTGCTTTGAACCTGACTACTGATTGCTAGCCGCCGGCCCAGAGACTTGCGTTGAACTTGACTGCTGCTGGCTAGGGCCCACACCTCCCGACTCCAGCCAGGTCAGTCCGTCAACCCCACGGTTCCAGCAGTCCCGCTGACCGCCTGCAGCTGGGGGCTCAACCCCTGGTGAACGGCGTTCGCCGCGGGTGAAGATTCGGGGTTGCTCGGCTGTCCTTTGAGGTCCTTCGGGGCCTTACGGGACCTAAGGGCTCACTGACATTGTGGACAAGACACCAGTCTCTCTTTCTCTGCACATATCCAACAGACTGTTAAAACCTGTCATTTCTTTCCCTAAAATATCACCAAAATTTGTCCCTTCCTTTCTAAGCACAATACCAAAACCCTTATCCACACTCTTATCACCTCTCACTTAGACTACTGCAACTTGCTTCTCACAGGTCTCACACTAAGCCATCTCTCTCCCCTTCAATCTGATCAAAATTCTGCTACATTTCTATTCTGCCAGTGTTGCTATGCTCATATTAGCTCTCTCTTCAAGTTACTTCATTGACTCTCTACCTATTTCCATATACAGTTCAAACTCCTCTTATTGACTTACAAGTGCATTCACTCTGCAGGTTCTCAGTATCTCTCCACTCATATCTCTCCCTACACTTCTCTCCATGAACTTTGTTCATCGGGTAAATCTCTCATCTGTACCCTTCTCTTCCACTACCAACTCAGGACTCCGTTCCTTTTATCTTGCTGCACTGTATGTCTGGAATAGACTTCCTGAGTCAGTACATCAAGCTTCATCTCTAGCCGTATTCAAATCTAGGCTAAAATTCCAACCTTATTGAGGCTGCTCTAACTCCTAACTCCTATTCACTTGTTCAGTACCCATGTATGTTTTATCATACCCACCATAAAATTCCCTAATCCCTTATTTGTCCTGTTTGTCTGTCTGTCTTGATTAGATTGTAAGCTCTGTTGAGCAGGAGCTATCTCTTACATGTTTAGTGTACAGTGCTACATACATCTAGAGGGGCATAATCGAATGGCGCCGGCCATCTATATGGCTGGCCATCTTCGGGGCCAGCTCCGAAAAGGGGCGGTGCCAACCGTATTATCGAAAAAGATGGCCGGCCATCTTTTTTTTCGATAATACGGTTGGGGCCGGCTAAATCTCAACATTTAGGTGGGAAAAAAATCAAAGTGCTCATCAGGGATGGCTTTTTCAGTAGCACCAGTGGGATTTGAACCAGCCACCTCTCTGGGTTCTTCACTGAATTACAAGACCAGTGCTCTAACCACTTGGCCACAGCTCCACTTACTTGAATGTCCCTCCCTTTTGATTATGCCCCTTCCGGTCTCTCTCAGCCACTCACAGACAGGGGTCTCTCTCAGCCACTCACAGACAGCTAAATGCGCTGTGATTGGCTGAGAGAGACCCCTGTCTGTGATTGGCTAAGAGAGACCTGAAGGGGCATAATCAAAAGGGAGGGACATTCAAGTAAGTGGAGCTGTGGCCAAGTGGTTAGAGCACCATAATCCAGAGGTGGTCAGTTCAAAGCCCACTGGTACTAGTGAACAAGCCAAGCAAAAATAGCTTTGATTTAGGACGTCTCTGACGAGCACTTCAATTTTTAAAAAAACATTTTTTTTGGATGGGAGGGGATTGGTGACCACTGGGGGAGTAAAGGGAGGTCATCTCCGATTCCCTCCGGTGGTCAGTTGGGGCTCCTTTTTGAAGCTTGGTCGTGAAAAAAAAGGGACCAAGTAAAGCCGGCAAAATGCTCGTCAAGCCTGGCTTTTTTTTTTCATTATCGGGCGAAGCCAGCCATCTCGTGAGCACGTCCCCACCCCGCCTTCACTACCCTACTGACACGCCCGCTTGACATTTTGCCAGTCTGTGACAGAAAGCAGTTGAAGCCGGCCAAAATCGGCTTTTGATTATACCGATTTGGCCGGTTTCAGGAGATCGCCGGCGATCTCCCAATTTGTGTCAGAAGATCGCCGGCGATCTCCCAATTTGTGTCAGAAGATCGCCGGCGATCTCTTTCGAAAATAAGCCTGCTAGTAACTCTATAGAAATAAGTAGAAGTAGTAGTAGTATACCATAACAGTACTAACATCCAGGAGTCACACAGCAAGGGCCTACTAGGAAAAAGCAGCACTGTAAACACTGCAATGGGCAGTCGAAAAACATTATTCCTATTGGAAAACTAAACAAATTGGATTAGTACAGATTAATCCTACATAGCCATTCGGTGCTGACAGAATATTTATTTGATCTCTTTCACACACAGAGAACACAGATACTCTTACCAAGTATAGAATAAGGAATCGCAAAAATGGATATATGTAATCCCCTGGTAGACTGGATTTGAGGTTTCCCCAGGGGATTAATAGGACTGGTTTGTAGAACTCTCTAGATTCACTGGGGGGGGGGGGGGGGGGAGGAAGAACAGCATGAGTGGGAGGGTGAAGAGCCTAGCCCAGAGGGAGGTATTGAGAGAATAAGTGACATAGGATATCATAATTAGGGTAGAGTTTGAATATTATTAGTTACAGGATTATAGAGCACATGGTCTTTGGTTGCCTTCACCCCCACCAGGACCTATGAGGAGAGGGGGTATCCTGATTAGGCCCAATAACTTAAAGCTAACCAAAAAGCTGCTGTTAATCAAAGCAGTAACTGTGAGGAGAGCTCTAGGGGGTAGAAAGGGTTGCTCTCCCTGGGAGCAGAACAGGAAGAAACCTGTTCTATGCCAGAGGCAGCAGCTCAAAGAAGTGCACCTCTGGAGGAGTAGGTAGACAGAGAGGACCAATCTTGAGTGGTTCTAGCAGCTGGGTAAAAGCTCAGCAGGACAGCCTGCTGTGGAAGGAGTGGGAAGCCACAGCCTTGTATTGTTTTGCCACAAAGGGTACTGGAAGACTGGAGGAAGCTGTAAATATGTAACTTCCCAAGTTTTTATTAAGAGACTATCAATTCAATTGCAAGAAACCTTTTCACCAAAAGTCTTAGACTGGCACAAAAACCTCTTTCTGCAAATGTGAACTGTTTGTTACCAGAAAATATGAAGTTTAGATATCTGCCTGTTGTAGCATTTCAGTAAAGTTATTACATTTGTTATAAAACCTGGAGTGGAGAGTTTCATTAGAGTGTGAGTGAATTCAAGGACTATTAAAGAAATAATACAGAGTGTGACTCAAAACTCTATGGCCTACAGGGATCAAGCCCGGCCTGCGCCCAGCTCAGTGAAATAAGAAACTTTTGTTTGTGGCCTTGGTTCAGGTACCCGACCAGAAGAGCTAGATGGTACCCAGAACATGTGTGGTGAGACCAGGGTTACATGTATATAAATTGAAACCCCCAAGAAGCAAGGGGCTGCATAAAATGCAACCCCATTGATCCATGTTCTGTTGTACTGTGCAAAATATAAAGAAAGCAGATATACATTTCAAAAACTGACATATTCCAATCACTACATTACAAATTAACAAATAAAACAAAAACAGAAAATGAGGTGATATCTTTTTATTGAACTGACTTAATAACTTTTTTGATTAGTTTTCAAAGGTCAAAAATATCTCCTTTAGATCAGGGCAGTATACCATCACAGGCTTCCCAGGAACTCTGTTCACTAGGCAAATCTCTCCTAATTGTACCCTTCTCCTCCATCACTAACTCCAGACTCTGTTCCTTTTATCTCGCTGCACCTTATGCCTGGAATAGACTTCCTGAGCCATTACGTCAAGCTCCATCCCTGGCCACCTTCAAATCTGGGGTAAAGGTGTTTGATGCTGCTTTTAATTCCTAACTTGTCACCTGCTCGTAACGTGTCCTATCTGTCTGTCCCACCCTTATCCCTTATTTGTCCTGTCTGTCTGTCCTGATTTAGATTGTAAGCTCTTTTGAGCAGGGACTGTCTTTTCTTCATGTTAAATTGTGAAGCACTGCGTACGACTGGTAGCGCTATAGAAATGATTTTTAGTAGTAGTAGTTGCAGTCAAACTAGTTAAAAAAATGTATTGACCTTTAAAGTGGACTAACATGGCTACCACATTATTTCATCTTAAATTAAAAGCAAAATTATTTTGTTAACTTTCCCCCCTGTTTACTAAGCTGTTTCGGCAACTGTGACACAGACCATTCAAAGCGAATGGGCTATGTTGGCATTAGTGCATCACCACCTGCTAGTGTGGCTTTATAAACAAGGGGGGGGGGGGGTGAGGGTTTGTTTGGCCATTTAATTTTTCTAATTGTGTTGGCCCAAGCCTCTGGTTGCTGCATTCCTGTCTTATAACTCTTTTACCAAGGGTCTCCTTCCATTTGTCTTTTTTGTCTCCTGTCTTCACCTCCTCCATTACATCCAGCTCCTACACTGATCTGTTTCTTTCAGCTTTCTTTCATTTTTTCTGCCTCTCTATCCATTCAGATTTCATTCATTCTTATCCAGTCTTCAGTCTCCATCTTTTTTACTGTGTGTACCTACAGCTTTCCATCCCTTTCCCTCACCCTGGCCTTCCCAGTCTTCTTATTATTATTTCCCAGTGTTTTACTAACTCTCTCCTCTCTCGCCACTGCCATCTAACATATCTTCTCTGTTTCCATCTCTCCCCTTTTCCCCACTATCCAGCACCTTCTCTATTTCTACTCCTGCCATCCAGCATCTCCTTTCTGTCTCTCCATCCCCCCCCCCCCCCCCCCCACCACTGTCAAGCATCTCCTCTGTGTGTCTCTCTTTTAAGACATTTTTTAATGCAGTTTGTCTGCACTGTATCCAAATCACAAGGGGTCATGTTAGCAGCAGCATTTGGGCATTTCCAGATGTTTTTCTGCCATAATGGAACAAAGCAAAAACATCCAGAGCTAAAAGTTAGACATTTTTGGTATGGATCTGTTTTAATCACGACTAATACAGTAAATAAAAAAGTGAGGTAGATTCGAGGAGGATATCAAGAAGTCTTTATTGTAAATAGCAGAAAAATGACCCAACACGGCCATTTTTCAGCACAAAGGCCTGCCTCAGGGATCAGGTAAAACTACATAAAAAATAAGAATAATTAAAAACAACCATAAATAAAAGCTAAACAATAAGTAATCCAAAGTGACACAAATAACATGTACAGAAATCCATAAAACAGGCACTATAAAAACACGAGTTAAAACACAAACGTTAAAATTGCAAATCAGCTAAATATATATGCATGAAAAAATGATAAAATTAAAAACATATAGAGAAAACATATAAGACATATTCATATATTATAAATAAAGCATAATATACCTCTTATGTTATAGCAAAAACACTTAACAAAAGAGTGAGGTCAAAATCCAGGTTGTTGAGTTTCTGTGATATCTGGGTAAGATCATAAATGCGTTTTTCTGCTATTTATCCTCCTTGGATCTTTCTCACTTTTTTGTCTACTGCTCACGTCTATGTGAGGGTTTTTTTCTCCTCCTTTTGTTTGACTTAATCATGACTAAGTCATAAAAAGATGCCTTAAATGACCAGATGACCGCTGGAGGGATTAAGACATGAATCCTTACTCCTCCAGTGGTCACTGATGCCCTCCCATCACCCCAAAGATGTGAAAGAAACAGTACCTACCGGCCTCTATGACAGTATCAGATGTCATGACCAGTCCTATTAGAGCAGAAAGCAGGTCCCTGGAGTAGCCTAGTGGTCGGTGCAGCTCACTGTACAGAGGGGGACCCAGGTCTATATCCCACTGTAACTGTTAACACTTGTGGTGGAAAGTGTGAGCCATCCAAAACCTACTGTACCCATATATGTGACACTTGCAGACATAAAAGCTGTTGTAGTGGTGTACAGTTGGGTGCAGTAGGTTTTTGGTGGGTTTTGAGGGGCTGATGATACAATATAAGGAGGTAACAGTGAGATGTGTACCTGGGACTCTTTATGTGAAGTCCATTGTAGTGCCACCTAGGGTGCCCCACTGCTCTGCTGGGATGTCTGTGAGGCCAGTCTACTAAAACTGCTGCCCCCCCCCCCCCCCCATGTGTCCCGATAGCTTTTCCCTTGTTTTTGTTTTGTTTTTTCAAAAATGGTCACAAAAGAAAAATACACTGAGCACAAAATGTCTAAAAGCTAAGGCTGCACTAACTCAGTTTAGAGAGAACAGTTGTACACACACACGCATTTACACCTTCAGAGAGAGCATCTGTGAGTTGGTTTGAGAGGATGAGTGCTCTACTGGGGCTCATTCTGGGTGTCTAATAAAAACCGATAGGTGCCTTATTTTCTCCTGCCTCATGTTTTGTTTGGGTTTCTGCTTTGTGGCTATGAGAAGAGGGATTTCTTTGACTGAGAGATATGTGAATAGTTTTAGCTGAACTAGAATCACTAAAAAGTGCAGCCAATGACGGGTACAATTATGGACCAAATCTGGCAATCTGTGGCCTACTAGAATCAGAATTCCTAGGAAAATGCATTAGAACTTTGATATGGCAAAAGAACTTTGTCCCAGGGCATCAACCCAGTGGCTGAGTTGGAGGTATTAACCCTTTCCTTGCAAGGGTTAACAGTATAATAATATGTCTTAATGGTAGCCCATGTTGGTAAATTCCCCCCTCATTCTCTCATAGATACACAATTATTATTATTATTATTATTATTATTTATTGTATTTGTATCCCACATTTTCCCACCTCTTTGCAGGCTCAATGTGGCTTACAATAATCATGAATAGTGGAAATGTATCATAAAATATACATTTAGTGTTACAGTAGGATCTTGGGCAACATGATAAAGAAGAAACATCATAGTAGTATAACAAGTAGATTTTCTAAGACAGTTCTGAATATATGTGTATGAGTTGTGTATGTTCACATTGGTTGATTTTTGTGGTATGCCTTGTTGAAGAGATGGGTCTTCAGCAGTTTGCGAAAGTTCGTTAGTTCGTAGATCGTTTTTAGGTTGCGCGGCAATGCGTTCCATAACTGTGTGCTCAAGTAGGTAAAGTTTGACGCGTGCATTAATTTGTATTTTAGACCTTTGCAGTTAGGGAAGATCAGATTGAGGAATGTACGGGATGATCTCTTGGCATTGCTCAGTGTTGTGTACTCATTCGCACTGTCCCCACACATTCATACTTTCTTTCAACAGCGTTTGATCTCCCAGCACTAGCAATTTCTCTCTTTCTTTCTCTCTCCCTCTCTTCATTCACAGCCTCTACACACTTTCTGTCTCTACTTTTTGATCTTTACTCTTCACGCCCTCTTTTTGGGTTACACTCATATATAGGGATCTTTTTACTAAGGTGCCCTGAAAAATGGCCTGCATTAGTGTAGGCGTATGTTTTGGGTATGTGCAGATCCATTTTTCAGCACACCCGCAAAAAAATGCCTTTTTAAAATTTTTGCCGAAAATGGATGTGCGGCGAAACAAAAATTGACACGTGTCCATTTTGGGTCTGAGACCTTACCGCCAGCCATTGACTTACTGGTAGGGTCTCATGAGTTAACTGGGTGGCAATGACCTATGTTGGTAGAATTCCACTTGATGAGCGTCCGCTACGTGCGTCAGAAATTTTATTTTTCGGACGCACAAATTGGATGCGCGTCAAAAGTGAAATTACTGCAAGGGCCACGCTGTAGCTAGGTGGTAACTGAAAATTGACATGCGTCAGGTGCACATAAGCAGCTACGCAGCTTAGTAAAAGGGCCCCATAATCTCATTTTCTCTGTCTCTCTGCCTCTCCCCCTCCCTCTAGCACATTTACCCCCCTGTTTACTAAGCTGCGTTAGCGACTGCCAGGAGGCAATGCCGACACAACCCATTCAAAAAGAATGGGCTGTGTCAGCATTAGTGCACAACATCCGCTAGTGCGGTTTAGTGAACAAGGGGGTTATATTGTAAAGAAGAGAATAAAATATTTTAAAAAATCAATGCGCTCCTATGAGCCTCTTCCCTGCACTCTCCAGCCTTGAACCACACAATCACCAGTGAAAGTTCTTGGTTTTTCTTGTTTGTAACCTCTCATTACAGCACCTAAAGATGTGATCTCAAAAAGCTGAACACAGAAAAGGGGCCATATATTAAACATAGCCAGCTCCAGCATAATTCAATTTAATTTTAATTTAATTTTATATTCAAGGCAGATTCCATGGATAAGAGTTACATATCTTGAAAGAATATTACCGTGTTACACAGTGAATAAATTCAACAAGGAATTTAAGCATTAGGCAGTTCAATTAGTGAGCAAATATGTTTGAAAAAAGCATGTTTTTAAGGCTTTCTGTAACTATCCATACAAGGTCAACTGATTGCCTGACAATCTATATTTGACTTTTCCAAGGTACGTCTTTAACTGATGGACTAATCTTAGATTACAGAAAATCTTCTTCACCACTGATGTTACCTGAATTCCATAGTAAGTGTAGTAGAGTGTTTTCACCCCCCAACTTAGGGGAACATTAGTACCCGCTTTACTAGGATTCATCAGGGGCTCAGCAGCATTTCCCATAATTTCTTAAGGATAGATATTCACAATGATTTAACCAAAAAGGTGAGGTTCCTGCCTAGATAAATCATGCTGAGGTAGTCCTTCCCAGATTTTCCACGACACTTAACTGGACACTAAGAACATAAGAGTAGCCAAACTGAGTCAGACCAGTGGTCCAACTAGCCCACCCAACGGCGGGCAGGGGTTCCTGCCACATCACCCAGACCGTTGGGGGGAAGCCAGAAGGGAAGGGTCGCTCGGGCCGGGGAGCTGATGCGTGGCAGCTGCCATGTTAAGTGCGGCTGCTCGGCATGCTCCTCACCGGCCTTCTTGTTTTGCAGTGGGGAGATTCAGTGTCCCCAAGAGGAGTGAGGACAATGCATCATCTCTTCCCCTCCAATGGAAACAATTCCTCTGCCCTCTTATAGCAATCACACATTTTTCTTGAAAAAATAATCCCTTCCTTACAGTAGGAGAAACACTCCAGAATTCATCGTTACCCCATCAAGGTAAAAAGTGGTCTTCACTTTGCACCGCTTGTAAAGTTTGTGCATTAAATGTGTCTGCACCTGCTCTTTCTGGGTGAGTGAGAAAAGAAAAAAAAAATCCTTGTATTTTTTTTCTCATTTTCTCCCTCTATCAAATCACACTTCTGGGAATACCTTCTCGCTGGCTGCCTAAAGGTGGAAGAACACTTGTATTTTTAACTGGATAGAGGCAATCTTCAAACAGGACAATCAAGGCATGTGTTTTAAAAACTGGTAAACTTCAAAAATATAAAATGGTATAACCCCTTCATCAATGGGGATGTTTGGTGTAATAAGAACAATTGCATTTGGCCCCCTGATTTGTAGGGGTTTCTCTTTTTGTGGTTGTAATGTTCTTTATATAATAAAGACTTCAATAAATTAAAAAAAAAAAAAAATATATATATATATATATATATATATATATATATATATATATATATATATATATATATATATATATATATATACAGTATATAACATTAGCAACTTATAGAAGCTTATTACATGGCTGGTAAGAATTCACCAGCTACAGTTTATCATTTGTTTGTGTTCACTGGTAAATACCGAACCCTCAAATGTAATTTTAAACTCTGCAATATATTATAGAATAAAAGCAGGAAAATGGCTTTGAACAAGAAAACATCCCTCAGATGGGTACAATTACACCTACAGTTCATGCAACAGCCAGTTACAAAGAAACTCACAAACACTTCTCATATAGGAGGTAATACACAATATTACTTACTCTGTTACTTCAGGAGAAAATACACCTCTCTCAAAGGATTTATTAAAATAACCACTGTACTCTTGAACAAATGCCCCAATTACAATGTTCCCCTCCTTGTAGTAGCTGATTTCTGAAACACTCCTATTCATCCGTGGACATCGGCACTCAGTGGTTTTCCAGAGATCAATGAAAAGTATTAATAAAATCAGAAAGAGATGAGCTCCCATTTTTCAAGGTGAGAAACAGCTGCTCTTCCTGCTGTCACTCTGGTTAGTTTATTGACCAGGTAGAGGATACTGCACCGGCCTTGGTGACCCCCCACTCATTTGAATCTTTGTATTATGGTCAGAAAAGATGATGTAATTCCAAACTGGACACAGGAAGACCCTTCAATGGACACAGATCAGATGCCTCCTCCTAATGTTGATGTGAACTCTGATCCCAGTGAATATCCAGCAGAGGTGTGGTCACCATGTGATCTTTATAGGACTCTGCTCCTGAAAGGTTCAGCCTCAAGGGATATCTTCCACCGATCTGTGCATTTAATGTTAAATATAGGTTGTGATTTTAAAGATGGGCTTACAGAAGTTTTGTTGTCATTAAACACAAGACAAATGTTAATTTGAAAGGAATGCTTAGGGATTCTTTTACTAAGCCATGGTAAAATGTTGCCTGCGTGTTTTGGGCGTGCACCAGATCAGTTTTTACCACGTCTACAAAAAAGGGTTTTATATTAATGGGACAGGAAAGGGGCATGCGGTAAATCTGAAACCAGCGTGTGCCTAAAACTGGTCTGAGCCCATAACCCCACCCATTGATCGAGCAGTAAGGGCTCACGCGCTACACGCACGGTGACAAATCATCCAGGCATTATGGCTGCGCGGCAAAGGAAAAATTAATTCTTACCTGATAATTTTCTTTCCATTAGTTCCAACAGATCAATCCAGAGACTTGTGGGTTGTGTCCCTCTACCAGCAGGTGGAGATAGAGAGAACCTCCGAGGTTTGCTATATGTGGACCTGTGCAGCCAGCTGAACCTCAGTATGAACGATACCAAAGCAGTGGAATAGAAACAATAGAAAACTCTCCTGACATTGTCAAACCAATTGCCCAACATACTTCCACCACTTCTATATCTATTTTATTTTTTAATCAAACAAAGGAATATTCAGAACAACGGAACCCCCAAAAAACTAACCAACGGCAACAAAACCACAGACAGTAACCCCCCCCCCCCCCCCCCCCCGGATTGATCTTTTGGAACTAATGGAAAGAAAATTATCAGGTAAGAATTAATTTTTCCTTCCATGGCATCCAAAGGGCTTGCTTGCCCAATGCCATGTATGCCGAAGAGAAGGCCCCCCGCAACCAACGGGCTATGGTGTCCTTGGACGCCATATGATCCTTCTTACTGCCTCCAAATAGGACAAAGAGATGATCAGAAAGACAAAATTCATTTGTTACCTCCAAATACCTGAGAAGAGCCCGTCTAATGTTGAGGCAGCGAAAAGCCAGGAATTGCTCAGCAGGGTAATCTTCCCGGCAGAAGGCCAGCAAATGCAGAGACTGCCCCAAGTGGAAACGAGAAACCACCTTGGGCAAAAACGAAGGAACTGTCCTAATTGATACCCCCACCTCTGTAAAACGCAGGAAGGGGTCTCTGCAAGAAAGGGCCTGCAACTCTGAAATTCTCCGAGCGGAAGTAATGGCTACTAGGAAAATCGACTTCAAGGTGAGATCCGTAATTGTAATCCCCATTAAGGGTTCAAAAGAAGGACGCTGAAGCGTTTTGAGAACTAGATTAAGGTTTCAGGATGGCAGAACCGGCATGTGAGGAGGGCACAAACGATTTATGCCCCTCACGAAACGAACCACATCTGGGTGGGAGGCGATGAACACCCCCTGAAGCTGGCCTCTAAAACATGCCAGAGCTGCCACCTGCACCTTAAGAGAACTCAACGAGAGTGATTTTTGTACAGCCTCCTGAAGAAACACGAGGATAACTGATACTGAAGCTGAAGCCGCTGACAATCCCGAACTCGCACACCACGAATTGAAGGTACGCCACACCCTAGGAAAAGCTGTCGAGGTGGATCTTTTCCGAGCCTACAGCATCGTAGCGATAACCGCATCTGGATACCCTTTTCTTCTCAATCTCGCCCTTTCAAGGGCCAGGCTGTAAGACCAAAGGGGGAAGGATCCTCCATCCTGACTGGCCCCTGCAGCAGGAGACCGTCCTGCGCCGGTAGCAGAAAAGGATTATCGAAAAGAAGCCTGATCACATCTGCGTACCACGGTCGTCTGGGCCAATCCGGGGCCACTAGGATCACTCGACCGGGATGACTGGCAATGCGAGTCAGTAACCTGCCCACCATTGGCCACGGGGGGAAAGGCATAGAGTAGGCCCCTGGGTCAAGGTTGAAGAAGGGCATCAATGCCTTCTGAGCCCAGCTCTTGTCCCCTGCTGAAGAAACGGGGAACCTTCGCATTGAATGCGGTGGCCATTGTCCATTTCTGGCATCCCCAGTGGCGTACCAAGGGGGGGGCGGTGGGTGCGGTCCGCCCCGGGTGCACGCCGCTGGGGGGGTGCCGCGCGCCTGTCCACTATGTTCGTTCTGTGCTCCCTCTGCCCTGGAACAGGTTACTTCCTGTTCCGGGGCAGAGGGAGAGTGGAAACGAACAAAGCGGACAGGCGTGCGGCACCCCCCCAGCAGCGTGCACCCGGGGGGGTTCTTTCGCTGGGGGGGTGTCCTTTCACCGGGGGGGGGGGGGGGTGGTGGTCGCGCTGCACCCGGGGGAAGTTGATCACCCAACCAAGTGACTGAAGCAACCCGATCACTTTGTCGGTTGCCCACCGACTCTCCTCGAAAGAAGACCCCCGCACAAGCCAGTCGTCTAGATAGGGATGGACCTGAATCCCTTCCTTCCTAAGATAGGCTGAAGGGCATTGCTTTGAATTGAAAATGACGACAGAGCACTGCAAAGCAAAGAAAGCGCCTGTGGGGAGGCCAGATTGGAATGTGTAAATAGGCCTCTTGAGATTGAGAGAGGTCAAAAACTCCCCTGGCTATACCGCTGTGATCACTGATTGGAGGGTTTCCATGCGGAAAAGCCAAACCCGTAAGGACCTGTTGACGCACTTGAGATCTAAGACGGGTCGCCAAGAACCGGCCTTTTTTGGCACCAGTATCGACCGCATCCTCTTTCTGCTGGAGGTACTAGCTGGATGTTACCCAGCTGTTGTAAGTTGAGGAGGGTGTGTCGAACGGCCCTGCAGCTTGGTGGGACATCTGCAAAGAGATACCAGAAAAGAGTCTACTATCGGATGAGCCAATTCTAACTTGTAGCCATCTCTGATAACCTCCAAGACCCATTCGTCGAATGATACCCTGGTCCACTCCACCAGGAATAGGGACAGTCTGCCCCCAATAACCGGCTGGATATGGACCAGGGCCCCATCATTGTGCGGACCTAGCTGCGGGCTGGTTTCTGTTACTGGAAAGGAAGGTGCAAAAAACAGAAGAAACCAGTCTTCGCAACAAAGCAAGTGGCAAAACAGCGAAGATGACTAACAAAAACAAAAAATAAAAAATATAAAAACATAAAAATAATAAAATATATATATATTGAAAAATATAAATATATAAAAAAGACGACACTTTTTCGATATGAAAATTTAAAAATATATACTTTATTAACCATAGAAAAGTAGGGAGAAAAGGACTCGACACAGCTGTGTTTCGGCCGTTCAGGCCTGCGTCAGGAGTTTAAGCTTCTATTTCCTCATTCCAACACCGTCCGCTCCTTAAACATCCAACAGGAACCCCTGTTTGAAAACATCTTCCTCAGGAATGCCAGTGCTGCATTCTCAACAGTTCCTTCATTCAGTATGACACAACATAACAGAGCAAGCCTTTTTGCTTTTTTTAGAGGGATCCTTCTCTCCCAGCTTCCAGTGTGTCTCCTCCAGCAGGTCTCTCCCTTCAGGCATTCAGGTCCCCAATTTCTGAATGATCGAATCTCCAACTACAATGGCCATCCTAACCCTTCCCTCCTGGGCAGAAGCCCCTGGTGACACATCCTTGGTATGAAAGAATATTGCTTCCTCTGGAGGGCAGGTCCTGGCTACAGGATCACTTTATGGCTTACCACCAGGGCCGCCGAGGGGGGGGGGGGGGGCAGGGGAGGCAAAATTCCCCGGGCCTCCAAGGGGGGCCCGGCGCCGGGGTCAGGCCGCCGGCGCTGCAGTCCCTTGTCTCACCTGCCTCCTCGGCTCCGGGCCCCCTTCATTCAAAGTGGCAGTCGCAGATCGCGTCTCTTTTGGCCTTCCCTCCCTGTGTCTCGCCCTCGCGGAAACTGGAAGTTACATCAGACGAGGGCGGGAGACAGGGAGGGAAGGTCAGAAGAGACGTGAACTGCGACTGCTGCTTTGAATGAATGTGGCCCGGAGCCATGGAGGCAGGCAGGTGAGACCACGGACTGCAGCGGCGGGGGGAGCGACGAGGGGCAGCAGCAGTAGGGGGCGGAGGCGGGGCAGCCTTGCCCCAGGCCCGGCCTAGTCTCTTGGCGGCCCTGCTTACCACAGAGATGCTAGTCCTTCATGAGAACTTTATCCTCCGTGGTAGCACAGAGGTTGCCAGACTAGTGGTCAGACTTCTCTACTATGTCCCTATAGGCCTCCTCTATAAACCTCTGTCTATCTCAGCTCCTCCTAGCCTCCAGAAATAGGACCTGTTCCCTGAGTGCTAGGAGCACTTTGCACCGGGTAAACCCATACAACTTCTCATCAACTGGGAGACAATCAAATAAGTAACACTCAGTGCAACAGACTGGATAACCTACATCTCGCTGCTCGACTGCTGCCTGCATCTTATTGGTAATTTCTAAAATTAAATTGAATTATGCTGGAGCTGGCTATGTTTAATATATGGCCCCTTTTCTGTGTTCAGCTTTTTGAGATCACATTGCTAATTAAATTGCTAATTCAATTAAATTGCTAATTGAATGGGAATATTTAAACTAAAGTCCTTTAACACTGCTTGTTGTATGCTAGACTATGCAAATATGTAATTATTAATATTATTATTATTATTATTATTATTATTATTTTATTTGAATGTATAAATTACTAATATAAAAGTCAACAATAAGAAAAGAATATAGGAAACATGTCCAAAAGGAAAACAAATTATTACACATTTAGAATTCACCAGCCCACATTATGGAATGCATAGGCCCTGTCTATGATTAAGGGTCAAATAGCAGGAAAAACACAAAATATATAACTCCTCTCATTCATTCAAACTTCTAGAAAAATCCCAAAAGAAAACAACAATGCAATTCAGCTTGAAGGCGCTGTTCTCCCATTCAAAAAACTCTCCAGCTGAAGAGGATCAGCAAATGTATATCTATTATTCCCTAATGTGAACATACACCTACAGGGAAATTTCAGGAAAAAAAGTAGCTCCCAAGGTTAAAACTCCAGGGGCCCTGTTTACTAAGGTGTGCTACCGTTTTTAGCATGTTCTAAAAATTAGCGCATGCTAACTGTGTAGGTGCTCATGGGAATATTATGGGTGCCTACACTGTTAGCATGCGTTAATGCTTAATGTGCGCTAAAAATGTTTACGCGCCTCTAGTGCAGCTTAGTAAACAGGTCCCTAGGTTATAAAGTCAGGAAAGCTTTTCTCTGCAACTGGGTAGGCCTGGTCAACTCAGGGAAAACATTTATCTCCTGTCCACAATAAGATATATTTTTCTTAGAAAAGTAAAGCTTAAGAATATGCCTTTTCTGAATCTCTGTCTGAAAAGCAAACAACAAAGTTGCATGTGATTTTAAAAATTGTGAAATGTCCAAGGTAGGGGAAACAATAGCATCCATAGGTCCATCCTCTGGATTCACTTGTCTAGTGCCCTTCGGAATATAGTAAAGATTGTCCACCATAAAATTATCATTCAAAGGAAATCCCAAAACCTCTTTCAGATACTTCTTTAGTAATTCCAAGGGAGTCAGATAGTGAGTTTTAGTAAAATTTAAGAAAAGCAATATTCTTCAATGGATTGAGTTCTTAATCTATTATAATCTATTTTGTGTCACTATAGAGTCCTTAAGAGATGAAGTAACAGCAGACTGAAGTGAGGCATTCTACGTGTCTATCTTAGAGATCTGAGACGGCACATCATGAATTATCCTATCTTACACAACAAATTTTCTTAAAGTCTCTTCAGGAAAGCCACATAATTTATTCAAAGTCTCCATTAAGACAGTCTCCAATCTAATGACGACTGTCCAAACATCTTTAATAGTGATATCATTATCTTGAACAGGTCTTGGAGAACTAGAGTCTAAATCCAAATCAGCTGGAAAGTTCACAGCAGAAGGCATAGCCACCAAGCTCTCCATAGCATTCTCAGTGCCTGCCCTCTCCTCGTGCTGAGCACTCATGGCAGCCACCATGTCCAGTACAAGTATCCCCCTTTCCTAACTTCCATCCACCAGTACCAGGGCTCTCTTCCTTGGTCTGCTCACCACTGTCACCTTCCTTACCCTAACCCTGCATTTACCTAAAGTACTAGGCATCCCTTTCTCCCCATCAGCATCAGCAGCAGTTTGTGTCATCCCACTCCAGTTGAAAAAACCAGACTCCTATCCTACATGTCACTTGCAGCAACTGCAGACTGCCTGAAAGGCACAGGTCCCTCCACTTTTAACTCAGGCCTCTCCAATGCTCCAGCAGAGTAAACCTGTGCTAGAAGGGATCCCCAAGCCCACCAGCCAAAGGTACCAGCAGCCATGGAGCCCCGCAGCCTCAGCAGCAATCGCAAGTGGGAGCAGCCTAGTGAACAACCCACACATATTAGCATTACCTGTAGCCACTGTGCTGAAATCTTGGAGGCAGCAAGTCCAGTTGATGTTCTTGTAAGATCATCTGCAGTGTTGCTGCTTATAAGGATTCAGGGTGGTGTGGTTATAGGCAATATGGAGCCACAGGGGTTGTGCCTCAAGCTACTGCACTGAGACCAGGGAGGGGGGGGGGGGGGCCACAGCTGCCAGTATCTTCAGCTGGTAGACCTTGGGATCCCTGCCAGCACAGAGATTCTCTGACAGAACATGTAGGGACCTGAGCCTCAGGCCCTTCCATGGCTGCACCCCTACTTTTATTCCCGGGTATTCTGGTAACCTTCATCTCAGACCATTATAGTTAGGGACCTGTTACAAATAGATCTGTGATTGGAGATGGGTCATTTACTTTCAAAAAGTTGGTATGGTTCTCAGGCCCTACAGTTTTGGATGGACTTCATCTGCTCATTGCCACCTCACAAAAACTGCTACCTTATGCAACCACCAAATCTGCATCCAAGGGTACTGAAAGAACTCAAGCATGAAATTGCTATTCTGCTGTTAGTAATATGTAACCTGTCATTAAAATCGTCCATAGTTCCTAAAGATTAGAGGGAGGCCAATGTAATGCCGATTTTTTAAAAAGTTTCCAAAGTGATCCAGAAAATTACAGACTGATAAGCCTGATGTCAGTGCCAGGGAAATAGTGGAAACTATTATAAGGAATAAAATTACAGAACACATAAATAAACATGGTTTAATGGAACAAAGTCAGCATGGGTTTAGCCAAGGGAGGTCTTGTCTCACCAATTTGCTTCTTTTCTTTGAAGGTATGAATAAACATGTGGATAAAGGTAAGCCGGTTGATGTAGTGTATCTAGATTTTCAAAGAGCTTTGACAATGTTCCTCATGAGAAACTCCTGAGAAAAATAAAGTCATGGGATAGGTGACAATGTTCTGTTGTTCATAAGGAATTGGTTATAGGACAGAAAATAGAGGGTAGGGTTAAATTTCCATGTCTCTCAATAGTGGAGGGTGAATAGTGGAGTGCCGCAGGGATCTGTACTGGGACCGGTGTTATTTCACATGTTTATAAATGATCTGGATATTGGAACGAAGAGTGAGGTGATTACATTTTCAGATGACACAAAACTATTCAACGCATACGGAATGTGAAAAATTGCAGGAAGACTTTAGGAAACTGGAAGACTGGGCATCCAAATTGGCAGATGAAATTTAATGTAGACAAATAGAAAGTGATGCACATTGGGAAGAGTAATCTGAATCATAGTTATCTAATGCTAAGGTTCACTTTAGAAGTCAGCACTCAAGAAAGAGACCTAGGTATCATTGTAGACCAGGGGCGTATCTGGAATCCGGCGGTAGGGGGGGCCAGAGCCAGAGAGGGGGGGCACATTTTTGCCTCCCCCCCCACCCCCCGCCCGCCGCCGCCTCTCTCCACCCCCTCCCCGCCGTCAACCCTCCCCCGCTGCTTACTTTTGCTGGCGGGGTCCGACCCGCAATCTCCATATTTCGGCTTCCTCCGTCGCCATGTGCTTCCAGGAAGAAACGCTGCAGCGCTGATTCGTTGAATCTAGTTCGGCGTCTGACGTCCCACGTCAGACGCCGAACTAGATTCAACGAATCAGCGCTGCAGCGTTACTTCCTGGAAGCACATGGCGACGGAGGAAGCCGAAATATGGAGATTGCGGGTCGGACCCCGCCAGCAAAAGTAAGCAGCGGGGGAGGGTTGACGGCGGGGAGGGGGGCCAGGGCGAAATCTGCGGGGGCCCAGGCCCCTGTGGCCCCACGCAGATACGCCCCTGTTGTAGACAATACGTTGAAATCTTCTGCTCAGTGTGCAACAGTGGCAGGGGTGTGCTGGTAAAGTTTTAACAACAGGCTCTTTCTCCAGATGTAGCCAGCTCTGCAGTTGGAAGGGCCAGGGGTGGCCGGGGGGGTGGGGTGGGGGTTGGGGAGCAATACTTGCCTCTCTCTCCTCCCTCCCTTTGTGCGGGCATGCTAGGCATACCTTTGCTGGCAGCCAATAAATGGACTGCTACCACTCCCAACGTCTTGCTCTGAGCAGCATGCTGGAACTTTTCTCACATGCTTGAGAAGTCCCAGCCTGCTGCCCAGAGCTGGAAACAAGGAGCGGGGAGCAGCAGTAGTCTATTTACTTGGCTGGCAGGGCTCAGCATCCCCACCAGCAAAGTAAAAGAGAATTCAGCAGGGGTCCCAAGCCCACATTTTGGGAGCCAGTTGTTAAAGTAGCCATGAAGGGCCCTACTTTAACAACCGGCTCCCAAAATTCTTAAAAACTTAACAACCGACTCTTGCGAGCTTGTGAGAGCCTGCTCCAGCACACCACTGAACAGTGACCAAAAAGCAAACAGGATGCTAGGAATTATTAGGAAAGGGATGGTGAATAAGACCAAAAATATTATGATGCCTCTGTATCGCTCCATGATGCGACCTCATCTTGAGAATTGCATTCGGTTCTGGTTGCCGAATCTCAAAAAAGATATCGAGGAAATAGAAAAGGTTCAAAGAAGAGCAAATAAAATGATAAAGGGGTGGAATGCTTCTCATATAAGGAAAGGCTAAAGAGGTTAGGACTCTTCAACTTGGAAAAGAGACAGATGAGAGGAGATATAATTAGAGGTCTACAAAATCCTGAATGGTGTAGAATGAGTAGAAGTGAATCGATTTTTTTAGTTGTTCCAAGAATACGAAGACTAGGGGGACAATCAAGGAAGTTACATGGAAATACTGTTAAAAAAAATAGGAGGAAATATTTTTTCACTGAATGAATAATTTAGCACTAGAACTCTTTGCTAGAGGATGTGGTAACAGCAGTTAGGGCATTTCTGGGTTTAAGAAAGGTTTGGACAAGTTCCTGGAGGAAAAGTCCATAGTCTGCTATTGAGACAGACATGGGAAAGCTACTGCTTGCCCTGAGATTGGTAGCATGGAACGTTGCCACTATTTGGGTTTCAGCAAGTTACTTGTGATCTGGGTTGGCCACTGTTGGAAACAGGATACTGAGCTAGATGGATCATTGTTCTGACCCAGTATGGCTATTCTTATGTTCTTATGCTTAATGCTTAAGTCATCTTTGCCCCACCTCTAATCTCCCCTACCCCATGGACTTCTTCTTACTAAAGTAAAGACCTATCTAAGGCTCAATCACAGCGAAAACAGAAGCAGCCTTGGATTTTAAAGGTTGGCTGGACCATCAGTGCACATTCGTCTCCCAGGCCTCACCTCCTTCGTGACTGCCAGGAAGAAAGCAACAATCCTTCCCTGAATCATTCTGCATAACCGCCACCTACCATCTGCAATCTGAACCTTTTATGCCCCCTGGAGTCTTGCAAGATCCACCAATCCTTTATGAGTCAGAGAAGAAGGCAATTGAAGGAAGAAGCACTACTATCCTGCCTTCTGTGGGAAAGGATCTCAGTAAGGGATACCTTCAAAGTGCAGAGCATGGAGCAGTTATTAAATGGATTTAGCTGACATTTTTTTTAGTAGTAAGTCAAGGTGAATTACATTCAGGTGCATTGTCCCCAGATGGCTTTGAATCTACTTTTGTAACTGAGGTAATGGGGAGTTAAGGGGCCCTTTTGCGTCTACGCACACCCACGTGTGCCAAAATGGAGTTACTGCCCGACTACCACATGGCTCTTGCGGTAATTTCATTTTTGGCACACGTTTGATATGCACGTCTGAAAAATATTTTTTTATTTTCGGGTGCGCGTAATGGATGTGTGCAGGTCATTAATGCCCGGATTCTTTACCGCTAGGTCAATGGCTGGCATTAAGGTCTCAGACCCAAAATGGACATGCGACAATTTTGATTTTGCCGCACGTCCATTTTCTGGAAAAAAAGGCCTTTTTTACAGGCGCGCTGAAAAATGGATTGGTGCATGCCTCAAACCTGTGCCTACACAACCGCAAGCCATTTTTCAGCGCACCTTAGTAAAAGGACCCCTAAGTGACTTGCCTAACATCAAAGGGAGCAGCAGTGGATTTGAATGTGGATTTACTATTTCTTAGCCTAGTGCTCTGACCTAGATTTACCATACATCCACTCTTAAGAGGATATGTCCACCAAGATTTTTAATTTTTAGAAAAATATCTTCTTTTCCTTTTATGTGCCTATGACCAACACACCTACCCACATAATGAGAGAACCCATATCTGGCCTATTAATCAATCTGGAAATGTGGGGGTGCTAAAGAGAGAGAAAGACATTGCTGATATCTATGCTGTTTCCTTGCTGGTTGAATCTGTCAAAAGAATTTTGTCCGTGCAGCACAACTTTAAGCATATGTGATGCAAAGGCTTTCACACGTATCTCAGAAGCCAGCCAAAGTTGTTGAGGACTATCCACGCTTTTTTGTCTTCATATATATATGGTAACCCTACTCTATCCTGATTACCCCACCCCCTACCCTCCAAATCTCATGCCTATTCTTTTGCAGTTTTCCTGAAAATCTGACTATACAGGTTGTCCAAAAGAGTCACTTAACCATATTTGCTCAGATGTGCTATCTGATTTAACTTTATTTTGACAGAAGGTGAAGAAAGTTTTGCTTCTCTTAGAGCCACAGGCCTACAGTTCCAGTTTCTCTAAGAAAACTAGGAATGCTAGTTCATCTATGCAATGAGATAAAACCAGGGCTGACTAGCGGGCCGGGCCGATGCTCAAAACTACCACCAGCATTAACATGCAGTTAATGCCTGGTTTGCGTACACGTCATTGTGCACCAAACTTTCTGAGAGCTTGAATGTTGGTGTTAACGTGCACAGTAAAGATGGCCACAAATTGTATTGAAATGTATTAAAATGGATGGTAATGAGGCCAGTAAGTATTCCTTTGTAATGCACAAATGAAAGCACTGCAACGCACAGAAGGAAATGTTGGCCCATAACGCCGAAAATGTATTGCTGGGTCAGAGACAGCGTAGATGGTTCTGAGGAAAGGATTTCTTGCCAATTTTTCATATTGAACTGCGGGTTCTGTCTTCTTTTACAAGCAGGAGGAGGCTCCTGCAAGTTTTAAAGCCAGACAGGAAGGAATAAACATGTGCGCACGTCAGAGCAAAAGTAAAACTCACTTCCGCGCCTGTTATGTGCTTTGCAAAACTTCCATGCGCTAGTAATATTTGTGAGGCTCATACTTAGGCACTGAAGAAAAAGTGCCCATATGTTCTGCCACTTCCCTTTTTGTCCGGACATGCGCACAAGAGCCATGCTTACCGCAAAACTTTTGTGTGCATGTGTCATGCACATTCCTCGCTCTACTGGTATGGGATTTGCATTACAAGACATATGAGGAGAGACTTGCTGATGTGAACATGTATACCCTGGAGGAAAGGAGAAACAAGGGTGATATGATACAGACGTTCAAATATTTGAAAGGTATTAATCCGCAAACAAACCTTTTCTGGAGACAGGGAGGTAGAACTAGAGGACATGAAATGACGTTGAAGGGGGGCAGACTCAGGAGTAAGATCAGGAAGTATTTTTCATGGAGAGAGTGGTGGATACTTGGAATGCCCTCCAGCATGAGATGGTGGAGATGAAAACAGTAACGGAATTCAAAAATGATTGGGATAAACATAAAGGAATCCTTTTCAGAAGGAATGGATCCTCAGAAGCTTAGCAGAGATTGGGTGGCAGCATTGGTGGTTGATAGGTGGGGTTAGTGGTTGGGAGGCGGGGCTAGTGCTGGGCAGACTTCTACGGTCTGTGCCCTGAAAATGGCAGATACAAATCAAGGTCAGGTGTACATATAAAGTAGCACATATGAGTTTATCTTGTTGGGCAGACTGGATGGACTGCACAGGTCATTCTCTATCATCATCTACTAG